>NC_080672.1:79083341-79730841 GCF_030247195.1 Topomyia yanbarensis
TATATATATATATATATATATATATATATATATATATATATATATATATATATATATATATATATATATATATATATATATATATATATATATATATATATATATATATATATATATATATATATATATATATATATTCTAAAGCGTCCGCCTTAGCTAAAGATTTCGCTTCTTCATTACATGGAATGGGGCAATGCGAGGGAACCCAAACTAAGGCAATCTTGTACGATCTTACAGACAAAGTATGCAGGCGCTCCCAGATTTTCTTCAGAAAATATGGAATGTGCTTTCTAGGTTTCATTGAACGGAGACCCTCGATTGAGCTGAGGCTATCCGACACAATAAAGTAATGATCGGTGGGCAAAGTATCAATGATCCCAAGAGTATACTGAATAGCAGCAAGTTCGGCGACGAAAACTGAAGCAGGATCGTTGAGTTTGAATGAGGCTGTGAGGTTTTGATTGAATATACCGAAGCCAGTGGAGCCGTCGAGGCTTGACCCGTCGGTGTGAAACATCTAGTTGCAGTCGACTTCTCGAAATTTACTATAAAAGATACATGAGATCACTTGCGGACGTATGTGATTCAGGATTTGTCGAATCTCGCACTTTATGGATGTGTCGAAGAATACGCTTGAATCAGAAGCATGGGGGAGATTGACACGATTGGGATAATATGAAGAACGATTGGTATTTTGTGCCATGTAATCGAAGTACAAGGATATAAATCGGGTTTGAGAATTGAGTATGACAAGCCTCTCGAAATTTGCAATTACTAACGGGTTCAAGATATCGCATCGGATGAGCAATCGATATGAGAGGTCCCAAAATCCATTTTCAGCGCAAGGACACCTGCTAGCATTTTTAGACTTATCTTATGAGTCGAGTGCATGTAACCCAAAATAGTACGCAAACAACAATATTGGATTCGCTCTAGTTTGATGAAATGTATGTTCGTAGCGAAGCGGAAACAGTAAATCCCGTACTCCATCACCGACAATATCGTTGTTTAGTACAGCCTGATCAGGTCTCTTAGGTGGGCACCCCAGCATGTTCCAATTATTGTATGGAGAAAGTCGATCCTTTGTTGGCACTTCTGTTTCAGATACCTAATGTGACATCCCCAGGTACCTTTAGAGTCCAACCAGACCCCGAGATATTTGTAAGTTGAAACCTGAGCAATAGTTTGATCCATTAATTGAAGCTGTAGTTGCGCTGGTTCATGCTTCCTTGAAAATACGACTAGCTCAGTTTTCTCCGTGGAGAACTCGATACCCAGCTGGAGGGCCCAAGCAGACAAATGTAACAAAGACCACACCGTTATCTGCAAGCTGACTTAGCGTGCAGGAATTGACAAGACATTCTTCAATGTCATTCACGTAAAAGTTGTAGTGAAGGGGGCTTAGACATGAGCCCTGGGGAAGATTCATGTAGCTAATTCGTAATTTAGACAAATCACCATGCGAAAAATGCACGTGTTTTTCAGACAGCAAGTTTAGCAAAAATTTGTTTAGAGTCCGTGAAAGACCATGCTGGTGCAGAAAGGAATTTGGATAGAAACTGAATCAAAAGCCCCCCCCCCCTGTTTTTAAAGCCATTTGTATTTCTCTTGAGAGCAAGTCAAGATAGTCGTTCGGGCCTTTGTCTTTGGGGAAACCAAATTGTGTATCTGACAGAAAGCCATTTGCTTCAACCCAATTGCCGAGGCGAAACAAGATCATCATCAGAAACAGGTCAGCTTTGCAAAAGGTCGATACAAGTTGTGGTCGGAGGCTGGTTTTCCTGGTTTTTGGATGGTGATGACCTTCACTTGCCTCCAGTCATGAGGGACAATATTACCCTCAAGAAAATTATTAAATAAATTCAACAAGCGTCCCTTGGCAGAATCTGGCAGATTCTTTAACAAGTTAAATTTGAATCTATCTGGCCCTGGGGCTTTATTGTTACATGACAAGAGAGCAAGTACTGTTTGGGTTTCGTAAGCGCTGGGCCATGCCCCAAAGAGTGCTCATCGACATTTATCTCGTTAACCCGTCGACGAACCGGCACCAATAGCTACGTTTTTTGGCTTTCATCAAATTCTTCATGTGCGTTTCTGCCATCGCGTACTCTCGGCAGCTGGCTGGTAGCCCGTCGGCCATCTCCGTGTACGTGTACATCTTGCACTGTATCAGATAAACTCGAGAATGTTTATTTCGAGCTTAGCAGGACATAATTCTAATTTTTGTGACTGCATTCATTGTAAATGATGAACTGTACTTTGCTTATGTAACTCAAATCAATCTGCAATTTTACTATTACTCCCCCTCTTATATATCAAACTGAATCCCTTGTTTTAAAATTTTTCATAAAAAAATCTTTTGGCCCTCTCTTGTATATTGAATCTTATTTCTAGTCTTAAGATAGCTGTAAACTTTCTTTTCCTTTGTAAAAAAAAATATTTCAACATTGTAACCTCCTAGTTTTAATATATCCAAAATGTAGAAACAAAAGAATTTGGCACCGCCAAGCTAACGCATTTGTGCCTATCAAATAAACGAAATGAATAAAAAAAATCTGCAATTTTACCCATCCTGTTAAGTATCAGAGATCTATCGAGCGACATTGTATTTCCAATCAAAGCTTTTATTGTAGTCGAATGATATAGTTTAAATTTTTTAATAAGATCATGTATAGAAGAAATCGAGAAACTTATCTGGCCGAGCAACTATATCCTTGATTAAAATAAAACCTTAGTTCATCCTTCTGTTTCACAATTCCGTTAGAACTAGCAATTTCCAGGAATAACGTCGAGCTGAAATGCACTATTATTCATCAAAACGAAATCGTATCACCAAAAAGTTAAAAAGAACGTAAACAATTTAAGAAAAAGTACTTGCACAATTAAAAATGGAATTTTATCACAAAATATCTAATTATGTTACATATTACGAAAGCTCAACCATGCATGTGGTTTTCGTCATTTACTTCCAACACTCATTTGGTAACCTCCTTTATAGATAAAGAATAAAAGAACCTTCCAGTATCTGAAACGAAACAAATCGATGTTTGGCCGTTGATTTGTTTCTGATATACACTATGAGTCTGTTGTTTTTGTTCTTTGATAATCTTTAAACTAGCAATCGCGAAAAGTAGTAGCAATTCGTATATAAAATTCTATTGTCAATTCTGATGATACAGGAATTATGATACTGTTCCCCCAATCTGAGTGTTCGAATCCTAACGAAGAACGATTGAGTTCTTATTAGATTATGAATTCTTCCTCGGTGGCTCATTTGCGTATTTCAAAAGCTTCGTATTCTGAGGTTTTATATTTTTATGGTTCCGTCGAAAGATATCGTCGAATTAGGGTTGGACTGTATTCGCATTTTCAGACAAGAGGAAAATGTGGGGAATAGCCGGCTTAGTCATAATACCATGAATACCCGCTTTCTATAACTAGTAGTAATTGGGACAGTATTGAGTAGCTTAAATCAAACTAAGAGTTAGTATTTATTGTGCATAATATAAATGTGCAAACAAATGTTCGATGTTAGCAAACTAACCAAATTTTGTTTACAAGTGAAATTATCCGTCAAACTATATAAGCGCAATTTTGCACATTCTAGTGATTTGTTTGTCGAAATGTAGACAAATATGCGGATGCGTAGCACAATAGATGCTTTGAATATCATCATAAGGTAAACATGATATGAATTACTATGAAAACTACCAATAATTATATTACTTAGGGTTTTGACGTCAAGTAACTCAGACAAAATCGAAGAATCGAAGACCACTTGAGCAAGATGCCACAACAGGTACTTGTGATAAAATGTGAGAAAATCGACTTTTCTAAAACTGTGTTCCGAATTTCGTTCAACTGAAAAGATATTTTCGAACCACGCTCCTGTGATTGTTAGATGTTTAAAAAAATCGTCTCATTCAATGTACTAATTGAATTGCAGCTATCTGCGTTATACCAGACAGTCAGTCGATATTCCGTTGAATATTTTGGAATGAGCAAATTTTCATTCACTTCCTCTGAGAAATCGAAGCCGGCAGCAGTGACCTTGTAGTAAATAAAACTATTTTTAATCTACAATGTTCTAGACCACCAAATCAAAGTAATTTATATCCATTCAAATAGGTTATGCAATTTATACTTATTCCTCATCCCATAATTATATTCAAAAATGCTTACTCAAACACACATGCCATATCTCGTCGAACTGAGTCGAATGGTACATCGTACTGAGTAATCCAAACTTCGGATAGATGGTCAAAATGGTAGCCGGGTTGAATTGGTTTTATTGAACGTAAAATTGTTCTCAATTTAAAAAAAAAAAACGTATTGTCATGAATGCTTAACCCATAATTTTTTTTTTCTCAAAGTGCAATTGCGCAAAGTGTTGGGAAAGAATATCTTTACACTCCGTAAACTGGAACATATTAGAATACGCACAAGAAAATTGAATTTAGAGTCAATCTCAGGATTTCCTGAGTTGTTCAATAAACACCGCTTCCATTTTCGATCAATTCGAATACTTTTTATATTTCAGATTAGAAAACATTTTCGCTATAGTCGCAGGATCACGAATTAGTTGTGCACCTGTTTTCAACATGTCAGCTAAGATATTAGTTTACAGTACTAAACATATTCCGAGAAAAGCTCATTCGAATATGTCCTATTACTATGTACATTTGAGTTTCCGAAAATTTTCGCAGACAATGGCCTCCGGAAAATACAGATACAGAAAAAATTACAATGATGTCCTCTTTTAGCCTTTATATAGACGACAAATAATTTCCTAATACAGAACCTGTGCCTCAATATCTCAGGCGCAAATTGATATGTTGCGATAGTATGGAAAACCTGAACCTTTGAAACTTTTTGGAACTAGTATGAGAGATTATTTTGGTAATTAGAAATAACAGTTGTCCATTTCACTCATTACTCCGATCATCCACGTGCTGCTATAGCTATAGATGTATCCACGTGCTATAGGTAGCAGCAAGGAAGCCGAGGTTTTCACATACACATGCACGTTGACCCAGGCGCGCTAACAGTGGTGTAACTGCGTAGTAGCGTGCGCTTCCGCAAATAAAGAAATTCTCGATCAATAGATGTATTTGCAAGCGTTGAATGTATTTTATTCAACGCATAACAATGCAAAAATCGCATTCTGCATCTTTTGGTAATCCACATGATTACAAACAGTTATAATCCATAAATGAACTTGTAATATACTACGAAGGAATAGGACGGAATCCTTGTTGATACAACACTGGTTTTGGTGGGGTGGAAACCAGAGAATGCAGAGAAATGGGAGAGGCAATTTTGTTTTCGGGAGCGGAATCATTGAATCATAAAGGATTCGAAATTTCGCGATTTTCTCTACTAAAACTACCGATCACTTTGGAAGTAATTGGAAATTTGAAATAAATTTTTCGCCAATGTCTTCGGAAATTATCCTAGTTTACTGGATACCATTTTTGTTTTTTATTTTTGGTCTATTTCCAAAGATATTGCGAGATTAAGGCAAAAAGGTACCGATTTGCTGCCCTCTTGGCGCGGAAATGCAGACTCCCACGTTAATATAGCCATTGCTAATTACGGGTCCTATGCGACATGCAACTATAGATACATTAGCTCAACTATATATAACTTTCATACTCGGTCATACAAACAACGGGTTGTTAAGAACCGGCCACCATACCAGAATTTGCTTTTATCCATATCCATATATATATATATATATATATATATATATATATATATATATATATATATATATATATATATATATATATATATATATATATATATATATATATATATATATATATATATATATATATATATATATATATATATATATATATATATATATATATATATATATATATAATATATATATATATATATATATATATATATATATATAATACTATATATATATATATATATATATATATATATATATATATATATATATATATATATATATATATATATATATATATATATATATATATATATATATATATATATATATATATATATATATATATATATATATATATATATATATATATATATATATATATATATATATATATATATATATATATATATATATATATATATATATATATATATATATATATATATATATATATATATATATATATATATATATATATATATATATATATATATATATATATATATATATATATATATATATATATATATATATATATATATATATATTTTGACAACATACCATTCAAGCACCATTTTAATTCTTTTCCATTTTAATTCTGTCGATTGATGAATTTTTTTTACACGATGGCTTCTGAAGAAAGTTTCGTTGACACTGAAGTAGCCTTACGCTTTATCCTGTTGATCTATCGCCGTAATATTGTAGAACGTAGTTTTTTATATCATGTTAATCTACAGGTTTTTGGAATCTCGGAAATCCCCTGTTCGAAGATCGTGCAAGATGTTTTCATAAGGCGAACTTTTTTCTATATTTTCGTTGATATAAAAGTTCACAAGCGATCTTTTCTTCTTCCGATATTTGCTTGAACCGAATAATGTTCCCAAACATCGGCACTCTTGAAGTTCACTGACGATTTTTTCCGTAGCGATATTTTATATCAGTGAACTTTTTATTAGAAAATCGGCGAGGAAAAGATTCTGTTGTGAACATTGATATTTTGATATTTTCCCAGCACTACCTTTTTGATAAAACACCTCATTCAAGAAAGTTATAATGAGGAATAATTTATCACACAAAAATCGCTTGTTTAAACTTGAGGAAACACCTTACTTGTTACTTGAAAATACGAAAATTTCATAGAGATTGACAGAGATTCCGACAGATACTACCAGATACCTAATACTTTGTTTTGCTGTTGATATTACGTGCAATGAATCCGTGCATTATAATTACGGTC
This sequence comes from Topomyia yanbarensis, assembly GCF_030247195.1. Taxonomy (NCBI): domain Eukaryota; kingdom Metazoa; phylum Arthropoda; class Insecta; order Diptera; family Culicidae; genus Topomyia; species Topomyia yanbarensis. Next base: position 79,090,286 of record NC_080672.1, read on the forward strand.
TAAAATACTAACTGACGCAAAAATCTAGAATACGTATAATAAACATTGTTGCTGCTGACCCATTTATAACATCCTTTTATGGAACACAAGATTCATTGTTCATTTAAAATAAGCGTGAACACTAGTGGCCTTTTTTCTTGACCCCGAAACTGAGCCAATTTATTTCGCTCATTGACGCGCAGACTCCCGGTTCTAGCTCCTATGCTCTTGAAACATTCGCTTTCGCCTGCTGTTTAAACGATTTCCACGCAAAATAATAGACAAATAAACAAATGAATAACGGGTGTACGCTCAATTGTGATGTTGTATGTAAATTAATTATCGTCACAAGCGTATACCTAATTTTACTGAATATGTCAAGCCTGTCGACGAAATCTAAGATTTCGTTTAAACTTGCAGGATTAAGTTATAATAAAACTATCAATACTTATAACACGACTTTGCATATCAGGTGCCTCTGGTCATTATAAAACTCTCTATACGATGATACGTAAAAAGTTTTCCCAATTTGCTCCGAGGACCGAGTACTTTTAGTTTTGCAGGTAGTGTAACAATACTTTATAAACTCGTTCGCTTTACCAAGCAACTTGTATGAAATGTTCAGTAGAAAATAATATAAGCTTGAAATAAGCTACCACCATCCACACAACAAATGCAAATCAAATCAATCTCACTCGCAATGCCGCTTGTAAGACGAAAACAAACCAAAGATCACACGCCAGTGAATACACGCCAGTGAAACCACGCCAGTGAATACACCACAGCGACTCTGGGGTGCGCGCGGTGGTGACTTTATCTGAGCGCGCCACAGAGAATTGAAAGAGCAAGAGAGCACGGTTATCTCGCACCCAACTACCTCAACACCAGCGCACACTTGAAATCGGTCTATACAGCTCCGAAAGAAAGAGCGTTCTGCTTTTTTCTGTGTTGTGTGATCATTGTATCCTCTGTGTAGGCATCACACTTACGCGCCAGTGCATCACTAGGGTGAAATGCCATCACTGCTGGGGACAGTAGTTTTTTGTCATGTTACTGCTTTGCACACAGGCAGCCGTACAGCGCTGGGCGTCCTGCACTAGCGAATGACAGCAGCATCGAGAGAGAAATGAGAATGTAGGCAGAAAAATTACAGCCGCAGAAAAGGTAGGCATTTTGCATCCTTGTTTGTCAGTGTCATTCCAAACGAGCCAAATTCATGTATTGTGACAGGTCGTTTGTTCGTTTGGAATATCGCTGATGGATAATCATGACAGTTGTCTTCACTCTCCTTACATACACTCTGATGAAGAAGAAATGCTATTGTTATCACGCGCACACATACCTTCTACGTGTCAACTGTATAAACTATGTATGTACCCACATAAGTTATATGTGCATATTGTTATAGAATGGGGTTTTATGTGCCTAATAGTTATGAACTGTGAATGTAAGATTAATATTTCTTGTAAATACACACATTAGGTTTATGTGCCAGCAAATAGTGTCTATATGTCTCCGTCAATTGCAAAAATCTATGTGTAAAATCAATAGGCATAACGTTTACATTTTTTGAGTGTACATGAGTGGTGTGAGTGATCACAGTATAAATCGACTTGCTTTCGTCATAGCGGCCGTTCCGCTCCCATTGAATCGTGTGACCGCTAAGACATCGACCCGTTATGCTTCTGGATTGTTTACATATTTTTGGTTGCCAACACTAGCAAACCGTGTGTTCTGCCACACCTATATATACCGCATTGATACCCCTCCCCCTGTACCAATGAGGTATATATATGGGATTTTCGATTGATTGACACCGGTGTAGTTGATTGTACTGGTTTTGCATTTTCTAGCAGAAGTTTCAATGGAACATACCCAGTTTTCTGCACTTCTGCTAGAAAGTGCGAAAACGGTTCAGTTTCAGTGCACTCCACTACACCGGTGTCAATCAATCGAAAACCCCAATAGATGTGGCAAGATTCATCTTACGAATACCAAAGTGCCATCTTCGCCAGATCTGTATATAAGACATTGCCCCTGTAGGTCTTTTCAGGACCTAAAGATAAAGAAAATAATTCTGAAACAAAATATTCAAGTGCTATGGAAGAACCACTGCAGATTAATCCAGAGGCAAACGATTCCGATTCAATGGAATCCGACTATACCAGTAGTGCCCATCAAACATTTGAAATCAGAAAGCAAACTTGTATTTTTACCGAAGTACAGAATTTCGATTTCTCGAATCCACATTTTATTTCACGAGAAGTTGATACACTTCGAGAAGGCCTCATCTCTAAGCCACCAACGACAGATTTTAAAAGTAGTAATCAATCTGATCAAAGGTGAGTCCATTTTTCACGTCTAATGTTTGGCTGTCAGGTCTGTGATGAAGTATTTTCAATATTCTAACGATTTCAGCCAAATTACACTGGTAGCCCACCACAGGTCGAATGACGAGCAGAAGAATGAGAAACCATGCAACAGTGTTAAGATAGAATTGACCACCTCGACCGTCGATTCCGTTCGCCCTCTCGAATGTGAGCTTTGTGGTAAACAATTCCATTTGAAGAGGTACCTAGTAGATCACGTCCGAGTTCATCTCGGCGAGCGGCCTTTTTGTTGCGAAGTCTGTGATAAGGCATTCGCTAGGAGCAGTGAACTTTGGCATCATCGACAGACGCACACCGGTAAACGACCGTACAAGTGCACCGTGTGTGCCAAAGATTTTTCCAAAAAGGGTAATCTGGTCGCACACATGCTCCTTCATAATAGTGAGCGGCCGCATAAATGCACTGTATGCGGCAAAGATTTTACCCACAAAAGTAAGCTGTCAAAGCACATGCTCTATCATATGGGTGAACGACCGTACAGGTGCACTGTTTGTGGCAAAGATTTTCCTCAGAAAAATACACTAATAAAACATATGTCGATCCATACGGGTGACTTTCGGTACAAGTGTGATGTGTGTGGCAAGGGATACACTACCAATTATTGCCTAAAAGAGCACAAACGCGTACATACGCTTGAGCAGATCAATAGGTGAGTCCGTTCTTTTCTCACACGCACTTTTTGACAGAATGGTCGTTTGATATTCTAATGGTATTTACATCGAATGTTGTTTCCGTTTTTTCAGCGAGAAAAATCAGATCAATGGAAAACCAGGCTACAGTCCAAAGGTAGCTTTCGTAATCAATTCCACCAAGTTACACGAATGCGAGCTCTGCGGTAAAGAATTCCACCAAAAGAGGTATCTCGTGGATCACGTCCGGGTACATCGCGGTGAACGACCTTTCAGTTGTGATGTGTGTGGTAAGGCTTTCCCCAGGAAACGCGTTCTTTTGCAACATCGGCGCATCCATACCGGTGAGCGGCCTTACAAGTGCACTGTGTGTAGCAAAGATTTTACTCACAAACCAAACCTTATCGCGCACAAGCTGCTTCATACGGGGAAGCGTCCGTTCAAGTGCGGCGTATGCGGCAAAGATTTCGCCTACAAATCTAACTTAACGGCGCACATGCCCCTTCATACGGGGGAGCGACCGCACAAGTGCACCCTCTGTGAAAAAGATTTTACCTTAAAAAATAATCTAATAGCACATATGTCCACTCATACGGGTGAGTATCGGCACCATTGCGATGTGTGTGGCAAAGGATTCAATGGCAGTACTAACTTGAAAGAGCACAAACGCATGCATATCGATGAGCAACAGCAAGAAGCAGAAAAAGATGCATGCTCAGAATACCGAACGTGTTACGAATCAGGTTCAAGAGGTACAAAAAGTTGCGTGAATACATAGATGTTTTAATCAGTTTTCTGGGGAAAGATCATACATCTACATCGGTAAAAAAGTAAATGTATATAAAAATAGTAACATTGTTTTGTTATGCCAATCGAAAGTAGCATGTTTTTGTCAGATAACTGCCCTTCTTCTCGTTCCGTTTGGTTTCGCTTGCTGCAGATATCTGCGAATGGTATCAGCGTATATGTTATAACGTCCCGAGGTCAAAAGAGTGAACTAGCAGGATCCACATTCCCCCTCCCATCAAGCGAATTGATATATCCACTTGTAAGTAGATGGTCTTTCAGCGTCTTTAAATAACTTTTTACTAACCTTGTTGTCGGAAAAGCACACGCATTTTTCGCATGGTGACTTATCGACATCACTATTTAGTTACAAGGACCTTCCCCAGGGCTCATGTATAAGCCCTCTGTTATACAATTTCTATGTCAACGACATTGATGAATGTCTTGACCAAGGATGCAAATGCCTACCTTTTCTGCGGCTGTAATTTGTCTGCCTACATTCTCATTTCTCTTTCGACGCTGCTGTCGTTCGCTAGTGCAGGACGCCCAGCGCTGTACGACAGTCTATAAGCAAAGCAGTAACATGACAAAAAATACTGCCCCCAGTATAACCACCAGACGCGAGCGGTACAGCTTTTCTTTCCTTATTTTAGACTTTTTAATATTTTTAATCTATTCAATATTTTTAATCACAAACGACGACAATGAATGCGGTTCGTTTACGCCACGACCGGCATTAAAGCTTTCGTGTGCGGGCCTCTCCCTTTGACTATGTAGAGAAAAGTGTACAAAGCGAGAGAACAAACTTTACTACGCCACACTCTCACCGAGCAGTCGGAGTACAGCAGCAAAACAAAAATGTATTCTACTGCTGTAATGTACTCGGTTTGGCTACCGTTCTGGCAAGAGCTGTAGTGATGCGTCGCTGTAGCGGGCTGTACGTCTTTTGCAAATGTAAATATACCGGAAAAATGTAGTTTACCGGTACCGTTGGCATCCCTGGTCTCGACAATTGCTGTACGTTAAGGCAACTTGCAGACGACGGCGTGGTTTCTGTTACGGGACCCAAAGCTGTCGATTTACAAGGACCATTACAGAATACCTTGGACAATTTGTCTTCTTGGGCTATTAAGCTGGGTATCGAATTCTCCCCGGAGAAAACTGAGCTAGTTGTATTTTCTAGGAAGCGTGAATCAGCACAACTACAGCTTCTATTAATGGGTCAAACTGTCGCTCAGGTCTTCACAGTAAAATATCTAGTGGTTTGATTCTAAAGGTACTTGGGGATGCCACATTAGGTATCTGAAACAGAATTGCCAACAAAGAATCAACTTTCTTCATAAAATAACAATAATAACGTACAATAACGTTGTTTGCGTATCGTCTTAGAGTGCATGCAGTCGACCCATACGATAAGTTTCGAAGTCCTGTCATGCGTTCTCCCGCTGAAAAAATGATTTTGGGAGCTCTCATATTGATTGCTCATTCGATGCGGTGCGATTCGGTGGTGATTGAAAATTTCGAAAGGCTTATCGAGCTCAATTCTCAGTTTCGTTTCATGTCCCTTACTTTGACTTCATGGCGCAGAATATTAATCCTTCTTCTTACTATCCCAACCTTGTGCATTTCATAAATACTTCTGAATCTACTGTTTTCTTCGACACATCAATGAAAGACGAGATTTGTGGAATTCCGGACCACATACCGGACCATCCGAGAAGTCGACTGTTCAACACTACAGTCGACTGTTGTTTTACACTGACGGATCAAACCTCGAAGGGTCCACTGACTTCGGTATTTTCAATCAAAAGTTCACCGCCTCCTACAAACTCAGTGACTGCTTCAATTTACGCCGCAGAACTAGCTGCTATTCAGTATACCCTTGGAGTCATTGGCACATTACTTCATCGTATCGAATAGCCTTAGTTCCATTGACGCTATTCGCTCGATGAAACATGGAAAGCATTCCTCGTATTTTTTGGGGAAAATACGGGAGCAACTGAGTGCTTTAACGGATAAATCTTGCCAGATTACCTTGGTGTGGGTCCCTTCTCATTGTTCTATTCCGGGCAATGAGAAGGCGGACTCTTTAGTTAAGGTGGGTGCTTTAGAAGGTGACGTTTATGAAAACCCAATTGGCTTCAACGAATTTTTCAATATTACTCATCAGAGAACACTCGAAAGTTGGCAAACTTCGTTGAGCAATGGCGAACTAGGAAGGTGGCTACATTCGATAGTCCCTAAGATATCGACGAAACCTTGGTTCAAGGGGATGGATGCGGGTCGTGACTTCATTCGTGTGATATCCCGACTCATGGCAAACCATTGCACACTGGATGCACATCTCTGGCGAACTGGGCCCGAGGACAGTGGTATCTGCGATTGTGACGAAGGTTATCACGATGTCGAGCACATTGTCTGGGCGTGCACCGAGTACAGTCCGCCATGTCTCGGTTAATGGATACCCTCCGGGCCCGAGGAAGACCACCCAACGTCCTGGTTCGAGATATTGTGGCAAGCCGCGATCTCCTCTATATGTTTCTCGTATACACATTCCTGAAAACCATCAACATACAGTTTAACTGCAGCTTTTATTTTTATTACCATTTTCAGAAGTGTGCTCTTCCCACTGTACCATACCTCCGATGGTTTGATGCGACTCCAAGGCGACACAAAACATCTCTGTCGAATGAGCCAACAAACATGGGACCTACAGCACCAACATCACACGCGCAACTCGGAGTATTTCCAATCCATTGTTATAATTAAGTCGAACTCACCCAAATCTCAAGAAGGAAATCTCAGAAAACAAGCATATGTTTAATGGATTCTATCACATTCGCCCGAATGACATTCGCCCGACAGCCATTTACCCGAATGACATTTGCCCGAATGTCACATAAACCCGAATGCCATTTGCTCGAATTCCGTATACCCGAAAAACATCGAAATGTCAATCGAAAAAAAATATTAAGCTGAAATACAAATTTTATAACATTTGATGCTATGAAGTAATTAACACTAAAGCTATACCAGTCAAATAGTTAATCCAATAACCTGGTTTGTATGATTTAACTAGGGTTTCCAGTTTTAGGTCCTTTCGTGAGTTTTTTTTTGACTTTTTAGCTGTTGGTACCACTTGTAGTGTACGTAAAACATCCGTACTAGGGCTTTTCTCTTCAAGCTGCAACTGCTTCAACACACCATAGAATGTAGGATTTCCACGGCTTAACAAACCGTTCCATTTATTGTGCCAGCCTTCCACATTATTGGTGATCCAAAGAATCTTTTTAGACACATTTTCGAAAACTGACCACGAAGCGGGGGGAAAGAGCGGTCATCGTGGAACTTTTTGTTAGCTTCCTTCCTACCGAAAATACAATTTTTAATACTCTCGACAAATATATGATTACGGCTTAAAAGCCAACTGTCAAAGTTCACTTCGAGCGGAAATTCTGGACAAACCGTTACTCATTAAGGTGAAGATATGTGGAAGCCACGTTGCTAGGCACCGGCTCGCTTGTTTACATTGAGAAAAACTGAAATCTGAAGTGAAAATTCAAACGCACAAATGAGAGTTTCCAAACATTTTCCTTTGGTCATCTGCACATTGGCAGAAAATTTGAAGTTTTGTTAGTAAACGATTAAAGTTTCGCGAGTGTTTTTGCAGTGGTGTGTGAATAAAGTGCATTTGAAAAAGTGCAATGAAAACGAGAAAAAAATAAGTGTTTCGAAAAGAAACCCCAAGTGAAGAGGGGTGATATTTTCGCACAAAATAGGAGCTACAGATGGCATTCCGTCATAAACTCGGATTGATTGTATATGAAAATCTTCTAGCTTCCTTAAGTAGCAGTTTCGTGGCACACCAGCAAGGTTAGTGTGTTGAAAAACGTATTTTTATATTTGCTCATGTCAGATACATGGTTAGGCAGGGGAGAGAAGTGTGTGCGGCGTAGCAGCTATGCGAGCCACAGCATGTATAATGTCCTTAATCACAGATGTTGGTAGTGAACAAAAGAGAAGTTTTCTCTTTCATCAACTGCTATGAACTGCATTTGACCGGTAACGGTTTTCCCAGAATTTCCTCTCAAAGCGAAATTTTGACAGTTGGCTTTTAAGCCGTAATCATATGTTTGTCGAGTAATGTAATCCAAAAAATCGTCGAGAACCTTTGGACAACTTTTCCTCAATTCTTCGAGTGCCATTGGAATACCTTGATGGGGCTAGAAAGCCAAGGTAACAACTTGTTTGTAAGTGAGTTGTATTCGGCGAGCTTCCGAATATTTTGTCTGATGGCCAAGTTGTTTTAGTTTTCTGAAAAAAATTTCCGTGAAGGGCAGCACCGGAAAAAACTCCTCTAGCAACGTTTATCACAGCTGTCTCGAAATCCAATATTATGTAGAGAGCTATTTGGTATATAGATTCAAGAAATTGCCCTTGTTTTGAAAGAAGGAATCAACCCTTATGTTTGAGTAAACCGGGCAGATGAGTAGATCAATAGTTTCCTTGCAAACTTATTTGGCAAGCACGTTTAAAAGAAGCAATCAACCCCTAATTGTGGGAAAAGTGCTGCTCATGTTTAAAAAAAGGAATAAATCCCTAAGTGTGAGTAAACCGGGCAAACGAATGGATCACCCGTTCTATTGCGAGGGCTATTTGGTATACAAACTCAAAGAACTGCTCATATTTAAAGAAGGAATCAAACCCTAGGTTTCAGTAAACCAAGCATACCAATGGATCACAGGTTTGCTGAGGAGGGACCTCCGCTTCGGTTCCTCGACCTCGGCAATTGTGGCAAAACCGCATCACACTAGCTTCGCCACATACCCTTTATGAGCTACTATTTATTAAGGACGTTATGCCAAATGGAATTCCACCTTGCATGATATAATTATTAATTTAATTGATTCAACTTGTTAACCGAACATCTTAATATATATTTAACTAGAATGATGATGTTTCTCTTTCTTACTATTGTTCAGCTTATCAAACTTTGGTTAATTATTTCACATTTCCTTTTGGCAAAAGACCGCATTTTATATTATGCTTGAGTGAGTGGTTAATGACATTCGGGCTAGTGGTCCATTCGGGTTTATGGCATTCGGGTAAATGGTCTATTCGGGTTAATGACATTCGGGTAAATGGTCCAATCTGGTAAATGGTTTTCGGGCGAACGTCATTCGGGTAAATGACTTTCGGGCGAATGTGATAGAACCGTTTAATGTATGGGAGAAAAGAGCAAAGTGCACTCACCTACAATCGCTGCTGGATCTGAGGCTCATCATCCGACCGGCACCTCACGCGCCTTGAGAGTTCCTGTATCACTTATGTGGTCCTGGCGACTCGGACACCCTGTGGATTCTTCGTTCACTCGTAGGCCGGTTTTTTTCTATGGCTTTGTTCCCGCTTCCATGCAGGAGGCTGTCAGCAAATCAATCACCGCTTATTTCCCATAAACTCACGCCACAAACGAATGCTGATTTGCAGAGTTTCCCCTTCAGTGTGCAGGGCATCGATTTATCACAAGCGGTAGAACAAATATGTCCCTGAACGACGAGTACGGGAACACCGAGCGATGCGAGCAGTGCAAAAACACGATTAGTTGTTGAAATATCACTCGCGGATTCTCGTGCCTAAACTTCTTCCGAATCGAGAACGGCAATCGCGAAAACGTTGCACAAGCAGCTAAAGTTGGACGGTTATGCAGCGGATTTTGTGCTTGGCTTCGCCCAGAAGACAATCCCAGCCGTGAGCGGTGTCGTTCCGTTCGTAAGGCGCTTCGCAATGGTCCGTTGTTCTCTGCTCCCGACCGTACTCGGTCAATTCGGTTCTCCGACTACCTATTTTGATTTGTTGTCAAATTTTTCCTTATAGTACATTTTTGGTGTAGATCCGGTCTGATCGGCATTTCTGCCCTAAGCCAAAAATGCGTGCCCCCCTCAACCCAAATTTTAAACTAGGACGAATTAGCGCATGGGCTCCATTTGAACACCTTTTTCAATATAAAGAATGTCATGTGGTATTATTTGGTATCATTATTATTATCATTGTTTATTGCATTCTTACCTTTCCGTTTCCATAATTTACCTTTACGCTAATATTTACCGCCTATTTTTTATCATCATTCCTTGTTCTTTTGAGAGTATGGATGCTATTTTAGATTTCACCTTCTTTCTCTGTAAGGTACGAGTGGATTAGCACATTTGATATTACCTTAATCCCCGGTTATGTCGGCGTTCTCTGCCTGTCATGGGTCAGTTGGTACTTTCCCTTCGTTTTTTCTTAGTCCTTTTTCCGTTCTGTTAGTAAGCTCATTGTGTCCACAATTTCATGGGTTATTTTTTCTTATCCTTTGTACTCTACCCTTTTTTATTACTATGTTTTAATTGCCGCAAGGTTCTACTGTATCGATTTTGTTGGCTATTTTCGGCAACTTTGAGACTAAGAGAAACGTAAGCAAGGAAATTGAAAGACGGATAGGTATTCTAGAGCGAATCAGTTATAAACTTAGAACGGAAAACTAGAACTAGGCAGGCTCATATGGACATGATCGAAAGGAAATGTGAAGAATTCTTTGCCTTCTGCAGAGTAGAAGTTGGGCGTTGCACCCAAGTCTACCGCATGGTCTATGGTAGAACATAACTCATCATCATGTTTTACCGCCGACGCCGACAAAAAATTCTTCACAAATCCTCGCCTAGAACGACCATGCGATCATTCTTCTCCCTTTCTGCTAGCATCAAGCCGTGACGTATGCATTCAATCGACACCAAGCTATCGGTGTCGCACCGATCCTACTGTGATCCTTTCGATCATGCCCATATGAGCCCGCTTAGTTCTAGTTTTCCGTTCTAAGTTTATAACTGATTCTCTCTAGAATACCTATCCGTCTTTCAATTTCATTGCTTTCGTTTCTCTTAGTCTCAAATTTGCCGAAAATAGCCAACAAAATCGATACAGTCTACCCTTTTTTGTTTGTTTCAGTGCGTTCAGGAGTCTCCGGCGCACTTGAATATTTCTTTTCCTTTGTTTTTGCTTATATTCATGTGTGCATATATGTATGTATTTCTAAGTTTCATTCATTGTTTCCGAATCTCCCAGAATAAAAGAGATATCAGCAGATCTTTCTTACTTCGCCTTCCGGTGGGTGCGTTGAATTGTGCGACATTACCAAGCAGTAAATATTAGATATTTTGAGACCTTATTTTTCAGCATTGTGGAATCGAATGTTGCTTGTGGTGCCAGTATTATGTGTGCATATGGTTGTAGATTCTCGAACAGCGATATACTGAGAGCTATCATCTTTTTGTTCACTCTTGATAATCCTATGCATGAGTTTTTGCACATCATTAAACCTTAGTAAAACTTGTCCGCTTCTCCAGAGAAGAAAAAAATAACTAAAACGATACAGAAAGGAAAAAGGTGAGTGTTATGAAGAAATAAATTTATGATGGCCACTCAGAATGGTTCAACGGACATGAAACAGGAACATGGTCAGTCATATTTTCTGATACATACACTGCGTTTAATTATATTATATTATAGGTTAATGACCCGAAGCGGTTGGCGAATTATAACTATGTAAACTAAACCAATTTTAATGACGTACATGTTTCCATTTCTGAGTCTTCGATTGATCCCTGACAGTAATTGTAATCGGCTCAGGCTCTTTTGTGCGTCATGCATTCACTGACTCACAATCGAATTGTGCCTCGACCAACCTGACAAAACGTGCCCATTCCCCTTACTGAGCAAAAGGGCAGGGGATTTGTTGTCAAATTTGAACAAAAAAAACATTCGAAATGCGCCTTGTGATCGTGAAAAAGCTGACAGTCATCAATAAAAATAAATACAAAAAAAATATTTTCAAAATACATAGCTTCTTCCAGCCCTATTTTCTATTAGCGATAGTTACGTCAGCCAGAGCTGGTGACATTTAATAATTAAAACTGTTTTTATCATCAATTGTTTGTACCATCTGTGTTGCTTAGAACGAGAACATTATGTATGTCAGAAAATATATTGTATTTTGCTGTTCTTCGAGAAGGCATGGCAAGTCAACTTGCTTTTGTTGATTCGTTTGCACTACCTGGTACAACAGACGTACACATCCGGCACTACTATTCGTGCTAGTAAATCTAGTGATATCGTGATGAAAATAGTACAATTTAGTTGACGTTGTAAAAAACGATACTGCACTCCCACAGATAAAAGACCTTACTTATGCTAGAACGCCTTAAAATATGAAATACTAACAACTAAAATCTCTGCTGCCAGTACAACCTGGTCACGTGCTACTACTAGCCGCATCCGTTTTCGTTCTCCTACTGCTGACAAAATACTCCTCCAGCAGTTCCATAACTTCCAGTTGGCTCTTAGCGTGCACCACCGTCTTCACGAATCGCTCTCTCATTTGATGGAACTCGGCACCACTGACGTACTGATCCATCTGTAGTAAATTGTCAAACATGGTCTGAAGAATCCTAATTCGTTCCTCCTGCTCTTCCTGTTTCCCACTAGCCGACGATAGTTTCTTCAATCGCTCGAAGATGTACTCGGTCATCGTAGTCATAGACAACCGCTGGCAGACCATTGCGGACGAATTCTCCTGCACGGCATGATCCAGGAAGTCGGCCGAATGTCGCTCCGAAAGTTCGTCTAGCACGGTGTAACGCGTTTTGCTATCCTTACTCATCAGTGTCGATAGTTCCCGCGTAATCAGCCGAGCGGTTTTACTCTGCTCCAGGCTTCGACCGGCTGCAAGGTAGCGCTCCAGGATGGAGTCCAATGAGTGGTTGGAGATCACATGTGAAAGAATGTCGTCTTCGGATTGGAAGCGAATAGTGTTGTCTGGTTGCTGCGGGATCGCAGTAGCGACTGGCTCCGGAGCTGGTTCCGGGATGGGAGAGGTTGGCTTTTTGGTCGGTGGCTCGTCGGCGGTTGGTTTTGGGGAGATTTTTCGAGGCGAGGTTCGTTTGGGTAGTTCGGTTGGTGGCGGCGGCGCTGGTGCGTCTATTTTTGAACTAGCGGGAGATTTAAGTTCGGCATCAACTTCCATCGCAACGGCATCGGTAGTGACCTGGAGAGCGCTCATGTTATCAGTTGTGTTGAGCATGAACTCCCCTTCGAGTGATTCGGGGGAAGAGGTGATCTCATCTTCCTCCTCTTTGCCAGGTTCAGCAGGATTTGTAGAAGCGCGTGTAAAATTGACCAGCTCTGATAGACTGTCAGCTTTGCTTTTTCGGCGCATGAGAAATTTGGCTTTGTCGGCTGGGGACAAGCCAACTAGCTGCAGGCAGCGGTTGATGGATGGTGAGCGACATTCTTCCTCCTGGCGGATGTATTCTTTAGTCAGCGAAACCGGCGGGTCGTGGAAACTGACTCGCTTGCGCTTGTTGGCGGGAGATTCGACCTCATCACCGCTGTCCTCTTGATTCAGCTTACGCTTGAGAATGCTGACCGCCGGAGAAGCTTGGGGAGATGGTAGAACTTTCGAAAAGACCAGGTAGTCTTTTTCTTTGTCCTTGTCGAGCGGTTTCGGTTGGTCTGGGGATTGTGTTGTGGTTGGAGTACTGGTGGTGGATGTGGTGGCCATCTTTCGCATCATCAGGCATCTGTCGTTGGGGGTGACTGGTGTATGTTTTGGAGTCGACGAATTCTGCGGGACTGGTGCAGATGGTTTCGGCGAAGCTTCGCTATTTTGGTTCCTAATTAGATTGATTAGCTGGGCGCCTCGACCTCTCAATTCGATTTTGTTAGTGCTGGGGCTGCGCGGGGTCATTTGGAGAGTGCGTCCTTTCAGATTAGCCATCGAAGCCGGCATGGGGGGAGAGTGTCGGGTTCGACGAGTTACAGGTGATGGCATCATGGTAGTGGATGTTTTTTCCCGTTCCATTAGACGGCTTGATAGGCGTTTCTCGCCGCTGCCGGAGGCAGGGGGGTCTTTTGTGGTAGCGGAAGCACCTTGCAAGGAGGGAGTTGAGGGTTGTCCTTTTTCTTCCGAGATTGGTGAGATGTTGAGGGTACTGTTAAGGAGATCCGCTTCGCGTTCGCTTTGATCGGCTCCCTCCGGTGAAGATACGAGACTACGATTGAGACTTTTAGTCAGTGGTTCCATCTGATCGTCAAGGTTTCGAACGGGGGACAGGTTTGGAGAAACAGGAAGATCATCGTCGGTTTTGGTTGGTTTTTTAGGAGACTCGGGTGCTGGAGCCGGATCAGTGTCCATTGGTACCGGACTTAGGGATCTTTTGCCTTTTCTAGGACTTTTGGCGGGCGAAATGAGTGCGGGCTCTTCAACCTGCGTAACGGGGGACTCCGTCGTTGCTGAAATCGTGTTGGACAAGGAGTTGGGACTTGAGTTCTTGCTTTTTCTAAGGTTTTTAGCGGGTGAAACTGTTTTAGGCTTCTCAATCTGAGTAGCTAGAGACTCCGTCGCAGTTCCTGCGGTTTCTGGCAAGGATTCCGAAGGTGGGGTATTCGGTACGGTATCCATTTCGGATATTTTCTGTTGCGCGGCAGCTGTTGCACTTCTTGTGTTCTTACTGGGTGATACTAGGATGGTTTCCGGTTGCACCTTGCTTGGTGACTTGCGGTTCAGTTTGGCCAACTCATTTTCAGCTTCTGTGTCGAAAGACAGCGTCGCACAAATCGCTACAGCTGGAGCATCCTCTTTTTCTTCGTCTTTCGGCTTCCGGGGAGTGAATTTTCTGGTGAGAAGTGATTGCGAGTTCACCTGTTGTGACGATTCAATCACTTCCTCGATAGATTCGTTTATTGCTTTGGGCTTCATCGGGGATTTAGTTCTTGGTGCTTCCATCGCTGCCGTTGGTTCCTTATCCACAACATTATCGAAATTTAAAGATTTTCTGGGTGAAGTACGCTCTGCCGGACTTTTTAGTTTTTCGTCCAGCTGCTTCTTGGTGGGAGAAACGGCTTCCGGTTCTGGTTTCTCTTCTTGCTTTTCATCGATTTTCTCAACTTTTCTTCGTTTACGACGCTTAGTTTCTGTATCTGATGGTTTACCGCCAGTGTCGGACGATTTTTTCGGATCAGTAATGAGTTTTCTTCTAGAGGGACCAGTGGGTTCCAGGCTAGTGGACCTTCTAGTTCTTGCCATTCGGCTTGCTTGCAAATTTTTACCTTCGATAGTGTCAATCTTCAGCTGGTCCAATTCTCTAGCGACTCTTGATTTCTTCTCGGCAGTCCTTTTGGCGTTGGAAGTGTTTGAACTGCTTGGATGTTCTTTGCCAATAGCACTGGTCGGTACATTACCATTATTATTTTCCTTGTCCAGTTTGATCTTCTCAACTACAGCGGCTCCTTGTTCTTTCGGGACGATAGCCTCTCGCACACCGTTTGTCACGGAGTTGGAATCCCCAGAGGCACACATCACGATCGTATCGTGATCATTGTGATCATCAGCTGGTATCACGATTTTGTTCGGAGTCCATGGCTTAATCACAAAACTATCCTGCGACTGGCTCATGTCGTTGTACAGCGCTGGAATGTCATCCCGTTTCTCACGCATTCTATCTCGCTGATGTTCCGTCAGCTTGTCCGGCGTGAACTTCCACACTTTATCAATCACAACAAAATCACCTTCCTTCTTAACATTTTTCGTGGTCTTGGCCGGTTCCTTGCCCTCACAGATATCGACAAGCTTTTTCAACTCGGGCACCTTCCACTGTCGCTGTACCTCGCTTGGAAGTTCCAACAGCTGCGAAAGTAGCATCTTACAGTTCCATTTGACCTCCTTCGGGTGAGTTTTCAGCTCGGTCACAAACTTAGCTGCCACGAACCGATCTACCAGCGCTTTCAGTGTTTTCTTAACCTCATCTATCAGTTTATCACTCTCCCCTGTGACCAACTCACCAATTACGTTCCGAATAGGCATTATCACCACCAACAAACACCGGATCGACATTCGTTCGATCAGCAGCCGAAATGCATTTAAACCACGTCCAACTTCCACCAAACTGTTCTGAAACACCAGCGCCTTCCGCACCAGATCCTTGAACAGCTCCAACGTTTTCACCGGTGGTTGATTCAGATCAAAATCACCCGGTATCGAATCCAACACAATCCGGAAGAACTCAAGAATCACTCCCAAATTGGCATTATACTTGGCTACCGTCATTGCCTTTAGCAGCTCACTGAAGGCACATGCACAACGGGTCGACCGTTGTCCGGAAACGATCTCACCGTACACCTGCTGCCAGTCGTCACGCAGTTCGCCAACCTCCAGGAAGCGATCGTATTCCAGTGGGAATAACAGGAAACCCAACACGATTGGCAGGGATGGTTCGCACTGCTTCCGATGGATACTGATTTGTTCCTTCAGATGGCCGGCCATCGATCGATAGATCTGGGTGACCATTCGCCGATTGGAGGCGCTTGCGCTCGAGTCACTGAAAAGCAACGGATCCAGATCGGACAGGTATTGAACGGTTTTCTGTAGCATGTCCCAGTAGCCATTCGGATGGGAAGAGTATCGGCGTAGGTCGAAGACGTTCGACAATATTGTAAATGATATGCTGAAAGGATCGTTGTTTAGACTTTGCAAAAAAAAACAGATCTATGTTGTGCACTTACTCTTCCGGGTAATTTAAATCCTCGTTAAAAATCAGGCTCATAAAGTTACGATAGTTGTTGACTAGCTGTTCGGGGCTATCGTGACCAATGGTGACCATCGTCAGATTAGTTTGTGCCACTATCCGTACAGTATCGTACAGCAGTTCACAGATGACACCATCCTTCAATTGCGTACTCTGCAAAAAAAAGTTCTCGGTTTAATGATCTATTACCGAACGCGACCACAAGTTAAATTAACAACACTCACCAAACTGATCAACGCAGCCAAATTCTCCCGCACCCAGTCGAGCATCTCGCTCCGCGGAATGGTCTTCTCCTGCTCCACCATAGCCAGCAGATTATTCCACAGGCACCGATTCAACTCCACATAGTTGAGTTCCTTCATCTGCGAAAACAGCACCGTACACTCGGTGCAGGAATTGATAATCAATCTCGCCTTAGCAGTGAACAGTTTAGGCGAAATGATGGCCTGTTTAGCAGTCACATTGAAATTAATTAGACCGTTCTTGCTGATCCCGTTAGCCTCTTGCAGCAAGGTTTCAGCAATTTTTGGCGCCGGACCGAGCATATGAATCAACGCAACGGCGGACAGTTGCTTGATGGTGCTGTAGCTGTAATTAGGTAAAACATTTAAAAAAAAAATCCCCAAAATAAGTAACTAGCAAACACTAACATTTTACCCGGCGCGCCAAACTCCTGGTAACTGTTGTCAAAATAGTAGCACAAAGGCGTTTTGAACGATGGTCCAAAACAGAAGTAAATAAACGGCTCAAACACGTTGTCCGCGAACGAATCGAGCTGATGTTGCAGTTTGTTTATCAAAAACCACCAAATTTCAAACTTTTTCCTCGCTATCACCTCCGTTTTCGATTTCGAGCTCTTCAGCGGAATGCAGATCAGTTTTATTCGCTTCTGGATGTTTATCTGGTTGTATTTTGCAAATATCTCCACCAGCAGCTTCCAGCAATCGAAAGACTGCTCACGAACCAACAGCTCCGCCGATCGGAAGCCACTCTCGACGATAGCCAGAAAAACATTGATAATCACCGCTCCCTGACAGATCTCTCTATCCAACACCCGCACAAGCACCGACCACTTCCGATGCCATTCGGGATCGTTCCTACCCCGAGCTTGCTCTAGCAAATTGGAATAAATGTTGCTTATTTGCGTTTTCAGCGCGGGCCACGCAGGGGAATCCAAGTAGAGCGTTTGCTCCAGGTGAGGAAGAATAGCTTCCGATGCACGAAGTGCTAGATCCCGCGTCAGCGGGTTCTCCCAGTCAAACAGCAAGCGCAGCACATCATTCATCCAGAAATTCAACTGATCGTCATCTATCTTTTGCTTCTCGCTGGAAGGGATCTGCTTTTGGCAGGTTTTCACCAACGATTCGAGTATCTTATCAATCTGAGACCGGCTACCCGATTGGAGTGCCTTCCGAAGCTTGTCATACTGGTCATGGGCCGGGAGCTTGTACATAGTCGCAGCCGTCATTGTCGGATATCGACGAGCGCGAAGGGCCACGCTCAAGTTCTGAAATAATAGAATTATTGCAAATGAGGTCACTGCCACTGTATTGAACGAGGGAAACAGCTTAAAGGCGATGCGGAAAGAGCAATTATATAACGGGATTTAAAGGGACAGTAGAGCACTGAAAGTGTAAACAAAAACAGCTGGAGAAAAAATTCGCGCTCGAAAAGAAAAAAAACTGCTACACCAAAACAAGATGAACAAAAACTACGCAACCTTCTGTGACGTTTTCGTGTTCGTAGCGGGCATCGTTTTCTTTTCTTCTTTTTGTATATTTTTTCACACTGCTTTTCCACGCCAAGCGCTTGCTGTTTTCCCCAATTTTCTTGAGTAGCGCAAGGTGTTCGCCAAACAAGGTTGTTATAAATTGCATATGAGACTGTGTTGTGGTAGATGTGAGGCTGATGTGGTAAGAATTATTTTTGGTCATGCAAAAAAAACAGGACTGCAGTTTTCAAATTTCCTTGAAAAGACGCTTGTTAAGCAAATCTATCCTCCATTAACGTGAAATTCCCTGAATTACAAGTCTAATCCTTTACACCCACGGCTTACAGAAACGATGTGTATGCGCTTTCCGCCTACGCAATACATGCTACGTTAACCTTTGCATTATTAAAACTTTGGTACATATATGAATACGAAACAAATTTGTGTGAGCTTGAAATGAGTGGTCACAAACACGCACGCAAAAGCGAATCAAAACGTCAACTAAATGGAACGCAATGGAAACCGAAACAGACAATTATTTACCTGCGATTGTAGTAGTGCGGTTGGTCTCTTTCCAACTAACGGGGATGTTTTTTTTGGATCAAAATGCAGTAATGTACGCGCGCTCTTTTTTTGCTGCACTTTTTCCTATCACTTGAACCAATCCTTTTTCGGCAAATCGGCGCACAAATAACTACACGTTCCACTGGGGTATTTCCACTGTATTCTAATTCGTGACTTGATGGCTCTGAATATTGCCACCCGCTTTTGTAAACTAGAATTTTCTCTAATTTTCACTACAGGTTGATGGTTTTACTGCGTCCCCGACGGAATTTTCTTTCCTCTAGTTTATCTTCACCGTTTTTACGAATATTTCAACTGATTATTATTTTAAACATATTGCTTAACGCGGAATTAAACCACTTTATAGTAAATCAGAGCAAAAAACCGACCAAATCAGAGAAATTACAGCTAACGCGAATGAACATCACCACACACGGTACGAAAACAATTCGATGGATTTTCTGGCGCGAAGGAATCTGTCAAACGCATGGAAAATGAAACTGCTTATTCACCAGAACTGCAATAAAAATTGGTTTGTGTAGCAGATAAATCTATACGGTCTTGCTTTCTTGTAATTGTAAGAGCCCTTCACGTAGCGAATTCTGCTTACACGTTGTAAATAAAAAAACTTTTGAATTGAATCGCTTCTTGTTGCCGCGCAAATGACTTAATTATACAATGTCAGCAGTGCATAAGAAATGCATCACTGCTACGCGTAGGGAAGGTTGATGTTGATCTTAAAATCCCGAAAATGAAATGAAAAGAACACAGAAAAAGGGATCACTGTCTATTTACCAACTTCCCGCGCCTAATATACATAAGCGTGCCATACGCAGTCCGATTAGCTAGCTTTGGTTTTTCCTTCTCACTTACTCTGCGGTTAGGATAGTAATAAAATCTTAGAAAGCGGTACAAATGTAACCGCATATTTTGTGAGCCCTTGCGGGACTGGACTAGGATTGAATAGCAGGAATCAGTATTGTGGTTAAATACGTCAGTCTTGAAGAGGCAGGGCCAAATATATAAGTAAACAAATAGGAATTGCGCCCTGCTAAGGCCATAGGAAATCTACACCGTATCTCAGGAGAATAGGGAAAAACTTAAGGACTAAAAGGGACAAATTTTCCCGTAGCGATATATGAATCGCGCGGGCAACATGTAGCTTTAAGATAACTTTTGTAAATATTTTCTGAATAAATTAAGTTTCAAAGTTCTAAACCCAGTTCACTTAAGTAAGAGAAAACATCAGGAAGGACTATTCTTATTCATTGACGAGGTAATCAGCAGGTATCTGCTACGCCGCCATGATTTCAAAACCAAGATCTAAAACGTCGCGTTAAGGTCAATCTACAATAAACATAATCGACACAAATTTGTGATGGTCCAGCTCGTTTAATTTGTTGGTATCATGGCGAAAAGTTTTTGTTATTCACCGACATGTTCAAAACAACACTTTTCTTAACTTTTCGGCCATTTTTTTCGTTTTTCGACAAACATCTAAAGATCGAGTTATACCGTACGGTGTATGATTAGTGCAGAACGAGCTTCAACCAAAACGAGCAGAACAATCTGAACTGTCAGTGGGGCCCATAATTTGTGTGCCCGCTGAGATGTTGACTTATGTCAGTTCAATGCAAACGGGATAGGGGTGCCATATACGTGGTAACCAGTCAATCACTCACTTTGGAAAGTAAGTACACACGGATCTACGTTGGCATCACCGTTTCATCATCACTGTGGCAGCGCTGGACTTGCTGTCTCGAAATCGGTAAAGAATTGTAACTTTCTCTCCTCGTCGTGACACTTCTTGTTTTAGTATCAAACTAAAATAAAAAAGGTTGCTAAACCTACAGACACCTTATATAACAGACTTTCGGAGAGAAAAACAGTAAAACTAGCAACCATGAATGTAAACTGGCAACACGGGAGCTCCCTTCGCTAATCTGTTGGGGTTTTCGATTGATTGACACCGGTGTGTTTGGCCTCGTTCGATGGGTTAGCCATCGAAGAATACAATCGCTGAAAGGAGGGGCCATTTAGCAGTCAACTGCTGTAAAAATGTTCTCACTGTAGGGAGAAAAGCTAACATAAGACTTTTAATAGGACCAGTAATATTGAAAGTTTTTATTATCCAGTCCACAATGTCCGACAGTTTGATAATACCAGTGCTGTGATTCTCGAACTGAAACAGAGGAACACTTGGGATTTTTGATGTTCCTGGGAAGATCTGGGAACTCCTTCTCTGAGCTTAATTCTCCGAGACCAGGAGCTACTTGCTTTGGTTTGGTTGCAACACTTCCAATAGATGTCACTTTCGGAGCCCCGTCAATGGACACCTTCTGGCCCTTACAAGGAACTTTAGGAGAGGAAATGTTCCTCCTCTTCCTATAACTTCTAGGCACCCTAGTAGATGTTCCCTCTTGTGGGTCACCAGCCTCGCCCTCGTCAAGAGGCATGTGAGCATAGATGTTTGTTGAGGATGGTGGCGTAGCTTTCTTTGGCATTTCTGCGAAAGAATGTTTGGATCGTCCCGCAAGGGAACGTTTCAGTTTATCACCGCGTAGTTTGTACGCGGGACATGCCGAGATATCATGCAGACTCTCCGTACAGTAAGGATACTTTTCGATTTTCTTACTGCACGAATCATCTAGATGATTCTCCTCGCATTTTCCACAGCGGGCCTTATTGCTACAATGGGTGGCTGTGTGACTCAATTGTTTACACTTTGTGCAATTCATTACCCGCGGTACAAACAGACAGACTAATCTTGTGTAAGAGGATGTAGTTCGGCAAAGCGGTACCAGCGAAGGTTACCCGATAAGAGTTTGATTGGGGATATGTTTTTGAACCATCCCCCGCAACTACTACGGAGTGCAATCGCTTGCACTCAAGTATTTTCACTGGCTGAAGTAAGCGGTCTCTAAAACGGCCAGCCCCGTACTTCAGCAGATCCTCGCACGTCAAACTCTCATCGGTGACGACACCTTTATAGCTTGTACCTTTACAGCTGGAATATACACGTTGTAATCCCGCGTGAAGTGCTCACAGCAAGCAATATCGTTTGCCTGCTTTGAGTTGGCTAGCAACACCCTTATCTTGTTCGAGCAGTCATTTGAAATTTCGGTCACAGTCGAGAACCGTTCTGTCAGGTCTTTAGAAATCTGAAGAAGATTCAGTGATTTAGTCTTGGGCCGAAAGCAGACCACAAATGGACCAGTTGAGAGTTCTGGATAGCATTTGGGCCAAGGGGAGCCTTAGAAGTTGAACCCGATTCAACTTCCATTTGACCATCCGGAGAGGGAACCATAGAAAACGTCAACGCACGGGGTCAGCGCCCGCACAGACGGAAGAAAGCAAATTATTGCTGTTACAAAAGACAAAAACCACTTAGCTTTAAACTGGTGTCCAGCGACAAACCGATCCAGCTTATATAGCTGGCTATTGTTTAATCCTCACACGCGAACAAAAGACTGATGACCGAACCGAACTGGCAAGATAACCTTGAATGCGGATTCTTTGTCGTTATAGACAGCACGGACTACAAAAAAATAACTTCTGTCTCGATGGAGAGCTCGAAAACGAATGAAATCGTTATTCTATTGTTGATTCAAAACTCTTTGATTGTTGTTGTTTTATTGTTGAACTAACAATAATATTTTTATTTCAACCAAATTTGATTTTATGTTGATCTTACATAGTAGCAAATCAGCATGTATTGTGTATTTTTTGTATATTCAATGCACCGTACGAATTTTTTCTGCATGTATACAAGAAAACCAAAGCAAAACTTTACTATATATGTAAAATTTCTGTTTTCACATACTTCACAACCCAGTCTCAACGTACGTACATGGCAGTAACGGGACTACAATTATACTAACGTAAAGGATACTCTCTAGGTAAGTGCCAATACTAAAATAATTTAAATATATTGAAAGTAACATTATCTTTCTATAATTTCCAGAACAACCCTGATTTGACGAAAATTATCGGGCAAATGAGCCTGCATGAGTTTGGAACGTTTTATTATAAAGAATTAAATCCTTCAAAAATATTTTGTTTTATTTTTATTGAAAAGAAACAAACATGTCAATAGTTATTGTTTACTTATGCTTTTCAATTGATGCGCACTGGTGTAGTGGAGTGCAGTTCGAGCAGAAGTGCAGAAAACTGTATGTTCCATTGACGCTTCTGCACGAAAGTTCAAAACCAGTGCACTCTACTACATCGGTGTACTGCCATCGAAAACGGCATATATTATCTGTTATTTCAGCAACAGAATATTGTTGAACTAATCTTGTTCACATCACTCAATCAACAACACAGCACAGAGAACACAGTGTCAATCGTTTCAACAATTTTATTATTGATTCATCCAGAAACCAGAATTTATTGTAGAAATAACAATATTATGGATTGAAGCAACTGTTAGGCCTGAGATAATAATAATTATTGAGTTTGAGCCAAAATATTGTTATATCTACAATACATATTTCTGCGTGTATGCAGTAGCGCGTATCCTCAGCTACTCATTGCAACTAAAACGCTTTTACTCAAAAATGAGTAAAATTTGTTTGAAAGTTCAATATGATGTCTGATCGAAGTAGGTCATCTCCATCCGACATCGGCACTACATCTTTCCGAATAGCCTCACCTATTTCTACTCATTTTTGACAAGGTACGGGTTTTTCACAAATGAGTAGATTTTACGCGTTTCTGACAAAAACCGTACCTTGTCAAAAATGAGTAAAAGTAGGTGAGAGTAGTCGGAATGATGTAGTACCGATATCGGATGGAGATGACCTACTTCGATCAGACATCCTATTGAACTATTAAACAAATTTTACTCATTTATGAGTAAAAGCGTTTTAGTTGCAATGAGTAGCTGAGGATAAGCGTGTAGCATCACAGACATATCAGACATGACACTCGAGGTCGCCAATGTGTTGCAAAAATTGAACGGCTTTTTTAAACGTTAATTTATCATGCTCATTGTCTTCCGTGCTCGTCGCAAGAGGCGCGTGACAATATCACATGATTGACAAGTATGACGAAAACGGGAGTGTGAATTGTGGAGAAGATAGTTTGAGGAGCAATGCCAGGAGAAAGCAGTGGCCATCTAAGTGCACCGCAACGACGATGGCAAATTGCACACTGATTTACTAATGTTTTTCTGCTGAAGTCAAATGAGAGTAGATTAGAATATGATATTCATAATAGTTGAGAAATAATTACATTTGCACATCTAATAAGACCAATCAATGACATTGTGTAGAAATTATTCAATTTCAATTCATTAGCAAAAACGCTATTGTTTGTTCGTCTGCCAATAACTTCAGAATCTAACTTGTGGGGAATAGTGCACATTACAGCGCACGGAACAATCAAATTGCCTACTTCAAATTCTGCGTTAATGGATAATCCTTCTTGCTCACATCGTGTAGGTGCCTATAAAAAATCTATGCATTTCCCGGAATTCGGTCGGCAGCACAAATAACGATCTAGGCGTCTCTTGCGTTTAATTAATGGTTGTTGTTAGTTTCTGTGGTCTATAATAACCACTTACGCATACCGATGCACCGCCATGTCAAATACATGAAAGTGTAAAACAGATGGTAGAGTTCTAATGATCACCGAGATAAAATAACTAATGAATTCCATAAGAATCACTTATGATTCGGCGCCACAAGTATCCCATATGAAAATCATAAGTTTGACTTATGACTCGGAGGAAAAAAAGGCCATCGAGTCACTTATAATTTTCATAAGTCATGCTAATGAAATTTTTAATCCATCTTCATGCCTTTCATGCGACTGTGCTTATGTAAATCATCATGCTTGAATATAAATTTAATAAATGAGATGTCATGAAATCTATAGATATATTATATGGCGCTAGTTCGAGAAAATATTAACTCAGCATATTTTTCATTTCAAAACATATATTTTTTATTTAAACGAATTAATTCAAATGAATAGGGAGCACTTATCTCTAGTTTGACGTTTTTATGAGTTTGTGAAGTCTCATGATATTTCCAATAAGCTGTAAATGAATGGAAAAGAAGTCTTGAAAGTTTGAGAAAATTCAATATATTTCTTATGAAAGTAACGTAAAATATGGAGCAATGAGTTACGAAGAATATTTATTTACATTTCATTTCCCCAAATTTGAAAAAAGAACATTAAATTCAATCCACTTCCAAAAATGCCTAGTTTCCTATTTTCACTGATTTCATATGGTAAAATTATGACATTTGCACAATAATACGATTATGAACATCATTACATACGTCTATAAATTCCATAGGGCGAACTTATGAAATGCATAAGCATTCAATGAAATCAAAATTGTGTAGCTTCATAAGTTGTGACTTATGAAATTCTTAAGTATATTTGCGTCAGTGATCACCACCAGGCGGTGATAGCACAGACTAACAGACATAACACTCAAAAACAAAGCTTCGCCTGCTTTAACGGTCATTTTAAATATATTTGTAATTGGGACTGTGGCCACATTTGATATTATGACGCCACTGACAAATGAACAAGCATATGGAGGATAGACCACTAGTGAAAAATTGCTCCCAAACCTGAGGGGTAACCCACCAGTAAATTAGTGTTTGGGACCGTGAATAAAAGGTGGAGCTAGTGTTCTAGGAAAGTTGCCAGATCGGGTCGAAAATCTGACAAAATTAGGGGCTGATAAAAACGGGTTTTCACTGTATTGGAATTTCCGTAAATCTTCTGTATCGAATCAACTTCTCTACAGGCATGAAATCCTCCGGTAGATAACGTTCCGTTAGACAGGAGCCGAGTAAAATGCTAGAATAATTCTGAAGAGATCCGTACCAAAACCATCGCAATATCTTCTGAACAGAATTACTGCAAAAGTCGAACAAAACTCTGGCAGGAGTCGAACAAAATTGTATATTCCTGGCAGCATTCTTGCTGAAACCGAGCACTACCGGTTTGCTGCCAGAATTCTGATAAAAGCACGCACATTCTATTCAAAACCAATTTTGCCAAATGAGTAGAAAATCCTACATATATTGTTTATTTTACCGATCAAAATACTAGAATTGTTGACGTTCTTAATGAATTTGATACATTGTTAAGCTTGGTGATTTACTTTTATTGGCCAAAATGTTTTTCATTTACATTTATCGAGAAAAAAGCACCAATGATTTACCAATTACAAACTTCACACAACAAGAAAACGAAAACATTTTTAGGAAGGAAGAGAGCCAGTTGCTAAAGACAGCGACTTCCAGCTAAATTTAACATATGATTTATGTAACTTTACTGACGGTTTCCAGTTAGGGATAAATTTATTCTCTAATATTAGTTTTCTTTATCCACATTTTGGAATACGCTTTTTCTAAATGTTGTTCTAGCTGCATTGACGGCGTTCATAACACACGTAACGAAACACGCTTTTCTCTTGGAACTTTTTCGTTTCGTTGTTCGTAGTACTCGTACAGAGAAGGCATACTGGCGCCACCATCATATCGGTGGTACATATATGAAACACGCACTATCTGTCAAGTTGTCCCTTGGTTGGAATTAATTTTCGAAGTGATGATCGCACTTTTTTCAATGAATTGTTCTTAGTGTCATGTCTGGGAGGTCTGTGGTAGCATATAATTTGCATTTCAGATGCTTTTTGCGGTATATTAACATTCGTTATGCATAATTGTTGTTAATCAGCATTCAAAAAACTGTTTAAAAATTTCTTGTCGGTAAGCAGCATTTTTAATGCACAACAGCAGTAAAGAAGCATTTTAATGGCACAGCAGTAATGAAGCCGTATAATTTGCCAAAAGAAACTTTTAAATAGCATTTAATACGACTTAAATGCTTATCAGGTAGCCGTTAGGGAGCATTTTGCATGCTTTTTTGTTACTTGGGTATTTAGAATGTTCCTCAAGGAAGCCGCTAAGGACAATCTTATCTGTTTTATTCATCAATGATTTTAATTCCATAAGTTACAATATACTGCATAAATACCACAACACGTCATAATGATTTGCCAAAATAAGCATAAATGAATAGGGTATTTGCACATGTTTTGGTACTGCACCACTTTCCTGTTATTTGACGTGTTTTTTGGTGTTTTCCAACAAAAATTTCTTTTTTTTAACGCCTGCATGAGCATTCTCTGATCCGCCACAATTCCCACAGTTATAGTACTGGCGAGAAGCACTTTTCCGGGGATTTTTTCGGATATTATAACTAAGATTCAACTAAGCTATTTTTCATACAAAGTTTATTGTCGTTTCGATAATTTAGTGTTTCGATCTACTCTTGCATGAGTTATTAGGTTTCATATATCTGGTTTTTAGCTCCAATTGGGAATACGAAATATTTCACATATTGTTGGTATCATTAGGTATGATAGATTGATGTAGCAAATCCGTTGTTTTGTGTTATAAGTCTAATGATACGGTCTAAACCTGATCCAGTAAATTACGTTTCATTACAAATGACGCAGGAAGTTGGTCTTCGAAACTGTTTGATTATATTTTTATTTTAACTTCTATCCGAATGGTTCGCTTCTAATTATATTTTCTAATTGCTAACGTGTAATGGAAATATCAGACATTCACCTCCGTATCCATTTTTTATACAACAGTGGGTCCCTTATCGATTGACCTTTCCCTACCGCTCGGGGCTAAATTAAATAACACATTTTCGTCTACGTTTCCCTTAAATTTATTCAATTAAGTTAGAGATGAGGGCGCAAACAATAATGGTTGTCACAATTCACTTTATTAAAATTATGTACTGCACACGAATCGCACCCGTTTACTCACATACATTCGAATCGCGATCAGATTATTCAGCTAACTTCACTAATATAATACAAGCAGACTTTGCCCAGAGACTCTGTATAAAGGAAAGGATAAGCAGTGGAAGCGTTTCTCGGGCTGTTGTGCATTAGAGATTTCGAAGGAAGGTGAATTGCAATGTTGAAAGGAAATACATATGGTTTGGGGAAAATATACCTTCAAGCGTTGACAAGCAGATGTTAGTTGGGGACAAGCAATCCAAAATGGCCGACACAATTCAAAACTTTTTTGCTAACTTATACGAATATGAAAGTCTATTTATTCTCTGTGGTTGTGCAGGCATAAGATGACGCTATACTAGAATAGAATAGCAAAGTTTCTGTTGTGTTCGTGTTATGTTACAGCATCCGTTGGCGTCTCGAAAGTAATAATACCGATGCCACATACACAAGCGTAACTTTCTGTAAGCAGTTGACTACCCGTTTTCCCATGTTTTTTGTTTGTTGTAAAAAATTTAAAGTTATAGATTTTTGAAAAATGAATCAAAATCTCGCGGAAAAAATAGAACTAATATGGCTAATTACAGTGATTCGATTTCTAGACAATCTGAGATAAGACTTTACAGTTACAAGTCATTTTATCTTGCGTGATGATGTAATGTTTTGATTGTGACGATAAAACAAGAATAAGAAGCAGAATCGGCGGTACTCATTTTTGCAGCCATCTTGAAACACTGTTTACGATGTTCTGAACACTAAGGGCCGATTTGTTTACCTCGGCTTATCTTTCAAAGCTGGTTTAACGCACCGGTAAACCTGGTTTAAAAGTTAAGCGTGTCTAAATAAATTGAACCCCAGTGTTAAGACTTTAGAGCGCACTAGTAAAATATGAAGGATGTACCTCATAGCTCTATAACTGGTTGTTCGAAGCTGAAGTACACACATATTTCCTTCCAAGAAACATCGCATCAGTCAAAGATTAAATTTTGGTTCAATTCATACAACTAATGAACGTCAGAATGACGATATAGATAATAGCTATCAGTATATCAGTAGAGTTATCAAATGTCATTACAGTCATGGAAATGAGTTAGAATTAATCGAATTTACATTCGCAATAGATTTATTCGATTTTTTTTAAATATTTTTGCATGAATTTTCAAAAGTAAAACATTATCGCGCCTACTGTGCCAAATGAGTGTCATGACATTTTATTCGCTGTTCCTATTTTGGTTGCAGTTGAAAACTGCAGAATACAACCAGCGCCAATCGTATTTTCTCTGGTTCTAAACAATGGAATCACGTCGGAAGTAGTGCGCTTTATTCGTACAATGATGCGTTATAAAGCGCACTACTTCCGACGTCATGGATTAGCACTAAATGATTGTCGCTGGTTGGATTTTCCAGGTTTCAACTGCATCGATAATATTATTGTTAAGCTTACAATCTCTAAGTAGAACGAAACGGTAATTCTGAAACAGAAGCCAGGATCTGGAGTCGGATGTCCAATTAGCACAAAGTTAGTAAATTGGAAAATAAAGAAAGCACTCCGCCCGATACTCGAGGATAGCTCGAACGGATGTGGCTGAAAAGGTTCTAATTGCCTACTTAAAGTGCTATGCTGCTAGTTGAATCCACCCGCTACTACCGTTTGCTTACATGTACAACTTTCTGAGAAGTCAGCTGGCCTGGCTAGCTCTCAAGGAAATCTCATATCACCCATATGCCGCAGTTGATGCAAACTGTTCTGGGACACTGTCCGCTGCGGTGGCTGCCGCGGGTAGTACAGATTGTGCTGCGAGGATGAACGATGCGGGTTCTGTTTGTAGATACCCTCCGGCGGGGTATACTTTCTAGGACGACGTTCGTCGCTGAAGCGCCGTCGTTTGTTGTTGTCATCTTCGTCTGAGTACTTTCGGCGATGCGGATTGCTGTGGTTACTGTCACTGCCGCTGTTGTTGCTGTCATTGGAAATGCGCTTCACGTGACTGGTGTCGTACATGTAGTATCGGTTCGTGTGCTGATAGTCATCGTCGGCGGCCTCATCGTCCTCGAATGTTCGGTTGTCTTCGTAGCGGTGCTTGCGAGTTCGTGTGTCCTCCAGCCGACGTGCATCATCTTCGTAGTCGTATTGTTTCTTCGTTGAAGTCTGACCCTGAGCTATGTTGACGGCGTTATCATATACAAAGCGACTATTGCCCATTTTTATCGATGGCTTGCTGATCGGTTTCGACCATACCGATTCTTGTCCGTACAGATCCAAAACGGGCTGAAACTGACTCTGTCCGGTTAGGTTGTGTGATGATCTTCTCCAGCCTTCCTCGTATCGTCTTCTCGTGTTTTCGTCCTCGATTGCCTGTCTTCGTTGAGACTTGCTGCTAGAACTTTCACTGGAATCCTCACCGGAAGTTCCTAGTCCAAGGTCTTTCTCATCACCGTACGCCTTGTAGGGAGCTCCAAGAAAGGTTTTACTCCCGAATGCCCCAGTCAGTGCTAGCTGAGGATGCGATATACAATACGGGTGTGGATATGCCTTCTCTACCGCAGACATCTTAAGCTCGTCTTCGGAATCAGCAGTACAGGATCCTGGTCCAAAAAGTGACAATAACACCGGTAGCAGGAACAAGCCATGCATCGCCCCGAAGAAGATCACCAAAAATACCATTTTGAAGAACACCAAAAATATATAACTGTCCGCCAGCAGCAGTGCAATTACTCCCAAAATGGTGCTGACGCTACCCTGAACGATCGGCATTCCAAGGCTGTATAGTGCCTGTCGGACTCTTTCGTTCGGTGTTTTTGCATTGCAGGACATGTAGGTGTAGCATATGTGCGCTGTAAAGTCAACCGAGAAACCGATGCACATAATCAGGTTGATCATTGAAATCGAGTCCAAGTTGACATCCCACAAGCTCATATACCCAGCCACTCCGAGTTCAATGCTCACAATCGAGAAGGCCACCCACAGCGAACAAAGGAAATTCGGAATGAAGATAAACGAGATCAGCATCATGATCAACCCTCCGATCACCATCGATTGAATCGATGTCGGTCGGACTAGCTCGAACTGATCGAAGAACACGAAGTAGGGATGGAAAACGGTGGCATTCAATGGTGAGTCCTTGCAAATCTGACGAAGATCTCGCACCATCACTTTTTCGTGATTGGTGTCGGTGATGTTAACAGCTTGTATCATAAAACGTGACGCTAGGATGCGGGTGCCATTGTCATTGAACTTCACGTCCAGCGAGAAGGGGTTGGCAGGGAATAACCATATCTATAAAAAAGATAGTAAAAGAACACATTAATCCGTTGTCGTTGAACAGAGAAACACGATTCTACTGACCTCTTTAAGCGCATCGAGGAACGCCTGCTCGCTGTCCAGCGTCAGATTCAAATAGTCATTATTCCTGTCCACGTACGAGATAAACGATCGCAGCCATGATTCGCTGTACAGTTGTGACGTGACGTAGGACGTGTTCTCCAGCGATTGCATCAAATCCTCAATCTGCATCTGCGTGGTAGGATCCGAGTAATTCAAATCTCCAGTCACGATCACCTGGATTCGGTACGGGAACTCGCGGTAGTACTCATCTTCCAGGTCGAAAAATTTCACCGAATATGAGTCCTCCTTGGAGAGCTTTCGCCGTTCCAGTCCCTCGGTGATTTTGGTCAATCCGAAACAGGCTCCACCAAGATAAGCTGCAAAGATCAGAATGACTATCGCCTTTACCCAGCCTCGGTTGAGAATGTCGGCAACCGTATCACGGAAGAACTTCATCAGGGTATGTTCCCGGTTATCAATCGGGTTGTCCGGATCGTTCGGGTTGACTCCGCCGGTATTGAGCTTACGGTACAGCCATGATCGTTTCTCTGTGGGCGGTAAGGAGAACAAAGAATCGGTTCAGTGTATTCGCAAAGGTGTTACGCAATTAGAAGATAGAGGTGTTTAAAACATACATTTTTATATAATTCAAATTATTTTTTATTCGTGTATTTTCTGTCGATCTTTGTCAACACTGAGTGTCTATGACCGATCTTAGAAAATCTCAAGTTGTCCTTGGCTGGGTTTGATCCCAGACCCATTGGCACGAGAAGCGATCACGCTTACCCATCAGGCACCATCACATTCAAGTTGAAGCTGGGAGAGTACTACACGGACATCCAATTAACGTTCTGTGTCCGACAGGTCCCTTTTCAGTTTTCAATCCATGAAATTTCAGTGTTCTTACTCAAGTTAGAACATTATATTTAATAACATTTTAGAACATCACCCGGTATAGCTTTTGGGTAAATCAAGTTTACGACGCAGAAAACGGGGGCTGTTCCTCGGCTTCTAGATTTTTTACCCCATAACAGGCCGACAAGGGCACCCGGGTACCCGCAAAACTTTTTAATCCGATTTGAACACTTTTGAATGTTATAAATTCAGGAACTCATCTACTTTTAGACTCTGGAAAAAAAAACCAGACGCATTTATATAGTTCCCGGGATTTCGGATTTCCGGAGGATTGTTTCAGTTACGGAAACTATTTGTAGATTTCAACTAAAAATTGGCAGTATCAAAATTATTGGAATAGTCTCAGAACACTGCTTCTCATGGGCATGGGACTATTTGGTGAATTGATCCCGAAACAGACATTCCGGGACAGGCTCCCATGGGGCCTGAGTTGCCGTTCTGTGGTCAAAATAGTCTTATGGTTTCGTAACGATGAAAAACAGACTTCTGAAACAATTTCAAATATTTTGATGCCCATATTGCTAGAATTTTACTTAAAGTTACAAATCATATCCTCGTACTGGAACATCTCTCCGAAAATCTGGATTACCGGGAACAAGATGCATTCATTCAGTTCATTTCACAGATTCTAAAAGTGGATGAGGTTCTGTAGGGTGATCATAAAAAGCGAGTAAAATCTCAGAACAGTCAAAAGGGAACCCCCTCTTCCGTTACCTCTCTCGAACGTTCATGGCGCCCTGGTTTTCGGCGGTCACAAAAAATCTGGGTATCTGACGGGCAGAGCTCTGCCAGAAGGCAACCGATGTCTTTCGTGAGTTTTCAATGGCCGAGCACTTCTATGGAAGGCGAAAGCTTCAAGCAATTCTTCAATTGAATGTATGAGACAAAATATTTTGAGGTCTTCTGCGAAGGACCGGTGAGGAGCCCCAAGCGCCAAAAAACGTCATTGATGTAAAACAGAAACATCAACGATTCCCAGTAGCTTCCCTGAGCTATTCCTCACGTAGGTGTAAACGGGTGTGTCTGTACATCTACAATGACAACCATTATCGATTTAAGGCGAGATAATGCTTTACCAGCTCTTCATCGAGTTCGATGTTATAATAAGAACATGATTAGTTTAAAAACTAGTACATATGTAATAACACGTTGAAAATGTATAAGTGAGAACGTTGTCCCCAAAAGTTTCTTAGGTGCGTGTGTTGCTATCAAGAAAGTTGTAGTTTAATTCCAAAAATCTGAAAAATAGAATATCAAATCAAAACTCTTAATGCGAACACAATGATCGCCCTGAAAAGAGCATGTTCGGTGTTTCTCTTGGCATCGTTTCATTTGCCAACAAAGAAAAACTTGATTCTTCTCGGTCTGCTTTGACAGCAGAATGGTACGGATGTTAGGCAACATACCATCTTGGGCCATGGTCACGCCGGACAGCAATTTGTTCAGCTCTTCGTCATTTCGAATGGCCAACTGCAGCTGACGGGGGATAATTCTGGTCTTTTTGTTTCCACGGCCTGCCTTTCCTGCCAGCTCGAATATTTCGGCAGCGAGATTTTCCATTACGACAGCCGCCAATTAGACGGATGCTTCGGTACCGACATGCTCTGTAGTAGCACTTTCTCAGCAGATGGTTGATTGAGACCGACAGGAAACTTGAGACCGACACGAAACGAGCGAGATTTGGGGTTTCCCTTCCCTCTTTTATCGCATCCAGACATAGCGAGCGTATGTGTGATGTAGCCAGCACGAATGTAACACACGAATCATTTTGCACTCGCGTACGACCCTCGGTTTTGTACTTGGTTTAGTTTACGTTCGAAGACGGATGGGCTGGCCAACGAATGAAATCAATTTACTTCCATTGTCAAAGAGAAGGAGCTTCAAACAAAACCTGTTCAATATTTGGGGCTCGGTGCAGGTACTTAGCGGAACCAATCAGCTTCAGTCAGATGATTTAAAATCGGTTTTTTTCCATGTGTGTATGCTAATTTCGACCCGTCGGAAATAAAAATAATAGTTGGTGAAGAAAAAAATGTTCAAATATTATTATTGGTTGATGGTTTGATAGCGCTGATAAGGGCTAATTAGTATTCCAATGATAATGTTCTCTGGGTGGGCGATTTTTGTTCCAATCGGCCCTCGTTACTAGCACGGAGCTGAACAAGCTAATTATTACCGTCAGTCCACGAAGTCGGCTGAATCCTAATAATCACCTTCTCTCCCGATGTTGGAATGTGGTCTCCGGCCATCTAACAAGGTTAACTAATAGAAACCGACTAAAATCATAATTCTTTCTGTTCAAGATTTGCGACTCGGTGCATTAGATTGGCAGTAACCAATCACGAACTGGCTTCGATTGGGTGTTTTAGAATGCGGTCTTTCGTCGCGTATGCTACTCTCTGACCATCCGAAATGAAAATAATTGCCTCTGCTAGTAGTAGGTAGCGACAAAAAACTGATTCATCCACCAGTAGTGAATAGCTCACAAATATTTCTTTCTCGGTATTGTATTGGTGCACTATATTGAGCGTTCCAAACTATACACGACTTGCCTTCCGAAATTTTGAAAAGGGGCCTTTATATTGAAACGTAAGTCGTTAGTCACGAAAAAAACAATCCCCGTAGATTTGATGAACTGACGTGCATTTTGGGGACTACTTATTGCGAATCTTTTCCTAAATCCTCATTCTTTTCAGCCATGCGCCACCGGGTCGTGCGTTGAATTACGCACCCGTCTAATTTACATCGGTGAGAATGAGCGTCTAATTTGCAAAGTATCATGCAAAGTAATCAAACATTCTTCTTTCCGAGGACAAGCTGGATAAGTATTAGTGAAGTTGGATTTGAATGTTTCGTGTTCCCTTCGTCGGTAACGGACACCAACTTGCCAGTTAGACGATATATCCAAATTAGCACAAAATTTGCCCCAGGATATTGAATCCAATCAGTTTATACAACTGATGAACAATTTCGTTTTATACAACTTTCGATGTAAAATCATCGGAGAAAGTTTTTAAAAATTTTATCAGTTTTTAGAAGTTCATGGCGCCTACCGGTTAAGAAGTCGATTAAGAAAGACTTTCAAAAAATGGTTTGTTTGAACAGTGTATTCTGATGGATTTACGTGTTTATACAATGTCCCATTTTTTAAGCGGAAAAAATATATTTCAGATCCCATCGGTTCTTGGGTGCCAATGATTTTTTATGAACAAGGAGGTATAGAGAGTTGTTGGCCAACCTTTTTTGATATTCTTAGCTTTTGAAGATTTGCAATATATTCGGGACTTTTTTTAAATTTCTTTTTTCACTCTAGGAGATAGGGTGATGAGCCTATTTGCGCCATGTTTCTATTATCACCCTACCCATTTGAAGCCGTTGGTTAGAGCAGTGTCTGCCATCTTTGTTCAACGCATTGAGTCAAATGGTAGCGCAACAATAGGGGCACTCGATTCGAGTTTTCATTGTGGTCAAACACGAGAATTTTACTATTTTCAACGCATTTGTGTTATTATATTGTTTCTTAACAACGAAGCAAAGCGGTTGATGTCAATTTTTACGCATTCCATTGATTGCAAGGCAAGAAATTACCGAATTAGTGAGGCACCTTGCTTAGTATGGTGAAAATAGGCTCATCACCCTAGCTAATGTAATTCCGATTCGGTCCAATTTTGCCTACTAAAATACAATAAGCTTAAATTTAAAATTTCGATTTGAATAAACTAAAGTTCGCTAATTGTAATAATCTACGGAATTTATTGCAACTTTGATTGAGAATCCTGTTTGTCCTTATCATCATTAAATGAAACATGATACATAAAAGTAAAAAAAAATCTCTTTGAGTTTTAGGTCCATGTTTGTTTTCTTTTGCGTTAGATTCAATTCATCAGAATGTATCGATGCAAAGTTTTGCTTATCGCATTTTATTTACAAAAGAAACACATTTCACATAGTCTTAAGAAAAAGGATCAAAACCATTTTTCATAATTCCCTTTAAGGAGAAATTCCGGAGTCGTTACTCGTGAACACGGATCACAACAGTAAACGAGTAATTTAAGTCTGTTCATTGACGATTTCTTTCATAATATGGGACTAGAGCGAAGGCAACATCAGGGTTGCCATATTCTCAGATTTTTCTGTAATGTTACAGATTTTTTTTTAATAGTTTTTGGTCACAGATTCTTTTTCACAGAAGACAAGGTTTTGGCATTTTGATGAAAATTTCACAGATTTCCACAATTTTTTTGAAATATGTGATTTCTGTTTTAGTTATCACAGATGGTAAAAAGATTTTTTTGATCGAAACACAGATTTCAATGTGGCATATCAATCAGAGAGCTTTGGCAGTTCAGTCCAGAATCTGTTGACAGTAGCAGCAACAGCTTTTTCGGGTAAAGGTGGTTCTATATCTACTTTTACAATGGGCTCCCTATCTTTGTGCAATAGACAAAACTGTTATTTCTCATTTACTATTGCGATTTCTGTTCAGCGTATAGCGATTCCGGAATTTCTCCTCAAGGAGAAATATCACGGTAGACTTTGTTTCCTTTTCCTAACGTTTGTGAAATTTGTTCCTTTAGAATGAAGAGTATTTTTTGAGTACAAGAAAAACCTTGCAACAACATCGTTCGTCGAACAGAATAGCACAAATTTGTCCCAAAAGTTAATAAACTTGAATTTAAACCTCATCGAACATTTTTTTTATTTCCACCATCTGTACATTAATTTTGAAATGGCCAATAAGGAATCTCGATCGAAATCAAATCAAATAACTAAATATCTATTAAACTTTGATCAAATATAAAGGTTTAAATTTAGGCCAAATGTATTTTACAAGATGCTGAATGAAAAGGAGATTGATTAAAGGTCACATCATTCATACTTCAGAATAAGTGAAGAAATGGAAATGAAGAAACGAACATATTTGTGACAGAAAAAAAAATCCTTTTTGCTATGTTACCCAGTTTCTTTAAAAAGAGTATCAATTTCGTACACATTTTATTTACATATCTCTATATGTCTATAACAAAACATGATTAGAGCACATAAAACGGTTTCCGCGTTTTTACCGCATCCGCTTTGTTAGCACTCAAGTTCTTCTGAACACACTGTTAAAAAAAGGCAAACAATTTTTTTTACAAATGAAAATATTTTTGGAAATCGGCTGGCCCTGTATGAATATAGAAATATTGATAAACATTTTAATAGCTTTCTCGGGTGCTTTAGATCGATTTGAAGTTTTCTACCAAGTTGCAGACAATGAAATTTTCCATCAGATTCTCACTTTGGGTAATATTGGAATGTCTATAGGTGCAAAATGTGAACATATATCATTATGAAATTTAAGTTTTCAAACAAAAAAAATTTCAAAATGAAAGGTTTTTCTGGAGCCCCCGCAAGCATATTTTATCGTTGGCTATAAATGAAAGGGCAAAGATTATTCTATCACATATTGAAGTTTTAAAGATGCTGATTTTTTTCGAATAAATTTGTTCTACCTAACACACCGTGCCGAGTGATGTCTCGATTAGCCAATCTTAATAGCACTGGGTAGCTGACGAGTATACGGAAGCGAACTCTTGTCATTCGAAATTAGAGTCAGACGCCTGTGAGAATACAACTTGTCTAACCGGTGCCAATTTGGTGTTAGTTCGGATATATCGTCTAACTAGCAGCAAGTTGGTGTCAGTTACTGACGAGTGGAACAAGAAACATTCAAATCCTAATTCTCTAAATTAGGTGTAGTGCCCTTATGCGCAAATTGGTTCGTTCATTTTTTTTCCTTTGGGAAAAATAAAGGTTGCAAAGTATTAGTGTTGATAGAAATAGTATTGTGGTAAATTATTTCAATCGACTAAAGACACTTTATTTATTTTATTATATTCTCTTATAACATTGTACAATAAATTACATGAAAGTGTGTTATAAATAATAATGCGCTGAAAGCAACGAAACAGTAACTATTCAATTCACTCAGTATGAATTCATTGTGTAACTTGGCTGAAGTCGTTCAAAATTATAGCAAAAACTGTGGTTGCTAAAAGCAACGTATTCATCTGTACTGGACTCTAATAACACACAGACTTTAGTCTCCTCTACTTTCACCGTAAATTCTATCGAATGGCCAGATAATCTTTTCCATTTAGCCAAAACGATCTTCTGCTTTCCACTAAGTTGGCAGCTTTTTCCGGTAGAAAGTGAAGCACGTGTTTATATTATTCACTCGATATTTATATCAGCTAAATTGGATTAAATTTGCTGTCGGAAGAGATTCCTACCAAATGCTAACAAGGCATAATCAAATATTTGAGATTGACCAC
The DNA here is from genome assembly GCF_030247195.1 of Topomyia yanbarensis. Lineage (NCBI taxonomy): Eukaryota > Metazoa > Arthropoda > Insecta > Diptera > Culicidae > Topomyia > Topomyia yanbarensis. The sequence goes on from NC_080672.1 coordinate 79,128,307, forward strand.
TACAGATTGCGATCCCTCAGTACGGGTATGGTTAAAAATGACTTATTTTGAATGACAAACGTTAATCGTCGTCTCATTTTTGTAGTGCATTTTAACTGAAGAAACTGTTTGTAACTTTAATACATTTGAAGTGGTAATCGTCCCCAAATTTTTTCAAACCTGGTACCGGACTAGCAGAAGTAATGCCTGTTGAATGAGTTATTTTCATGTTTCATACCACACAGCTTGGCGCGAACAGTTCTAACAAGCGACAATTGAGTGCTTCCTGGATTGATATCGTACCAGAGCGATTGGATCTTTGCGAGGAATATGATTTGTGAGTTCCATCTGGAAGATTGTGCTTACACATGTCAGTCTTATCAAAAAACAGAATCTTTCTGAAACCATACAATTAAGGAATTAAAACTACACACATAAAATTTTACTCGGCTTGTTTACCAGGCGTCTAATCAATAAATTTAGAAACTGATACCTCAGTGAATTCAAACTGGATTGATGTCCACTGGACATGTCCAGCTTTATATTTTTCCGAATCTCATCAAACGAACGCCATTCGTTACTGAGCAAAAGATACAAAAACGCTGAGGTTTCACGAAAAAAATATCATTATTTCTTGAGCGTTTTTTCAAAAAGACATATCTGCAATGAGTTACTCTCTCTTCTGTTAATAATTCGGTCACTTTAACATTTATCCCTCAACTCTTTGCATAATATGCTAGTTAAAACCACCGTCTTTCGATTTGTACTGTAAAATAAGGGGAAAATGTTATAGTGACGCCGTAAAAATCGAAAGAGAAAGTAAACAAAGAGAGTAACTCATTGCAGATATGTCTTTTTGAAAAAACGCTCAAGATTTATTAATAAATAATTACCTTGCGAATCATCAGTTGGCAAATGCCAGTTTATGCCTAGTAACAAAAATCACAGTCAGATTTCCTGTTGTTGTAAGTGGAATTGGCTATAAAGACTATCTCCCAGCAATAAGTGACCTTTCATAAATTACGTAACACTTTAAGTGGCTGGGGGTGGGGGTACAACCAAATGTGACATATTGGTACATATGGGGGATGGGGAGTAAGCTAGAACGTTACGTAACATGTTTTTCCTGAAGAATTTTTTTTAAGTTTTTGTTTCGTACTAGGGATGGGGAGGGGAGGGGAGTTTCAAAGACATTTGTGGCGACTTGTCACAAGGGGAGAAGGAGTCAATTTTGGACAATTTTCGCGTTACATAATTTATGAACGGTCCCTACCATAGCATTAGCTCATCATCATAGTAGATACATGAATGGACCAGCCATAAATCCAATGTGGTAAGCCTTCTTTCCACCTGTTTTGCTCCTAGCCCGTGACTACCAATTTCATTGATACCTACATGGAACAAACTAGTGCCGACCATGCTTTTTCATACGGTTCAATCTACTCGTCGCCGCCGATTACGGCGAAACCATACGAAACTTGTTCTGCCTTTTGGCGCGCGCAACGTTCGCCTCCTCTTTTTCTAGTTGGTGAGCCGTTTTTCGTGGCAAAATACTTTCTATCAATGTTTCAAATCACGTCGCGATTAGTGCGGCGGCGGGCGATTCCCTTCGCCACAGCTAAATAAAAGGCTACGACGACAGTGTTGTTTATAGATACGTGAAGGCTTCACGCGACTTCGCTACTAATGACATCCGTATGTTGCAACTTGGTGGAAGTCACCCCAATCCACAACTGGAAACGTATTGGTTGCATGTTCAAAGAAATAACACTCGTTCATTTCATAGAAGCATGTACGTAGCGTTTCTAACCGTTGAATATCTATATGTGCATAACATTTGTACGCATCGCAATTACTTCGGAATCGATTGGAGAATCGTTTAGTCCAGCTAGAGAGGAGGTTACTACTAAATGGCCGTACTGAGTAGGATTACATAAAAGTTAGCATTGATGGATTTCGAGCCGATCTACAAGACTTGTTGCTCGAATGTACGTTGTATCTGCAATGCTTTTCACATATTATTTACAGCAGATGATTAGTTGAACAGCACTCCTATACCAATTGCATAAAGGCCAGGGCCGTCCTAAGACTAGTCGCGGGTTCTGGCCACTATTGCACAGGTTTAAACAGATGTAGAGTTGCAATAGATGAAATTGATAAAAAGTCACATTACGTATATAAAAAACTGAGATCAATTGTAATGACAATTGGTCGGTATTAAGCTAGACTGGACTAAGTCGCAAAATTTAGTCCGGTCTGACTCAACACCGACCAATTGGAAAGATAACAAACCATTCAAATGTTGCGTTTCTCTAAAGGTAATCCGAAGATAAGTTACCACTTAACCTTTATAGATCAGGCCCGTGCGTAGAAAATTGATATTTTTTGCGTATCTTATAAAAGAAATGTCTAGAGGGTTTAGTCTTATGTATCAATCGATTCAGCTCAATGGATTGGGTAAGTCTGTTGTTTAGAAGAAATCTTCCTCTTGGTTTGAGGTAGTTAAGCCTACCGACTGAATCTAACATTCTTGTATCTCGCCATCCTAATCCATCCCGGGCAACCGTTAGGTACTACCTTAATAGGGATTGTACTCTTGCTCTTTTTATTTTGTGTTAATCGTTCATATTTTTTTCCTTTGCTGGTTTTCATTGCTTGCTTCCAGCCTTAGCGGTGCATGACCTACTCAGGTCTGCTGCAAATATCGTCACCTGTTGAGGCATGAGGTGTCGAGCATAATGATTTACAACTCTTTGCAACCACCTTTACAGGGTTTTCCATCATTATTGGTGCTTCTCGTTCCTATTTATCTGCTAGCTGGTACTGAGAGTTCCTTGGCGGCGGTATTTCTCCCGACACTGATGCCTAATTTCGCGAGATATTTAGCTGTCCGCCACTCCAATGGAGAGATCATCGGCGATAAAATTTCTCCAAACAACGATATCTCAGTTTTCTCCGACTTTATGTTTTTCTTCCGTAGCTATCGACCTTTTCTGTGTAACTGGTCTACTCCAAATGTTGCTAATATCGAGACTTGTCGAAACGTGAACCGATCCAGAAAAGCTGACCAACTTGCAATACAAGGTTTCTTCAAGGACTTGTTTTTAGAGTGACTGAACACAAATGACATTTTATGTGTCCAAACGGTTCACAGAATAAGTTTTTTCCTGAACTTGAAATTAATAACTTTTTAAAAGTAATTCAAAGCCCTCATGGGAAAGGGTTTCAACCCCAAAAACCCTCCCCTTGCGCACGGGCCTGATAGATATATTGGTCTCAGTGAATGAAGAGTGCCGTAATCAAGAAGGAGGAAAGGTGAAGCAAGACGATTAGGATTTCTCCCTGTTTCTAGTTTTATCCACAAGTACACGAAAAACCCTGCACTGACTATACCAACTAAAAATGGCTAATTTAACTATTTTGTTGATTTTTGCGTCATAAATCGGTGAAAAAAAAGTTGGAAAGTTTTTGGAAGCTCAGTTTCCTGAAAATAACAACAGCAAAAATGAAATTAAAAATGGAATACAAATTGAACCATTTCTTTAGTTGAAAAGACTACGTCAGTTTGCTCGCCGGCGATAAAACATGATGATGTTCTAACAACGAACATGCGGTAGACTTGGGTACAACGCCCAGCTCCTACTTAGCAGAAGGCAAAGGATTCTTCACATTTCCTTTCGATCATGTCCATATGAGCCTGCCTAGTCCTAGTTTTCAGTTCTAAGTTTATAACTGATTCGCTCTAGTATACCTATCCGTCTTTCAATGTCATTGCTTTCGTTTCTCTTAGTCTTAAATTTTCCGAAAATAGCCAACAAAATCGACACAGTATACACAGACATTGTCCCAAATCGAGCTGAGTCAATTGGTATTAACTCGGCCTTCCGAGCCTCGGAAAAAATCAGGAAAGTTTGAGCAAATTTTATATAGTTCTTTTATAAGAAATGTAAAAATAAAATGTGACTACATATTATTCGAAATAGACCATGGCACGAAAATGTATAACCTCACTTTTCTGACAGTTCAGAGAGCTTTTTTACATGGACTCAGCATTCGAACCAAGTTTTTTGTACTGGGGGAATCAAAAATTTTCTAACACCATGTAAACAAGCTCATTTAACTGTCATTTTTCGAGCATTTTTACTTATATGACGTCATCTTGCAATGTCCCATAAAAAAGAAAAAAAGAAAAATGATTTGCGGCAGAGCTGTAGCGTGCGGTTGGTCAGGTTGGTCCCCGCCAAGGGCGCCAACCTTAGGTGGGCGCTATAATCTTGATCTGCTTTTTAAATCAAGAGAATTCGATTGAGCTAATCCTTTTTTGTTGAGGTGCGTCCGGTCATTAAATTCGATGATCACCTGTTTTCCATTGATGCCAATGGCACTCTAATAAACAGTCGTCTGAATAGATGCGCTCCCTCCGTCGCCTTCAAACACTTGGCGTCAACTGATTTCTTAAATACACAGTAAAAGATTTGGGGCTGGAGTTTATATGAAATGAACGACAGTCAAACATGAATTAAGTAGGGAGTAGGTGGGCCATTTCCATGTACACAATTTATTATTTAAAGGCCGAACTGAAAAAGAAAACCAAAGTAAACATCAAAGGGGCGCAAAACTGAGACTCCGCCAAAGGGTTTGCGTATGTTTTACCAGTTTTAGACATAATTAATTCCCTTTACGGAAAGTCAGTGTATTGGATTGGTACTTAAAATGGCCTAATTCACTGATAGTTATCTAGACATTTGCCCCAAAATGAATACTGTAACGGGTAGTTTTGAACTTTATTCAATACAACGAATCATGTAGCGTGAAAAAACCCTGTTTTTAAAATCAGAGGTCCAGTCTGGTCTATCCTGACTAGGAGAAAAGAATTGAGCGTAATATTTTCTGGTATCATACAAAACCGGGTATTATTTGATTATTAATACCTCACTGAAGTGTAATACTTTATTTTAGTATTATTTATGTATACCTTATAGAATACCTCCACACAGCGAAGCTTGTTATTGGAAGGTTGAAAAGGTTTTGTTATTATTCAGGTATTATAATAACTCGTTTTATTATCAACTAGTTATTCGTAGTACATGTCTCAGTTATTACTTCAGGTATTTTACTTCTTATGCAAGGCTCCTCAATAACTTATTGTGGGGTTCAAATATTAAAAACAGTATACCTGAATTTGGTATTCTGAAGTTATTTTCTTCTGCTCGGATAACTCGGCCAGATGTATACTAAAATGCCCAAAGCTAAGGTTTTTGATTATTTGTACCTTATACGAAGACAATGAACAAAGTATCGACAATTCATGCTATGTGAAACTACACCGTAGCGGTTGATGTTAAGTATTGACGTACCCATGCATCTATTCGTGAGTACAAGGACGTTGACATGGAAGGGGCAGAGAGGTGATTTGAGATTTTTTTTCCAGCTGGTCTTAAAGAATATTAGGCTTAGAAGCTTTCTATATTCAAAAGCAAAATTTGATTGATCAGTTTTTGTGTGCTTGGAAAGTATTCCGATCAATAATGTGCCTTTTTTAATTTCGCCGTTTGGCGAGTTTTTTACTCAAATACTTTTTGGTGGCACTACATACTTCTAATTCGAAGCTGTTGGATACTAGTGTTTGCATATCCTGCGCATTTCTACTGATGAGTGTGCTTTTAACTCTAGGTTAGATTTATCAAACAGATATAAATTTATTGAAAGTTATGCATGGTACCGAAAATACCGGTAATTATTTTTATTCAGTACACTAAGGTTTTTTTTACGCGGTTTTTTTGCACGGTTTTTCTACACGGTTTTGTAAACGGTTTTCGTAATTAGCACGGTCTTCGCAAAACACGGTGTTTAGCAACAAAAGTCCTTTTAAAGGCAAAAGATTTAGTCGTTTTCTCAACATTTTTTTATTGATTCCGCAAAATGGCAAAAGTCTTAGACGATTTTTGATCAAGTTTTTTGCACGGATTTTGAAATTAGCACGGTTTTTCGCAAAAATGTTTTATGTCCTTCTGAAGGAAAAAGACTTAGACGATTTCTCATCAAGTTTTTTTGCACGTATTTCGCAATTAACACGGTTTTAGCAAAAATAGTCCTCTTGAAGGCAAAAGACTTAAGATCAAATTTTCCATGTCAATGTCTGAAGCCATTTGGAAAATCAAGATGGTGACATCTGGTTCAGTGTAATTCTCTAAAACCCCATACATATGGGTATTTTTGGAACGGGATTGATGAGTAGATGTCAAATATCGATATCTGAGGCCATTTCTAAAATCAAGATGACCAGATCGGTTTAGTATAATTTTCAATTGCCAAAACAATGTGAGAATTTTTAGAATAGCGTTGATGAATAAATAACGGATGTCAATTCCGGCAGTCATGTTTTAATCTAAGATGGTAACTTCGAGCTTAGTGGACATGTGGACATTCATCTTAATAATACACCGAAGACCCGATTTTATTATTCCACCTAATTTTGTCAGTTTTTTGGTTTGATTATGAGCCTCGCATGAAAATACGCTCGATAGGCTCTAGCATACGAACAACAGCTCAAATTCGAGTAAATCCATTCATGAGAACATTTTTCTTATCTTATAAATGTAAATGACGTCAGACCTCTGAAAACTGCATATTTATCAAACAAGTTTCAAAACGTCATTGTCTGAGTTATACAGAGTATCGCCAAGCCTATAGCTGCCATTTTTGTATTTCAAAATAGCCTCAGACATGGTTTCTATCATGCGCTCATTAGGCCCGCTCTGAACATATGCATACTGATTGGGTTATAGAAAATTTCGTTAGACTGGAAGTCGCCATCTTGGTACATATTCCAAATGGCCTCAGACATCCATATTTGGCGTCTACTCGTCAAGCCCGTTGCAAAAATGTTCATAATATTGGGATTTAGAGAATTCCACTGAACCGGAAGTCGCTATCTTGGTTTACTAAATAACCTCAAGCATCGATATCTGGCATCTACTCGTCAAGCTCGTTCCAAAAATACCAATATTGATCATGTTTTAGAAAATTCCGCGAAGCCGGAGGTCGTCACCTTAATTTTTAAAATCGTCTCAGACATCCATATTTGGCGTCTACTCGTTAATACTGCAGGGCGAAAGCGAAGGAAAGGAAAGCGTGGGTAGTATGGGTAGTACTACCCACTCGAAAATAACCGACGAGTGGGTAATTATCCACTCGAAATTTTGAACCATTTCAAAAAATTTAGATGTGCAACGCATGTATCTCGCACTACACACATTTAAAAACATCGATGTACCACAATTCCATTTGCATAAACGAACGTGATTTAATGTGAATGTAATGTAAGCGTGTGCATTGCGAAAAGGGAAAAAAAGAAATGTCCGCCTTCTCCTCACCCGGAATGAAGCAATGTGAAAGAACTCAAACTATTATTTGTATTTGGTAATCTGATACGGTTTTTTGTTTCGTCTTAATCAAGCCAGTCAAAACGTTATACGCTTCCACCGGACGAATTTCTTGTTTTGATTCGATTGTTTCGGATATAGTGGACGCGTAACTCTTTGAATCAATGGGCACACTAAAATGTAGCGAGGTCTAGTACAATAATAAATCTAACGCGCTAGGCCGAGCTGCTGTAGTTGGCGTTCGTGTCATTTCCATCGTGGTCAAGATGGTCATATTGAGAATCATCGTGAAGACAAGCCCATGGCATACTGTGGAAGTTGACGAACCAGCTGAGGTGCGATGAGTATGGAAACAATATCATTAAGTCGGATAACTTCAATACCCTGTACCGAACAAAGGCTAGTCCGATTGAAGTAATAGCACATTTTGAGTGTTTGCGGATTTCGACTTCAACGGGTCATCTACTACTTTCAAGAACCGGCTCTTAAGGAGCTTTTGATTTGCCTGAAATTTATATTTATTAATAGAATTCCTATTATTATTTTGTTGCATTGTATTGTTATTTTTAATTTTTAGACATTTATTTTTTTATGATTTGTATTGTATTTTATCGTAGTGTATGGCATTGTATTGTACTGATTATTGAACCAAAATGATATGGGGTTTTTACGCCAATTTGAGAAGAGTTTACATGAGGCTTCACTCAAACTGGCTTTTCCCCATCCTAATATTTATTACTTAATATTTCATTAAGACCAGCAAGGTCAGATGATAAACTAAATAAAATACAGAAAAACAGCACCCTTCAAGGGACTTCAGGCGTTTCTAGAAAGCTGAGGAGAGGACAGGATTCTCCTCTTTCGAAAATTTATAGGCACATTACAAAATGTTCCCTCAAGAGAATTTTTAAAATCTCGCTCTTTAGTGAGTGTAGAAATTAGTCGTGGTAGGTGGCGTAGCCCTCTTTAGCATTTCTTCTCGGAGTGGACCTCAAAAGAATGCTTCAATGTTTCCCCGTCTAATTTATATGTGGGATATGTCGACAGTTCATGCGGAGTCTCTCCACAGAAGGAAAACTTTTCACGATTTACTCCGCAATTTTCTGCTCCGTGCCTTGATTCTACAATGGGTAACTATATAACCCTATTGTTTGTAACGTCGGTAGTTCAGACACAAAAAGGCGAACAGCTAGACGAGCCCCGTTCAAAAGAACAAAGTTTGAAGGAACAGATTCGGCGAAAGGATCGAAATGAGGCCAATGGAAAATAAGTTGTTTTCTTATACTCCTCGATTGTTGCTTAACCCTCCAGAAGTCGCGTTTATGGCCCACTGACCGAGCAGCCGCTGGTGCCATAAGACGATTTCGCTGGATTTTCAGAGCAGCGTGCACTCAGTGCACTAGCGCGACTGCCGGAAGGTTAACGCAATTGCTTGCATACCAGAATTTTCACTGACTGAAGCGAAGAGTTTTGGAGAGTTTCCTCTCCCGGAGACTACACCATCAATCTCTACTTCCTGGGCCGGTACATATAGAAATACTTATTTGTGCACGCCCGAGTGTTGTTTAGTTAGATCATGCGATATATATGGATGATGTTAAATGGCTTTTCTTTGGTCCGGAAGTAGATGGATATGATTTGTATTGAAAAGGAGACTTATTGGCTTTATTTTTGCCATCGGAGAAATATTCAAATCGTTCTCTGTCGGTCGTCGGAGATACCTCCCCATTAGTCGGGCTTCAGTATCCACCAACGAAGAAGGTTCTATCGCAGGGAATGCAACGAAATTGAAAAAAATGGAGTAATTGGTACTTAGCTGTACAAGTTCAATGTAGTATCAGTAATCAATAAACACATTTTCGCTATACCGTCGGTCATTCATCCCGTTAACAAAGGGTATTTCCAAATGAATACAAGCTATAATCAGAGAGTTTTCATATTCACTTACACACGCTATGTCTAAACTTTCATCAATACGAGTAGAAATTACTCCGAATCTTATTACCCACTCGGGGAAAAAGTATCCTGCCGGCCCTTGGGGCAGGTGGCTCCCTTGCCCCCCCCCCCCTGGAGCCGCCAGTGAAAGTGATATATTTACGTAACTTTTTACTATAATCTAAAATAATGTGGTAGATAACCGGTACTGGTATCTTATGAAAGTGTAAATTGTCCCATATCTAGACAAAGAACACCAAAAATCTCCTGCAAAATATAATAAATTAAGTCGAAAAACCATACGTTCTTTGAACCCCTCTCACATTCAATACCCGTCATACTGAAAACAACAAAAACTCCAAAAGGGCCCGCGAAAAGCAATCAAGTGGCAACCACAAACACAACAACCGCAAGTCAAACGAGCGTGAAAGTGTTAATCGTGGAACATGCGGGGAGATAACCGCACACTGGAGAAAGAAAATACAAGAAATTCCTTTTGGGGAACGTCTGGGAATAGACCCCGTAACCGGCTGACCGTAAGAATGAAAGAGATTGCTTATTTTGTTTCTGTTTTGCTTCAGCCTTTCCGAAACAAGCTGTTGAACAAAAAGTGTGTCACATGAATAAAACATTTTAACATGCTTCTCGTGTACCAATCTAAACAGATGTGTTCGACGTATTCCTACTGCGTGTGAAGATTGGTCACAAACCAAATTCGGCATCGTGGCGTTCGAACCATCCCAAACAGACAGATCATCAGTTTAATCGGTCAACCAGTTGCTCTCTTTCACTTTTTCGAATTGCCATCGCGGAATCGTTCCTAACCAGTTCCGTCAGACAGCCCGAATCGGTAGGTGAGAGGAACGATTTACTACACACAGTGCGACGAGACGCTTCTCAGAAAGTAGAAGTCAAGGGTTCCGAAATAAAAAAAAATCGCTTTTCACTATCCCCGAAGAGAAATGCGCCAAACAAATTACTGCCAAGTCACGGCAAGTTCAAGTTGAGCCTGCGAAAACAGGAAAGACGCTGCAAATACGGACACGGGTGACCGCCAATAAACGACCGCGTGGGTCACTTTCGGTTTCGCGCAGACATGTTTATTGTCTGCTGTTTTAACAGGTTAATGCGGTTAATGTCAAGAGGCGAGGCAATTATTTCCAGACACTTACCAACTTTTACGACAGCTAATGCTATACTAGTGAAGCTTCCTACAGTATAAACATATTTGTCGCCACTAATCTGTGCACAAATGACATAATTCAAATGACTAACATCGTTAAGTGTTGACATTGCTCATAGTAATTTACCAGTAAGAAATGGTAATTGCTCGTCTTATTGCGTAACATAGCATAGATAATCTCCCCATTGATTAATAAACAGCACCATGGCAGACGGTAAGGTATGTTGAGGTGTTACGGGTAATTTTACCCTATTTCTGTTGTCACCCTTTACCAATTTGAAACCTAGGTAGTCATAGATTGCATTCCAACTTCATCTCATCAGTATCTGGCACAGAATTGGCAACCAGAGAGACGCTAAATCCAAGGACGATACACTACCGGAGTTCACGAAGCAAACAATTCGTCCCTATTGCGGTCCCGGAACAACAAAAGTTCTGATTTACTGATGAAACATAGCGAAATCGAATTCTGGTTCGATTAACGAGCTAATGCAATTTAAAATGCTATATTACTTCATAGAAATAACATTGGAATGGAAATAAATTTTGAGCGTGAAGAGTCCAGTTTCTATAATTTAGTAAGTCGAAGCGTTTCGCCTTCGTCAGCATATTCGCAAGCACAAGTAGTGTTATGTATTTGTATTTGGCGTCTATCTGGGTGCCAAGTCGGTGCCAGATATTGCTCAGATGAAGACGAAACACTTACAAATTTGTTTGTATTGTACCTTTTACGCGAGTATTGAACGAAATAGTACATCTTCGTTCTAGTATGATCAAAATGAGCACATTACCAAAATCTCGGCACGCCTCTGTTGGGGGCCCATCTATGCAAATGACGAGAATCACATCAGAAAGTATTATCTACAAGGAAAGTCCAAACAATTATCTATTCCACCTCGCAATGGTCTAGTGAAAAACCCTTCCTTAGCCAACCTTTTCCTTTGCCACCCGAAAGCGGATTTACAAAATACTTTTGTTCAATCTAGCTTCCTTCCTAAAAGCTATCGCTGATCCGTTCAAAGCTGGTGTCGAACCGTTTACCGGCAACCACGCTCGCGTCTCCCCCCGCCTAATATTTGGCGTAAAGTAGCAATTACTGACGATGAGTAGATATTATACGGAATGATATTATATCCGAGCTATTTTGCCGGCATTGCGTTAATGCACACTGATGGTGCCGTAAGTGGCGTATCGGATGCCGGATTATTTACTGAGCGGTTCGGAAGTAGGGCGACCGGACGGTTCGTGGAAGTACTTGGGCAGAAGATTGCTAAATGGTCGGGTGGAAGCTTTGTGTATGATTCAATCATTCGTTGTCCGTGGGAACTGATAGCGACGGACGATGTGGCCGTAATGGTTTGGTTTGTCTGAGTCGGGCTAGCTTGTAAAAGCAGTTCATTAATTCGCATCAGCTTAATTAGAACTTCTTTTCTTGCGGGATATCACGCAAAACTAGGGGTTAGCTCAGGAACACAAATAATGTTTTCGTTTTTTTGGAGCTAGCGTCAATCCGACACTAGCTTAGTCCTGTCACTAAGTTAGTGTCAGATTCTGATGAGACGAACTCGAAACGCAAATCCCATAACTAATTTAATTTTAGGTATTGTGCTTTTCACGAGCAAAGACGGTTTTAAACTATTTTCTTCTTAGTGGAGAAAAAATAGTTTTTACCTAAATATGTCTCCACGAAGGAGAAATATGGCACGTGTACAATTTTGCATCCGTAGTTTTTCCTGGCTTTATAAAGTTAATTGTCAAAAAGATCTGCAAGTTCAAGTACAAGTCTTATTAAAAATATTGTCAATTGCTAGCGACAACTTTCGCCCATCTCTCCGGTAATTTTCGGATCCCGTCTCTAAAAAGCAGACGTCCTTCGACGCGATCCATGATTAGAGCCATTTTTCAACCTTCTCGTACGAATTAAAATAGCTGCAATTGTGATTTGCTATGTTCAACTGGCGTGTTTTTGGCGCCCATAACACAAGCCAGCCAATCTACACTCACTGCTCCGTGGTTCATCAGCACCGAACTTGACCAAAGCAAGAATGGAACAAACAATGTGGAGAGTGACATTTGCCGATTAACGACCTGGAGCCTGGACCTGAAACAGAGATCTGGTTTTTGCAAGGAAAAGCAAAATTTGTGTGTTGCGGATATAAAGACAAATCGAACGGTCGAAGTGTTTCCTCCTACATCAAGGATCACAGCAGACCCAACCTTCGAACTTGGCTAATCTTTCTGTTCAAGTTTGATAGCTTTACAATCTGACAGAAACACTAAACAAGCAAGTTGAAACATTGTATCTGAGTGTCCTGTTGGTGGGATTCAAGTTGATTCTAGTTGGCCAGAATTAGGTGTCAAACGGAGCTATGGTAATAATGGTCAACCGATGCAAGCTTCTGCCGAACGTTAAGCGAAGTCTACTGACTTCAGTGATTTGCCACCGAAGGTTTGGCTGTACTTATCAGGATTTCAACCATTGGTAATAGTCGATGGCGTACAAAAAATTGTTGCTCGCTGCCTGGATTTAACCGATGCGGTTAGCGTTGTTCGTCTAGTTTCCAAAGAAGCGGATGTTGTTAAAATGACATTCATTTCGTTCAAAATCGGACTAGACCTGCTTTGAAGGAACAATTCCTCAATTTGGAGAAAGGTTTAAAAAACGTGCTTCAAACGACAATCGCTTTAGTCGACGCAGCAGAGACGAATCAAACATCTTCAGCGCAGCTTTGGATCTGCAACAACCCCTCTTTAAAATTGTTCCAGTCATGGGATCGGAGATCGCAGCGGGAGCCTCCTGCTTGCTATCCTAAGCGAGTATTACCAAATTTTTGAACTTGTTGCTCTTGATTATTTCTCGAATTCCAGTCCGGCTGCTTCTAATGATGTCCGCATTTATTATCAAAATGTACGTGGATTAAAGACCAACATTGGCACATTTTTCTTACCTGTTTCGGAATCTGAGTACGACATAATTATCCTAACTGAAACTTGGCTAACTCAGCAAATCTATTCTGTACAATTTTTTGGACATTAGTGCGCCGTATGCAGAACAAATCCCCCTTGAATAGCCGGAACACTGAAATAATATTCCTACAATTGATCCCGCAACCATTTCAACACCCTTGAACAGCTGTTGGTTATTGTTGATTTATGGCATAATACACTCAGCATCGAGCGTTATATACTTGCCACCAGACCGAAGATTCGACGTGGTGAGTATCAATGACCATTTGGAATCATTGGGTTCGGTATCATCCCGATGTAGCACACATACCCCCTAGAGTGGCTCGAAAATGACATTATTTCTTGCAACACTGTCAGTACACCACGACACCGATACTTTAAACTTGAATAAATGAGAATATATTCATTGGCGAGACTTGGTACCTTTGAATGAAATGTTCAGAATGAATTGCTGAATAACATAGACGTAGTCAGAAAATGAAAACAAGAGGGGGTGTGGCTTGTGTACTCCCCAGTTCCCTGTTTAGATAGTTTAGTATAACATAAGGAGCACATCTTCAACGCAGGTTTAAACCGTCGAATTAAAAATTAATCTTACGTGTTAGAGTGCTACTATTTAAGGGCTCTACTGTTATCTCATTTACAATGGTACAGCGGTTTATAAGTTTTACATATTTTAGAACCCTATTTCTTAGCCGTTCAGAGTCAGAATTTAAAAAAAAATGCATATCCTTAGATTTTTTGAAGTTTCGGAATTGTTTCTATTGACGTTTTCGTTTAAGAATCTAGGAACGAAACCAGGATAGTTATTTCAAACAAGCGTTTTTTGATGAAATTGAGTTAGGTTCACGCAAAACAGAGGTGATGTTGGCGAACCAGAAATATACTTCAGGTTAGAACCCAACGTGATTTCCAGACCTGAGTTAGTTTTTGCCCCAAGCAAAAACAACACATAAATTTGTAGGTGTAAATTCTAAATATTGTAAATGTTATTTCCCACAACAAAGATTACCATCTGATTATGATTTATATTTGCGTCTATCAAAATATTAAGAAAGTTCACTCGTTGAAATTTACAAGAACTTAATGATTCTTTGTCTTATACAAAACAATCTAAACAGGGACTTGGGAGTACATATGCCCCTCCCCCTTCTTCTTTTCATTTTCTGTCTACGTCTATGATATTCAGCAATTCATTCGGAACATTTCATTCAAAGGTATCAAGTCTCTGCGAAGATAATATTCTCTTTTATCTATGTTTTTAATGTCGATGGTGCACCGGCAGTGTTGGAAAAAGTAATCAATTTCTGCATTTGTATTTTACCATAAGTTTTAAAATCGTTATAACTATTGCGTTGCGTTGCGTAAGCACGGTATACTTCGTAGATTGCAGACTGATGGCTTTCATTTCCAGCCAGACTACTTGAGGAGCATTGTTTGGGAATAACAATTGATCCAGTCCAAGCGAGAGTTTCGCCTGAGAGACACCATTGCGGGCCACGACCATATTTACCGTAACTTGGGATGAGAAAGGAAGTGTTGATGTGGTACTTACTTAACGGCAGGCCCCGACTCAGTGACACTCTCATAAGTACCACGGATTGGGTAGTGGGTGGGTTGTTAGTCAGGATTCGCTTCAAGCAAGCGATGCGACTGAGAATATATTTTCGTGCATGTTTGAATAGTTTATTGACTGTAGGATACGTAAATCTTCTAGGCGTTTAAACTCTGGCTAATCGTTTATCGAGATTGTTTCATCGAAAACAACTTGAACTCCCGACAGCCGGCTGTCAGGAGTGTTGTCGACAACGTAAAATGGACGGTAAACAATGAGTTTAAAAGTGGTATGGTGGAACATGCATAAATTATGTCACGCAAAGATTACCCAATACTAACTAACTCTCCGTCATATTACCATGTTATTTTTCCCCTTGGTCTAATACGAATCAAATTCTTTTAGTTTTTCCTTCATTTTGTAGTAGCATTTTTATGCTGCTACTCGCAAAAGTGTTCATGTTCTATGGAATTTCCGATATACATGGCGCAATCGTGCGTAAAACGGCCGATTGCGTCAAAGCATATGACGTGCTCCCCTCCCATTTATGTCACAATTAGTCATATCTCTTCCTCCTAATAGTGTGGCAGAATGGTCCTTATTGGTATAATCACAAGCATATTGAGATCCCGTAACTTGAAATTTTCCACCTCGTTCGAGTAAACGTTCCGATATTACAATGAAGACACGAAACAGAAAAAATATAAATGCTGCGTTCCTAAACGATATTAACATCATGTACGAATCAAACACCCCCGTTTCCAAATAATACGTACATATTCTTAGCTCAGTATAATTGACTGATGAGTTAATGGACTAAAAGAAAAGCATTAAATATGACCATAAAACATTTGTTCCTCGTGCTGAAATGATTGCCGCAAATTGGTTATTGGATTTGAATTGATCTTGCGAATTGTCAATTCCCCATCCTCATACATAATTCAAAAGTCATTCACTCAGGACCATGCGTATTTCCCACACGCATTAAAGACCCAGTGGATTCGTTTTCTAGTTGGTCAAATAAACACTAAACAAACAAATAAATTAGTTTGCTCAGTGTAAAGAAATGTCAGCTCGATTGGCATCAACCGGCGGATACGTGTTCCCTTACAATGCCATCAAATGAAAGTACATTTAAAATTACATACGACAAAATATGTGCAATTCGGAATATAACAAAATGAAGATTGATTAATTATTTGCATTTAAAAAAAGATCGGAAAAAATTAGTTGCATAACCAAGGGTGTTCATTTTCAAAGATAGCACTGCTGATGAATCACTGCATAAAAATTGGTGATAAGGGACGCGGACGAAAATAGCTGTTTTAAAATCGTTATAACTATTTTTTGAAAACTCGTAGCTAGTTACGGTCTTCGACAGTCTTGTTAACCAAGGTTTGAACTATAGTTTTATAAAGCTGGTTTTTCATATTCAGTGAAATAGCGATCTTTATTAACGTAAATGCAAAATAATTAATTTCCCCATATAAAATCCCATACAAACTTTGAACGCAATGCGCAAACCCGGGAAGCAACGAATCGCTACCAAATTTTGCACACGCATTTGAGACCACAAAAGGAACTCAAAAAGTGCTGTGCCGCTAGTTTAAATCATTTTGAAGTAATCCCATACAACCGTGAGCCACTCTACTGTATATAGGGTAAGGTGGGGCAAATCCGACCGTTGGGTAAACCCGACCCCCCTCTGTTATCGAAAATCGGAAGCACTACGCGACCTAATATCAATGTTGTTGTGTAGAGCATCGAAAATAATCATAATGGTGGCATGACAGCATTTTATTACTCGACATTGAGATGCTCAAACGACAATAAGTGTGTTTTTACAACTTTTGATTTGATTTTTGTGCATCATTGACTACAGGATATTTCTGATTATTAAAGTAATTGCATAAAAAATGTAAGTGGATTTAAATTCTATGATTAAAGTCCTACAAAGAGCATAGATGAATTTAGTCCAACTTTTTTCATAATTTTTTTTAATTGCATCGTAATGAAAAATGACACGGTGGGGCAAAAAGAAAATATTTATTTATCAAATTGAAATATATTTTTATTATATTTTAGCACAATGGTAATGTCTTTTTTGCGCAATTGTTCATAGTTACAAACGAAAGACACAAAAAACGTGATAAATATAGTATTCGTCGAGCGATTTCTCCGATGCAAATGGGAATATCTTGCTCGTGATGTTGACATTCCAAGATTGACATCGAATTCCATTTCCTTCATGTTACAATTTAGTAACGTAACATTCATTGATTTATCATTGAAAAGCCATAAAATTTGGGTAATATCTGTACTAAATCAATGAAAAACATAGGCGGTCGGGTTTATCCCACCATTTTTGAAAACAGCAAAAATGAACTTTTTCGTAAAACGCTTGTATCTCAAAATTTATGCAATATGCGAATGAAACGCTATATACAGAAAGTTGCCCAGAAGTCTAACCTTCAATTTGGTATATAAAACGACTTGATCCTATGTAAAACGAACATTTTACAGCCAAAACCATTTACTAGGTTGGATTTACCCCACCTTACCCTACTATATTGAGTCGGATGTACGTCCCCACCATTGTTTCAAGATTGTGTGCTACAATATTGACGTTATTGGCGAAGCTAAAAAGCTGAACAGACTTCCGGAAAACCGCACCACTCATATCAATCCTTGCTCTTATTATCACACCTTGCCGTATCCCTTTCCGAGTTTCAAAAGGACTCGAAAGTATCGTCACACATCACTCGATCTATTGTCGTTTGTCTGGAAATCCGTATTTGGGCATTATATGCCAATTTTCTCAACGAACTCGCTTGCTAACGGTGATTGGCGGTGACAAAAAATTTGGGAGAATACCTCCAGCAATGTGATTACTCGGTAACTAGTTGCAGCAATCCATCTTAGCACCCTTTTTATAGATGGGACATACTACTTCCCCCATCCAATACTCCGGTAAAATCTGTTTCTTACAGATCTTCAAAACCACCCAGTGGAGTGCTCTGACCAATGCCCTCTCTTCCGTGTTTCAGCAGCTCACATGACATCGAGATTCATTGCCAGCGGCTTTATCAGTCCTCAATCGTCCGATCTCCTCATGAATCTTAGGTAGATCCAGCGCTGAGAATCGGTCGTCTGCTGTGCATGTCCCCAGGCTGATTCTTGCGATACTCTCGTCGTCTACTGCTATTTCGATGTTCGTTATAATACACTTATCGATCAGCTCATACTCGGTCGTGAGAAGGTCTCCATTAGTATCTCTTCATATGTGGGCCTGTGGCCCATAGCCTTTGTTCAAGCGATTTACCTACTCGTAGAATTTTCGTAACTCTGCGCAGATGCTCCATCGCCTCGATATTCCGATCTTCCTGTAGGCGATTCCGAATCTATATTCGAACTGCGGAAGGTGCGAACATTTGTAATGTCGGAGAAGAAATTTCTGTTCATTAGAACTTGGTCGATTTGGTTCTCAGTTTGTTAATCAGGTGATCTCAAGGGTGGCGTTCATGTCGCTGATGCTGAGCTTCACATTCTGCCGTGGGCTCCAAATGCGAGTAGAATTCATCTTTCTCATTCTCGGGTCTCGCTTCGTAAGGGCTGTGCACGTTGACGATGCTGTAGTTGTAGAACTGGCCTTTGATACACGCACATCCGTTCGCTGATCGCCTGTTACTTGGTTACGCGTTGGCGCATCTTGCCCAGCACTACAAATTCATAGTAACGTGATGTTTTCTGGGCGGCTTGTTGGGTTTGACCCAACGTATTCAGTTCTGTCTACGGTAGGGTTATAGCGCCCATGCCCACTCGCACCTTTTCATTTCGCCTCTACTGCAGAAGGCGGTAGTACCCATTCGATGCCGGCCTACAGATTAAATGCCAACAATAGACGCACAGGGAAGCATGAGATAGGAGCTTGTGAACACTGGGAAGTATTCACCATTTGACGACCAACCTTCGAAGTTGATGGTTTCGAAATTATGTGATGTTGAGGGTCAGTTGTCAAACATATACTCCACTTTAAAAGTGTATATTTTTTTATTTCATAACATTTTATAAAAGAAAGTTATCTATGAAGATATGAAAGGTATTCTTTATTATTTTTTCTCTTTTGTTGAATGGAATGGTAACTGCTGAACTGTTTTTGTTTCTGAACTTTCAATATATTATCAAATGTATATTATATTGAAGCATTTTCGAAAAATCAACGATTTTCGTCAAAACACCCCCCAAGCCAAATTTCTGGCTACGTTACTGGATTATTGGATCTAGTTTTCGCAATTTTAGCAACTCAAATATACCCGGGAGCAGTAGTAAAAGTTTAATTCAACAGCAAAAGTGTGATATATTAATGACATAGTTCAATCTATGTGAAAAATCACCCTTGTAGCTATCGATGTCAATCAAGATGGAAAACCAGTAATCTTCAGAGCAAATAAATCGGGTCAAGCATTTCGGGTTTGTCAACGAGATAAATGTGTTCAATACAAAAGATCGATTACCAGAGTACAACTTGCAGAAACGATTCGCTTAATGACAACTTGACTTTGCTTTATGGGACCGTGTTCATTTTAATGGCAAATAATCGTGTTAACAAGCATTCGGAATGCTCTCGGACCCCTTTCTCAAGTACACGCGGGGTTCGTCTTGTTGATGGCTTACGCATTATGATATAGCACCAACCAACAGCTGTGTCATAATACAAACGGGCAGACTGACAGACAAACAATCGAAGGAGCACAGCTAAAAAGAAAGGTTGAATAATAGTGTTTAATCAACCGATCGTTATTTTGCTACCTTTCGTAGCTTCTGCACTAATCGAGATTCATCAACCAGAGACTAACGCAGTTAAGTGTAGTTCAACGCGGTTCCCTGATGGTAGAAGTAAAGAACAGATCGAGAAAACTCAAAAAACTATTACCACGCGGACTGTTAAGCGAACAAAATTGGACAACGCAAAATATCTGTGTGCTGTTGTGGGGCTGCCATTCCCATCGGAATTTTTTCTCCATCTGGTCGAATCGTGAATATCTCCGATTTGTCTCTGTTACGTAACAAAAAGCGCGGTGATAACTTTATCCAGTACTAGCGAGTATCAATACCGAAACGGTGGTCGTGAGACTATGAGCCTATGGTCCAGTCAGGGCAGTCATGCAGCCAATCTGTCAGTAGGTCAGGAGAATACCACCGTTTACCATCAGACGAAGAGGTGAGTAAATATGGTGAGATTACTCAGAAAGATGGGCTGTGCAAAGTATATCTGGCTACAGTCGTGATTCGCTGGTTGGACACTTTTTAACTGGACCGCTTTTTAGTTGGACCTCCGCTAGTTGGACCATTGTTCAACTAAAAAGCATCTGAATGTCAAAATCTTATGTCAAATATACTTTGACAATCAATCTGACAAGTATTAGAGATGTGAATAGATGCAATTGCACTACTAACATCTCCTTTGGAGAGTTTTTGACATCTGTCAGTCGGTCCAACTAACGAATTAAATTCGTTAGTTGGACAGAGGTGTGGCCCAACCAGCGAATCATGACTGTATTAGTCGGTTGTCGTGGCGGTTCAAACTTAAATCGTGAATGTGACCAACGTAATTTGACGGGGAATGTCACTAAGTTCATAGGGGCAAACAAAGCGTAGTTGGTAAATCGATTGCCTTGTATGCAGCTCACCTGGGTTCGATCCACAATCCTGCACCTAGGGTTACAGATTTTTCTAAAAAAGATTTTTGTAACCCAAGAAAACAGGCGAATGACCCTAATAGCCATTCTCTTTTTTTCGGGTAAGAATATTCTTTTTTTAGAAACCTCTATAATATAATCAAAAATCTACAGGAACTAATACGCGGTGAATATGTTTGATTTTGTTGGAATCATTTATACCGTGGCAATGTGATTACTGTGTTTTATGTGAAGTTTTTCTGTCATCCACTCACCATTATTGGGGAAGAAACCTCATGTTTACCTAGAAAGAAAGGAAAAAAATATGTTAGCAAAGTTTTAGGTCAAATTATTCGGTTATGAAGCAATCAAAATTTTCTAAAACAATTATACAAAATGTATAAATCTAGAAAAACTGCGAAATAGGAAGACCTTAATTAGTTATGGAATTTGCAACCTTTCCGCATAAAGTCCGTCGGTGAATTGTTCATGGCCAACGACATGAACACTCGAAACATGAAAAGTATGCCACCAGTCTGCAAAGTTTACAATGTTTACACCCTGCAAACACCGTTGAAACTTTCCCATCTCCCCGCGCACATCTGGGCCACGAAAGGTACCGTCGGGACAGAGCGCAGAAATCTAGGCCACACTGGTAAACAATTATATCTTCAACAGCAAAGAAGCGTGTTTTGTTAGATTCGTCGTGTAAGTACATACAATACGGTACAGTCTGTGTGAGCGTAGTTCATCTCCTTCGCGGGGATTGACGTGGACGTGTCAAAATAAGGCATCTATTATACAATTTTTTGTGTACTTTTTTTGGACAGGGGGTTAAAGTTAAGGCGGTCAAAACATTCCAATGTCGTGTAGAGGAGTTGATACTGAATAAATAAAGTGTCCGGATTCTAAATGAAGCAGACTTTCAGAATATAGAACCATAGAATGTCGCCCGCATGGAAGTATTCAACAAAAATCGATTCGGAAACAACTTCTATTTTCAATTAAATAATTCGAAAAAAAAAAATTTCGCGTCGAAAATCAATAAACCACGGTGGCAAGCACAATTTTTAATTGAGCGGAACAAATTCTTGATTGATTTTCTTAGCTAAAGCGAGATCCAATTCTTCAATCAAGTTTCAATTTAAACACTGATCAAGATCACTGCCAAGGTAACGAATTGCACAAGCTTCTAAAATTAATCAACATCATCATTTTCACGCTTGGAAAAAAATCCTTCGACAGAGGAAGTAATGCATAGTAGCACCTAATTAGGGCTTAGTCTCCTCCCCATCATTACCCAATCGTAAAACTGTAGAACGAAGCTGAATTTATTCATCCATGCGGCAATGCAACTGCACCTCTCTAACTTCCGCATATCTGCAAAAACAACTCGTTAATCGATTTGTACGCTTCATGATTCGTTTAATCTAAGTTAAACGCGCTGGGAAGTTCTAATAGCCTGATCGAGGAGCAGTAATCGTTGTCCTTGTGAACTGGTACGACTAGCTTGCTTCAGTATTCGTACGTGGCAATTGTTCGAAAGAATCTTCGAATACAAAACAAACACGGTTCCATCTACCAAATTTGGCTTCAATCGGCAATCGCGTTTCATCTCTATAATTTTCGTAGTTTTCCAATGGAATATTCGTAAGCGGCAAGAAAATAAATATGCACCTCTGATGTGTGTACCGGAAGCGCTGAATATCTTTACACTATAGATAATAGATGAAAACGAAATCCGAACCCGACTAGCACCCGAATATTTTTATTCTGACATCTCAAGTAGGATTGTTACCAGAAGCTATGAGGTTCTAGGTAAAATATAGAAAGTGGTTCCGGTGGAGTGCTCGGTCTATAAATTCAAAATCTTCAAGGATTTGTTTCTATTATTAAAAATATTGGATTCGGGTCGGGTTACTCAAATTTAAAATTTTTTGGAAAGCGGTCGAGTACGGATGTTCTGATTTTAAAATACTCCAGTACAGTTCCAACAAATTTCATTTTTTTCCGGTTCAAGTCGGGTTCCGGCTAAAAAATCAATCTCTACTTTATACATTATTGCTGTGTCAAAAACCAGGTTTGTAAAATCGATCTGCCAATCATGGTTGCTTTCTGAATTTCCAATGTCGCTCTGTGATTAAAACATTTAAAAGCATCTAGCACATCATACTACCGTGTAGGAAACAGATATGAAAGTTACGCAGTAATTCACCAATGCTACGGGTTACGTTACGCTACTGTCTGGCTTATACGCTTCGTGCAATTCAATTTGATTTCAACGGATCTAATCGATTCCGAGGCATAAAACGAAATGCTCAAAATCTGCAACGAAAACCCCACAGCTAACTATTTACCGTCAGTAGGTTAGTAGAAGCAACAGATTCGGTGAGATAAATTCATTAAGTAACACCGGTCTTCCGGACGGAGTATTGCATTGCAAAAAAAAACATGACTGAATTCTGCTTCGCAACCGAAATGAGAAATTAAACCTACATACTCTAAACACTGCGTACATCAGCATACTCACCCCGAAAACACACGATGATGTAAAACAAACTCGAATAGATTCCGTCCATGCCCATGTGGGTCGTACGACGCGGTTTGCACCCTCAAAATACGGTCCAAGCATATGTAACTCTCGTTGACAAATATAAACTTTAGGCGTCATCGCGTAATAGGGCAAATAGAGGCGCGTTCCACGATGGGGTTACACTCATAAGCATAACTCGCCGCTAGCTTACATGGAGGGTAGGAACGGGCGGAATAATAAGTATATCAAGGCCACGCTTTGCGAAGAACCAGATACGCATTTCATGATATTCCCCATTTTGAGCATTTCTGAATGTTTCCAGAAACGTCTAAGCTTTTGTTCGAGTTCCGATCCGGAAGGATTTTCAGTTTCGTAGCATTTTGTGCCAAACCGGGTAGTGATATAGCCTGTAAGATTTACCGCGTTTCCGGAATACCTAGTTAGAGTTTTATTGCTTTGAGTCAACAATCTAAAGTCATATACTGCCGATAAAAGCATAAGAGTCCCGTATTGAAAAACAGCAAGCCGAGAAAAACGCTGTTGAAAATTAACATTTTCATTGAGCCTTATGGATGGGACAATCATGTTTTGGTATTTTTTCGATATTTTCCAAACAAACCTGGTAATCTTATTTGTGCATTGTGATACAGTGGTGATACAGAATAGACTCCAAGAGATTACTCATTTTCGACAAAAATACATATGGGACTCTTATGCTTTTATGAGCAGTATAAGCGTAGACCAACTTTGTTGGAGGAAGATTCTCTTTTATACTACATTTTTATTTATAATTCATGATATCTGAAGCTAGCTACAGTGAAGAACCAATTTTATCAGTCCCCGATTTTGTCAGCTTTCTGATCCGATTTTGTCAACCTCATATGAAAATCCGTTTGATGGACTCCAGCAGACGAACCATTCGAGCAGTTCCTTTATTTAGCAGATTTTTCTTGTCTTGGAGGTTCAGGATATTCAAAAATAATTTTTTTTGCGCTGTAACACCCCCTTAAGGTAGATTTATACTAAACAGTCGGATACGGTTAATAATATTTGAATAGGTTCGTTTTATTAAAAATAAAGAAAAAATATCATTCGTTTTCGAGCGCTCGGTCGAGACACAAGTGTTTTGTTGCCAGTCCGTGCAGTGCATAGCGACAAAGAATAGTGCTAATCCGCGTTCAAGGTTATCTTGCGCACTCTCCGTCTCGTTGAGGTTTCAGTATTTTTCCCTTCTTTTGTGTTTCTGTTTCTGAACAGTTAAGCAGAGTTTTTATATTAAGCCATCTGGATACCGTTACATACACAAGTTAAGTATTAGTTTACGTTTCCCCTTCTTGGCTCTCTTACTAACGTGCCCTGGGCAATAGGCCCGTGCAAAAATGACTTCCCCTGACGACGGTTTATCTCAAGGTGAGATGGACGTCGAAACAAAATCGGCTCCCCGGCTCAAAGTATATCTAAGCTTGGCCACCTGACCCTTCGTGATCTTCTTCCTTTGGACCAAAGAGAAAAAGTGTTTGAATCTGTTGCAGATTTCTCGAGTTCTGTAAGCTCGGTATTCGGCCGTGACAGAAATATCGAAAATTCACCCTAAAAGCTTCGTGTGGTTGTAAATAGTTTAAATCAGGCAAATTATATATTGCTGGCTACGGGCCTTTTGCGAAGGAGTACAGAGTGTATATTCCTGCTAACAGAGTTGAAGTCTGTGGGGTCGTTTCCGATTCGAGTCTGAGTTGCGAGGACCTGCTGAAACATGGGACTGACTGTTTCAAAGACTCCATGCTTAAACCAGTGAAGATACTGGAGTGCAAACGTTTGCATTCAGCATCAGTCGCAGCTGACGGGATGAAAAGATACGACAACTCAGACTCTTATCGGGTGGCCTTCACCGGTTCTGCTCTACCCAACTACCTCCTCTTTGACAAGGTTCGTCTACCTGTTCGCCTCTTTGTGCCGCGGGTCATGAACCGTACCAATTGCAAACAATTGGGACACATAGTCTCCCATTGTAGCAACAAGGCCCGTTGTGGGAAATGCGGTGGGAATCATGCGGATGATTCCTGTGGAAGGGATGCCGAAAAGTGTCTCTACTGGGGAGACCCACATGACTTCCCGGCATGTCCCGCGTACAAACAGTGCGAGGAGAATCTTGAGCGTTCCCTTCAGGGACGCTCTAAGCGATCTTTTGCAGTAATGCATAAGATAGCTACGCCCCCGGCCTCTACGAACATCTATACCAACTTGTCTACTGACGAAGGCGACTGTGATGAACCCTAGGAGGGAACATCTTCTGCTATGCCTAGAAGCAATAGAAAAAGGAGTAGCATTTCCTCTCCCAAGCTTCGTCGTAAAGGTCAGAAAATGTTTCTTCATGCCCCCTTAAGATAACTACTCAAGGAAGTACTGGTGCAAAACCGAAGCAAGCCGCTCCTGGTTTCAGAATCCTGAGCATAGAAAAGCAGTTCCCAGCACTTCCAGGAGCATCAAAAACCCCAAGTGTTCCAATATTTTATCCAGAGAAAGAAACCAGCGCTGGCTTCATAAATTTCTCTGACATTGTTGACCATATTCTTATAGTATTAACCCTCCGGCACTCGCGCCGTTGAATTTTGTGCAACACCTTCCGAAATCTTCTTCCAGCACCAGCGGTTGCTCATTCGGGGAGCCATTCATTCGGGGAGTGCTGGAGGGTTAAATATTTCTGACCCTCTTAAAAGCATCTTGATAAGCTTTCACCCCGCAGCGATTGTATCCTTCGATAGCTAATTCATCGAACGATTTAATCACTGTTGCAGAAGCATTATCCCGAAAATCGGAATATCGTTCGGGTAGCCTCAGTTCTATTGACGCTATTCGCTCGACGAAACATGCAAAGCACTCCTTGTATTTTTTTAGGAAAATACGGGAGCTACTGAGTACCATCTGCCAAATCTTTCCAGATTACCTTGGTGTGGGTGCCTTTTCATCGCGGGTAATGAGAAGGCGGACTTCTTAGCTACGGTGGGTGCCCTAGAAGGTGGTGTTTATGAAAGATCAATTTGCTTCAACGAATTTTTCAGTATTACTCATCAGAGACCCTCGAAATTTGGCAAACTTCGTGGAGCAATGGCGAACTAGGAAGGTGGCTACATTCGATAGTCCCTACGGTATCGACGAAACCTTGGTACAAGGGGATGGTTGTGGGTCGTGACTTCATTCGTGTGATGTCCCGACTCATGGCTAACCATTACACGCTGGATGCACATCTCCGGCGTATTGAACTCGTAGATAGTGGTATCTGCGCTTGTTGGGACGGCTATCACGACATCGAGCACTTTGTCTGGGCGTGCACCGAGTACAGTTCCGCCAGGTCTCGGCTAATGGACACCCTCCGGGCCCGAGGAAGACCACCCAACGTCCCGGTTCGAGATGTTATGGCAAGCCGCGATCTCTTCTATATGTCCCTCGTACATATACACTTTTTGCCCCTTTTATTTTTCTTGTCCTTCTCAAAAGTGCTCTCTTCCGCCTGTACCATACACTCACGAAGATTCGATGCGGAATTATTCTTGTCCTAGAGCTCTGAAATTTATGCCAATGCAACATGAATAAATGTTTTCGATAAAAACTGCAGAATTCTAGGACTAGATTCATGAATTAGACGGTTCTACGGATGTTCCGGATCTTCCGGATGATGTTCACGTTGAATCTAGTATTTGAATCAGAGTATCAATATAACTTTAGATGGGATTTTATATAAGCTTTCAAGAATATCAATTTGGGATCAATTTCATTGATTGACCACATTGTCACTTGTTTAGTATTATGAGGAATACTATGGTATCGCCGGAATCAGCATCGGAAGCGTAATGCGGAACTTCCAAAATCGGTCCAATCATGTACAAAACTGATATGTACATGTTTATTTTTGTTTTGGTTGTGTTTATTATTAATATTCTGTCAATAAACCTGTGATTTATGATGACGGTGCTGCATATATCTATGTATGCCAAACATGACACCGTTCCCGCCGACCAACCTGGTCAAAAACGATAATATTTACCGGAAACTGAAAATGAAAGTCTAACTAACAATTTGCGTACAAGTTTATATAGATTTGACTGAAAATGTGTCTTAAAATTGATTTCGAAATCGGGGTCAATATGACCCGCTAACACCTTATTCGTAACTTTTATTATACTACCCTTCAGGAATGTCCGAAAAATTTAACCCTTTCATGCCCAACTTTTTTTCTAGTGCATGTAGGGCTTCAAAACTATTTTTCCTTGAAAACGGTAGGGCAAGAAACACGAAAAGTCTATTTTCATAAAGATAGGTGCTTCCATGGCAGTGTTAGAAGCTGGTCAATTTTTACCTTCTAATGCTCAATACAATTCTCATAGAATAATTACAATAGTCCAATTACGTGGAAAACGTAGCCAACGACAGCCTAAATTGACAAGTTTTATCAGTTTTCAATAATATTGAACCATGACGAAGACATATTAAAAAATCATTTTCCGTCGTCAACGTAAACTGTCCCTGGCAGCACTGCTCCATCGGAATCCAATCAGACTAATTGAAATAACTTCAGTTCTAGAGCTGATCCTTGTAACTGTTAATACTCAAATTGAAGGCAATAATCACATTAATGAGCCTTACTTGTTTTTGTGAGCAAATCTCGCCTCAATCAAAAGTTATAGCTGTTTAAAAACATTGTTGTCGACAAACAACATGGGCATGAATGGGTTAAACTCGATTGAAAATCGTTGCTCTTTAAGTGGTCAAGAAATTCCAAACCTAGAAGGTGCGAAACCTAAAAAGTTATCGCATTTTGAAAGTTCATTTTGGGTCACTATTGACCCCCAACACTTAAGGAAGGTTAACTCGATTCTTTCCGAACAGCTGAACCATTCTCTAATAACGAGCGACGTAGTAGAGCGCTTTCAAACAGTGTGCTTGCACATGAAATTTTTGTACTTCCAATGGCATTAAGATCAACGGTAATTAGTATGACCCACCAGTGCGCGGTGATCTGTAGTTTGATCTTTTTCATTTTCATATCGGTGCAGTGATTGAACTGGATATTGCCTTTTATGCCATGTGCTTTCAATAATAAGAGCGCTAGGATTGAGATACCTGTATAGAACAGACTAAAATTATTACGACAGCTCTCATATCAATATACTTGTACTATCCATTGGGATTTAGGTAGCCAGATGACGGACTCTAGAGACCACTGTAAGCGATACGTGCATGACTGGGCTGGTAATCGAAGATTACTTCCAAGTCCCTAATTTGGGCTACTAGTTCCAAAAGGGATAATTATTCGAGGAATGCCAATAATCGCGCTTTCGTAGGATTAACAGTCATGCATTTGCTTTGGAGCCAATCAGAAACTGGGCAACCGTGTTTGAACGAATAATGAAATATAGTTTAAAGGCACCAGAAAGTGAAAGTCTTTGGCCACCAAGCACAGTATTGATTTCGTTGAAGTACAGAAAAAATATAAGTGGTTCAAGGTTACTACCATGCGGAAGACCGGAGATAATTGAAAAGGCAGCAGTAGTAGAACCGATAGCAACTAGTTGCGAATGACGACCGTGCAACTTGGACTAATTCAAAAATGTTCCACGAATTTCAACCTGTTATGATTCTCCACAGCAATTTGGTCGTTGATCTTTTTTTCATGTAGTTCAAGTGCTGCAAGTAGGCCCAAATATCAAATATCAGAACCAGTACAGTAAAATTTCATTTCATTCAAACGAAACTGAATAAACGCAGTCAATCAGTCGTCTATGGTAGCATTCATATTCATTTAACGCATCAGTTGCTGTTGATCTGAAGCTCGGTTTATGGCACTTCACTCACAGTTGCTTTAAAAAATGAGTCGCAATTCATATTCAACCTCATTCGTTTGATCCTCTCAAATGAATAGATCCGCTTTCAATTTACCCAGTGAGCACCAATCAAATGAGATCCGGGTAAACCTAAGACAAGAAGAGACAACTGGCTTCGCATTGTTGGTTATCTTGCCTTGCTTGTACCAAATGACAGATGAGTGTATGCAGCTAGCGAGCTTGGCAGTGCAGCCAATTTCTTTGTTATATTTAGTTGTGTTGCTATAATACACATAATAATGACCGTTTCATTAACATAAATTTTGTCAACATTTATCTGGTGCTAAATATAATAGAGATGGACGTACTACCAAATAACGTTTTTCATTGCAACCAATTCCAATAAACTGTTATTACTAGATTTATTATTTTTCGTCTGAAATCTGCGAATTTAAGTAAGTCGCAGTATGCTATCATGGTTGTACGAAACTGTCAAATTAATTGCTAAAATCAAATATGTAATTCAGCTATTTTCTTTGCACCTCTACCAATATTTTCCTGTACACAATTCCGATGACATGGTAAAGGGATAAAACACTTTCACACTGGTTCTATAGGAACATATTACGAGCACAGCCTGCAGACACGAGAATAGTCGATGTTCTCTTTCAGAAAGAATTCGAAAAGATTTTGCTCGATATGAATGCTATAAACAGGTCATATCGAAGGTGTGTTTATTGATTTGAGGTAACCAAAAGTCGCCATATTGGATTGATTGCAAAATGTCCTCAATCATCAGGTTCCGTCATCTACTGACCAGCCTTGCAAAAGCGATATAGATATATATTGATTGATTACAAAAACCGCCATCTTTATTTAAAAAAAGGCCTAAATTAATAAATTCCGGCATTTTATTACTACTTTAAATGGTACCCATATCGAAAGTTGTTTTCAATGTTTCTTGATAACAAAATGCCGCCATCTTGGATTTCAAAATGGCCTCACCTCATTTTAAATGGTATCCATGTTGCCCTCATCTCTGATTTTAAAATGACTTTAACCATCGAAATTGACCTTGTGCGACCACCCCTGGATTCTACTCCGTTATCGAACTGAACTAGCTGAAGTTGCACAGGGAATCTACTGAGTCCTTATGCTTGGGATTAGGGAAACATCTTTCAATGTGCAACTCCTGGTAATCCTAAAGTGTTTATTGATCAAAACCGCGCTGGCCAGGCCCGAACATAGATCGCGGAAGAAACGTTAGTCCAATACTTGCTTTTGCTAGAGGATAAACTACTGCGCACTCCACAAGTATCACGGGAGCAGGATATTTGGTAGTAACTAGATATCGACCCGTCAACTCATGTACTGGGAACCAACGGCTTTCCTTCCCTTCCGAAGGAAGATTTTTCACCTCAGAAAAATCTCAACAACGTCAGCTGGGATCCAGCTACGATGGGTGGCTGTCACGCTTACTACTCAACCAACTGCGCCTTCATTTTAAAAGAATGACTTTAACCTTTAACCATCAATTTCCGTTATCTATCATCTTGGACCTTTAACGACCGTTTACTACCAGGACAAGACAAGGCAATTAGTAATACCATTTATGTATATTTCTGTATTTTGGTAGTACGTCCATCTCTATTTCAATTTTGGTGGTAAATTTGATTCTGATGAATAGGCTGTTATGCTGGCCAAATTTGCTAGAAACATGTAGTGTGTGATAAAAATGTTGGATTGATTAGTTCCAGATACATTTTGGCGAAATGTGAGTTAATGAGACGGTCATTATTATGTGTATTATAGCAACATATCGAAATATGACAAAGAAATTGGCTGCACTGCCAAGCTCGCTAGCTGCATACACTCATCTGTCAACAATTATTCAGCAGGGTACAAGAAAAGCAAGAAAACTAAAAATACAGAGACAACTGCTCCAAGATGAAGAGAAAGAAAGGTTCGGAACATTTGTCATTTTTGAGTGTATTTGTTTTATGCTTGTAAAATTAAGCATAGCCTCCGGGCCCATGGTAGTAAACATAAACATCCGGACGAGCATCCCGATTCCCGAGAAAAAATGTTCCTACCTGTATTCGTCTTGAGTTGCCTCGTCTTATCATAGCCTTTACCTGTATGTATTTATTATCTTGGTCGCAGTTATTTTCATGTCTGTGAGTGTTCATTCCTATTCATTTGTGAGTGGTTCATTGGAATGATTCACTTCCATTAGCTGAGACTGTGCTAATGTGAGGTTGGTTTTTAATAGAAATTAATCAGGCAAAAACGTCAAATGACCAGAACCTTCAATTGACAGTGAACTCTGAGTGACTTAAACGAAGACGGCAGCAGAACTCAACTGACTGGTTTCCCAGGACATGTCCTGGTTTTGCATTGACTGTCCTGGTGTCCTGGGAAGTCGAGGAAAATGCTTGATTTGTCCTGGTTTTTCTCCTGCAAGCCTAATATATTTCTATTTATTCAGTCTTCGTGCCAGTACTATAAACAAGCAAAGCAATCGAATAATAAAATTCGTCCAAAGTCAATGTGAACAATAAAGCACCGTTACTTTCATCGGTGCGATATCGATCATTCATTTGAAGATGTTTGAAACTTAACAGCAAATTTGCAAATGTAGTTAAGACTAACGGAAGTCGTCGTTATACAAGCCCACCACACTCCTTACTGATAACGTTTAAAACTTTGGCCATATCGGAAAGCTTCGCTATGGAAGACAACATGCAATACGTCGTTGAGCATGATAATGTTAGGACCAAGATACCCGTTTATATTGACAATGATAAGATTGATATGCGTCTGTACGATCTACACCTGGGTACTATTAATAAATTTATTACAACCATCATGTCGGAATACGTAAAAGTTGAATCCTTTAAGTTTGAAACCTGAGAAAATTTTTCTAGGTATTTCCAACGGTGTTTGTTTCGTTAGAATGCGAGTGACGGAACCTATTCCTTCATATCTGAACTTTCAATTCAAAGCAAAACGCGTGACCAAATCTCAGATCACGCTGTGCACGTATGAAGGACAAACCCCTGCTTGCCCTACGTTATTACACAAGAAGACACACTACTAGAAACCATGTACACAAACCTAACGAAGCAATATCAACTGCAAGCATACCCATCACACAGCCCTTCATCAACTAAATCACAAACCACCGGTGTTGCAGCTCAGGCACCAACGAATACGGGAACAACAGAACCTACGCACAACGTGAACGATCATTGTGATGCGCCTACTACTTCCCAATCAACTGCCAGCACCACCGATAATAAAGTAAATAACAAAGAACATGGATAAGCGATCGCGACCCGTAGGCCCCACAAACAACTCAAACCAGGTAATCGTGAAAGCCCATACAACATTAACAGCGAGGACAGCATGAACGAAAACGATAAACCGAGAGAAAGCGGACTAAGTGATCCACAAGCAACAAGAGGCAATAAAGTAAATAGATCTTCAACAAGAAATAAGATCTTTACGCAAACTAACACTAACTAACCGCCGAGTCTAGCATCCTACATAACAGGGAGTATGCTGCGAAATTTCAAAATCAGTTACTTATTTCTGCGTGTATTTACTGAAACCAAAATTCAAATTCATCGCCTCCCTCATTCATTAACTTCCCAACTGACTGAAACTTCATGCATAATGGAATGCTTGAGTGCAGAGGAAATATAAATTCCTTCACCAACCAAAGCATTTATTTGTTTTTATGTGGACAGCATGAAGGCAGAAGCTGGCATCTTCTACATTTTCGAGCAAAAGTGAACTGAATAATCTATATCTGGTGCACTTTTGCTCAATAATCCTTCTCATAGGTAGAATGGAAACAAAATTCAGTTTGCTTCTGAAACCGAACATGTCCAAACCTGAATGCGCTGTCGTGTCGGGAGAACGAATGACGAGGAAAACGAACCAAACATTTCATTCATCGCGACGCGCATGAATTGAATTTTGTTTTCTTTCAAGTTCACGCAGGGATGTCAATTTTTTTCAAGCTCGGACTCAAAAACTGATATTATTTACACCAAGCTATCCGCCAGTTTTCATACAACAATCGATTAATCTGAGAAATTTTTGGTAACAACGGTAGGTTTTGCAGATCTCAAATCGAGAGATAATGGTTGTCATTGGAGATTACCAGGCATAGCGCAGGGAAGCTAGTTGGGATAGCTGATGTTTCTGATTTACGTCAATGTCGTGTTGTTAGTACTGAAAACTCCTTGCCGGTCGTGCACAGACCATCTCAGCATGAAACGTTTATAGATGGTGGTGTAGTTAGAACTGCCTTTGTGCAAATCCGAAAAAGTTCATGGTGATCGAATTCCGATGAGCTTGAGCTTGAGCTTGTGCGACCACCAGGGGTGCTACTGCTACTCCGTTTAGCAATCTGGTCTAGCTGAAGTTGCACAGAGAATAAGTAGATAATTATGCTTGGGAGTAGCGAAACATCTTTCAATGTGCAACTCCTGGTAATCCTAAAGTGTTTATTGATCTATACCGGCGCCGGCCAGGCCCGAACGTAGATCGCGGAAGGAAAGGGAAAGAATGGTTAGTCCGATGCTTGCTTTTGCTAGAGGCCGTATATACTACTGCGCACTCCACAAGTATCACAGGAGAAGTATATTTTTGTTAGTAAGAGTATAGAAGTTGAATCTACTTCATCTTTACCGACGCCAGAGAGGTGACTTCACTATCTGGACTAGACATCGAACCACCAAACTCATAGACCGGGGACCAACGGTTTTACTTCCCTTCCGAAGGAAGACGTGACCACAAATTTTTTCACCTCAGAAAAATCTCAACGACCTCAGCTGGAATTGAACTCAGGCCAACTGGAGTGAGTGGCCGTCACGCTTACCACTCAACCACCGGCGCCGTCAGTTCTAGGAGATCGAATTCCGATGAAATACTTTCTTGAAGAGCTCTTCCGCCTAGACTCCCAGATCTTTTTTACTGTCGAAGCTCTGCCTTCCAGACCCCATATTTTTAACAGCCGAAAACATGCGTAAAAAGGCAATGTGGAATGACCGGTAACGGGGGGAAGCAGTACCCTTTCGACTGTCCTGGTTTTTTACTCGTCTGATATGGTCATCCTACGCTTTGCCACCATTACGGCGCAAAGACAGTGTTCCAGCGCCAATGAGGTTGCAACGATCTTCGCATAAATGCAATGCTCTGATGACTCCCTTTAGTATACCAGCTCGAAATAACTTCTGGCTATCGGACCACTTAAATATAGTCCCTTTTCTCCTTCTTATCTCCTATTGTAGTAATCATACATTAGTTGGAAAGTACCGTTAAGCTTAAGATGGGAAATTTTATTATAATCAACTTTGTCAAAGAACGAGACTTCATCAGATTTGATCAAAAGAAGTTATTAGGATTTTATTGAAACAATGTCTGACTGATAATGGCAAAGGGCATAATGCACAAATGTACAGCACGATTTTAAGTTCAAAAAGAAATCATTACTGTTAGTATCGTACGTTGTAAATTTAAGTACACTGTTTGAGATCAGCTTCTTCTTTTTACACCGATGCCCGAAGGAATATTACAAATAATGTTTGGAACCAATCTTTTGAAAAGTCTTCAGATAAACAACATACCCAATCAATGTGTTAATAAAGATTGCACCATAAATTGATTAATTTCTATCCAGAATGAAAAATATATCTACTCACAAATGAAAGTACACGCGATCTATTAAAACGTAATGAACACATGTGAAGATTGTAGAAACAATTACGTGTCCTATTGTTGCCATACAGCGAAGTGATATAAATCATCGTCACAGTCTAGGCTCACTGTCTTGGGTAGAGCTGTAAACAAACTAATCAACTGGTTTGATTGACTTATTATACGCTATGAGTGCGTTTGATGTTTCGCTGGCAGATAGGTTCTTCACGTTAAGCAGAAGAAATGCTACAGTAAGTAGGTCGGTTCCGATTTTCCAGACGCTTCGTAGGCTCAAAGAAAACCGCATTTCTAATTATTATATGATGAAGCTATCAACGTTGCGGTAAATCTCTTACTACGTTTGATTGGTATTTAGAGAAACGGGTTTTATGATCGAAAAGTGGATGTCTGAACCTTCAACCCTATGAGGAGCAGACTCTTCAAATAAGCATCACGATAATTTTAAACTCATCTCGTTTAATGCATTAGGACTGATAATACTTGGGACACCTGTTTCGCTCAATCAGGAGTATTTTATATTTTCACAACAGTTTTGTTATAAAACTACTGCTTATAAATGAAGCAAAGATATTAACATCGATTTTCAGCTGTGCCGTTCCTGTCATCTCCAAATAATGAAGTAATTGGAGTCATACCTGTAATGCAACAATTTAACGCGATTTAGCTATGCCACATAGCACCGTACAGTGCCGCGGTGCGGCTTTCAACGCGACGAAACGAAAACGTAATCGCAATTAAACAATTACCCATCGCACAAAAGCCGTGTAACCAATGACCAATTGCACTGGCGAATTTTCAACTATTTCGACATTAAACTTGAAAACTAACACTTTATGAGTAAACACAGTAAGTTCACTACTAGATGTACCAGATCTGATTTTATCTGTGTCATTGCCACCGCACCGTATGTGCGGTTTACGTTATGTATAGCCACGCCGCGAACTTTCCATAGATGATTTTGGTCGATTGTTAGGTGTTTTGGGGGATGGCAATTTGTGAATTATGGTGATGCTGCTGCAGCGCGTTGCGGTTGACTTGAAGGGTATGGAATAAATAAATGGCATCTCATTCACATCGGTTTTTGACCTAATCTTGCAAAAAAATTTTGAGCGTCTTATTTCGAAACCTAATCTAGGCAGTATTTTAAACGTTCAATTGCATAAGCTGCAATCATTTAACACATCCCACCGAAAGCGCACATCGTCCCGCTTGGCGCAAATGTTCTTAAAGACAGCCATAATTCTTGTCTTGCCCGTAGACCCTGCACGGTCCAGCCCCGGCAGGCGAAATCCGATACCCTGCTGAAACGCATTACAGTTCTCACACATTTCCTATCAGACCATTAATCTGCTTTACCAAAGCCTTACAACATACATTTCTCAGCTCCGGTTCGAGTTCTTCTGCAAGCGCACTAACGGTACCAACACTATTCGGATCTCCGATTTTCCCACTCGCTGAAAGGGCCTACGCAAAATGTTTATCAATTTATTAGAAACCGATTTAGCTGCGAGGTTGTTGGGAGTGTAGCTTCCAATGCCCTAATAGGTCTAGTTCAACATTCAATTCCTAGCTCTCCGCCGCGGGAAGGGGACTTAACCGTTGAAAGCTGGTTAGATCGAACGATTTCCGAATCCAAACGTCCCTAGTGGAACGTCTGTTTGCCTGTGAACGTATAGGTGCCTGGTGTTGAATTTATGCTTTTCGCACTATGCTGGGACGAAGGGGGTCTTTCTTGTTCGGGTAAGGAAGGTCCACCGCCGGGATTAGACATGCAACATGTAGCAGTTGCCGAAGACGCCCGCCACCGACTCGGCCATTCAGAAGGAGCGGAGAAAATGTTGCGTTTGTTGCTTCCTGGTTCTATTGGTTGACTGAAGTAGGGGTGTTAAATAATTTTAGCATTGAATTGTAATGAGCTTGGTTATATCCGATTGTTTTCTACACCTTTTAAATGAGAACGTTTGTTCAATACTACCTAACGTTTCGGTCAATTTGTGTGGCATTTTCCAAGAATAATTTCTACTATTTTATTTTTTTTTTTGTGTTTCGAATTCATCTCGTCAGTAACTAGCACCATCTGGGTGTCTAGTTAGACGATGTATCTAAACTAGTACCCAAATTAGCACTAGTTAGACACAAAAAATTCCAAACAGTTCACACGACATATGTGAACGCCTAAAGCCACATGTCCCGAGTGATGTCCCGGGAAGCAAATATAGCTCTGGTTTGCTGACGAGAAAGCGACGACGAACTCTTGTCTTTTGGTTCAAGAATCCAAACGCCTGGTATTATGCAATAAAAATTGGACTTAACCGTTTTGCGCGTTAAGGGCACAAGACCTAATTTTAATTAAGTTTTGTTTTTTTTGTGTTTCGAATTCATCTCGCCAGTAACTAGCACCATCTGGGTGTCTAGTTAGACGATGTATCTAAACTAGTACCCAAATTAGCACTAGTTAGACACAAAAAATTCCAAACAGTTCACACGACATATGTGAACGCCTAAAGCCACATGTCCCGAGTAATGTCCCGGGAAGCAAATATAGCTCTGGTTTGCTGACGAGAAAGCGAAGACGAACTCTTGTCTTTTGGTTCAAGAAACCAAACGCCTGGTATTATGCAATAAAAATTGGACTTAACCGTTTTGCGCGTTAAGGGCACAAGACCTAATTTTAATTAAGTTTTGTTTTTTTTGTGTTTCGAATTCATCTCGTCAGTAACTAGCACCATCTGGGTGTCTAGTTAGACGATGTATCTAAACTAGTACCCAAATTAGCACTAGTTAGACACAAAAAATTCCAAACAGTTCACACGACATATGTGAACGCCTAAAGCCACATGTCCCGAGTAATGTCCCGGGAAGCAAATATAGCTCTGGTTTGCTGACGAGAAAGCGAAGACGAACTCTTGTCTTTTGGTTCAAGAAACCAAACGCCTGGTATTATGCAATAAAAATTGGACTTAACCGTTTTGCGCGTTAAGGGCACAAGACCTAATTTTAATTAAGTTTTGTTTTTTTTGTGTTTCGAATTCATCTCGTCAGTAACTAGCACCATCTGGGTGTCTAGTTAGACGATGTATCTAAACTAGTACCCAAAATAGCACTAGTTAGACACAAAAAATTCGAAACAGTTCACACGACATATGTGAACGCCTAAAGCCACATGTCCCGAGTGATGTCCCGGGAAGCAAATATAGCTCTGGTTTGCTGACGAGAAAGCGAAGACGAACTCTTGTCTTTTGGTTCAAGAAACCAAACGCCTGGTATTATGCAATAAAAATTGGATTTAACCGTTTTGCGCGTTAAGGGCACAAGACCTAATTTTAATTAAGTTTTGTTTTTTTTGTGTTTCGAATTCATCTCGTCAGTAACTAGCACCATCTGGGTGTCTAGTTAGACGATGTATCTAAACTAGTACCCAAATTAGCACTAGTTAGACACAAAAAATTCCAAACAGTTCAGGCGTTTGGTTTCTTGAACCAAAAGACAAGAGTTCGTCTTCGCTTTCTCGTCAGCAAACCAGAGCTATATTTGCTTCCCGGGACATCACTCGGGACATGTGGCTTTAGGCGTTCACATATGTCGTGTGAACTGTTTGGAATTTTTTGTGTCTAACTAGTGCTAATTTGGGTACTAGTTTAGATACATCGTCTAACTAGACACCCAGATGGTGCTAGTTACTGACGAGATGAATTCGAAACACAAAAAAAAAAACAAAACTTAATTAAAATTAGGTCTTGTGCCCTTAACGCGCAAAACGGTTAAGTCCAATTTTTATTGCATACTATTTTATTGTTCATGTACAGCGTCCGGTAATTGATCTCGATTCATCTCTTCATTGCATCAAACATAAGTTCTGATTCTATTTTCGCAAAATACCATATTATTTTCTTTATTATCTGGACGTTGTCGAATTGTGTAATTGAAGGTTCAGGCTTCTCGGGGAAAGGATGTCTAAGATACAACAATATATCTAAATACTGGTCGCAGTGGTTCGTCTCCAACAAAACAAGATACCAAGGGAAAACTATAAATATTCTTGCCGTAATGTACGACGTTGACGGAAAAACTTCGTTTCGATCCAACACCACGGTCGTAGGCTTACGGAATATTCAGTATCATAACCTGCGCTACTCAGTACAGTTATTCAACACGTTAGTTCAATCCGAACGCTTCCAGAACAGGGTTGTTAATGCGATACATTTTTCACGATAATTTATCGGCGTTACTCGTTAACGATAATGTATCGTCATCGGAAACTCCGTTAACGATAATGTATCGTCACCTTCATCGTCATCGTCGATAATTGTATCGTCGCTTTCATCGTCATCGTCGGTTCATCGGTTATCGCGATACATTTTGCGTTACTTTCCCGTTTATTGGAGTTGAAGTTGATGCGGTTAACTTTCAATTGTTTAGAAATAAATACCTATTTAAGGACATATTGTTGGCAGTTGAAAATCAATAGTTTTGGACATTTTCTATACACAGCGGGGTCTGACGATGCGTCAAAATGAAATTATTTCATTTTTTCGGGAAAATGTATTATGTTGAAAGGAAAGTTATTGGCAATTGAAAATCAATAATTTTGGACATTTCAATACGCAGAAGGGTCCGACGATGCGTCAAAATTGAATTTTTACAACTTTTCGAGTAAGTTGGTGCACAGAAGAGTCCCAGGTGCACAGTGTTTCCAAGTGGCAAAAAGGTGATCAATATTGTTTTGACCATGAAGAAAACAAATTTTGAGCTATTGTGCATTTAGTAATTTTTAGCACGCAAAAACATACATTGAAAAATCTACTAAACCGCTATTATTAGGCCATTCACAAATTATACTACACATTTAAGTCGTGTGGTGATTAACAGATATTATTATAATTTTAATTTAAACCAGAAGATTTCGGATTTTGAAAAGGAGAATATACATACATCTTTCCAATGTTTGATTTCCTTTTCTAGTTAGGAAGCTTTTAGCCCCCTCTTCCGTTTCTTCTCTCCACTATGTAACAAGATGCTTCATGCTTCCTTCTTTTACCCTTAAATATGTAGTGTAATTTATGTACGGCCTCATAATAGAGTTTTATTATGGTTCTGAAGAGACGAGGTCGAAACGCAAATACCTGGACTAACACATATTTTTTCTTTCTTTTTAATAAACTGGAGCGGTTAACATATTCTTCTTTGGTTCCTCGACAAAGCCTCATAACCCGTTCTGATCATTTAGTAAAAAATTCCCTTAAGGAGGTCTTACAGTACAGTATTATTATTTTTGTATATTTTGCATCTCTAAGATAAGAAAAATATGCTAAAGAAAGAATTTACTCGAATTTGACTTGAACATAAGCTAGAGTCCATCAAACGATTTTGATAGTGTTTGTTTTACAGATTCGTATTGGTATTCGTCTGCGGAAATTTGCGGCTTCCGTACCAAAATATCGCTTTTTGGGCACTAAAACATTCGATAACTTCTAAGTTGTAAGAGATACAAATAAACTTACATTACAAAAATTCTGAATTTTCTTATGCTGAACAACATCTTGGAACATTTTGAAATTCTACAAAATTACCAGAAAAGTATTTTGAAAAAAGCAATTTTCAGGGGTATATCAAAAAAATCTCCACAAATGTAAATTAAAATCGACAGATAAACACATAGTCTCTTCAGCGAAGTTAATACTTAAGATATTCTCAACAACTTTGCCAAAGAAAGTTTTTTTTTATTTTCATAAACATAAGCGAAAACTTTCTTCTCAGCTTTAGAGGGGTTAATCACCCAACTAATACTTTTTAAATGCAAAAAATATAAATAAACTTTGCTGAAGACACTATAACTAAAAATGTTTTTCGTGGTTCAAAGAATTTCTTTCACCTTTTTGCCAATTTGGATCCTCGAGTGAATTGAAAATGTCCAAAACTATTGATTGTCAACTGCCAATAACTTTCCCTTCAATATAAAACTCTCCCGAAAAGTTGCCAAAAAATTCCATTTTGACACATCGTCGGACCCCCCCTGTGCATAGAAAATGTCCAAAACTATTGATTTTCAACTGCCAACAACATGTTCTTCAATAGTTATTTATTTCTAAACAATTGAAAGTTAACCGCATCAACTTCAACACCGGGAAAGTAACGCAAAATGTATCGCGATAACCGATGAACCGACGATGACGATGAAAACGACGATACAATTATCGACGATAATGATGAAGGCGACGATACATTATCGTTAACGGAGTTTCTGATGACGTTGACGGGTGGTTAACGTTATCGACGATGACGATTAATTATCGATTAACAACCCTGTTCCAGAACAACTTAAAACACGTGGTTGGAAATGACAGCGTTTGATTTAAGATTCCTGTGTATATGGAAAATAACCATAAAGGGATAAGTCTATATGACCTATCACCGCGTAGCCCACAAGAGTCAATTACCAAATACATTTCGCTTCTCGGAGCAGTAGAATCCGTTACACAAGATATTTGAAGAAATTTCTTCCCGGGCATTCCTAGCGGTGTTCCTACGCTGAGGCTGCGGGTCGAAAAATCTAAATACCTTTTCCCACCTACTAGACCGTACACATAGCCGTAGCGTGGTCTTCAGGCCAGAGTCTCAACTTAGCGCCTCTGTGATATTTAGTTGGCTTTCTTTTTCAGTTCGACGCTCGAACAATAATTGTACATGAAATTGGCACAATTTTTCTGACTTAATTTATAGCTCATTTTCTTTTACTTTATAAAACAGATAAAGATTTCAGTGCCATGGCTGGCGTCCTCGACGAGGAACAAGCCGGCCAACAACACGCTAGGGACTTGCGCTTGAATTTCCTTTCAACCGGGAAGTAATGTGTATCTATGAAAATGTCCCTGAAGAAAGATTTTATGTTTAAGGAATGAACAATTTTTCATGTGAATGCAACAAAGGTTGCATGACATTCCACTGGATGAAAAAGACTTTCACATCGATAAGACAAAGTTCATTGTAGTATAATTACGTCGCAGCTCGCTGATTCCTCGCATAAGGAGCTTTGCTGACTTGAGAGGGCAATTTCGGTTAAAAATCGTTGAGGATGAAGAGGAATTCCATGAGAAACCGGCCAACCACAAAAAAATGACCATCGTCGATTCGAATGAAACTTTGAGGTTGTTTTCGGGGTTTATGAATCTTCATGAATTTCTCTTAGTTCAGCGTTCCTGGAACGATTTTGGCGTCATTGTGCTGATCGCGCGAGCGGAACCTTCGCCCGACCAACCGCAGCTGGCTTTGTTCCGAAGTGATCTCAGCGGTCATCGTAAAGGAGCCTAGAAAGACATTCGAGCAGATTCGACGTGCTGCAGCTTAGTACGGACACTGCTGGATGGCAGTGAGTTGTTCGCTTCATCGGTCATCGTACAATGAGAGCGAAATCAACGCCACTGATAGACCCAGATGTGGCTGCAATATATATCGCGGCTAGCAAGATCCAGCAGCAAAACTTACACTTCATCATCGTCATCAGAAGCGAAACATCAATCCACAACGTACGCCGACAGGACTACAACGCAGTGTGATGTATCTGCAATTACCGGTGAGAGCGTTCTGATTATTTTGTTTATACTTTCAAATGGTTATGTAACTTTTTCTATGGTGGTAGTGATTTTACTTTTTCTAAATATTGGATTACAGAAGAAGAAGAAGAAGGGAGGATGCATCAGGATATTATAAGAACAATGTCATGGATTAGGGAACGAAGATTGCCTGTCTCTAGTTAGAAGATAATAATGTCTGCGCTTACTTCCTAATTCTCCGGAATTATGTAGTTATTGTTAATATTATTATCTGATACGGCACGGTAAGTTTGAGAGCGAGTAAAGGCGCTTTAACGTAGGCTTATTGGCCAAGGCAAGGTGTAAATACCTCTGCCCCATCTCAAAGGACAAAAGGATTGACATTAACCAGTCACTCCCAACGATTTATTATATTTCCTTTAAACTGAAACGGTCAGTACGGTTGTCCTCGTTTCTTTCTCCTTTAAGATTCAAAACAATTCGTTAATTAAATTGTTCACTAAATGAATAATTTAATTGCTGTCTAATTTTGAAACATCTTCAAACCCAACTCTGCACAGTAGGCCTGGCCGTTTTAATATTTGCGACATATGAAAATATGCTTCAAATATTAATATTGACAAGAAAAACACTACAGACTAACTGCAGTGCTTTTCAATACTGGCTGTGTAAGGGTTAGAATAGAATAGAATGGAATTATGAATTTTCATGAATTTCTCTGACAATTGCAATATTTTGATGCAAAAGCAATTTTTCTAAAGGGCGTATACATTTCAACGTGCATTAATTTCATTTGTTTTTGTTCGATTACTGTATTTTATACAGCAAAACTTTCTGAGAACGAGTTACAATATTTCTGTACAAAAAAATATACACTGGCTAAATATTTTGTAATTTTTCACAAAATCTAAAATTTGTGTTAAAAATTTAAATTAAAAAAAACCTTTTTTCTAATATTTTTATTTTGTCAACAAAAACCTTAAGAGCAAAGAAACATTTTGATTGTATGATGGAGAAAATTAAAAGGTTTTTCTGACAATAACTTTATACATATTTTTTTTAAATTTCATGCTAATTGACATAGAAAATTGTAATTTTATTACAGAATATAATTCTAAGTATCATTTTAAATCAAAATGCATTTTACAAAAATCTTACAAAATGCGATAGTTTTCGAGATATTTGGAATTTTGTTCCAAAAAAAACAAAATTCGACTGACTATGACCTTTTGAAAAGTTATTCGCGTTATCCCATCATAAAATATCAAAAATCTAATGTTTATCGTTGTAAAGACGTAAAAAATGTAGTAGTTCTCGAGGTATTTTAAATTTTGTTTTGGCAACACAATTCTTTTATTTTAATGCGACCTTTTCAGAAGTTGTTCGCGTTTCTCCATCAACAATAATAAATTTTGCAATGGCCCATAACATTTCCTGTAACTTTCTCTTTGACATCAAGGCGATATTGTAAACCATTTGGAAATGTTTCTTTTCTCTTTAGATTTTTGTTGACAATATATAAAAACCCGTTTTAATCCACCTAGCGTTGCAATTGTGCCTTTCTCAATCATGAACACCAGAATGTTTCCGTTGTTTATATTCATTAAAAGCTGGGAATTTCATATGTGACCGGACGGTTTAGCCTATATTTCCTGAACCATATAAGCGATCCATACGAAATTTTATAGAAATCTGTGGGGATATTATAGCTATTATTTGGGACTAAGTTTGTGAAAATCGGCCCAACCATTTCCGCGAAACTGATAAGAGTTTGCTAGTTTTGAAAGATGGCCGCTTTTCCCGGGCACTTCCGGAATCATCAATGGTCAATGTAGGCAATGAAAGTTTGTTTGGCCGTCGGTGACCTAGAACTGCAAATTTAAGTTATTTGAGAGACATTTTAGCTAAATTTTTACCTTTTTTGATTTCATCGGAGTATCGGTTTGAATCGCAATTTGCTATGCGATCGCACGCCACAACCCGTAACTCCGGAACCGGAAGTCGGATCGGGATAAAATTAAATAGTCATTCACGGGAACGCAACATCTT
The DNA here is from genome assembly GCF_030247195.1 of Topomyia yanbarensis. Taxonomy (NCBI): domain Eukaryota; kingdom Metazoa; phylum Arthropoda; class Insecta; order Diptera; family Culicidae; genus Topomyia; species Topomyia yanbarensis. Next base: position 79,172,670 of record NC_080672.1, read on the forward strand.
TCATTTGAGACTAAGTTTGGTTGATTCGGTCCAGCCATCTCCAAGAAACCGATGTGACTGGTATTCTGAATTTGGATACTTCCGCCGGGGCTTCCGGAACCGATGATGGTGGCCGATGTGACCAAAGAGACTTTGAATGGCTGTTAGTGACCTAGTACTACAAATCCAAGCAGTTGTGGTCATATTTTGGAAAATTTTTCACCTTCATACATTCATTGCAGAATTTATTAAAATAGACATTTTCTGCGTGATCGTGCTCACCACCCACCACCGAAAGTCGGATCCATTAGAAATTCAATAGCAGTCTATGGGAACGTTGCACCTTTCATTTGAGACTAAGTTTGTCAAAATTGGTTCAGCCATCTCTGAGAAAAATGAGTGACATTTTTGTCACATACACACACAAACGCACATACACACACATACATACACACGCACAGACATTTGCCGAACTCGACGAACTGAATCGAATGGTACATGTCACTCGGTCCTCCGGGCCTCCGTTAAAACGTCGGTTTTCAGAGCAATTGCAATACCTTTCTATTGAGAAAGGCAAAAAATTAGAAAAATAGTTTTTTTAATTAAAATTTTTTTAACACAAATTTTTGTTTTTGTGGAAAATGACTCAATATTTTTTTCAGTGTATATTTTTTCGTACAGAAATGTTCATTCCCTGTAATTCATTCTCAGAAAGTTTTGCTGTATAAAATACAGTAAGCGAACAATTTTTTTTGAAATTGCGGCGCGTAGATATGCCTACGCCCTTTTAAAAAATTGCTCTTGTACCAAATAATCTAACTGATTGTGAAAAATGCTTAGTCTTCCATGCCGGTAAAACGTGTAAAGTTTCAAAGGAATCTAAGATGGTTGGTCATGATTTTAAATATTTTCCGACGGATCTTCGTGGAATTCCTCGAAGTCCCTTGCAGACCTCCAGCCTTATTATTTCCTCACTCAATGTGCACAGAAGACGAAATATACCGATGTAAAATTAAGGAGAATAAACAGATCATTCGGACAAGGTCGGATTCAAGGGAAGGGTCCTAGGGTCCAAGAGCACCCCGCTGGAAAGTTTTCAACTCAAGAAATTTTACATTAGGTTAAATCAAATACAAATACAACATATTTATATTTGGTTAAATTTTAAATTATTTTCAACCTCAAAATCATTTCAAACGAAACTTTCAAAATCGAAATGTCAGACCCCTCATGATTTTTTGGAAACGCGCCTGCATTCGGAGTAATTATGTGCCAGATTTTACCTATCCATCTTTTTGCACATGCGCGTGAAATCTGTTACTGACAAAAGCTTTTACACATTCTTCATATTCTTTTGTAAGAAAATCGGTAGAATCCAGCCATACATCGACTAAAAAAGGTGACCATTTCTGACTCTTATTTCAATCTCAAATCTCCCTTAATTTCTGTCTCGACCATCATATTCGATATCTTTTCAGTTTTCGCCGGGCTCTAGCCCCGCGAAAAAATTCTACTGAAGAAGACCCAGCTGATGGTGAAATGGAGCTCAAACAAGCTTCATCATCGAAGACTCCGATATTTCATTCAAACCGCTAAGTATTTTAAATAAAAAGTCCAGAAATATTCAACAAATATCTCAAAAGTTCACCCAGGTAAGCTCAGTATTGTGATATACCGTCTAAAGCGAGCAAATGGCATTACTGATGACAAGTCTTTTATGCAGGACTACCGCATCTACGTGCCCGTTCACATAGTTGAGGTCGACGGTGTGGTCACTGATTATAGTTGGTTATGAATGGATCTACAGAAGTTGGCTCCTAGTGAGTGAAGATTTTAAATTGTAATCGCACAATGTGGGACAAAATTGTGTGCCTGTTAAAATTTGATTCGGGTGACCTTTGGTGGCCCTGATTTATCTAATTACGTCCTTTAGGACATGTTCGGATTTTTTTACTGCGTGCCATGTTTTGGTGGAGTCTTAGTTTTGCACCCCTTTGCCAATGCAAATGACTTTGTTTTTCCATTCGACTACCGAACAATAGTTTAGTGTGAACCTGGAAATGACACACTCATCCTGATTTATTTCATAAGATTTCAGTCACCATCCCCCTAAGTTTGGTGCTCTAGTCAAGGGCCAATGTGACTAACCGCACGCTACCGGCCTGACTGTACAATTCAAAGCTTATGAAACAATTATTAAAAAAAAAGCACGCCATGTACCCACAAAGGGCAAAGTTCTAGCTACAAGTTTTATAATTAGTCGGCACATTATGGACAGCAGAGTGGATCTACATATGACATTTTCCAGCACAGCACTTTTGAGTTCCGTTTGTGGTCCCAAATGACTGCGTTATTTTAAGGATGTTTGGTCGCTCCTTGAATTTGCGCTTGGCGTTCAAAGTTCGTATGGAAATTATTGTGGAAAATACTTCATTTATGCATTTCTGCAGGAACAGATCGCTATTTCATTCCAAACTGAAAAAGTAATCCTATAAAAAATTTGTCCAGAATTTTGTTAACAATTTTACCGAAGACTTTAAGTAGCTAGAACTTTTTACAAAATGTTTTCACGATTTTAAGATAGACGTATAATCGCAGAAATTTATTAATTCTACCAACACTGTAAATGAACCACCAAGACCTGCTTTTAACTTTGTTGAGAAGTCAAGAAACCAACTTAATTCACCAAACAGTGAGATTACCATTTATCACATATTTATTGTCGTTACCTAAAAATTGCCATTGACTGATGTAGATACAAGATAGAGTCGTCAAAACGACTATAACTTCACAAAATAGTCAAAAATAATAAAATATTTGAAGCGATCAAAACAACAACCGAACTGTACGAGTACACTGAACCAAAATTGCCAATATTCCATTGAAATTCTCAAATAGTAACCTACTACTAAAACATCCTAAATCCCGGGAACATGCGCTCGAAATTTTTTTAAAAATAATTATCAGCGCGAAACTTTCTATTAAATAATAAGTTAACTTTAAAAACGCTAATCCCTGTTGTCAAGTAAGAAGGGTTATGTAAAAAAAGATCTGTTTTAATTTTTATCGAAAATGAATTCAAAATCGTGCCGAATTTTTGCGAATAAAATATATTCTTATATGTAGTAATGGCCCAATTTCCAAAATAATTTGTCAGAAAATATAACAAACACATTTCTTCAATGCATGTGATTTTTTTATGACATTTTCCATGCTTGCCCACGGAACATCCCCAATCCGTACTCCTACATCCGACCTACAATCTCTGCGTGCCGATCGGCTGGCATCAAAGAGGCATCGCGAGAGAGGGTTAGTTCAGAACACTGGTAGACACCACCATGCCGAGATCCCGTATCAATGCGACAGGCCAACCATTCGACGGGACAGCCCGAGTTGAGAACCGGATGAAAAGGAGCAACCGCCGGGGGTTTCATTCAATTAAGTACGTACATGTACTGTGAGAACGTGAAGGAGGAAAAAGACTTGATAAGAATCGTATAAATAACTGCCCGAAGTAGGTGAAAATAGCCATTTGGAAATGCGTTTAGCTGCTGCTGCTGCAGTTCGGTGCTTTAGCTTCAAAGGAGAAAATAGCAAGCACAAAGAATTGGACCGTTTCTGTGGGGATACTAAGCCATACACGTATCCATATGTTGGTTCGGGTGGGCCGGGTTGGTTAATTCGATTAACCTATCAATCGTTTAATTCACTTCAGCACCTACCTTTGATAGCGACCGACTCCGGCAGCACCTTGTAGCCGAACGTTCCGTGCAAATTCCGCTGCTCGCAGTATCCGGACACGGCCATACAACCGGCGAAGAACGTCACGTGCCACAGGAAGGTGAAGCACACCGCGAAGCCACTGTAGCTGCAGAAGATCCTCACCGATGGGAAGGGGCTCACGATGCCAATCCAGAACGAGATCATGTCGGTCAGGGAGGTGATGGTGATCGAGACGGCCGCCTCGGACATCATGTGACCCATGCGCTCCGGCACCGACAGCTTGAACGAGGTTCGCCGCCAGGCGGCAAGCATCACGAACGTGTCGTCTATTCCGATACCTGCAAGTAGTAAGTAGGTGAGTGGACGAGCGTGGTCAGTGGGGCTGTGTGAAAAATTGGAAATTTGTATTCGAAGCGTGTTTGGGTCGTTTTGTGGTAGCCTATCCGGCGACGGTTTTCTGTGCGATTTGGCTGGTGTTTATTTGAGTGGTGTAAACAATCATAACGTAATTTTTTGTTATGTTTCTGTCCATGAGGATAAATCTAATTAACAGAAATGACAGCAAAGTTCATTAAAAGACAATGTTTCAATCAAAAATTGCTAAACAACAACAGTGAGAATTTGAAACAAATTTGCACACTGCAAATCGGAGACATGTGGAAAATACTTATTAAACTCCCATCTTTTTGTTCACTTATTTCATTCACCTTCAACCGCCTTGAAATTGGCAACTGGAGTGCAATTTCTCACCATAAAAGCATAATAATTTTAGCAAATCGCCCACGAAACCATTCAAGGCGGAACATGCGATTTCTGCGTCGGTATACTGGACGGGCGCGAGGGGGGTAAACGCACGTGCAATTGAGTGTAAATAGTGGTTTTGTTGCTTGTCATTGAGAAATTCCGATTTTCCTTTACAGCCACCGAGTCAGTGTGTGCTTTATGATCTGCTATTTACTTCGGCAGCAATGTTTGGTTTAGCCAAACCGGCCGAGCTCTTATGCTCAGACATAGCTACGTACATGAATGTATATATGCAAAATTACGTAAGTTTTCGTTTCATTCAGTTTCAGTTTCGTTTTCTATATTGTCCAATTGGGGGGAAGGAGGCCTTTCTTCTTAAGTTGCGTTTCGTTCGGTGGTTGTGAGGGGCAAGGAGTAGATGTGCATATGTTGTTTATATTTTTGCAATCAGCGAATTAAAGATACGTTAATGGAATTTTCTTTTTGGCAGTTTCCGATAAATGCATAATAATCGTGATGCTGTTGATTTTGAAGAACTCCTAACCTAATTTCAGAATGCATAGGAAAATTTCAGCACGTGTTAGCACAATTTGATTTCTTCAGGCGTGGTGGAATGCATTGACTTTTTTAACTCAATCTAGTTGATCAAATAATTTAAAACGCGAAGCAAACAATATATGCTTTTTACAGGTTGACTGGACAATATAACTACACTACCAGTCAAAAGTTTAAGTTAACCCTACAATATTAATGTAATATTTCAACAGCTATGGATTTCTTCATTTATTGTTATTATTTATAATTATTTTTCGACCCATTTCTCTACGATAGACTCATAAAATATGTAGTTCTTTTTCAGTTTTTGATAATGAGCTTATAATCTTCGGATTAGGTCAATTTGAATAGATTTGTTGTTTGATAGTTATGATTTTCAATATAAAAATCTTTCTTCTTACCTTTTAATAAAGAAAAATATAAAAAAAAAAACAATTTGGTATGTAATTTTTGGATTGAGCTCTCGCAGCACTAAGATGTTACACGTATTATGTACTCGACGCATGGAAAGAATAAAACCTGTCATAACAAGTTTGTTTGTCACCCAGTAGTAGTGTAGCAACATGATATAGTCAAGACGCACGTGCTTGACAAAGTCTACTGAGAAACTCACTTAATTATGAAAACTTCAAAAATAAGCAAGTGAACGTAAACTGTCAACTGTTGTTACGGCATTTAATTAGCAAGGGACTGGAAGGTGAAGTATATTTTTCAATATTAAGAGCCATAGTACTCAAGGTAGAGCAAGGAGTTGAAGGGAGAAAGTTTAGAAAAGCGTGGAAAGAGTCATATGAGCAAGCTTAAAGTTTACCGGCGACTTAACCCTTGCTGTAGACTCAGGTGATTTGCATTTCTAATGCAAAAAGATCTGGACTCCTACGGTAGCAGACAAAGGGTTAAGTCGCCGGTAAACTCTAAGCTTGCTCATATGACCCTATTCCACGCTTTTCTAAATGTTGTTTTAACCCTCTAAAAGGCAAGTTAACATTCTGACTTCAAGAACCATCGCTCTTAAGTCCTAATGCAATCAAAAACCTCTTTTTTGTCGTTTTATCAGTGAATCGCACGATCATTTGTCTTTCAATTTACAAGTTCATTGAAACTAGAGAACTGTAAGTAGCCGGGCCCCTGAGACCCCTTGCCTTTTTGAGAGTTAAATTCATGCAAATTAACAGGCAAAAGCATAATTTGATTTTAAAATATGATTCTAAATGCCATTCCTAATCAAAATGTGTTTAACGAAAATCCAAAATGCAATCGTTTTGGAGATATTTGGAATGTAGTTTCAGGCAAATAATTTGTGAAATTGTGTCCTTTACATAAGTTATTTCGCGTTTTTCCATCACGAACCATTAACAGTCAAATGCTTATCATTTTAAATACGAAAAATATTTTTAGTGTATTTGTAAAATTTTCCTAACAATAATATTCAACTTAGGGGAACCCGGGACTATTAAGACCGTGGGGGTAATTTAGATTCCCTCTATTTCTCAGAAAATCGTGAAACTTTCTGACTGTCGTACATATTCGTGGAAGCGCCATAATTTTGACAGATAAAATAATAATTTTGACAGATGAATCTCATTCTTTAGTTTTTTTTAGAAAGGAGATACAACGTGTTTCATTTTTTGGCCACCTTTTAAACAGTATAATGGTAAAACTGTGATTGAATTGTGAAATTCGTGTAATTATAGGGGAATGTGTTCGGTTGTCGGCACACTTTTGTTTTTGGCTCACAACATTACTCCAATTGAACAATATATGAGAATATGCATACCAATGAAAAGCTAGAGGCCTTAGCTAATAACTTATGAAAGAATTTAATTTATTCTGTCAATTTAAAAAAAAATATATTAACAATTTAGTAAAATGCTAATTTTTTACCATTTTGAAAAATGTGGTCGGTTGTCGGCACCCTAATAAAATTGATTAAAAATGGAAAAATATGAATCATCAAGATTCAACGGGAAAAGGAAATTTATTCTTTTTAACAACCATCAAAGGCATTATGAACATCATTCTTCATCAGAACCATAATATGTGTATGTGAAAAACTAGTGCGAATATTACGCACTACTAATGCACTGACGGATCGAATTCACTGCATTTGAGTTAGTTTCAGACAGTTCATTTTCTTACCAAAGCTAAAGATAGATCAGATAGAAGTCAGCCAAAGGGAGAGGGGGGCTACTGGGTTACCCCTCCCCCCCCCAGTTGTATGGTCGTTACAATCTGGTATATACAGTACTACCTAGCGGTGAAAACACGACCAGGTGAGCTTTCTTCATGTAAATGTAAAACACTAAACCGGAAGTCGCCTTTCTGGTTTTCAGAATGGTGCCAAAGATCGATTTCTGGTATCTATTTTTAAAGCCCGTTCCGAAATACCCATATTGATTAGGTTATTGAGAGCATTTGCCACAAAAAATGGGGTGCCGACAACCGACCATGTTTGGGTGCCGACAACCGAATTTAATAACCTTTTTGAATACTGATAAAAAAAATTGTGGCGAAAATTTCGGTGCCATTCTATGTTAAATCACAAAATAGAATAAATTCACATCGTAAATATTCAATGCGCATACTTTTTTGATCGATTTACTTCTTTCTATAATACTAAGCCAATCATCAAAAAAAAACTTTTAAGTAGAGTTTCACTTATTCAAAAAATATTTCGGGTGTAGAACAGAATCTTCGAGTCTGTTTGCTTCAGCAATCGGCACAAAAAGATCATGCTAATATAACACACAAATAATATTTATCAGAATGTCCATGTCTGGTCTGGTCAAAAGCTACAAAGGGGTGCCGACAACCGACCACTTTCCCCTACCCTTTTTTAAAGTTATTCGCGTTATCTCATCACAAAATGCAAACAATCTAATGTTTATCGTTTTTATGGCGTAAAAGAAGCTTATTCAGTGTATTTGGAGCATGGGGAAGCTTTCAAAAAAAGTTTTCTCTAACAACAACTTGTCATATTTTTATAATTCATACTATGTGCAGTCAAAAATACAATTTTATTTTTGAATATGATTGTAAATGCTATTTAAAATCAAAATGCTGATAACAAAAATTTTCTGAATGCAGTTGTTCTCGAGATATTTTAATTTTTTTTTAGCAACACAATTATTTTGTTTTATTTTCATATGTTATACGATGTACACTCACTAAAAAAATCAGGTGATTTCATGAAAATAGTTTTTCAGAAAAAATTTCGAATATGTTAGACTACTTTGATGTAGAAGGACTTAATTAATATCGTCCAAATCTTAACCACAGAATGTCTTACACTTCTTTAGTCATTTGTGAAATTTCCATGGAAATATCTCAATTTTGAACGACAGTGATCTTTTATATTTACGTTTTAAAAATCATCATAACAGAAAATACCTATGGATTCTTGAATTGGCTCGTAATTTCAACCACAAGCTTTCAAATCCAAAGTTAGTGGGACTATGGTATCAAGTGACTTAGACAGATTTTTTTTTCGGAACAATTTTCGCTTGGTTTCCTTTCATTTTTTGATGATAGTTGCCATCGATGATTTAAATTTTCACACATGCATGCACACTGTTATAAGTACTCTGACTATTTAAAAATTTTGAATAAAAATTGAGGGTAAGCGCTCACACCAATGACCACACAAAAATGCTTAATTTTCTTATATAAGACAAATGTAGTGCAAAGTCCACGTGGACAAAAAAAAACCTTCGTTTTTGAATATTGGCAAGCGTGGACTTTCTCGTAACCACAGATTTTTCTGTAATGTCACAGATTTTTTGCACAATTTTTGATCACAGATTCTTTTTCACAGATGACAGATTTTTGGCATTTTGATGAAAATTTCACAGATTTCCATAGATTTTTGAAAATATTGTGATTTTTCACAGATTTATGGAAAATTTCTCACAGATTTTTACAGATTTTTTCCTGTTTCAGTCATCACAGATGGTAAAAAGATTTTTTTGACCAAAACACAGATTTCAATGTGGCATCCCTGCTCGTAACCCCTTGCCTGTCCTAAATTGTTTACGTGGTGTATGGATGACCCCTTATGTGATCAGTGACATACTCTTTGAACCACCAGTCCAAGGCGCAGGTCTCATAAGTCATTTGTCATATTTTTAAAACTAGAACGAGAAAAATTCAAATATTATCAATAGGACTATTACACTACCCCCACATATATACGGTACACTAAGAATTGGCGACAATATCTGGTCAATCAGAAGGTTCAATTTTACAACGAGAAGCAGTGCCTATTTTAATGTCAAGTAAATAAAAATAAGGTAAAATAAGTAATGCACAGTACCAATAGTTGGCAGTATATCTCAAATTAATGAATTTATTCTCTTTTTATTCTTATAACTGCTTGCAATTAATTATCGGCTAGATCCATGCAAAGGAAATAAGTGCGTTTGCTAGTGATTATGATAGAATTAAAAAAAAATCGAATTTTCCACTCAGCATTACCAGTAATGATTTTTTTAACCGATACTTGGTAATAGAAGGAGAATGTAAATGTCATGTCAGACTTAATGAATGGCCACCGACACATACGATGCGGCGTGACCCAAAATCTTTGCGGTAACCCTGCGAAGTATACCAAGCTTACCACCATCGACTGGTTTGCAAACTGATTAAGAACCGTTCAAAAACTCGTACAAAATAGCGGAAATTGATGACCATAAAAAGAACACTGCCACCAACAGCACTAATAGCCTTCAATTTTCTGCCACCGCATCGATGCAGTTAGGTACTTTAGCTGTTTGATTTACCGACCAAAAAGGGTTTCAAAATTCCGATTAACCGGTGACGATGACGGCGAAGACATCGTCGAACGCAAAAGAACCGTTCAATTCGGGTTCGATGGTGAAAAAACTTGTTTGTGCTTCCAACGAAACACATACACAAATATGGTTGCTGGCAACTGATCGGTCCGCTATCAAGTTGTGCTTCCGAAACTAATTACTGTTTTTTTTTCAAATATGGTAATCAATACGCATGTGGCTGCTAGCTTCGAATTCGAAAGGATTAGCTACTCAGAGTTTGGTTTTACGCCTTGGTATCGAGCGTGTGTGCTACCATGAGCCCGTAAACGTCGATGGCCTCGTTCTGAATACCAAGAAATGTTTAGATTGTATAGCATTTATTCGTAGTTGAAACTCAACATTGTTTCAGCTATTCTAAAATATTTCTAAAAACTTTTGCAATCCCACAAGAATTGCTCCAAAACAGAGTTTTTGGCTAAAATGAAAAGGTTGAAAAAAGATTTTTCAGTTTAGTTTGTAGTCTTAGGTTTGTATGTATAATACTGTCCGAAAAAAAAAATAATTTAAAATTTAATGCACTACCACCGATTACTATTTTTCGGAAAGAAGACGAGATATGATGGAAAATGTCCGTCTGTCGCTCGTACGTTAGGATCGGGTTTAATGAGCAATCAAATTAAGCCGAAAATAACAATAGGGGAACATGGGGAGACTCGACCAAGCGCAAAATTTTATTTTTGGCTATGGCGTCTTCTATTCGATTCTTAAAAATTTTTCAAAAATATTTTTATACTTGTTGCGCTCCCTTAAGATAATTTTAAAAAATTGGAATGAAAAATCCTTTCTTTACAGAAAATATTATGTGATTAATAAATTTGCATTAAATGATGTAATTTTTTTTTATCAAACTTTGTATGGACATACCTTCTCGACTACTAATGACTATTAATGCACTAATATACCATCTTAATCCTTGTGAAGCAGTGAAATGATTTTACATAAATTGGAACATTGTAATAGTTATTACTAGAATTTGCATGAACGCAATAACTAATGTTGGGGAGACTTGACCAAGATTTTATGGGGAGACTTGACCAAGTGGCAATTAGCTGAAGAAAGATGCAAAATTCCTGATATTTATTATGCTTTGGTATCTACTGTTAATGCTAATCACGCCATAAAACAATTCCACCTCAAACATAAGTCTTTATATTTTTGTATTAATAAACAAAGTTAGCAACAGTAGGAATGATTTCGTGACGTGTGAACACGCAATGCAAGTAGTACAGTTAATCCTTAAAAATAAATGCATTAAAAAAATCGAAATTTATCGAATGCAACCATTTTATATATTCTACTGCTACCAAAGGACCTGGACAATGTGGAAAAAAATAATGACAGTATGTTTTATGTCATTATTTTTTGTTATGATTTTTCAAAATTATCTTGGTCAAGTCTCCCCACGCCTTGGTCAAGTCTCCCCGCAACGGGGAGACTTGACAAAAAAAAATTAAAGGGTTGTGTACAGGACACGACCACAGTGACATTAAAAATGTAGCTTTTTTCAAGAGCGTGCAAATGAATTTTATCTATCACACATATCGACTCACGCTCTTGCTCACTCGCCTATTTTCATATGTTACAATTTGCTATATACCCTCCCCATTAAAACATAATTTATTGAAGGTCATTTAACGGTAACCTATTATTACAATTAATCAAGTATCTCACTAGGTGATTGGCATTATTTGGCTGATCCATCTAGTAAAAATAGACTGGTCTGTCCAGAAAATATATTCAAAAGAAAAGTTCCATATTGAGAACTGTGATGAGGAAGCCCACGCCGCCAACGGAAATATACAGATTCTCCATGAAATATGAAATTTCATTTTCCATTTAAATTTTCAATAATGTACTAATGAACTTAAGTAAACAATCTTAAGGTTAAGTATTTCTTGATCGATTGGTGGTTGAACAAATGAAATTATTTGATAAATTACATTGTTATACAACGTTCGCACTACCGGTTAAAACGGGTTTTTATGCTATCTTGGTGACATTTTTCTTGTTGCTAATTATTAAAACGTGTTATAACTCTGTAGTGTAAACATTGTATTATTAAACCAATTCTGCAGCGTTTTATGTTATATAGGTGTTTTATGTGGTAATAGGACTGACATAATTATATCTTCAGTACAGCGGTTTGTTTCATAATTTATTTGTTTATGTTCTATTTGTTGTATACTTTGAAACGCGATTAGAACTATGTTTTAAATACATAGGGCAGGACAAATACTCTTAAGACATGGCTTGAATTTTAATCGAAAAAGAACACCCGCTTAAACTGCTGCTGGGACGGTAAGTTCTGTTTTAAAATTTGCCGTTTTGTACAGTACGAAACAAAAGTGTTTGAAATTATGAAACAAAAAGTGCTGCTAGGAATGTGATTGTTTCCGATGCAATTACAGGTTTTTTTACGCGGGGGATACAGGCCGCGCAAAATGAAAACCGCGTAAATTTAAAAAAATGCGTAAATGAAAACCGCGTAAATTTCAAAATCAGCGTTAAAAAATACCGCGCAAGAAAAACCGCGTAAAAAAACCTATATAAAATACTACGCTGCTAACAGTGCAATAACTACAGAAGCACGTTGTCAGATGCCTTACTGATAAAACACATATAACCGAAATATGAAACATATGAAAGCCAATAGGCTCTTTACCCTACGCAGCTACAAAGCGCCGTAAACATGGATTAACAAGTTATAACGCACACGCATGCATAAAAATAATTTTTTTTTTCAACGCAACACACATTCTGCCGTACTGAATTAAATCCAAACCACCCCACCCACCCACTGTAAATCATTCTGTGACACCGTGCTAGTACCCGAAAAATCCGCACACGGCCACCGCTGCCGAAAATGCATAGCGTCTACCGCTTAGCGTCCAGACGCTGCAGCCATGATCTTACCCGTTCGACATCAGAACAAAAACTGATTCAAACGTGTACGCGTCACCTCTATTTATAAACTAACCGTATATGGTTTAGTCAGGTGCGAGTGTGTGCAAATGCCAACGTTGCTGAAAATCGATAGCGCTTATTGCATTGCCCGGAGATGATGTTGCTCATATGGGATATTAGCAACAACTGATTTAAACGGACATGCGTCGCTTCTATTTATGACTTTTCGTGTGTGATTGAGCGACTAAGGTGCCCTCTAATGACGGCTGTGTCTGAGAAATCTGCCTCACGAATGGTAATTTTCCCGTTTTTCGTGAACTTTTTAATTTTATCAATTTCCAAAAGTCTACTTATATTGGGGATATATTAAATTATTACCAATATTTAAGTTAGGTGTTTCTGAATCGGTTGGTGTATAAATGATTAAAATCCATCTAGTAATATCGGAGTTATAAGTGTGCAAACCTTACATGGTTTCGTTACATGGGAGATAGTTTAGATTTTTGAATGACACCTAGCCCCAGACAGGAGTAAGACATTTTTAATGTCAAAAAACGATCACAGAAAAACTTTTGTAACTTTTCATAAATAAAATTAAAAATACTGCAAAACATCATGAAGACGCACAATTACTTTGCACATTATATCTCAAAAACTTTTGAGGGATTGAAAGGTTTTTAGAGATTTATGCAGTTTTAGCTGAAAACCTGATCAAGTCTCCCCATGTTCCCCTATAAGTTGTTTTGTTGTCAATTCACACTTATGACACGTGTGAGTACCGTTCTCGTAATATTTAAGAGATAAATACAAACTAGATAAAAGCATCAATTCAAATTTAATCTCTAACTTTAAAAATTTGTTTTATCGAAATGTGCTAAATGGCGCTTGTCAACAGTGCCGAAGTGTGCTTCTGCGCATATTCTACCGTGCAAACTAGGTGCCACAGATAGCCATGGCTGTGGCGAGATTTATCGACCTTAGGCCGTTATCGTTGGTGGTTGTGTGGAAGCTCTACATACCAATAACCGGACGAAAGAATGTTTTCTCCCGACCTGTACCATTTATCCTACATACGCAAATACGATCACTCAACGTTCCGTCGTTGTTGCTTTTTTTTTTTTTCAATTCGTTTATTGGGCACGGCTCGCTGCCGTAGCTTTACGGAACCGGAGTTTCTTAATTATAATACATTTTATTTATTATGGAGAAATAATCAGTCCTAACAAAGGTAGGGGAGCCCGGGGCTAGTTGGCGGTTGGGGTTAGTTGGCGGAACCCCCTTTTCTACGTTTCTATTAGACATAAAGCGCTGTCTATCGTTGTGTACCTCTAGTAATGTGAAACGCATTATCCAATGTGTTTTTGTTGCGAAACATCATGTTTTGCAGAAACTGTGAGCGATACTGTGTTTTTGAGCATACTTAGTAAATTTTCTTAATTTTAAACATTTTGTGTTATTTAAGGTGGTTTTCAATCTATTCCCCGAACGATTATATTTTTCGATAGTGCGTGAAAAGAGCTTTCATCATCCGTATAGATATTATACCTATTCATACCCAAAAGTGTTTTTTTAAATCCTTTTTTATAAAATATGCGGTTGGGGTAAGTTGGCGGTAACGCACACGGGGCAAGTTGGCGGTACTATTTATAGTGCAAAAATAGTCATCATATAATTTTATTTCCAGAATTCACTCCAAAGTAAGAGAAACTTTTTCTTGTGTCAATGCCAATGCAGGGGACAATTATTTCAGTCAATCGCCTGAAGAATTTCGAAAATTTGCTTTTGAATATGGAGTACGCGTCGAAGTCAAAATGACGGAATATTGAGACTGAAATATAAAGAAAAATGTCGAACACTATACAGTTTTATTGAAAAGACAATCGGCACATTTCATATGGACCACTTATGTAATTGTATTTCCATTGGATTGCTTATGTTCTGGCAGTCCGCCAGCTTACCCCATACATACCGCCAACTTACCCCGAGACTGGGGTAAGTTGGCGAATTTTTCGCGTCACATATTTTTGTCTCCAGAAATGAAGACAACGTATCAAATGTTTTAATACCAACAGTCGACCCTTTCATGCAACGTGTTCTATTTTGCAAGATCTACCAAAATCAAAGCGGTAAAAAATGAAAACTGAAAACACCGCCAACTAGCCCCGGTCTCCCCTATTTTAAGAATAATTTATTACCAAAGTTGAGCAAGTATTGGTTGTAACGCTACAACGATTATTTTCAAATTTGGAGTAACGCTTAGTGCGTCGCATATTTTGGTTATTGCTTAATTGAGTGTAATTAAGGGGGTCCTCTTATATAATTGTGCAAAAAGTACCTAATGTTTGACTATTTTTTTGAGGTAATAAAATGTCTTACACATATGCGCTATTCTGCAAAATGTTTATTAAGGTTTCATCTATAAAATGAAAATTGGCGAGTGTAAGGTGTCAATAATGGCGACTCACGGCCATGGAGTATCTGCATGTATCTCGGGATTTATTAATGCAATGCTTGGTAACCGCATTCTTTGCTCATCACTGAGACAGTCATAAATGCGGAAGTTGACGATATGCGGCTGTCTTCAGGGTGGCGTTGAAAGATGTTTCGCTAATCCCAAGCAATTATCTAGTGATTCCCTGTGCAACTTCAGCTAGTCCCGATCGATAACGGAGTAGCAGCCAGGGGTGGTCGCACAAGCTCAAGCTCAAGCAAGTATTAAGAGCTGTCAAAAATTGTGTCGACAAGTTAAATTATCAGGAAATAAATACAACTTCAACAAATAAAATAATAAAACTTCAATTGATCTTTTTACAAAGAAGCGAATAATAATCGGGGAATATCCCCTGCACTTCTTTAATCTACTATGTGCGGATCAAGTCGAGTACGTTTTAGTTATATTGGATTCCAAACTAAAGTGCTTTACTCACATTGCGTTCATTGTCAAACAAGCGTACATGGTCTTCGGGCAGTGCAGATGAGTTTTAGGGAAAGCTTGGGGTCTAAAACTCCAACACAACTATTGGATTGTAAGCCCTTGTGTAGTTGCAGCAGAAGGAGGTAGGGACGATCCAGTCAAAACTCAACCATTCTCAACCAACTCATGGCGTTGATTGGCGCATTCACTACAAGTCCGACAGCGGTTCTTGAGGCTGCCCCTAAATACTAATGCACTATCCTGTACAATGTGCACACATGCTACAGGTTATTGATGTTTGGAACAATAATCATGTTGATCTTGCTACCAATCATACACGACTTTTGCCACAAATCGTTACATGGGATGAAGGAATTCTTGCTCCCATCGATATTACACTCACATGATAGTTTTCCTTACAGGACATTCCATGTGAAAATCCCCTCTCGATAGGAATGCTTGCCTGGCTATATGGAGAGAAAACAACAAGCGCAAGTGGCCTGTTACACTGACGATTTTCTGAAAGAGGAGCGTGCTGGTGCTGGTATCTACTGTCGTGAAATGAGCATGGAACAATCTCACTCGCTTGGTAGATACTTTACTGCATGCCAAGCAAAAATCTGTGCGATTATGTGCGGAGTACAATTGGCACTTCAATAGAGCTTGTCCGGCAAAGTTATAAACTTATGTTCCGATAGTCAGACTGCAATAAAGGCCCTTGGCTCAGATAAACCACGGTACAAACTAGTGACCGCGTGCTGAACCCAAATCGAAGAACTATCTACCTTGCCTGGGTGCCCGGACATTCCGGTATTACTGGAAATGAATGGGCTGACGATTTGGCCAGGGTAGGTGAAGTGATTGACTTCGTTGGTCTGGAGTCCGCCCTGCCGATTTTGACAAATTGGATAAGAGAAAAATGCGGTCCTGGGTTTCGTCCGACCACCACAAATATTGAAGAAATCTACAAACGTGTTGCCAAACAAAGGCGTTTCTAGAACAACCGTGCCCAGTGACTTCGGAAAATCTCCTACATTTTTCGAAACTCCACTGGGGTATGCTGACCAGGGCTTTAACCTGCCACTGCAAACTCAATTATCATATGGCAACTATTCAGCGCGCTGAGTCGTTTTCATGTGATCTTTGTAAATCCGACCACGGAACCTCATATGCAACTACCCGGCAGTAACGCAATTGCGATTTGGTGTTTTCAACCGTCCACCGTGTCTGGACGATTGAAACTCAGAGTTATACTAAAGTTTCTCATCCAATGTGGTAAAGAGCTTTGGCTTACTCGCAGGCGACTTGAACTACTTGTGAGTTTAACTTACCTGCTGTTTGTTTTTGTCTCTTATTTCTCCCTTCCACTTCTACTTTCACCTTCCTCCTTCTCATTTCCTTCCACTCAGAAAATTATGAGAAGACAGGGCAGGGCACAAATCCCCGACTACATAAGGAGAACGTGCCAGTTGAGCCAATATATTCTGATAAGGTCGCAGAAACTCTGTGGATCAATCCTCGGCTGAGATACCCTTTCGATCCAGTGGCGTAGTAAGAAAAATTTTGGGGGGGGGGGTATATGAATATAAATACTCTTTTTCGTTGAGCTTCCGACTTGTTCGCGAACTACTCGGTCTAGTCCCCGACGATGGATCTAGCCTACTCCGACGAAGAGTTCCCCGGCGACAGAAGTTCAAAAGCGAGCCAATCAGCCAAGTGCCGAGGTCAGTCTGGCGACTTTGGTGAAATAGAGCGTCCGGTTCGCTGGAGCCCCTGTGCGACTGATGTCTGGTCGCGGTCTACTCAGTCCAGTTCCCGGTGGTGAATGTGACTGTACGCTGGCGGAGTGTTCCCCGGCTAAAGAAGTACCGATTCTTCTTTATTTTCAGTACCACAACTTCTTGAGGTCTTTAGCTCCGTGTCCGGTGCCATTTGGCACTGCAACTCCTTAAAGCCCTTTAGTTCTCTTCATGTGCAATTTACCACTACTTTCTTGATGAGTCATTTCGCTCTCCGACTTGTCCGCGAACTACTATATTTCTATCGAAATAACCTAGCTTATTTCTGCGGAGCGTTCCCTGGCGGTGATCACTCTCCCACCACCGTTGCTCGATGTTCATCACGCCGTTTCCGCTGTAAGACCGTCATGATTTACATCATAACTCTGTTGACTGCGTTCAACATCTCTACGTGGCTTGTCATTCTGTAGGCTACATTATCCGAGTTGATGTCCGGTCCTCCCGTTTTAAGTAGCTCCCTGCACGTCGCTTTAAACCTCGGACATTCGAAGACCACATGCTCCGGTGTCGACGTTCTCACACTCTGAGCACAATGGTGACTTTGCGTACCCGAACCGCTGAAGATACTTCCTGAGGCAGCCGTGACCCGACAGGAGCTGTTTCAGGTGGAAGGTCATCCCTCCGTACTTTCTATTGACCAACGTCGACAGGTTTGGGATGAGCCGGTAGGTCCGCTTTCCTTTCTCCATATTGTCTCATTCCTGCTGCCACGTCACCATCGAATCGATTTTCATAATCTTCCTCACGTTTCTGGTCTTTCATTGATTGTAGCACTTGTTATCCTCCGCCTAGGGTGATGCGGATGGGGATCATCTCGGCAATAACGCATACAGCCTCCGAAGATATTATTCTGTACGCAATCGCAACTCGTACGACCACCCGCCGGAACGTTCTGTTCAGCTTTTCGCGGTTCCGCTTGGTTTTCAGCGCTGGCAGGAACCCCATACTGCAGTATCACTAAACACTAGATAACAGACCGCCTTTTCGCAGGTGTAATCAACGTGGTTGTTAAAGCTCAACCGGTCGTCGATTATCACTCCCAATTGCTTCAGTGCATGCTTCGATGCCATCACGTGCCCTTCGAAGGTGATCTGTATCCGCTGAACCGCTTTGCAGTTACTCACCTCACCAACAACACATCCGTCTTGTGGTGAGCTATTTGCAGTTCATCCAACTCTCGATCGCCTCTATTGTCTCCGTCACCGACCTCTCTACTCTCAATCATCACCGTTAGTGACACGTAGTCTACATGAAACGCACGATCTTCACTTTCCCGGGCAGTCGCAGTTTTAAGGCCCCATCGTACATCCCGTTCCAAAGAGTTGGACCGAGAATGGAGTCCTGAGGAACGCTCACTGCGACTCGCATCAACTTCTACCCTTCGTTCGTCTCGTACAGCAGTACTCAACTCTCGAAGTAGCTCTTCAGGATCTGTGTCATTCTTCGGTTCAGCGCTGTGGCATTGACCTATATGACGCTGGACGGCCCGGTGACTTCCCTGACTTTGGCAGCAGCACCAGTTTCTGTGCCTTACACATTTCGGGGAAGTTGCCATCATCTAAACACTTCTGCAATAGCATCCTGAACATGTCCGGTTATGCCAGAATCGCAGCTTTCGGCGCCACGTTTGGTATTCCAGTCGCACCGGGGACTTTCTTTAATTTTAGTCGCATCAACGCTTCTTTGAGCCCGGGTATATTTCAGCTGAAGTCGACGGGCCCTCCTCTTCGTCATGACGATTCAGTACGCGTTCCCCAGGGATTGGCGTCTACTTCTTAGCACAGCTACTTATGACAAACTGGCTTGCTAAGCTTTATAAAGCGTCTATAGCTTCCCGAAACGTCGCTTGCGCTGCTCTCTCACTCTCCGATCTTGCTCTCTGAGCCCGCCTACTGGCTCTAGGACAAGCAGCGTGTAGCGTACTGAGCTACTCATATAACTAGTAAGCTGCATGCCGTCTATTGTATGGCTCCAGTTTTCAGTGGTATTGTAACGTCACAAGCCGTCACAATCCTTCTTGTTAGATCATCTGTATCAACGTACTTGATTCCGCTGTTCACCGAAATGACTTAACAAAGAGGTTTTTGTTAAAAACTTTCGTTTTCCACTTTAGCTTGCCGGTTGTCCTTCTCCGTGCTGCAGCAGGGTTCCATTGGCCGATGCGGTAGCGAATCGCCTGGTGGTCGCTATGGGGATACCTCTCGCACATTCTCCAGTCCATGTTGGCCGTCAGTTAAGAACTACAGAATGTGGCGGAATTTTTTCTCGGAACCGATGTACGCTTCGTGAACCAATAAGCTCCCAGTTTTGTCACGATACCAGGAGCTATTTAGCTCCTCAGATCGCCGCGATCTACTCGTTGTAGTCCTCGGTGGTGGACCTAACCTCCAAAACGAGTTGACCGATAGGTGTCGATTTGTCCCCAAACTCCCCCTAATACGCCACTGTTTCGATCACTAGGCTGGTTTTGTCTAAGGGAAGATGATTGACTGTTATCGACGTTCTAGTTGAACTATAGTTTATAGGCGAGTAGATAGTACTTTAAATTAGTAGTATTTCAATGACACTCCCCATAAAGTTCATCTACCGAAAACAGGCGAGATCCCTTTAAACTTATAAAATATTACAAAATCGCCGAAATGTGTGTCCTTGAGCTTTCGAACTAGACACTAGAAAACATTCAACTAAAAAATGGTCAATATCAACCCTTTTGAACCCCTACTCACATTTGCATTCTGAAGTACGTCCTAACCAATCGATTAGCATCAACAGCTCGTAGGTAGCTCGTCATTAGGAAAATCGTTCAGACGGAGCAACGATCTGCAGTTGAAAGTGTTCCAGTAGTGTGGTGAAGTTACGCTCCCATGGCCAGCAACTTTGTTTTTTTTTCGCTCATTCGTTGCTAATCTCTTTCGCAAATCCGCCAAAACGTAAATCCGACGGGCGATCGATTTTGTGCGTGTTGGAATTCTGTGGGTTGGTCGGTCGGTTTAGTTAACGATTTACTAACTGGAGCGTATGGTGAATTAAATAAACCCCAATTAGGACAACTTTCCTATCGAACTCAGAGCGGAGGAGGAGCGATGCGAAAATTAGTTATTCTGCCCTTTGATTGAAATTGAGCATGTGATTGATGTTCAGGTAGGTACTGAAACGGAGGCTCGTACTGCATTGGGTATTGTTGAGTGCGCAATAGTAATTGCCTGCGTTTATGCAGTTCGATTTGTTACGAAGTTTTTATTCGTTTACGCATGAATCATTCACCACACGATTGATCGTCAATTTGTAATTGGATGAGCATCCAACCGAGCAATGGAATGACCGCATGATGCCCCGTTTGAGTAACAGCTTGATTAGTTATTTTACATGTATAGTATTAGTAATACTCATGAATTTTCGCAATTTAGTAAATAATAGATCATTTATGGAACGTTTGCTAAGATCAATCAAATGTAGACACCAATTCGCAGAAGTCGGAGAGGATCTAATTCTGCTTTTTTCATCTGTTCCATACTAATTTAAATATTTTGCCAGATTTAATTTCTCATTCTGATCATATTATTCAATGAATTCCAGCGCCGCAATCATTGCATCAGTTACAAAAAATTCACAGTCAAAATGAATATGATTCTAATAATATTCTTCTCCATTATATTATAATTATTTGTTTCTCCTGGAATGTTATTAGTTGAACACCACAACTTATGCTTCGAGCACCTCAACAAAGGCGTAATGACCGCTATTTGCAGTTATCTAGAACACCTGAAGGGTGATTTGCCTTCACCGCAGTGTAGATTATCTACGGCTCATTCGCCTTGAGTAGCTTCAAACAAGTCTGAAAAAATCTTCACTGGTAGTACACCCAAATCGCCCACCGTTGACAATCAACGACTACGACAAAACGAATAGAATGTCTCCGTCTAACGACAATAAAAACTTCAGTTTCCTTGATAAATCCTATCAAAAACGGCCGAAACGTCGGACAATTTTAGAAATAAATTGTCTATCTAAAAGTGCTGAATGAGAGAGCCGCAAAATGTGCTGAAATTGTTGTACCCAGTCGTTACACCACATAAACAACTAGTATTTTCTACATACGTCTCCCAACCTTTGAACGGAACGGATCGTTATATTTCACAGTGGTGTTCGGTGTGTAAATTTTAGTGAGTCAAGGTCATCCTTTGTTCGTTCGTTAGCTGTCGTTCTGCTGGTGCCGAAAGTAAATCCAGCACATTGTTTTCGCTGGTGCGGAACAATCGACGTTGTTTGCAGATAAGTTTTGCTTTATTTTTTTCCTCGTTTGCTTTCTTTCCTTTTCCCTACTTTTACTCTACCTTGTAATCAAATAATAAGACACATTCCCGTTTATATAACGCTCTGCCCTCGTGCTTAAATGGCCGAGGGCGAAATACCATCTGATGTAATCATGGAAGTCCCTGATCCCCCTAATACTCGCATTGCTCCCCGTATAAAGCAGTACCCAGAAGGTTCCTCTGGGCCATGGGTGGTATATTTTCGGACCGGAGAGAAACCGGTTAATATATTAAAACTTTCTCGAGATCTGACTGCTAATTACCCGGCAGTAGCTCAGATAACACGTGTTCGGGCAAACAAGATACGTGTTCTAGTGAATGATCTCGGCCAGGCAAACGCGATTGCTTGCTGTGAGCGCTTTACACGGGAATTTAAAGCGTACGTGCCTTGTGTGGCCTGTGAAATCGATGGGGTAGTGTCCGAACCGGGCCTGAAATGCGAAGAACTGTTGGAGCACGGGGTTGGCTGCTTTAAGGACCCCTCTCTTGAACAGATTAAGATCTTAGAATGCAAACAATTGTATACCGCAAACACCGAGGGAGGTAAGACTACCTACTCTCTATCAGGCTCGCTTCGGGTGACATTCGCCGGGTCCTCTCTTCCCAACTACATCCTCCTTGACAGGGTTCGCCTACCAGTTCGCCTGTTTGTACCGCGGGTCATGAGCTGCAGCAATTGCAAGCAGTTGGGCCACACAGCCACATATTGTGGAAATAAGAAACGATGCGGCAAATGCGAAGGAGAGCATGAGGATGACTCTTGCGACAAAGAAACTGAAAAGTGTATTTGCTGCGGGGGCCCTTCACATGCTCTTAAATCATGCCCTGCGTACAAGCAGCGCGGGGATAAAATTAAGCGCTCCCTTAAGGAACGCTCAAGGCGTTCTTATGCAGAAATGCTAAAGAATGCTTCGCCATCTGTCCCTTCCGAAAATTCCTTTGCTCTTTTGGCTGGCGTTGAGCAAGAATCTGACGACCCACGAGAGGGAACATCTTTGGTTAACCCAGGGGAATCCAGGAAGAGGAGAAATCCAGCCTCCCCTACATTGCCTCGTAAGGGTGCCAAGGTGTCGTCCACTCAGAGTGCGCCATCTACAACCAATAAATCCAACGGAAGTGATGCACAAAAGCCGAAGCAATTTGCTCCAGGACTTGGAAATATTAATTCTAACAAGGAGTACCCACCACTTCCAGGGACACCAAAAACCCCAAGTGTCCCCTTTTTTCAAACAGATACTCAGTCCAGTAGCGGACTAATGAAATTTTCTGACATAGTGGACTTAATTTTCACAGCTTTCAATGTTACTGATCCTCTTAAAAGCCTTCTGATACGTTTTCTCCCTATAGTGCAAACATTTTTGAAGCAATTGACTACTAAATGGCCCCTCCTTGCAGCGATCGTATCCTTCGATGGCTAAGTCATCGAACGAGGTCACCGATTCGATCACTGTTCTACAGTGGAACAGCAGAAGTATCCTCCCGAAAATCGATTCCTTTAAATTTTTACTAAATAGTTTAAAATGTGATGCTTTCGCATTATGTGAAACTTGGTTAACTTCCGATATAAATCTCAACTTCCACGACTTTAATATAATTCGTCTGGATCGAGAAAACCCCTATGGAGGAGTACTTTTGGGGATCAAAAAGTGCTATTCTTTCAACCGAATTAACCTCCCTTCGACACCAGGCATTGAAATTGTCGCTTGTCAAGTTTTAATCAAAGGTAAAGACCTTTGCATTGCTTCCATCTACATTCCTCCTAGAGCCTCGGTAGGGCACCGAACGCTTTGTAATATCACGGAATCCTTACCGGCACCGCGGCTAGTTCTGGGAGACTTTAACTCGCACGGTACGGTATGGGGCTGTCTTCATGATGATAATAGATCAACATTAATCCAAGATCTTTGCGATAATTTCAACATGACCATCTTAAACACGGGAGAAATGACGCGGATTCCTACACCACCAGCACGCGCAAGCGCGTTGGATTTATCGCTTTGCTCGACATCGCTACAGTTAGATTGCATGTGGAAGGTGATCCCTGATCCCCACGGTAGCGATCATTTGCCTATCGTGATTTCAATTGCTAACGGTTCAAGACCATCGAAAACAATCAATGTCTCGTATGACCTCACACGGAACATTGATTGGAAGAGTTACGCGACCGCGATATCCGTTAAAATCGAATCCACTCAAGAACTTCCTCCGGAGGAAGAGTACAGGTTTTTGGCTGGCTTGATTCTCGACAGTGCGAATCAAGCTCAGACTAAACCAGTACCCAGCGCGAATACCCATGGACGGTCTCTCACCCTGTGGTGGGATAAAGAGTGCTCAGAGCTGTACGCGGAAAAGTCCACTGCATATAAGGCCTTCCGGGAAGACGGGTTACTCGCTAGCTATCAACAGTACGCGTCGTTAGAAAGGCGAATGAAGAGTCTAATGAAAGCCAAAAAACGCAGTTATTGGCGCCGGTTCGTCGACGGGTTAACGAGAGAAACAGCGATGAGCACTCTTTGGGGTACGGCTCGACGTATGCGTAATCATAATAGTACCAACGAGAACGTGGAATATTCAAACCGTTGGATATTCGCTTTCGCCAAGAAGATCTGTCCGGACTCTGTCCCGGTACAGAAAACGTACCGCGCCGCGTCTTCTCACGATACCGCGAACGAAACACCGTTTTCGATGGTGGAGTTCTCACTTGCTCTCTTATCGTGCAACAATAACGCCCCAGGGTTAGACAGAATCAAATTCAACTTGCTGAAGAATCTGCCTGACACTGCAAAAAGGCGCCTGTTGAATTTATTTAACAAGTTTCTTGAGGGTAACATTGTCCCTTATGAATGGAGGCAAGTGAAGGTCATCGCCATCCAAAAACCAGGAAAACCAGCCTCCGACCACAACTCGTATCGGCCGATTGCAATGCTGTCCTGTATTCGGAAGTTGTTCGAGAAAATGATCATGTTTCGCCTCGACAATTGGGTTGAAGCAAATGGCTTACTGTCAGATACACAATTTGGCTTCCGCAAAGGCAAAGGGACGAACGATTGCCTTGCGTTGCTTTCTACAGAAATCCAAATGGCATATGCTAACAGAGAGCAGATGGCATCAGTCTTCTTGGATATTAAGGGGGCTTTTGACTCAGTTTCTATCAACATTCTGTCAGAGAAGCTGCACCAGCATGGTCTTTCACCAATTTTAAATAACTTTTTGCTAAACCTGTTGTCTGAAAAGCACATGCACTTTTCGCATGGCGATTTAACAACATCGCGATTTAGCTACATGGGTCTTCCCCAGGGCTCATGTCTAAGTCCCCTGCTCTACAATTTTTACGTGAATGACATTGACGATTGTCTTGCCAATTCATGCACCCTAAGGCAACTTGCAGACGACGGGGTGGTCTCTGTTACAGGGCCCAAAGCTGCCGACTTGCAAGGACCATTACAAAATACCTTGGACAATTTGTCTGCTTGGGCTCTTCAGCTGGGTATTGAGTTCTCCACGGAGAAAACTGAGTTGGTTGTTTTTTCTAGGAAGCGTGAGCCGGCGCAACTCCAGCTCCTATTAATGGGTGCAACGATCAACCAGGTTTTCACATTTAAATATCTCGGGGTCTGGTTCGACTCTAAAGGTACCTGGGGATGTCACATTAGGTATCTGAAACAGAAATGCCAACAAAGGATCAATTTTCTCCGAACAATAACTGGAACATGGTGGGGTGCTCACCCAGGAGACCTGATCAGGTTGTACCAAACAACGATATTGTCGGTGATGGAGTACGGGTGTTTCTGTTTCCGCTCCGCTGCGAACATACACTTCATCAAACTGGAGAGAATCCAGTATCGTTGCTTGCGCATTGCCTTGGGTTGCATGCACTCGACCCATACGATGAGTCTCGAAGTGCTGGCGGGCGTTCTTCCGCTAAAAAATCGATTTTGGGAACTCTCATATCGATTGCTCATCCGATGTGACATTCTGAACCCGTTGGTAATTGAAAACTTCGAGAGACTCGTCGAGCTTAATTCTCAAACCCGTTTTATGTCCTTGTACTTCGACTACATGGCACAGAGCATCAATCCTTCTTCGTACAATCCCAACCGTGTCCGTTTCCTAGATACTTCTGATTCTACTGTATTCTTCGACACATCCATGAAGGAAGAGATTCGTGGAATTCCGGACCATATACGCCCGCAGGTGATCCCCAATATATTTTATAATAAATTCCGAGAAGTCGATTGCGACAAAATGTTTTACACTGACGGATCAAATCTCGATGGGTCCACTGGCTTCGGTATCTTCAACAATACTATCACCGCTTCATTCAAGCTCAATGATCCCGCTTCAGTTTACGTCGCAGAGTTAGCTGCAATTCAGTACACCCTTGGGATCATCGACACTCTGCCCACAGATCACTACTTCATCGTTTCGGACAGCCTCAGCTCTATCGAGGCTCTTCGTGCGGTGAAGCCTAAAAAGCAATTACCGTATTTTCTGGGGAAGATACAGGAGTCCTTGTGTACGTTATCTGAAAAATCTTATCAGATTACCTTTGTTTGGGTCCCCTCTCATTGTTCTATCCCGGGCAATGAAAAGGCCGACTCATTAGCAAAGGCGGGCGCATTAAATGGTGACATATACGAAAGACCAGTCTGCTTCAACGAATTTTTTAGTATTTGTCGTCAGAGGACGCTCAACAGTTGGCAAACCTCGTGGAGCAATGGGGAACTTGGACGATGGCTACATTCGATTATCCCAAAGGTATCAACGAAGCCTTGGTTCGGGGGGATGGATGTGGGTCGGGATTTTATTCGTGTAATGTCCCGACTTATGTCCAATCACTACACCATGGATGCGCATTTGCGGCGTATTGGGCTTGCGGAGAGTAGTCTGTGCGCTTGTGACGAGGGCTATCACGACATCGAACACGTTGTCTGGGTGTGCGCCGGGTATTGTGACGCCAGGTCTCAGTTAAAGGAATCCCTTCGGGCCCGAGGTAGACCACCCAATGTACCAGTCCGAGATATGCTGGCAACTTGTGATTTCCCCTATATGTCCCTTATTTATACCTTCATAAAAACGATAAATATCCCAATTTAGCCCCTCTCTTTTATTTCTCGTTTTTAGAGTTTCCTCCTGCCTTGTGGAACCGATCAGCTCCAGAGTGCCACTATGTAACCGCCATCGCCCTTACCACGACGCCTGCATAGAAGGAAACTGAAGCGAGAGCGACTCGAGGTCCGATGACTTTTGAAGGATTCCCCGCGGGTCCGAAGAATACCATCCGCCAATCCGGTACTCGACGACTTACTATACTGAGGCGCAAATTTGATTCGCTGATCCCCCTCCCCCCCCGCCGTTCGAGCGAAAGTTGCAAGTTTTGCTCTTCTTTCCCTGTCTCTCCCCTGTCCTTGATACAACTGCTGCTACACTGATGCGGAAATAAGCCACCCTTTGAATATCTTGACCAAGCATAAGTTTTAGTTAAAAAATTCAAATTAGTATTCTGTATTCCTAGTTTTAAGATAGCTATAATTTTTACTCTTTATTGAAACTCTTGTCCTCCATCTTGTAAATAGAATTGAATCCCTAGTTTTAAGATTTCTGTGAAATTTCTCATAAATATTTGTTCCCCCTTTTGTGTACTAAACTATATTGTTAGCTTTAAGATAACCGTAAAATATTTCGTAAAATACTGTTACTCCCCCTCTTGTATATCAAAGTGAATCCCTTGTTTTAAATTTTTTCATAAAAAAATCTTTTGGCCCTCTTTTGTATATTGAATCTTATTTCTAGTCTTAAGATAGCTGTAAACTTTCTTTTCCTTTGTAAAAAAAAAATATTTCAACATTGTAACCTCCTAGTTTTAAGATATCCAAATGTAAAAACAAAAGCATTTGGCACCGCCAAGCTAACGCATTTGTGCCTATCAAATAAACGAAATGAATAAAAAAAAAACTAGTATTTTCTAAGTTTGAACACTTTTGTTGAAATTATACTGCTGCACACGAGTTTATTTTGTTTGACACTTAATTTCAGGTTCCAAAGGCAGCACCTTTAATTGCGTGGGAAATTAAGCAGTCACACGCCAGATACCAGAGTTAGAGTCTGCGGTGTAATTTTGACTGATTGTTGAGATATCAAATTATCAACACCACATCTGGCCAATCTAGAAATACGATCAAGCGGAACAATGACACGGTTTTAAAACCTTAGAGTAGTCAAACAGCGAAACATGCGACTAGCTATTCCTTCCGAAAAAATCATTGACTAAACGGCCAACCTTGCAGAAGTTATTGCTCTAGGCTAGACTGGAAACAGAATTCGCTCATCTGTCAGCCAACTGTCAGCACACTGATTTCCGAATGATTGCCTTTGCGTCACCCGGCGGTCAAACAAAACAACGCCCATAAACATACTTCCACCCATGAGTACCAGCCGACCGGTGGTGAATGTTAATTAGAAACGACCGCGAGATTGGCTACAAACTTTGTTTCATTTTCATATCATCGCGAGTCGACGCCGCTCCGCACCGGTCGTCCAGGCGAATCCCTTGACCGAAAGCAGTTCCATATATGCACATGCGGAACGGCGACGTTCGTTCTTTTGCGTGCGTGTTACTCATTACACCGCTTTCTCATGGATAGTTATGCGAAGGTATTGTTCTTGCTTTGACTCACTTGCTTGGAGTACACCTACTTTATAGACAATGGCTGACGAAGGAAATGTCTCGTCTTGTCGTGCATCGTCTGAGAAGATGTCAAGATATCGGCAAGTTGGTTTGTCTAGTGGGAGGCTGAGGTTGGTGAACCCGCGGGAGAAAATACGTTGGAAATCGATTGTTTGTAGTGACAATGAAATGATTCATTGCCAATTTGTATGCGCAGCTTTGTGCAGTTGTTGTTTAGAATCAAAGCTTTGAGGTTAGATTTGAAAATTTGAACAGAATAATATAGCTTTACTCGTCAATCTTTCCAGTTACCATTATCCAATGGGTTTATGAGCTCTGACCTCTCATTTCCGAGTTCGGATTTCTAACTGCTTGATGTTATTTATAATCATTTTTTGTCGGGTATTAGATGTCATTTAAGAATCTAAAGTCAATCCCTAGATTTTTGCATTCTAATTTTGAACTCTTAATAATTACGTGACATAAAAAAGGTGGCTGAATTTGTGTAATTAAAAAGTTCGCGGAAAAAGTAAAAAAATTTTAACATGATTCTGCCATTCCAGAATAGAGTCCACACCTAGCAGATATAGTAACATAGGCGGCTCCAGCCGGCTGACAATGAGGAGGCACGTCATTCTGACAAAATATACCTTATACACGATTGAAAAGTTTAGTAAATTTAGAAGCGTCGAATTTGAAAACCTAATTCTGAGCACGGCTCATATTTATAGAGTGGCGAATAATGAGACAAATCGCACCGTTCTTGAATGCTAACTGGAATCATTTTTTTAATTATTTTAGTTTGCATGGCTCATTGCCATGACTTAACGGAGCCGCATACATTTAGAATATTTACAATGTGTAACTACAAATGTAAATAAGTAAAACAAATATTATGTCCGTCGGATATTAAACACGCAGCTTTCGATTACGCTTCTTTCGCGATAGTCTTTCATAGTACTGGCTATTGAAGTTGGGGTGCTTGATGCGGCGTTTGCAGTTAACTTTATGGCCAGAACAGCTGACACAAAGTTGGGATTCGGAATCGTAGTAGCCATACGCGTCGGATGCTAACGATTTTTTCGCACTTGTCAATTTAAAACAAAAAAGTTTTTCGCAGCGAATGTGTACTTAATATGTGTGTACTTAATTTGTGAATGATTATTGCAATTTTCGTGAAAGTGTCAACAACCGATCAGTCGGACCAAAAATTGTGCTCTAATTACGGAATTTTTTAGCCCAAAAGGAGCTGAAAAAGGCAATACAATTTAGCTGAGAAGCGGCCCAGCCTTAACTCGCCCACTATCACTTCTCGAGACGACTCTGAAGGAAAACAGGATGCAGAATAACTCCTGTGATATCTATTCTTTTTATTTTACTCTATTTTTCCTGAATACTCAATACTCCGTATCTGGGAGGGAGAAACAGACTCAATAAATGTGAATGTCATAGCCAGCCAGAACGAAACTGTCACTCCGAGCCACAAAAAAGTGTTCATCGAGGAAATGAGAGTATTGTTATCATATGCTTGCTTGAAAATGTTTCCGAACGATGAGTTTCCTTGATTTTTTGTCTAGATTGGGTGTAGCAGTAAATATTACCATTATCAAATAAATTGTATTTCTATTAGAAAAACTCTAGAAAGAGAACTGCGATGAATAAGAATTTAGATGCGTTCAAAAGTTATACAAAAAGAATAAGAATTTAGATGCGTTCAAAAGTTTCGAGCATCGTTTTAAGACAATATTGCGATCTTGCTATAATGTAAAATAAACGCTAATTTTATATGAAAATTTCAAATAATATTTAATAATTCATTAAAATGTATTAATCAAAATACCAGACAGAACGACAGTTTATGAACATAAAGAGGTAATGGTCACTATAAAAAACAACTGGAGGGGGATTCAACAAAAGCGTCTTTTTCTCTTGAATCTTTATAAATCTTAATAAGTCTTTATGGTGTTTGAATTATGTAATTTATCTGTATCGTCGCCTACAAGCTCAATGAACTACGCCTAAAATATATTTTATGCTTGTTATGAAACCAGTTATGGAAATGAGATGACGCTGTAAATGTACTCTACTCCAAGAAGTGGGAATATAGAATCAAAAAATATGCTGTGACGTGCACGTTTTTTGGTAATTCAAAAATACTTTTTGGTTTAAAATAATTTATGTCATCATAGACACTTAGAACCGATAGACTGGAGAAAAATAAATTTGAATGCAGTAACGCTGAAGGCATGGCGAGACATGAATTTTAAACTGAGTAGAACACCCGCCAAAACTGCTGCTGGGGACAGAAAGTTCCAGTTTTAAAATTTTCAGTTTTATATTATAGAACTGTCAAAATTATTAATCTAAAACTGAAACACTCCGGAACATGCTCTTAGAATGAAAGAGGTTTTGCTAGTCAGATTTGACGGTTCTCAAGTTTTAGGGTTGCCACCTCTTGAGAGGCTTTAACCCGGAGATTTTCACTGATCTGAGGGGGGGGGTGGATTTTGAGTGGAACGAGACAGAAATTGGAATCAAAGCGATTGCTAGGCATTTTAGAGCACTTTAATCGCTTTTTATTACTTCGTTAAAGTAAAACTATAAATTTTTCACGCTTGAGGACGGTTTTATCGGTTTAATGTGGTGTAGTATTTCACTTACCTGACTAAGTGCCAAGAATACAAAAGCACCAGCTACTCTCACTGTGGAGGTCGAACGAGCATTGCTCTCCTCCACAACTAACAGAAGAAGAAGAGCAAAGGAGGCAGAGCTGCGACATCACACTATGTGGTGTCGGTTATTCGTCACCAACAAATTTTAATTTCGCAGCAAAGGGGCAAAACTCACCTCCCTAGCCCAGTTAAGGATCGCTGCTGGAGTAGCAACAACACCGCAAGAACTCGTTTGATGTTGACCTAGTCAGTTGGATTAGAACAAATCTGCCAGACCTTAGTGCAGCTGGTGATAAGCACCACTAAGAGTGAAATGATTTGGTAAAATTGCAGTAAAATAACTTTTTTACACCATTTTGAGCGACTTAGTGGAATGTAACATTTCAATTGTAGCACATAGCGAAATTTTACTTTCCGTCGCGCATATGGCTTACCGAACGAGCAGCCGCTGGTCCCCTAAGACGATTTCGCTAGATTTTCAGAGCAGCGTGCACTAGCGCGACTTCCGGAAGGTTAATTTGCAGTAAATTTTATTTGTTTTTCATTTTCATTGCTTTGTGAAACAAATTAGCAATATTTGGTGAACTCTTCGCCACCTTGAAACGAAGGGTTAGTAGGGGAAAATAAATCTGAACCAGAGTAATAGTTTATTTAGACTTTTTAAATATTTTGTAAAGAATCAATTAATTCCAAAAAATTTAACCTATGCTTCTTCCCACCAAACCCGGAGAAATTGATGTAAAACCCGGAGACCCGGAGATCGCTCCCGAAAACCGGAGTCTCCGGGTCAAACCCGGAGGGGTGGCAACCCTATCCAGTTTAAAGTTTCTTTTGAGAGTATACTGAGAAAATGAAAATCATCAACGTAGGCTTAGATGCATGCTAATAAATATAAACAAAGTTTCGAAAAAAATTGGCAAGTTGCTTCGATATGAATTTTGACATCGACATAATATTTTTAATGTTCGGGTGCTCATGCAGCTTAATCTGATGATCCGAATCATGAAAAAAATCCATTTCTATCTATTAGTTAAAATCTTACACTTCGAAAGTTATTTGCAAAATAACCTTGGCTAAATTTGACAGTTCGACGGTTAAAATTGTTGGATGATGTAAAAAGAAAGGTGGAAACAGTTTTCTGTACTTCATTTAGGTTGGCAATATTTTTCAGTAGTAAATAAAGGGCAAATATAAAAACGAAAACATGTTATATCAAAGGTTTTTTCGGTTATTTCATTATGTGGATATCTACGTTCCAAGGCTGCAGCCGTACCTATCTACCTATCAAATACCTATGCATTGGTCAACATTTCACAAATCAGATAAACATGCCTCTACCGGCGAGTTTCCTTATTCAAGGATTCTGTTAGTTAAATTTTTATAAAATTAAATTCTATTTTTCAGATTGAATTTAATATTGTATGGGTTTTTAATAATCAGTGTAAGAAATTTTTTAGGGAACCGTGGTAGAATGAAGGAGAAGAACGGCACAAAAATCCTATTTCAAAAATAGAACATTAGACACATTGTTCCGAAATTTGTCCCTTTTCACCCAAGTACTGGAAGCAAACTGTCGTCTGACTTTATCTTCAAATCAATGTTAAGCACCCGGAAAAAAAAACTTTCACTGATTTTATACTGTCCCAAGCTCCTTTCCATCACACGATTGAAGTCATGTGCCGGTAACACGCATGCATCAATGACACGCAAAAAGAAATTTGCTCATTTATGCGTCGCCCACCTTGATTGATTTTGGCTGTCGAAAGTTTTCTTGCTTCTTGACAAGTGCTATTATTTACACTTCGTGCGTAGTGTCTGTTTCTCCCTCCCAGCTCCGTATAGCTTAAACAATATTACAATGTTGTCTGGAGGATCAATTGGGTTTTTTTGTTCACAAGAATTGAGCTGTGATAGCCAACAAAGTCGATACAGTGATTTTCATACTATTAATTGCACTTTTATGTACGAATTACAATATATTTTACCTTGTATCTCAACGGTGTTAAAAGTATCTACTTGTGAAATTGAAATTTTTCTGTATGTCAGATATAGTGTGGTTGCATTTTGTTGGATTATACTGTTCCCGTAGAAATATACATGCTAATCATATAATATCAAACATTTCCCGCATGGATCATTTTATTGTAGGATAACGAAGAGGTGATTTGATTCAGCAGTGCCACTATTTATACTATATGCTTTAATTTTTTGAGATGCATCGATATTTTTTTCGAAAAACGTAATGCACCAAGTGAATTGTGAGGCTAACTTTATTTCATATCTATTCGCGGCAATTTTGTTCGGAACGTTCAAGAGGGTATTCTCAGTACTTAAAGTTTTGTGATAATTCGGAAGAATTGTGAGTTGCTCAACAAGGGTTACACCGGAAGAGGCTGTTTCTTTTGAAATTTAAATATGGCCATTGTCATCTGGAAGGATACCAAGAATAGCAGATAGTCATCTTGAACAAGCCTAAGACGTCTGTTTGCCTTACTGGGTGCAGTCGTCCATAAGAGCGAGTAAAGGCGCTATAACCTAGGCTCATTAGCCAGGGCAAGGTGTAAATACCTCTGTCGCATCCCAAAGGACCAAAGGAGTGACATTTACCTTCTTAGCCTAGTCACTCCCAACGATTTATCATATCCCCTTTACACTGAAACGGTCGGTACGGTTATCTTCGTTTCTTCCTCCTTCAAGATTCAAAATGATTCGTTGGTTGGATTATTCATTAAATGCATAATTTAATTGCCGTATAATTTTGAAACATCTTTAAACCAAACTCTGCACAGTAGGCCTGGCCGTTTTAATATTTGCGACATATTACACATAATATGCTTCAAATATTAATGTTGACAAGAAAAATACTAAAGAATATCTGCAGTGTTTTCCAGGATGCTTTTCAATACTGGCTGTGTAAGGGTTAGAATAGAATAGAATAGAAATAGAACAGCTGACACAAAGTTGGCAACCGTTGTGGTTCAGATAATGGTATTAAAGCCTGTATTTTAACTTGGTGTGCCGTGGATGTGTTGGCAATCGGTAGTGAGGCATTTTCCTCACGATTAGGATTCTGCTCTTCATGGGTGCATGACGTAGTTTGTTTAATAGTAGTTTGAGTTCTATCGTAAAATAGGAGGGAATGGGTCTTTCGAAACGCATCCTCACCAAAAGGCATACCCGGGAAGAAGTTCTTCCTAGTTTCAGGAGTAACGGGCTCTACTTTTCTGGCTTGCAGCATGTATTTTTCAAATGGCTCACGAGGGGTACATGGCGACAGGTTATGTAGTCTTACCTCCATCTTGACATTTTCCATATACACGGGAGTCTTGTTTGCAAGGCTATCTCTTTCAACTACGTGTTTTAGGTCTCTGCAAAATGAATCTTTCGGCTTGGTATAACCTTTGAAATATCACTCCTGCATTGCGTAGGCGATGATACTGAAGGTAGTATACTGAAGATAGACTTCCATAAGCCTAAGCTCCATTTCCATCGTCCAAAATATCTCGTATTCATGAAACTATTTGTGTTTCCAAAAAAACTAGTTCACCCCGAATATGTACATGGCATTATTTTCGAATGATTGGTTGGTTTACTGTTGTTGTTCCCTGGACATGTTTGATTTTTGTTATGATTCTTGTTCATGATTTGGGAATTTCACAGCCGACAATCAAGCGTTGAGTTTATTCGCGATTTTTGTGATTTTTCATCACGTTACCGTGCTATTTTATTCATGAGTTTGCTTTAAAATTTTTCTATCAGACTAGCGGGATTTATGTTCATGATTTCAGGATCTTAGTCGCGATTTTCGTAATTTCGTTATAGTGATATTTTAGTCATGAGTAGAGTGAATCACGTTTTTTGATATTTTTGTAGCGAATTGTGTGATTTATGTTCATGATGTCAGGATCTTAGTAACGTTTTTTGTAATTTTCGATGATACTTCATTCTATAGCCTACTTCCGGATTTGACAATGGAGTAATGTGACTTATGTTCATGATATAAGCAGTTTTATCATGGTATTCGTAATTTCTCTTTGGCTTATCGCGATCTGTTATTTTTTGGTAACTATCGGTTTTCTACTGAGAGTGACGTGATAATATGAACTGGAAGTGCGACTGATTGACAATTGACAACATGCCGTTGTTCTGTGAACTGTATCACGAACACGATTTGTGGTGTTCAGTGCAGTTTTCGTTTATCTGTCCAGACATCACACTGAACCTTATCAAATAAATAAAGATGTTCGAATCCTATTAATTTTCTTCGTTCTACTACTCGTACCGTACCTAATACTGGTCGCTAGTAGCTGAAAATTTCATGAAAAAGTGCATGAAACAAAAATGATTCCACGAATAATACTCCAAATTTTATGAAATAATGCAAGTGAAAATTTCATTATCATGTTGCATGAAATTGAAAATGATTAGGGATATCTTCTAAATATCACAAGCACGCAAAATATATCGTGAATCATGTATTAGCAATCATGAACCAGATCACGAATTAATAAATAATATTTAATAATATTGTGAACTCTTTGACCAGCACGAATGGTCAAACGTGACCAAGGATGCAAAATACCTACCTTATCTACGGCTGTAAAATTTTTGCCTACATTCTCCTTTCTTCTACGATGCTGCTGCCGTTCGCTACTGCAGGACGCCCAGCTCTGTATGACAGCCTGTGTGCAAAGCAGTAACATGATACCAAAATACTGCCCCTGATATAGCCACCAGATGCGAGCGGTACAGTTTCTCTTTCTTTATATTACACTTTTTAATATTTTTAATATATTTAATATTTTTAATATATTTAATATTTTTAACCACAAACAACGACAATGAATGCGGTTCATTTACGAAACAACCGACATCATCGCTTTCGTGTGCGGTCCTCTCTCTTTGAATGGACAGAGAAGAGTGTACAAAGCGAGATGCCAAACTTATACCGCTCCACACTCTCAACGAGCAGTCGGAGTACAGCAGCAAAACAAAAATGTATTTTACTACTGCTACGGAAAAGGGAACTCGGTCTAGCTACCGTTCTGGCAGTAGCAGCAACAGTGATGCGTCGTTGTAGCGGGCTGTGCGAATTGTGAAAATGTAAATATACCGGAAAATATGTAGTTTACCGGTATCGTTCGCATCCCTGGACGTGACTATCGCATTTGGAATCATGAACCAGTTAACTAATACATAAATAATATTTTGGGATTTCTTAAACTATTTCACGAACACGCATGGTAACTCGTGACTATTATACTAGCTATCATGAACCAGATCCCGAATACATGAATATTTCATGATGTCGTGAACTATTTTACAAGCACGGATATTAGATCATGACAAATATATTATAAATCATTAACCAGTTCACGAATTCTTGAATAATATTTGATGATTTTGTGAACTACTTCACCAGCACGAATGGAAAGTCGGAACTATTTTACTAGGATTCGTGAACCAGTTCTTGAACACATGAATAATATTTTATAATTTTGTGACTTAGTTCACGGGTACGCATAGTCAGTCGTGACTATTATAATAGGAATCAAGAACCAGTTCACTAATATATGAATAATATTTCATGATTCTGGAAACTATTTCGCGATCACGGATATTGGATCGTGAATAAAATACTAGGTATCATGAATTAGTTCACGACGATTGACGGATTCATAAATAAAATTCTGAGTTTCGTTAAATAGTTCACGAGAAAAAAAACTGAATGTTCCTAAATCTATGAATGACATCCTGAGCCAACCTTTGGTTTTATGAATAATGGTCACAAAGTTGTGAACTAGTTCACGTACAGAAAATCTATTTGGTAATTACATGGCGGACACCGTGACTGAAGTTCACAGAACAAAAGCAAATATTTCCATTATTAAAAGCGTTATGCGGGCGTTACTGAAGAAAAATTGAACGGAATTATAAAACAAATGATTAGGATTTTTTTCAAAGAAATATATATACCCCGAAAATAGGCTCTTCATCATATCGACAATACAGTTCAGCAATTTGATTCAGGCTAAAATATTCGTTTTGCCTGATGACCTAAAACATGTGAAGATCTCCGTGTATATGGATGATGTAAAAATCGAAATATGTCCACTCGATTTGGCACCACTTACTTGTAAAGTTGCATTTAGAAAAATTCATGTCACCATTCGGAGAGGTGGAATCTGTTACGAAGGATACATGTAAAACTATTGTCTAGTGTTAATGTGATGAGAATGTGGTACGATCAAACCATTACTTCCTACTTGACCCTTCAATACAAAACAAAATGCAGTACCATTACTCAGACTACTCTTTGCACATATAGAGAACAAATTAGTACGGACCAGTCCTATGAGAAGATGGCGCATTACAGACAACTTTGCACAGAGATCGAAAGGAAACCAACGTCAATATCCGTCTCACAAACGTTTGCAACTTCGTGGTTGCTTGCCAAACTCTGGCCAAACTGAAACTGACGCTTGGCGAAAAGAAATGGCCTGCAATGGAATTCGAGTCTGCGTTCAAAAATGTTTAAAAACTATTCGATTTCACTAAATTAAAATAAGGAGAATTCGATAGAAATTAAAACAAAACTGCCAAACTAAATTGGCCAAACAAAGTATTCTTACTTCAAAATACAAATTCCACTCTAACTTTATATATATATATATATATATATATATATATATATATATATATATATATATATATATATATATATATATATATATATATATATATATATATATATATATATATATATATATATATATATATATATATATATATATATATATATATATATATATATATATATATATATATATATATATATATATATATATATATATATATATATATATATATATATATATATATATATATATATATATATATATATATATAACATACCAACGGAAGTTTTCCATTATTTTTGGTAATGATTCGTTTTTTTATCTCGATTATAGAGGTTTTAACCTTAAGGTCATTCGCCTCTTCGGGTTAGAATAATCTCTCATGAAAAATTTCTAACCCTATGTGCGGAGGTCGGGACTCGAACCCAGGTGCGCAGTGTACAAGGCAATCGATTTACCATTTTTTAAATGTAGAATACATTTAAGCTTTCAATATAGGGGTCTCGTTTCAAAATATTGGCTGTGGCAGACGCGGTGGTTTTTGAACGAAATAACTTTCAAAATGATTTGAAAGGTCAGGCCATCTTTCGAAAATATGTTCAACAATGTAGTATGTAAATTTGTAGTATGTATAACATATATTAATTACGAAAAAACTGTGTTTTGAAAAATCTTTCGAAAACTATTCGGAAATGATGAAAATTTTCAACTCGATCCGGGGCGTCAAAATGGTGCACCAACCGAAACTTAAATAATGAAAAGTTTTAAATAAAGGCCCGTTACAGAATTGTTTCTACTATCATTCGTATTTGGCTGCTTGGACTGTACAATACCGAGATGGAAATATTTGTGAACTGTACATGGCTGGTGGATGAATCAGTTTGTGTCGTTACGTGCTACTAGCAGTGGCCATCATTTTCATTTTCGATAGGTGGAAGGTAGCATACACACTAAAAAAATTGATTTTAAATTATCTGATCAAAGCTCGTTCATGATTGATTCTGGCTAATTTCATGCACCGAGCCGCAAATATTGAACAGAAAGCATCGTGATTTCAGTCAATTTCAGTAAGTCTACCAAACTTGTCAGATATCCGAAGACTGTGTGCCAAAACCGGGAGAGAAGGTGATTATTAGGATTCATCTTCGTGGATTAATTTGTACAGCTTCGTGCTAGTAATCTGGACCAATTGGTACAAGAATATCCCACCATGAGAATATTCAATCAAATTACCCCTTATCAGCGCTATCAGATAATTCAAAGGAGTTAAATTTGAAAATTTTATCCTTCGCCGACCATTACTATTATTTTCGATGGGTGCAAAGATGCATAATTATGGAAAAACCAATATTAAGGGGTATAACCCGTACAAAGTTGAAACTCAAAAAGTCGGAAAAAATGATTGAATATTCTGAAAGGACATGCTTTTGAAAGTATTTGTGCAAAATTTCATCCAGAACGGAGCACTATATTTCAAATTACAGCCATTTGTGGCGAGCTGGTTCTTCCACGGGCGAAGTTAACACACAACTTTAAACGCAATTATCTCGGAATGAAATTTTTTGAAAAGTACCGTTGCGGTGAACGTGATATTTCAAAAATTATTCATTCGATCTTCATTTTTTTTTTTGAATTGTTTGTATTTTCATTCTCGTGTACTTGAACGGTTTCTTTTTTATCAAAAAGTTTTCGATTCTTTGCAATGAATTTTTGAATGATTTTGGAGCATCAAAAAACTCGAATTTTTGGTCAACATGTTTTTTGCAACCAAACAATTTTCTATTAGGAAACCGATCCATTCAAGTACACCACAATACATTTTTCTTCAATAATCTTTTTAGTTTTTGGATTTCAGTTGAGCGATTTGGCTTGGAGAGCGTTCACCGAAAACCTCTGTCAAAAAACACGCTTCGGGGGATGGGCCATAACTCCGACAGCCTTGAAAATTTTTTTAAATTAAACTTAGTAATGAACTGTCTTTCGCTTTTTCAAATAAAATTTGCATAAAACACTTTTAAAAAATCACGAACTTATCTCACTTTTTCGTCACAACACTTAAAACACCCAAACGAGGCTCGTTTGTGATTGGTTCCCGCTAATTTTATGCACCGAGCCTCAAATCTTGAACAAAAGGACTTGTGATTTTTGTCGGTTTCTATTATTTAACCTTGTTGGATGGCTCAAGACATTTTAACATCGGGAGAGAAAGCTATTATTAGGATTCGGCCGACTCCGTGGACTGACTGAAAGAACTAGTTTGTACAGCTCCGTGGTAGTAACGAGAGTCAATTGGAACAAAATTCTCCTACCCAAAGAATATTTTCTTTAGAAAACTAAATAGTCCTTATCAGCGCTATCACACCGTCAACCAAGAATTAAATTTGAACATCTTTTTCTTCACAACTATTATTTTTTTCACGACGGGTCAAAATTAGGTCGAAGGGTCGAAAAGTTACACACACACACACACACACGGAACTCTTGCTATGTCTGGGTGCGGTAAAGGAGGAAAGGTGAAAGGGAAACCGAATTCCGCTCGT
Source organism: Topomyia yanbarensis (assembly GCF_030247195.1). Taxonomy (NCBI): domain Eukaryota; kingdom Metazoa; phylum Arthropoda; class Insecta; order Diptera; family Culicidae; genus Topomyia; species Topomyia yanbarensis. Next base: position 79,212,950 of record NC_080672.1, read on the forward strand.
TTCATGTCGGTCTCCAGTTTCCTGTAGGCCAAATCCACCGTCTGCTGAGAAAGATCTGAGAAAAGAGCATCCGTCTAGTTTGCGGCCATAATGGAATATCTCTCCGTCGAAATATTGGAGCTGACAGGAGACGAAGCCCGCGGAAACAAAAAGGCAAGGATTATCCCCCGTGAGCTGCAGCTGGCCAAACAAAAAGGCCAGGATTATCCCCCTTTGCCAATAATGGTGTGTTGCCTATACCATTTTGCTGCCAAAGAAGACCGAATAGACTTAAGTTTTTCGTTGTTGGCAGGTGAAACTATGTTGAGAAAGAAAGATGGGTAATATCAGAGACATAATCGAAGTGAAGTAGAATACAATTTAGGTTTCTTAATACGAATGCTGCAATTTTTACTATCTTCTGAAAGGTTGCATTAAAAAGCAATTATTCCGGTATTTTCTAATAGAAACATCGAAATATCGGTACAGGTACAAATCGAAAATAGTGAAACATTCGAACATATGGATTCTCTTATGGTAATCCGTATGCCCCGGCATTGTATGGCAACACGTCCAATGTTATAAGGATAGGCAATGTTCGATTGGATTCGTTTTTTGACAGCCAAACGCGAATCCAATCGATCCAAAATGGAATCTCCGCAGTTCTCTTTCTAGAGTTTTTCTATAGTGAAATGATTCGCTTATATCGAATTTTCTGATGGGCTACATCACACTGGTACTGGTTTTAATTAAACCTTGCAGAAGATACTAAAAATTTCAGCATTCGTATTAACAGCCTTAACTGTACCGTACTTTGCTTCGGATTTGTCTCTGGCATTTTTGTAAAATAATTCATGTTCGCGAGGTTTTCTTCAAAATCTACTTATAGTCCAGAAATGGTTCTATTTTCGTTTAAGCAAACTAACACATTATTTTGTTCATGGTCACAGTAGACGCCAACTTTTAAACTGTTTAGACATTTTATTTTAACCGAACTACAACGTCACAATCTTTGGATTAGGAAACTGCGAGATATGAAACTATATGAATTAAGTCATTTTCCCCAGCTTAGGCTGGGAGCGGGATTTTCGAATGTACGTAGCAATAGTTTTACTTCATAGAAAGTAAGAACATCGATTGCTTCCGTTATTCTCTACGTCAGCGGTTCTCAACCTTTTTCGTCCCACGGACCCCTTCGTAATTACTCAGGGTTGCTGCGGACCCCCGCGGATTAACATCCATTTTGTGTACGAGCCAAATTATATTTTCAGTCTATTACAAAAAAGGTCCTTCCGAGATAAATAAGTTTCTTCGCGGACCCCAGGTTGAGAATCGCTGCTCTACGTCACTTCCCCACAGAATAACTAGCCAAAATGCACTAAAATTGACGACGCTCGTATCTTGGATATACATCATTATAATATTTAATCTCATCAAAAGATTGACTTACCGATCATTAGGAACGGTGCCGCCAGATTGATGCCGATGAACTCGATGCCAAGGTACATGGCCAGTCCGAAGGCGGCCAACGTTGCCATCACCGCCGACAGGTTACCCAGCAGTCCAAGCCACGGTTTCGAGCGCACCACATCACCCATCATGCAAGTTATCACACTATAAGTTATCGATTTTTTTATTTTACAGAGAACGAAAAAAGGTGTAGAAAGAAAGACGTGTTTAAAATAGTCGTGATTTAGTAATTTGTCTCTTAGAGTGCACGGTGTTTGTATCACATTTCTGCTGGTTCCGTTACAAGTTCGAGCTTGGCAATGATGCGGTACCCAGATGCGTTTAAACTAAAACACTTTTCTAATAGATTTGTATGGGAACCGATTCGGTTCTAATTAACATGCAGTTCTTTGCATACAAACACCGTGACCCAGCAATTAGGAAGTCAACCGTTCAGCTACAAGTCGTGTCCTCGCTCACCTAAATAGCGCCATCAGGAGGAAGGTCGACCCGAAGTACGGCACGACCGTCCGGGTGTTCCGTTCGAGCTCGTGATCGAGCGTACGCGACGCGAACCGGGCAACCATAATATGCTTGAACACGCCATTATCTTCCGCGTAACCGACCGCATCGAGGAAGGCTTCCTCCCACATGGCACCGCGTGCGTCCTGCTTTTTGGAGTCGGCCGTCACGAAGTACACCAAGTGCAGCGACGGTACCGAAATTATGAGATTGTCCTCCGACACTTGCGTCCCGCCGAAGAAGACCGGAAAAACGTGCGCATCCCACGTGACCGGGTTGAACATAATGGGAAAGGTGAGATTCAGCTCGCCCGCCTCCACCTGTGTTTCGGGAAATGAATGAAAAGTTAGCATGATTATTCAGCTGATCAGAGCACTAACCGAACTTACCTCATCAATAATCTGGTCTAGGTTGAGGATGTCGTTGAGGAAGCACTCGTTCTCCCATCGAGCACATACCTCCCGATAGGTGAAGGTTTCCCCGTCGTAATGTGCGGTTGCATTCTGGATGATTCCATCCAGCAACCGGAGCTCTTCCCAAACTTCTCGCCGCAGCAGGTTCTTAGTTTCGTCCTTTGAGGTAATGATCACTCGGCCGAAGCGTCCTGAAATTTAACAAAATAAAATATGAAGGTAAGTATATGTTGCATAAATATGGAAAGATTAAAGCAGTGCATTGATCCAGTTTCACTCCGTGTGGTGCGAACAGCTCAAATGCGATTGCGTGTATTACACTACTTAGTGATTGCGTTTTGGCCGGGGCCAGATTCTTGCACTAAAAACATGTGTATCCGATTATCGACAAGAGGTTTTTCTAACGAGTTCGTTTACCAACGGATTACACAGTTTATCAAGTTTGAAGTATTTTTTTACATTCGTTCGATAAAATTTCAAGGATCGCTTACTACAAGGTTTGACCGCAGTTAATCGTACTCTAATTAGCTCAGTAAGGATGTTCAAATAGAAGCAATACAAGGCATTTACAAATAGCTCCAGGGGTTTACCTCGTTCAAGTATCACCGGAAAATCGACTTTGTCTGTGCTTCCGTCGTTTCTGTTGAAGTTGTGTGGCTTGTTTCAAATTTTGTATTGTTCAGAAATCTATCCAATTTAAGAATCAATTGTCTAATTGGGAACCAGTTTAATCCAGCTAGTGGTGCAAATGAGCCTTTCTCTATTTACCAAACCATGATTCCAATACATGCTATTTTCAATATGAATTAGCCAATGCAATATCTTGAGTTGTTAAAACACTTACCATCTACCGTATGCGTATAGTGGTTTGCTGCCTGCACGAAATTTGCGTGCAGTGTATAGCGACAAAGAATAGTGCTAATCCGCGTTCAAGGTTATCTTGCGCACTCTCCGCCATGTCGAGGTTTCATTGTTTTTTCCCTTCTTTTGTGTTTCTGTTTCTGAGTACCGTTAGCCAGCAAGTGACCAGTGAAGCAAAGTTTTTCTAGTGAGCCGTCTGGATACCGTTATACACAAAAGTTAAGTACAGTTATTGTATACGTTTCGCCTTGGTTCTCATACTAACGTGCACTGGGCAATAGGCTCGTGCAAAAATGGCTGCCCCTGACGGTGGTTCATCTCAAAGTGAGATGGATGTCGAATCAAAATCCGCTCCCCGGCTCAAAGTATTTCCAAACTCGGTCGTCGGACTCCCCGTGCCGTTCTTCCAGACCAAAGACAAAAAGTGTTCGACGCTGTTGCAGATTTCTCGAGTTATGACGGATCGGTATTCGGCCGTGACAGAATTATCGAACATTCGCTCTGATAAGCTGGTTGTAAACAGTTCAAATCAGGCAAATGATATTGCTGGTTGCGGGCTTTTTATGGAGGAGTATCTAGTGTATATTCCAGCTAACAGAGTTGAAGTTAGTGGAGTCGTTTCCGATTTGAGTGTAAGTTGCGAGGACCTGCTGAAACATGGGACTGGCTGTTTCAAAGACCCCATGCTTAAGCCAGTGAAGAAACTGGAGTGCAAACGTCTACATTCAGTATCAGTGGAAGCTGCTCTACCTAACTACCTTCTCTTTGACAAGGTTTGTCTACCTGTTCGCCTGCGATGCATTTGCACTATGCGAGACATGGATTACTACAGAAATAGACCTACACTTCCGCGATTTTAATATTATTCACTTGGATCTTACGGAGGAGTACTTTTGTGAATCAAAAAGTGCTATTCTTTCAATCGAATCGACCTCCCTCGACACCAGGCATTGAAGTTGTCGCTTGCGAAACCAAAATTAAAGGCAATTAAAGGTCTTTGCATTGCTTCCACCTCCATCCCCCTAGAGCCTCAGTTAGCCACCGAAGGCTTTGCGATATTGCGGAACTCCTCCCCGCAGCGAGGCTAGTTTTAAGGTGACTTCAACTCCCACGGTACGGCATGGGGCTGCCTTCATAACGATAATAATCGATCTACCCTACTACATGAGCTTTGCAACAACTTCAATATGAACATTTTGAATACGGGTGAACTGACACGGATTCCTGCCCCTCCAGCGCGTCCGAGTGCCTTAGACTTATCCCTCTGCTCGACATCGCTGCGGTTAGATTGCATGTGGAAGGTAGTCTCTGATCCCCACGATGACGACCATCTGCCAATCGTATTTAATATTGCTAACGGTTCAGTGCCACCGAATACAATCAATGTTTCGTATAACTTCACACGATGCATTAATTGGAAGAGCCACGCGTTCGCGATATCCGGAAAAGAAGAGTGGACACAAGAGCTTCCCCCGGAGCAAGAGTACGGGTTCCTGGCTCGCTTGATTCTCGATACCGTGATTCAAGCTCAGATTAAAAACGTAACAGACGCGAACTCTCGTGGGCGTCCTCCCAACCCATTGTGGGGCAAAGAGTGCTCAGACATGTACGCGGAGAAGGCTGTCGTGTATAAGACCTTACGGGACGACGGGGTACCAGCTAGCTATCAACAATACGCGACGTTAGAAACGCGAATTAAGAGTTTGATGAAAGCCAAGAAACGTAGTTACTGGCGCCGGTTCGTTGACGGACTAACGTGAGAAACATCGATGAGCACTCTTTAGGGCACGGCCCGACGTTTGCGAAACCGACATAGTACTAACGAGAGCGCGGAATAATCAAACCGTTGGATATTCGATTTCGCCAAGCAGGTTTGTCCAGATATCGGCCCGGCACAGAAGATCTGCCGCGCCGCGTCCCCTCATAATAACGCGCACAAAACACCGTTTTCGATGGTGGAGTTCTCACTTGCTCTCTTGTCGTGTAATAATAAAGCTCCAGAGCCAGACAGAATCAAATTCAACTTCTTGAAGAATCTGCCAGACTCTGCCAAGAGACGCTTGTTGAATTTATTTAATAAATTCCTTGAGACTAACATTGTCCCACACGATTGGAGACAAGTGAAGGCCATCATCATCCAAAAACTAGCAAAACCAGCCTCCCACCACAATTCGTATCGACCGATCGCAATGCTGTCCTGTATCTGGAAGTTGTTCTAGAGATTCCTAGTATTCCTAGATATTAAGGAGGCTTTTGATTCAGTTTCTATCAACATTCTTGTTTTGTCAGAAAAGCACATGCATTTTTCGCATGGTGACTTATCGACATCACGATTTAGTTACATGGGCCTTCCCCAGGGCTCATGTCCAAGCCCTCTGTTATACAATTTCTATGTCGATGACATTGATGAATTTCTTGACAATTCCTGTACGATGGCGTGGTTTCTGTAACGGGACCCAAAGCTGTCGATCTGCGAGGACCATTACAGAAAACCTTGGACAATTTGTCTGATTGCGTACCAATGCGTATCGAATCCTCCACGGAGAAAACTAAGTTGGTTCGGTTTGGAAATTCAGGATAACCATACCTATTGGCACTGTATCGTATTTCAAATATACTAAGTAGACAATTTTGGGAGCGTTGAACTGATTGGTGGATTGTCGATTACGGTGCATATTATTAGATTTGAATTAACAGTCCAAGGGTCGCCACGGCATTCCTGTTATATTCTACACAGCACCCACCCATCTTTTTGCACTAGCAAGTTGTTGATGCTTTTTAGTTTCTTCGTTTCAGATTCTAATAAAATAGGTTGCATCCAGCTCTATCAATCTTGTGAATTATTATTCCTTTACCAAAAAATTTAGACTTGTCATTCAAATTATATTCCCCATGATTGCTGTGTCTTCCATCATATTCTTCAGTTTTCACTTTGCGTCTGGCTCTAGGCCCGTTCATAAATAACCTCTCCTGAAATGACGCAAATGATCCTAAGATATCCAACAGAATTTGTTATCAAAGACTCTGAGTTTCCATTTAATATCAAACATATTCGACCATATCTTACCTTCTTTCGTATCAAAGGTAGTCTCTTAAGTATTCTATTATTCCGCAAGACGCAGAAATACTCAGCTGTGTCAGATATCTCGAAACTTCGCCTAGATAAGAATTTTAATATTTTGTCTTTTAAGATAAACTAACGCGACTACATGCCCGCTCACAAAGTTGAGATCGATGGAGTAGTTATCAATTCGAACTTGGTATGAGTGGTTCTACTGAAGGACGGGATTCGCTGTTTCAAGGACCCCTTGCTCCAGCGAGCTAATCGAAATGAAAATAGCATCGAACGGGACAAAATGGCGTGTCACTTCAAACTAGTATCTGCTTTGGCGAGACAACTTAGCGTCTTCTTCGACAAGGATTGTCTACATTATCGGTTATTAGTGCCGCGTATCAAGCATGCAACATTGCACTAATTACAAGCATATGGGTCTTCGTTACAATATTTTTTTCTCTCTTGAGAGACCGCTAAATATACCAGCAAGAGGGAGCTCTGCAACAAATCCGAGCAATCAGCACCTGATCTTAGACATTTGAGAAGAAACAAGGAGTTTACAACGCTTCCAGGAACACCAAAAATCTCATGACATTTCAACCAGAGATTCAACTTAGTGCAGGATTGGTTGGACTTAGGTTGGGCCGCCCACTTTGTGATATTGTAGAACTTCTGGCCTCGAGGAGGCTTAAATTTTCGTGGTGCAGCATGTTAATTGATAATTGATACAGCTTTGAAAAGGTGATCTGCTTTACAGCCCATGACTACCTGCCTGTTCCCCTTGCTCATATGAAATTGAGAAAACGAGCGGAAAAAGCTTGCAAAAATATTCACTATTTTTATTAAAATTTTAAGTCTTTGTGTTATTCGTTGTTTATTCTGGACTAACAGGACCGTAGCGTAGTCTTCTGGTACCTTTGGTAGAGTCCTAGCTATGCGCCTCTTGGCTGTCTACTTTGGCTTTCTTTTTCAGTTCGACTTTCAAACAATTTTGTGTGTATCTGGGAATGACATACATATCCTCACTTATTTGATGACTTAACCTCACTTATTTTATAAAGCAGATCAAGCTTTTAGAACCCCATAAGGTTGGTGACCTTGGCGGAGGCCAACCTGGCCAATCGCACGCTGCGGCTCTAACTATAACTAAATTAGTTATGGAATTTGCGTTCGCCTCATCAGAATCCGACACTGTCTTAGTGACAGAACTAAGGTAGCACTAGGTCCAGACTCAAAAACACTATTTGCGTTTCTGAGCAAACGTCCTACGATAAGACCCGCAAGTAAAAACAAGTAGCATAGTACATATTGTATTGCATTTACTCACAATGGACACAAACTTTCAGAAATTTTATTTATTCATATGAATTAGCAACTAATTTCGCTTGTAAGTTTAAAATATTATATTTCAAACAAACAAATCGGTTTTAATTTTTTTTTCCATACGTTTATTTGACACGGCATTTGCAAAAGCTTTTTACGCCAGTTTCTTTTTTTAAATAGCACGTTACAAAAATCCTTAAGACTAATTTTAACTATACTAGTACTTTGTCTAAAACTAACACTGAAATCACTTTATTGTTTGCTTTTTTCCTGACATTGTTGTATTTCATACTGATCTAGTTTTTTCGGGTGCATTTATTTACTTTTTTTCTGTTATTGTCTAAATTTAAAAACTAAATATTCTAGGACACTTTAATTGGTGAATGATTAGCCTTGGATGAGAGTATGAGTAGATGAATTTAATTAAATTTTGACAGACGCTGTTTTTAGAAAATGATAGATAAGTTCCATGTATAGAGGATCGCGATACGCCAGGATGTCTCTAACAGGAACATGGATTGGTCTTCCTCGGACTTGTAAAGAATCTACTAATTGTGATCTGGCTTCACAATATTGAGTGCAGGACCAAACAACATGCTCAATGTCATGGTAACCTTCTCCACAAGCACAATGATTACCCTCAGCGAGCCCAATACGACGGAGATGCGCATCTAAAGTATAATGATTGGACATGAGCCCAGACATCACACGGATGAAGTCCCGACTTACATCCAATCCTTTGAACCATGCCTTCGTTGATACTTTAGGGATAATTGAGTGTAGCCATCGTCCCATATCTCCATTGTCCCAAGATGTTTGCCAACTAGCAAGTGTCCTCTGTCGAGAAGCGCTATAAAATTCATTGTAAGCGATGGGTCTTTCATATATTTCACCATCTAGTGCACCAATCTTGGCTAAATTATCAGCTTTCTCATTGCCCGCAATAGAGCAATGGGCGGGGAGCCACACTAGGGTAAATTTATAACATTTTCTTGTCAGGTTACTCAGAGATTCTCGTATCTTCCCCAAAAAGAATGGATCGTGATTATCAATCCTCTTTGAGCGTAGAGCTGCAATTGTGCTGAGACTATCAGTGAGGATAAAGTAATGGTTCGGGGGTAAAGTATTAATTATTTGAAAACTATAGTGAACTGCTGCTAGTTCCGCTATATAAACAGAGGCGGGTTCTGCAAGTTTGAGAGAAATTGAAAAATTATTGTTGAAAATACCGAAACCAGTGGCCTCACTGATTCGTGACCCATCAGTGTAAAACATTTTAAGGCAGTCTATGTGTTGATATTTACTTGTGAATATTTTAGGGATCTCTAAATCGGTTTTAATAGCAACAATCCGAGTTAATTTCAAATCGTTGACAAATAAATGTTTGAGAAACGTTGACTTGAAGAATCAAACAGGGCCTATATTGATAGGGTTCGATCATAATGATTTTTGACCACTTTTTACGGACATCTAAGTTCAACAGTTTAGAATTAGTGTATATTGCAGATTTAGGATAATTTTCCGTGTTAGTCAAGTTGTTATAAAATTAACTTAAAAGAAGATGGAAGCTATAGATGTTGCATGTGGCTTAAATAAATCCAAAGATGTTTCGGTTTCTCAGTACTATTTTCACCAGTCTGATATCTCAAAAAGTCATCGATAAAATTTGAATGGATTGGTTGAAATTAATAAAATCCGTAGCTTAAAGTTCATTGTACAGTAATACGTTGTAAATACGCTCATAAATGTGATTTGTGAAAATTTTCTATTTTTTCGCAATAATTAATCGGGTGTATCAATAACCTAATCGCTCGTGGTTGACAAAACTTGGTTTGTTTCTTTTCCAGACAATGGTACAGAAGTTAATTGCAGTGCCCTAAAAGTTCAGTCGATTATAAGTAAGTCGAATCTTTTCGCATCGTTAATCGAAATGGATTGCGTCCCAACGCCAAGTCTCATTCTTATTTCAGTAGCAAGTCAACAAGTGCTTACCTCAATTTACGCACCAATTACATTCCTCAACAGTTGTTTTATTTTGATCACTTCAATCGTAGACCATTGCAACAAACAACGCTGGTAGTCCAAACAACTTCATTTAATATATGTAACAGTAACTAATTACCTGGCTTGCTTACCATTCTTCAGCCAAACAGACGCTGCAAATAAAATTAAAACAGCAACCGCGATCAATCATCAATTATTTGTGCCTTCGCCTAAACCATGCCGGTAGTTGTATGCGAGCAAAAGCGTAACATATCAATGTATCTCAGCATGGGAATAATGCCGCTGGGCAGTTTTGCATTGTTTCTTTCCAGTTATATTACTTTGTAGCCTTGAAATCTAGTGCTTCGTGCTTTAACTTCCTATACGTGTCGAAATATGCTAGTGTCGAAGTATTAAAATAACTCGTAATGATCGTATCACAGTTTGATCCATGACTTTATATATGGTTTAGAGTGAAACATTGTATACAATAGAGGAATATAACTACTTATGTTTATCGTTCCATTTGGTTTACGGACAAGATCTTCGCATATGCGAGTTACATCTTATCACAATGTACATTTGATCTTCGGTGGGTGATGGGTGGTGCTAGTTTCTCGACCATGCTGTTAGACTTCTAGCAAGCATAAGTCAAAAATCTTCATTGCTCCTTGCGATCATACCAATATGAGCCAACTAGAGATGGTCGGGTTTCAATTTTTTCGAACCCGAACCCGACCCGAACCCGAGCGCATGAAAATTTAAAAACCCGAACCCGACCCGAGCCCGAAATTATAAAATTTGAAAAACCCGAACCCGACCCGTGCCCGAACATTTTAAAACTTAAAAATCCGAACCCGACCCGTACCCGAAAATGAAAATTTTGTAAAACCCGAACCCGACCCGAGAATTTTAAATTTTGAAAACCCGTGATGTTTTCAACAACCTTGCCCGTCGTACTTAACCAAAATTTCTGATTTTTTATCAGAAACCATTCCTTCAAGGCAGTTTCGTATAATTTATTACATGTATTAATTTAAGCTATGGCAATTGGCAATTCGTATTCGACAGTTTACATGACGTCACCAATGTTACTGGTTGGAACGGTCAAATCTGTATCGAAGGGTATCATTTTCTGACGTGTTCTTGATGTCCCATCATTAGCGTTAGGACGATCTATGATTGGGTATCTAAGTTATTTTATGCTTCAGATTATACGGTAAGCGCGCCAATAGAGATGCTTCAACATCTCCAATGGAGCTCTCGGAACGAGTCCAAACTTTTAAAAATCCGTTAATGGCTTCAACAGAACACACAAAATTCTTGCGATCAATTCGTTAAGTGCGTGGAAATTCATGTATTTTCATGAAGGAATCCGGATCATGCAACAGCTCAGCCCGGGAACAATCTGACAGAAAGTGCTTGTTTCATATATGTACCACTGGTTTGATAGTTGTGCTATTTTCCCATCACCATATGAGTGTCATGAACAACGAAACCTGGCGGAAGTGAAACTAGGTTTAGGTCTGATGGAACAAAGACAGTCTCAAGAAAATAAATTTGGCCTAAACTATCCGCTTTAAAAAAATAATGAGCCCTTCTTAAATTTGAGCCGCCATAATGACACCAAAACACCACCAAATTTATGAGTTCAAATCCTTATTTTTCCGTTACAGCTTATTTAAATTGCAAGCAATCTTTATCATAAACCAATTTGATTATTAACCTTCCGTGAAGGCAGGTACAACTTATTTGTTTCATTTGGCCAATTTAACAGTGCTTGCTTAAAGTTTGTTTGGGGTACAAATGTACCCCACAAAACCGTTTGCGTCAGTGTTTTGTCATGTATACATAATTCAAAACAGTTATTATATCTTTTTTTAAAAGCAAAATATCGATACATAGTAAGCGAGAAACTTGTGTAAAATTGTATATGTTCCAACTCTGCCGAAAAATAGTATCTGTTATTTGGTATAACAAAGCACTATAGCCAAGTAACTAGAAAATGCGTTTGGATCGCTATCCTAATTTGCTTTTGCGGATGATTGAGTCAAAACACATTCGTGAATATGATTTGTATATTTGATGCATCTTGCATACTATTCGATTCGTTATCTTCTGCAGCCCAGGCTCTGGAACATACTTATTTTATATACACGTACAATGCACCGGCTCTACTTATTCCTTCGACTCCTTCCTGATTCATCTCTGTTACTGGATATTGCTGTATTTTTAACGTTTGTATTGGTGTTTGGTTTTCAAAAAAGCATCGGAATAAATATACTTTTTGACCGGTTTTTGAAAAAAAATTGTTCAAAAGGAAATTTAATAAGTTTTACAACGTCGTATAAATGCAAAATCGATTTGAAAGTATTTTAAAGACTTGTTCTATACAAAATGAAATATTACATAATTAAATAGTCAAAACACGAATATTTTTAAACAGCTTACTTTACGAATGATTTTAGAATAAAACTATCCAATTTAACTATAAATTTAGTAAAAATTAGACATACTGGAGCGATTTTAGTTCTGGGGTACAAATGTACCCTACAAAACCGTTTACGTAGAGAAAAAGTCGCCGCGGCCTAAGTATCGGTTTTAAAGTACCTGTCGAAATTTATATTCCATTATAGAAAGTAGAACCGATATTTTCCGATAAATTCCTGTTGACTTGGTTTATTACTAATTATCATGAAAAATAAATCACAAAGAGATTTTAGATGTGAAACACGTATTTTTGAATGTTCTTTCATGAACGTTCGTTTAAAAAATTAAATAATTCAGGCAGTTTGCGAATCTGAAGAGACGGAATTTTATGCAAGAATGAAAAAATACAATATTTGAGCACCAGAAAATACGACGAATTCTAGCGATTCAGAGGTGCTAACATTTGGTACGGTTATATGTGTGATCCATTCGTATTACGAAGTATAATTCACTACTGCAAAAAAGACTGCGTTTTAAGTATAGACGCAAACAGTGTCATAAAATGGATGGGTTGTTTTTTCAGAACCCGAACCCGACCCGACCCCGATAATATGTAATTTGAAAAACCCAAACCCGACCCGAGCCCGAAAGCACAAAATCCAAAAACCCGGACCCGACCCGAACCCGAGAATTTCAAATTTGAAAACCGGGAACCCGACCCGAACCCGAGAAGCTTAAATTTACAGAACCCGAACCCGACCCGAAACCCGTCAGGTTCGGGTCGGGTCCGGGTTTCGGGTCCAAAAACCCGAACCCGACCATCTCTAGAGCCAACCCAGTAATCTAGTATCAGAACTATCAGAAGTTTCCAACGCTCTAGAACATCATTCGTCACTGGTCGTTCTTGCCGGAAACAATCAATAAAAATCGATATAGCACAATTGGTCTTCGTAGAAAAAATTACCACATCCACAAATGTGATTCCACATCGATTAACCTTCGTCAATTTATGCATTTTTATCATCTGGCTCCAGAATCAGTCAGTATTCAGCGAACGACTTATCATCAATCATCAGAAACAAAGTAACAACTTACTACAAAAAGCATAAGCACGAGTAATTATTTTCAACTAAAATAACATACGAACCATACACCGATACATGGTTTCTCCCTCATTGTACGTCGACTTTGAATTAGAATTCACACGTTCTAGTTGTGTACCATTATCAGGGTTTATCTATCCGTAAAAATCTAACATTATCTCAAACGTCTCGCTCTAATCATGTGGGAAACTAATAAATGCAAAAACACGTGTTTGACTCGCTACGTGCCACACTCTCTCTCTCTCCCACTCTATTTAGCCGCAAAATCTTTACTAATTAAATGAAGTGTCAATATAAAATTTATCATCTTAAAGCTGGGTGGTAATAGTTGTCGTGTAATTTTCACACTTATCCAAGGTGTCACTACAAGTGATCACCGATCAAGTCAGTGTAGTTTATTGGGATCGGTTAAGCTCACAATAATTTGTCAGCTTTCTTCCCGTTCGTTGTTCACTGATGGCTAGCAAAAAGGTAAAGTTGTAATACTTGTGTCTTTATGTGGTATTTTTTTATTGCCACTATAAAATCACAGCGAATCGCATCGGGGTCGGGAGATTAATTATTACCCTTTGGCGAGAATGGCGCGTGCTGGTGGTTATTTTCCGGGATGGATGGAGAAAATGTGTGCTTGACATTATAAACTGGTTTGGATATTTTCTCGACCTATTGATCAGTGCACAGTGATGTGAACAGATCAAATCCATGGCAAAAAATATATTGCATTTTTGAAGCATTTTTATGTATATAGGAGTAATAAAAATGGTTTTGGACAACTTTCGAACCAGAAATATTATAAGATTAGATTTTCATTTTTATTTTTCTAAGCCAACACCTTTTAATAATAATGGTCTTGGGACAGAGAGTGTCGTTTGTATAGAATCACGCTTGACGGTTTCGACTTTTAATAGATATCTTCCCGTAAAATGTTTCATGTATTCGTATTTGGAAAACACATGTGTATCGGTATTTGGAAAACATCAGCAAATAATGTAAAAATTGACAGTTGAACGACGAAATCGGGTACTTCGATGTCGACCGATTAATTACCCGACTAAATTGGGTTTCGTCGGTAAAGAATATTCGTCGATTTAATCGGTGTAAATCTTGTTCCAGTTTTACATTACCCACTAATCGACCGCTTTAATTAGTTGAAAAAGACCGATTTCAACAGATTTCGTCGGTCATATGTAATCGATTGTCGCGTCGGACGACGCTCATATTAAACTCGCATAAAAGCCGGTGCAATAATCGACCGATTAATCGATTGGATAGTCAGCCGATTGTACCGACTCAAGCCGATTTAAGCCAAATTTAAACCTTTCCGATCCGATTCAGTGACGGTTCAATACCGTGCATGGACGCCAATATTCTTTCATACAATTCAAATGCGAGCATTCACACTTGTCTGGGACGATGCCGTGCCGGACAAGTGCTAATGCTCGTATTTGATTTGTATAGAGGAAGATTGGTGTCCGTGCACGGACCGGCACTGAAACGGATCGGATAGGTGTAAATAATGCTTTAGTCGATGGAAAAATTGGGAGGATTTTTCATGGGTAATTTAAGCAAACAAATAACTAGACTAAATTCACATAGCAGAGGCATTGTAGTAGTACCCTTCACTAAAATTCCGGCAATACATATTCTTTTTTTGGTACCAAAATACGGTACTCAATAAAAATATGTACCAGTATTTCCGACATAAAATATTTAATAAGGGATATATTTAAACTAGAGCTGAAACTTGACGATAATCAAAATGTTATCGTCTCCAGAAATCTATCCCTTAAAAACGAGAGTCAAATGACTTATCAGTAGCAAGTCGCAGTATAAGTGATTGAAAAATCGCTACCAAGGATGCAAAAGGCCTACCTTTTCTGCGGCTGTATTTTTTCTGCCTACATTCTCGTTTCTCTTTTGACGCTGCTGTCGTTCGCTATTGCCTGGGCGTCCTACACGACTGTACGGCAGTCTGTAAGCAAAGCAGTAACATGACAAATAAATACTGCCCCCAGTACAGCCACCAGACGCGAGCGGTACAGCTTCTCTTTCCTTTTTTTACACTTTTTAATATTTTTAATCTTTTCAATATTTTCAATCACAAACGACGACAATAAATGCGGTTCGTTTATGCCACGACCGGCATCATCGCTTTCATGTGTGTTTGACTACGCAGAGAAAAGTGTACAAAGCGAGAGAACAAACTTTACCACGCCACACTCTCACCGAGCAGTCGGAGTACAGCAGCAAAACAAAAATGTATTCTACTGCTGTACGGGAAAATGTACTAGGTTTGGATGCCGTTCTGGCAAGAGCTGTAGTGATGCGTCACTGTAGCGGGCTGTACGGCTTGTGCAGATGTAAATATACCGAAAAAAAATTAGTTTACCAGTACCTTTGGCATCCCCCCCCCCTCCCTACAGTAAATTTGTTATTTGTCTTCGGTTCTCCAATCCACACTGAACGCTCGGAACAGTTTGTAGGCAAGGCTCTCAGGTGTTCCAATGATTCATTTCTTCATTCAACGACATGCAGTTGGTATAGGATACACTATCATTGTAGTACCAATTTGAAACAATAACAAACTAACATGCGGCAAATGTAATGATTGCGGCATCTTAGGGAAACGGTGAGAATTCCAGCGGAGAAAAACTGTATGTGCAGTTATATGTGTGTATTGTAAACTATCATTACCGTACAGTTAAACTCTTTGATGGGGAAAGGAAATATATTACACATTTGACAAAACTTGCGCAATAATATGGGGGCACGTTTCAAAATATTGCCCAGCAACTGTTAAATCGAAAGAATTACGACGAGCTAATAATAACGGAACATATGATTATTGGGATATATTCATAAACAAAGTTCGGAATAGTTCCTCTTATTTGTAGTGTAGCGACATAAATAGTTTGTGGTTTTAGTCACGTTTGTATTGTCGTTTAATCTTTATCTATAAAAGAATGAACACCGATTTTGCACCTAATCATTTTGGATTTGACATCCACATGGATCGTTTCGAATGGCGCGATTTTTTTTTTTGGTGACGGGCGGAATAGGCAGAATGTAGCAAGAAGAACCGGTGTATGGCGTCAAAGGACAGGAACATAGTGTTGCATTAGGCCGCCGTGCACTGAATTCTTTTAAATTGTTCTCGAAAGGTGCTAGAAAAGAGAATCTTTGTTTCTAGCATGTACCAGTTATCGAATTGGACGAAAGTCGCGCGGTGCATGAGACAACAGATTCAAAGAAGGTGCCGCATTAGAAAAAAATCTGCCAAAATGAGAGTTTTTTTTTTTTTTTTTTAATTCGTTTATTTGACACGGCTCATAGCGGTAGCTTAACGGAGCCGTGGATCTTTTATACGTTTACAATACATGTAAAAATAAAAATACAAACAAGAATTAATTAATTGGATCTCGTGCGCGCAACTTTTTATTGCGAGCGGAGACCTTTTTTCGCGAGGTCTGCTGGCAAACAGCGTCAGGGGGGTCATTTAATTCTCTCTTGATTTTCACGTCCCGGTCGAAGCTGGCTTGGTGTCCGGGATCAGATGTTCTCCCTTGCTTCTTGCACTTATTGTTGACCAGTGTAAATCCGTCGTCATTGTTACTGCATTCGTTGCCGATGTTGCTTACAGTTGCTTTTGGGGTGCTTGATGATTCTTTTGCGGTTGTCATTATGGTCTGAACAGCTGCCACAAAATTGGCCACCGTTTGTGGTTCAAGCATTGGTATTGAAAACTCTGTGTTAGGTTGGTTTGCCGTAGATAAGTTGGCAATCGGTTGAGATGCATTTTCCTCTGCATCTTCCGCGCAAGGTTGTCCATGATGAGCTGTCTGATTACAATACTTGCACGTAGGCGTTTGCCCCTCATGGGTGCATAGCGTAGTTTGCATAATTGTAGTTCCGTGAGTATTGAGTTTTATTGCCAAGTAGGAGGGTATAGGCCTTTCAACCCGCATCCTCACTACAAAAACGCCGTTAGGAGTACCCGGGAAGAAGTTTCTCCAAGTATCAGGTGTAACGGATTCTACTTCTCCGTATTGCGACATGCATTTTGCAATTGGCTCAGGAGGGGTACGAGGTGATAGGTCATATAACCTTACATCAATATAATCATTCTCAATGTATACGGGAATCTTAATTCCAATTCCAACAAAATTATGTTAAGTCTAATAGAAGTTATTAATGTTCAAAAACTGACGCTGCTTTTTCTACTTTGCTATAGTTCAAGGGAAACCTGTTCGCTCTCATCGTGCTAGCGAGAGCTCTCGCTCATCTCATCGAAAGCTAGTACAAGCACTATCAGAATGAGCTGAGCTCTGACACATTATCAATAAGTGCACAGGAATACGACACGGTGCAGTAAAGTTCTTATGCAAGCCTGGATCTGATACGATAGAGTTTGTCTAGCGGATAAGTAACAAAGCGGTTAGAAACAATTTCTGGTTTGCCTTACTAAAATCTACAGCGTCGTTTCTGGTAGGATAACAGTCTGTCAAATTTTTATAGGTGCACTGCGTGGTCTGAGCGTAAGAGGAGCCGGCTTGTCCCGCAGAAAATAATACATAGGTAAGCCGCATACTCACCACCTGGACATCGCACTGTGGTGCCTAATTAGAAAAAGGCGGTCAAAAATGCTTGCAGGTGTACAAATTTGTACCTTGATCTCTTCATAAAAGTTTCATCAAATTGCATTGTGTATGTTTTGGGATAGGTGATTTTTAGGATGGGCTGATTTTTTTCTGAATGTGGAACTCCCATTTTTTAAATATATTTTAAATAAACAATAACTTTTTTTTCTTCATTCTAAACAATAGCTCATTTTGTTCACATGGTCTATCTAAAAATTTATCCAATTTAGAATATGACTTCTGAAATTCCGAATACGCGCCTAAAGTTTAAAAAAATATTTTCAAACCTTATTTTTTAAATTAAATTCAAAAATTTAGATTAAGAAAGGAAGCTTTTGTTATGATTTTTTACTCTAGTGCTAGTCATCCACAGATGATGTACATCTTAGAAAATTTTCATAACGATCGCCTCGGAGGACTTCCGTAAGCTTGAAAAACGTGATTTTTGATACGATCACCCCGCCCCCGACCTCCCGAATTAGGAAATATTTCGATTTTTGTTTTGGGTAAAAATTACGTCCTGGTTCTTAGTCGTCCGTGGCGAGATTGATTATAAATTCGCTGTTTTTATTTATTTTGACATTCAAAAAATTAAAAAAATAAATATTTTGTTGAGTAAATATATGGTCAAAAATATGCAAAGATAATTTCACTCCCTGTAAGAATGTGAACTGTACGCCGAAAACTAAATATTAGAATGACGGTCCGCGAGACCATCCAAAAACGCACGCTAATATGTGTCCACACGGTTACAAATCGAATTTAGATACGCGAAGTCACACCAGCACACTCGACAAACACGTTAACATACGAACGCTTTAGCCCTTCGAGATCAATAACGCACACCTATGATAGCGCAAACTGGATAACACCCCGGTAATAAGGTGAATGTTATAGTGCTTACGAAGTTTCAAACGCGGTATCAAAAGCGATCCTACAAATGTTCCGTGTTCGTGCGATCATGAATCGGTCACGTCCGGAAATCATCACCCTTCGTCCTTTCATTTCATATATTCAGTTGGACCAATCAAAAAATAACGCTCATATCCACTAGACAACACGTTCCATGGCGACATGAACAGGAACTCTGGTGATATGGAAGATCTCATATTCTTCTACCATCTGAACCGTACACCGAAAATTCAGTATCAAATTCACTGTCCGTACGGGATCATCCAAGAACACACGCGAATATGCGAATAAAAACACGGCCATAAAATAGAATTTATACACGCGAAGTTACATACACGTTAGCGCACGCAACATACAAACGCACACGCGATCGAACCCGTTAACGTACAAATGCTCGAGCCCTTCGCGATGATACACGCCCAACGCCCGCACATATCTGAACCGTACAATGAATATCACATTCGGAATTGCGGCCTGCTGCAATTGGCCTTAAGCAGTGTTTTAGTGGGCGATATTGCCTGTCTCGTCTGCAATTGTAGTGTGTGATTATGACAGGGAGCCCTTCCGAGAACCCTGCTCTTCAGCTTCAGTAGGACAACTCTCGAAAAAAACGCAAACATAATTTGTTTCTCTTGTTGTTTTCATGATCAAAAAAATTCTAAACACCCCACACACACTGAGAGATTTAGAAAATGGAAAAAAAATAAACCAAAACTTAATTTATTGTAGTGGCTACTAAGCGAACTATGATTCGAAAGCGCTATATTGTATCAGCAAATTAGAAATTGAGCGCTTCCGGTACCCTGGACCAGCTGTTTTCTTCGCTAATGCTTTTGATTTAGTATCTTGCTAGTGTACAAAACCATATCAGTTCAAAAAATCTGCCTGCATCATAATGCAGCACAATCAACATGTAACTTCAATTTACACTCAACAAAGAGTCAACCGTTCAGATTCTACCCCAAGCCAATCTAATTAGCCCCTAGTTAAACCCCAATACCAGTTGCTATTGCGACAGGATCCGTTCATTCTAACCGGTTTCAACAAAGTACCGGTCGGTAGTTCGGTATGAGAGTATGTAACTATAATTTCAATTCAATCCCATTGAAAGGCACGTCAGTCATTATAACAATTCCCGTTCCCGTACACGTCGGTATGTGGATGCCGGGAACAGGCCGGTATATAGTCTAAATTATGAATTGGAAATAAAACCCTTCAGTACGCATGCTCTTTGAACTTCAGTCCGTGCTTCGGATCAGTGCATTTCTTACTTTGGTCTGTGGGACCGGCGGTTGGCTGTGGAAGTATTGCTACCTGTCGAACCGCGCGCAAACTGGTCTGGCTTATCAAGGACAGCGGCAACACCTGATTGTGCCATTCAGCGGACAAAGTACCTATTCGAGCAAGTGGTTAATTACGGAGAGCTAGTTAGAAGTAAAAAAAATCTCACAGATCATAGATGTCGCTGTGAATTGTTTTTTTTCTGATCACATATTTTATACTCTCGACCCGTTCCAGTTGAACTTTCACTTTCACGATATGTTATCATGGTTCGAGTTTCCGGGACATTTCATTGAAATTAATTTGAAAGTCGCAGAGAGTGGCGTGCTCATCATCGTTAATCTCTCCGAAGAAGATGTGACCTTTCACGGATGACATTGTGCCCATAAATCATTTAACAATCAAAAGGCAATAAAATTCAGCTGGCTTTGGATGTTCAAACAGCAGCAGATAAGTGCTCAGATTTACGAACGGAACAAACGAAAGTAAAAGAGTGAGAGCAATTCACCTTGCCAGCTACCATCGACGAACTGTCACTTGAACTCAGCGCGCCAAACCGCTTGATCGACAGGTAAATTGTATTTTTTCTACATCATGTCCAAAAATACAACAACGATCCTCGCCTGAGGACTCACGGGGACCGAATCAACAAAACAACGCCCTGCTAGATATCAACCGGCGAGCGCGAATTTGTAAGTAGGTGGGTATTTGATTAGGGCGGCTCAACTTTTGTGCTGAATGTCCGATAACCAATTTTGAATGGAATCCTAGAAAAGTACTGGACAGCTAGAATGATCTATCGAATGCTTGACAATACTGTCACCTTTCATTGACTTGACAACGAGGTTTCTGCATGAAACTGCAACCGAATAACTCACGATTATTTACAACACTCGTCAAGATCCATAGAAGATGATGTTCTTCAGCAAAAAGTTCGTCTAACTGATACTACTTTATCCAGGTTCAAGTGCAAGTTTGTCCAAGTAGTTTGCATAGTTAGACGATGGACCGTTCAAGTACAAAAACTTTTTATCCCATTCATTCGTTAGCCACGCTAATGAACATTGACCTCATTTACGAAAATGGCTTGCATGATGCACCGACCTCAAGCACCGGCAACGGCGACAGTAAGGTGTTACTTGCCAATTCTTTCCAAGGCTCTGGGGATACCTTTCAGCTATAGAGCAAAGCAAGGAAAAAGAAATTATCTGACCTTTTTTGTAATTTGTTTATTTGGAGTCGGACAACCTGGTGAAACCGATTCTTGACACTAGTGCGACAGGTAGAAGTAGGAAAGGTGGGCAGCGAGCAAGGTGAATCGATCATGTTGAAGGGCGCCTGATGTGCCTTCGGCGACCACTCGACAGGTCATCACGGCTTTGGACTGAAGGGTGAGGAGAGTATGTCATTTTAAAGGGCTCACTGGGGCCGGAAGGTTTTTATTTTCATATTTTCAATAAATATGAAGCGCTAGTGCACTGCGTACACGCTGCTTTGAAAAACCCAGCGAAATCGTCTTAGGGCACCAGCGGGTGCTCATTCAGCGAGCCATTTGCGCAACTTCCAGAGGGTTAATTTGATATAGGTGTGCTGACGACTTGATGATCGCAGAGATTAGCCTTTTGGGGCTTAACGCATTACATTTCCACTGAGGGCCGTGGCTGCATCAGTCCTGCAAACGAAGGTCTGGTTGATTGTCACCCGCTTATTTCGCTATCTTATGGTCTTGTTGTACGTGAAACCACTTCGATTCGATTTCCCAGAGAATATTTAATTCTCCAGAGATTTTTAGTATTTTTTATGTTCTAATGATTTTGTGGCACTTTTTTCACATTTCAAAATCCATCAAGTCCTGAAGTAGAATCGATACGGCGATAATGAAAAGGATCTATCGAAAGGTTGTCAAAGGCTTTTTATTATTCTCATTATTTACCAGGCAACGTACTGAAAAATTCCAACAATCGTATATGTATTCCAAAGCCAACCATCATTCTTTGCTCATAGGTAAATCTGTAATTTATCACAATTTATAACAAACATAAATCCAAGATAAAAGTACTGCTACACCTCAATTTATTAGGCGAATCAAATGATTTGTTAAAGAAATTAATTTATAAATCCGAACTGTAGAGAAAATTTAGAATAGGACCTAAGTAACAATGAGAGATTCTCCTAGGGTCTTTCTCTTTTGTTCATTACTCGGTCATTTCAACATTTACTACTCTACTCTTTGTATAATATTCTAGTAAAAACCGCCAGCTTTCGAAATGCACTAAAAAATTATTGCAAGGGCTTTGTTGACGTCGTAATAATCGAAAGAAAAAGTAAACAATGAGAAGCTCTCAATGTTACTTATGTCCTATTCTAAATTTTCTCAAGAACTATTCTATTAACATCTCGAATAAACTTTCAAGTGCAGGGCATTTCTCCACGGTCATCGTCGAATTCGCACTACCGCTGACGGGCGGTAACGGTAGCGGTGTTGCAAGTTTAGTGTTACAAAACGGTAGTGAAACCTAACACTTACCGGCGGACACGCCCCCTCGACCTAGGGTTTTAGCAGCGCAGTCAGTGTCGCATAATGCAAACTTGCATCGTATCGCCCTGGTCGGGTTATTTTCATCGGTCCCCTGCGATAATCGTAATGCGAACAGCATAAAAGCGAAAGTCTTTAATCGGATGTCTTATCGAGTTCTGCTCCGGAAGGAGAAGCCGTGCGGTACGGCTATTGATAGAGGGGGTTGCCAATGATCTTTTTGGTTATACCATAGGGTTTCGCAGAGTGCTTTTTTCTGTACTTTTCATCTGTCCATGAGCTATTTTATGCTTGTATAGTATGTCAAATACGATTTCATATTTTTTTTTCCTGATGTAAATTAGCTAAACACGTGTGATTAATTGATTGCATTTTTTTATAATTTATTACATTACAGGGTTGAGATATGCCGATCGACATCAGCTCCGATTGGCTAGCTTTGATAAGGTTCATTGGAAGTGTGCAACCAAAACGTGTGAATTCTATGTGGAATGTAAAAAGATTCAATAGTGGACGCTGCTGTAGGTTTGAGCGCTAACGTTTTAGTAGGGTTTGAGCTATTCATTCTCACATAGATTATTGCATCTATGTGAGAACCACTTTCAGGCGTATGTGGTCCGGAATTCCACAGATCTCGTCTTTCATGGATGTGTCGAAGAAAACAGTAGATTCAGAAGTATTTATGAAATGTACACGATTGGGATTGTAAGAAGAATGATTAATATTCTGCGCCATGTAGTCAAAGTACAGGGACATGAAACGGGTCTGAGAATTGAGCTCAACAAGCCTTTCGACATTTTCAATCACTTCCGGGTTTAAGATATCGCATCGAATGAGCAATCGAGCAAAATCGATTTTTCAGCGGGAGAACGCCCGCCAGGACTTCAAGACCCATCGTATGGGTCGACTGCATGCACCCTACAGGCGATACGCAAACAACAATACCGAATTCTTTCGAGTTTGATGAAATATATGTTCGTGGCGGAGCGAAAGTAGGAGCATCCGTAGTCCATTATCGACAGTATCGTTGTTTGATACAACCTAATTAGGTCTTCTGGGTGGGCAACCCACCATGTTCCGGTTATTGCACGAAGAACGTTGATCCTTTGTTGGCACTTCTGTTTCAGATACCTAATGTGACATTCCCAAGTACCTTTAGAGTCGAACCAGACCCCTAGATATTTTACTGTGAAGACCTGAGCTATAGTTTGACCTATTAATAGAAGCTGTAGTTGTGCTAGTTCACGCTTCTTATAAAATACAACTAGCTCGGTTTTCTACGTGGATAATTCGATCCACAGCTTAATAGCCCAAACAGACAAATTGTCCAAGGTATTCTGTATTGACCCTTGTAGATTGACAGCTTTGGGCCCTGTAACAGAAACCACTCCATCGTCTGCAAGTTGCCTTAACGTGCAGGAATTGTCAAGACATTCATCAATGCCGTTGACATAGAAGGCTCTGGGGAGGGCCCATGTAACTAAATCGTCATGTCGATAAGCACCATGCGAAAAATGCATGTGCTTTTCTGATAACAAGTTTAGTAAAAAGTTGTTTAAAGTCGTTGAAGGACCATACTGGTGCAGCTTCTCTGAAAGGATGTTGATCGAAACTGAATCAAAAGCCCTTAATATCTAGGAACACTGATGCCATCTGCTCTTTGCTAGCATAGGCCATTTGAATTTCGGTTGAGAGCAACGCAAGACAATCGTTTGTCCCTTTGCCTTTGCGAAAGCCAAATTGTGTATCTGACAGTAAGCCATTTGTTTCGACCCAATTGTCGAGGCGGAATAAGATCATTTTCCCGAACAACTTCCGGATACAGGACAGCATTGCGATCGGACGATACGAATTGTGGTCGGAGGCTGGTTTTGCTAGTTTTTGGATGGCGATGACCTTCACTTGTCTCCAATGGTGTGGGACAATGTTAGCCTCAAGAAACTTATTAAATAAGTTCAACAAGCGTCTCTTGGCAGAGTCTGGCAGATTCTTCAACAAATTGAATTTGATTCCTTCTGGCCCTGGAGCTTTATTGTTACACGACCAGAGAGCAAGTGAGAATTCCAGCATCGAAAAAGGTGTTCCGTTCGCGTTATCGCGAGGGGACGCGGCGTGGTAGATCTTCTGTGGCGGGGCGGAATCCGGACAAACCTTCTTGGCAAAATCGAATATCCAACTTAATTAATTATTCCACGCTCTCGTTAATACTGTTTCGGTGTCGCAAACGTTCCGCCGTGCTACAAAGAGTGCTCATCGATGTTTCTCTTGTTAGTCCGTCAACGAATCGGCGCCAGCAACTACGTTTCTTGGCTTTCATCAAACTCTTCATTCGCGTTTCTAACGTCGCGTATTGTCGATAGCTAGCGGGTAACCCGGCATCCCGGAAGGTCTTTTACGCGGCGGTCTTCTCCGCGTAAACGTCTGAGCACTCTTTGTCCCACCACGGATTAGGAGAACGTTTTTGTCTGTTCTCGCCGGGTACTCTTCCTCCGGAGGAAGTTCTTGGGTAGATTCGATGTTGTCGCCGCAGCATAGCTCTTCCAATCGATATTTCGTGTGAGGTCATACAAAATATTGATTGATTTCAATGGCCTTGAACCGTTATTGATTGAGACTACGATCGGCAGATGATCGCTGCCGTGAGGATCAGGAATTACCTTCCACGTGCAATTTAACCGCAGCGATGTTGAGCAAAGGGATAAGTCTAAGGCGCTTGGGCGCGCTGGAGGAGCAGGAATCCGTGTCATTTAACCCGTGTTTAAAATTGTCAAATTGAAGTTATCGCAAAGATCGTGAATTAAGGAAGACCGGTTATCATCATAGAGGCAACCCCATGCTGCACCGTGAGAGTTAAAGTCTCCTAAAACTAGTCGCGGTGCTGGCAGGGATTCTATGATGTCATGTAGCCGGCGATGGCCAATCGCGGTGTTTGGGGGGATATACATGGAAGCTATGCAAAGATCTTTGCCTTTGGTTGTTACTTGACAAGCAACAACTTCAATAGCTGTTATCGAAGGAAGGTTAATTCTGTAGAAGGAATAGCACTTTATGATCCCCAAAAGCACTACTCCATAGGGGGTGTCTCGATCCAGGCGAATAATATTAAAGTCGTGAAAGTTGAGATCTATATCGGAAGTTAACCAAGTTTCACATAATGCAAATGCGTCGCAACTCAAACTATTTATTAAAATTTTGAGGGAATCGATTTTCGGGATGATACTTCTGCGATTCCACTGTAGAATGGTGATCAAATCCGTGATCTCGTTCGATGAGTTAGCCATCGAAGGATACAATCGCTGAAAGAGGGGGCCATTTCGCAGTCAACTGCTTCAAAAATGTTCTTACTGTAGGGCGAAAAGCTAACATAAGACTTTTAATAGGATAAGTTGTATTGAAAGTTTTTATGATCCAGTCCACTATGTCCGAGAGTTTAATAAATCCAGTGCTGTGATTATTCTCGAGCTGAAACAAAGAAACACTTGGGATTTTTAATGTCCCTGGAAGTACTGGGAACTCCATCTCTAAGCTTAATCCTCCGAGACCAGGAGCTACTTGCTTCGGTTTGGTTCCACACTTCCAATAGATGTCAGTTTCGGAGCCCCGTCAAGGGATACCTTTTGGCCTTTACAAGGAAATTTAGGAGAGGAAATGTTCCTCCTCTTCCTATAACTTCTAGCCACCCTAGTAGATGTTCCCTCTTGTGGGTCATGGGCCTCGCAATCGTCAGGAGGCAAGTGAGCATAGATGTTTGTTGAGGATGGTGGCGTAGCTTTCTTTAGCATTTATGCGAAAGGACGTTGTTTACACTTTGTAAAATTCATGGCCTGCGGTACAAACAGACGCACAGGCAGACGAATCTTGTGCAAGAGGACATAGTTCGGCAAAGCGGTACCAGCGAAGGTCACCCGATAAGAGTTTAATTGGGGGTACGATTTTGAACCATCCCCCGCAACTACTACTGAGTGCAACCGTTTGCTCTGAAGTATTTTCACTGGCTGGAGCAAGCGGTCTCCAAAATGGCCAACCCCGTGCTGCAGCAGATCCTCGCACGTCAAACTCTCATCGATGAAGACGCCTTCAGATTGTACCTTTACAGCTGGAATATACACGTTATCCCGCGTAAAGTGCTCACAGCAAGCAATATCGTTTGCCTGCTTTGAGTTGGCTATAGCAACACCCTTATTTTGTCCGAAGGAACCTTTGAAAGCCGAGAACCGTTCTGTCAGGTCTTTAGAAATCCGAAGAAGATTCAGCGATTTAGTCTTGGGCTGAAAGACGACCACAAATGGACCAGTTGAGAGATCTGGGTAGCATTTGAGGCGGGGGGGAGCCTTACGAGTTGAATCCGATTCAACCTCCATTTGACAATCAGGAGAGGGAACGATCGAAAACGTCAACGCACAGGGTCAGCGTCCGCGCAGACGGAAGAAAGCAATAAATGTGTTAGGAAAGATAAAAATCACTTAGCTTTAAACTGGTGTCCAACGACGAACCGATCCAGCTTATACAGTTGTCTATTGTTTAATCATCACACGCGAACAAGTCTGTGGACTGAACCGAACTGTTATAACCTTGAACGCGGATTAGCACTATTCTTTGTCACTATACACAACACAGACTGGAAAAATCACTTGTGTCTCGATCGATAGCTCGAAAGCGATGGACGAATGTATATTATTGAGCGTATTTTTGGAAAATTCCAATGAAAGTGTCATGTCTCTAGATTGAAAGTTGACCGAGCAAGAGATCAACGGTACATTGTGGTCGAAAAATTTAAAAAAACGTGGAGTCAATTATTATCTTTCGTTATAAAGTTATGTTGTCTTCGGGAAAGTTGCTTAGTTCAAATGTGGTATCTTCGAGAAAATTTAAGGGTCCCATTATTTTAAATATATCTTCTGAAGATACAAACTTTGTAGGTCCTGTATGTTTCGAAGTAGAGCATGTTTTGGCGAAAAAATTTACTAACAGATTATGTTTTCAAAAATGCGCCATATTTCAAAACTTGAAGGACCTACAAAGATAGTGTCTTCAGAAGATACACTTATAATTACCTGGCATACAATTTTGTCGCTGAAACTATCTTTCTATCTCGTTCCATTAAAAGTTGATAACAGCGCCGCCCTTCCTAACGAATATGAAATTATTGAATACAGCGCTAAATGCGATGCAACAACTTTGCCAAAGACACCATAACTCTAAAATGAAAAATAAGAAAAGGATGTGTGGATTGTGGGTTACCCCATTTGGTACCCGCGGGGTTACCCCTCGTATTGCGAAAATGCTCGTGAATTGATAAATAGTATAGTACATTTAATGATCATATTTTTTGTAGATAACATAAGTCACTGAACTACAAATAAAATTACGTATTTTTACAATAAAACCAATGTTAATTTGGAAATACGGAGGTTTTTCCCATTCCCTGTAAAAAATGCAAAATGTGCTTAGCCCCTTTTGGATGTCAGCCATTCATTCAGTGTAATTAAATCTGAATGGAACTGACAAGGTCGTAGCGTTATTGTGTGGCAATGTTTACATTGGTTTTCTTTTTCAGTTCGACTTTATAACAGTAATTTAGTATGTACTTGTACATGGAACACCTATCTAGACCTATAATGTAGAACAGATAAAAGTTTTAAGTATCCCCTAAAGCAGGTGCCCTTGGCAAGGGCCAATCCTGAAGTCAGCATCATCTAAGAAGCAAATGCCAAAGAAGGCGTATACTCAATTATCACACGCATGTGCAAAAATTGAACAATACATTAATGGTTTCTTTGTTTTTAAGAAAGTAATATATATTGTAATCCATTTTCAATATTCCTAAAATCCCGGAAATTGATATTTTATTTCGCAAACCTCAGGAAATTGACAACCTTCGTTGAATGGAATCTCTAACCACAATCGAATACAAAATATCTCAAACAATAGGATAGTGTGCACAATTTTCCAATTTCCAATTATGATTAATTATAGCATTGATTATATCAGCAACTGAAATATTTTTGAATCCTTTTTTGGTCCATAATATCTTATCTTAACAAAATCAAAAAAAAAACTTACCCGGCCGGGTGATACGGCCCACGTTGAAACGATGTGTGTAGTTGACCTTGAAAAAGTGCTCGACGATGGCACGCTCTGCTTTGCCCTCGCCCCGGATCGGCGAGAACAGGTACTCGGGGTCGATTTCGTACCGGATCTGTTGGTACCTGTTTGGAGAGTGGAGGGAATATAATTATTTATTTATGATTGTAGATTAGTATGGAAAAAATGCACGCAAGCACGCGAGAAGTTCCAAGTCAATAATCGTAATAGAATGAATTCGCGGCTAGCAGAGAGGACGGCGGAAAGTGAAAGTTCTTTTGGCTAACCGGCCGGCGGGCGCCGATATCGAAGTCTAACTGCGATTGCAAAGT
This sequence comes from Topomyia yanbarensis, assembly GCF_030247195.1. NCBI lineage: Eukaryota > Metazoa > Arthropoda > Insecta > Diptera > Culicidae > Topomyia > Topomyia yanbarensis. Next base: position 79,241,850 of record NC_080672.1, read on the forward strand.
GTATGCTCTAACTGGTAATTAAAATGGAGCCAGCACCCAGTTGCGTAATGGTTTTCTGTTTGTAGATTTACATGGGGAATTAGTTCACTAAGTTAAATCGGGATATTGAGAATTGATTGGTTTGCTTTCTATGGAGCATTTTGAAGCTGTTTTGGAAGTTTAAACTAGACAGTTAGTTTTACGGCATGGTAGTGAAGAAATTTCTTCGGTTTACGGGTCAAATATGAGAAGGCAAATAAGCCTGCAAGGTTTGTAAAAGACTTTAACTTTTATTTTTAGAAAATTTTATGTAATTGATTGTATATTTTAGTAGAATTGTATTTCCAAGCAATATTTTAAATGATTTTTTTTAAATTATAGGTATGTGATAATCCTTTACATAGAAAAGAAGCAACGAGCTCCAAAAATAATTTCATTGGTAAAATATCAAGCTACTTTGTGTGTGTGAGAATTGAGTTACCTCGAGCTTTAAGAAAATATCAATACACCTTATAGTTACTAGTGACACTGTCTACAATGTTTCCTTCAGTCCACAACTCGTAATCGAATTCATCGGAGCACTCAGGTTACGGAATGTGTGTTGTGCACAAACTTTGCCTATCTCACTTTGCATCTCTGCGTTTGCATACATTATGGATAGCGATGGGTTTGTGCGTATTTAGGCTAAAAGCTGCACATACTGAGTAGCTATTATTGCGTTAACGAACTTGAGACAGTTTTTCGCTAATCTGTGAAATTGTGATATCTGATTTAATGCCGTTACGCCCTACATCCGCATCGATTATCGTGTAACTGGTTATAAATATTTAAGTTATTCTGGTGGGACATATTGCAAAATGCTCAATTTTTTGTTTGGATTCGTTCACTCTAACTACAAAATCAAAAATACACAATAGTTTGCTCGTAAATTCCGAGGATTGCTATCAGGATTCAGAATATATTGGCTCGATTGGCACGTTCCCCATGCTATTCGAAGATTTGTACCTTGCCACCTCGTCTTTTCACTTTTGTGTTGGGAGGGGAAAAATAGATAAAAAAGAAAGTAGAGAATTGGAAAATGGCACCATAATACAATCACAAACTAAAACAGTAAACAGCCTTAAATATTCACTAACGAATGAATAATGAATCCTACTGATGAAGCCTATAGCTCTTTACCGCACTGAGTTAGCAATAACAGTATATCATTGAGTTTTAAGCTCCCTGTAGATAAGTTTGTACATGTATGGGGAACCAAAAAATCTGTAGAAAATAAGGTAATTGTTCCGAATCGCGACTTTTTCGAAAAGAGGGTTAATTTCATTTGGAAATGGTTCTAAATGGTCTATTTTATAACAAGCAATGAAAACAAATTCGGGGGGAAAGCTTTAAAGTAGTTTAAACTGGAAAAATAAGTTGTTCCCACTTACTTTACTAACAATGGCATTGTTCATGAGAAAATGACGTTAAGGGTGAAGGTAGTGTGATTCGGCTTTGCCGCATAGTTGAGTTCAAGGATTCGAAGCGGCACAAAGCCGCTGAGAAACCGACGGACGAGGCGGTTTTGATCTTGCTATTGAAGGGTGCAATCAAACCTGTAATCCACTCGTTTGCCCGGTATACTCAAACAGGGGCTATCCCTAGTTTAAGTCCGACTGAGCGGCAGCGAAGTCGGACAGCACTTGAATGAAGCGATGTGGCTACATTCGGCACTGACATTTTATTTTTGTAAATAAATACTATCCTATTGTTACTAAATAAAACATTGTTAATGCCTAATGTGGCTACGCCACATCGCTTTTTGCCATGCTGTCCGACTTCGCTGCCGCTCAGTCGGACTTAAACTAGGGATAGCCCATATGTTTGAGTATACCGGGCAAACGAGTGGATTACAGGTTTGATTGCACCCTTCGGTAGCAAGATCAAAACCACCTCGTCCGTCGGTTTCTCAGCGGCTTTGCGCCGCTTCGAATCCTTGGACTCGACTATGCGGCAAAGCCGCATCGCACTACCTTCACCCTTAACGTCACTTTCTCACGAGCAATGCCACTGTTAGAAAGGTAAGTGGGAATAACTTATTTTTCCCGTTTAAACTACTTTAAAGCTTTCCCCCCGATTTTTTTTCATTGCTTGTTATAAAATAGGCCATTTGGAACCATTTCCAATAGAAATTAACCCTCTTTTCGAAAAAGCCGCGATTCGGAACAATTACCGAAAATAACCTAGTTGACCAATCCTTTTCAAACATTCAGACCATAAAATATATCCCATTAGTACGCATATTTATTTCATTCAACTTCAGTACCATAACCGTACGCTCGCACCTTACGCTTAACTCCAGTCATTAAGTTCTGTACAACATATGTACGGAAACCCAATTTTCCATATCTTCCTCGGATTTGACCTCCTTGGGATGCTTCCGTAGTGTCTGCCTCATAATTGCCCAGTATTTTTCGATGGGCCTTAGTTCCGGTGCGTTTTGGGGGGTTTATGTTCTTTGGTACGAATGTGGCCCCATTGGTTTCGTACCACTCCAGGACAACATTTGAATAGTGTCACGAAGCAAGATCTGGCCATGCGGTCGTGAGGCCCTCGTGTTGATTCAGCAGAGGAAGCAGACGCTTCTGTAGATACTCCTCCAGGTAGATCTCCCCATTTACTTTCCCGGCAGTCACGAACGGCGCGCTCCGTTTGCCACATGAGAAGATCGCTTGTCAAATCATGTGTTTATTTGCAAACTTTGAAAGTTTCTGCTTTCTTACTTCCTCCGAAACATCAAACTTGTGTTGGGCTGTGAAGAACAGTAGCCCCGAAAGTCCACCTTGACGTAAGTCTCACCATCCATGAGGCTTCGTCAGCATCTCGGTGTACAGTTTGCGGGCCAGCAGCTTTCCCACCGTATTTTTGCCGTTCGTCACGATTTTGAGCCTTTTGCACTGTATACATGTACAGTACCTCCCGGTCTTTGGGATTCCGCTTAAACGCTATCACTACATGCTTGTGATCCTGATCACTATTAGAACATCCATTCTGACCGCATTTCTCCTTCTGTTCGATGCTCAGAGTTTAGTATGATTGCACAATTCCAAGTTGTTTTCCGCTGTCCCGATGAAAGAGTTGAGTATTTTCCAAGTGCTTAAGGAAAATCAATTCGCGACTATGCTTTTTGGGTGACGTCAAAAAACTGACGGCGATGACAATACAGTGTAAACAATACACTCTAAACTACTTCTACCCCAATTTTCAAGAGAAAATACCCAATGTGTCATTTTCTACATCGTTTTTTCCGTAATGCAATTTGATGTGCAAATGGTATGATGTTCCGTGATCGGATTCTCAAAGATTACACGAATAATACTCAGCACGCTGAATAGTATCCATATAGTTGATAAAAAACTTCAATAGTGCTTGGAAACATGCAACAAATTCTTTGCCATTTTCAGTCTCACATCCGGCAGAATACCAAGGCCCGGGATTTTATTATCGTGTGATGTCTAATTTTTAGTTCATTACCCATCGTACTTCGGTGGGTGACAGAGCTAATGAAGACTGTCGATTTTGTTGGCATTGGGCCGGAGTCTCAAAGGTTGCGAGTTCGAGTCTCGCCTCTGGGGGGAATTTTTTTTTCACATGATTGCTTAGCTTCACTCACCATTTCCGATCGTTTTCCCCGTTGGATACAACCAGTCCTAAATAAGGTATTGGCACTTAAGTCAAAAGACCAAAAAATTGAATTATTAGTTTAATTCGAACGGGCGGGTTCGCTCCCGTCATACCTCTGTTCACTGGGCAAGGGACCAGAAATCGACAGTCTTCATTAGCTCTGTCACCCACCAAAGTACGATGGGTAATGAACTAAAAATTAGACATCACACGATAATAAAAACCCGGGCCTTGGTATCTAGCGGGGAAATTAAATAGATCAAATGTGTTGTGGTGATCAGCTGCCGTTGTGTGTGATTCTCGCTTTGCAGGCAGGGTACGATCACTGTCGCCAGTGGGATAACCATATGTTATTTCTGGGATGTCACCATACCCAGGGATAGCATAAGGGTTAGTGCATTGGGCCGGAGTCTCAAAGGTTGCGAGTTCGAGTCTCGCCTCTGGGGGGAATTTTTTTTTTCACATGATTGCTTAGCTTCACTCACCATTTCCGATCGTTTTTCCCCGTTGGATACCACCAGTCCTAAATAAGGTATTGGCACTTAAGTCAAAAGACCAAAAAATTGAATTATTAGCTGAGTTCTTTGATTTGAGTTCGACATACAATTAGAATCAACGAGGAGACATTCGGAAAACTAAAAGGTAAGTTTTCGCAAGCGTGGTTTCTTTTTTACAATAATATATTTTATTATTTTTCATATCCAGTAACACGAGATCCTATTTACAGGAAAAAGGAGAAAGGACCTCGGAATAAATTTATAAGCATCGTATTAAAAACTAGAGATACCGGTAAGTGGAATTTTCTATACAGATTAATGCGTTTGTTAGTATTATTAAAAATACAGATCGGTTAAATTTCAAATTTTGTCTTTGCGTAAAAAGTACTCAAAATAGACATTTTGTACCCGAACTCAAAACTGAGTAAGTGAGGAAAACTCAATTTTTGACCATGTGCACTTTTTATGGAATTGAGTTATTTTCAATGAGCGTGTGCCACCCAAATGGTACCCACATATCATTTCACAGTACTTGTTTACAGAGGTACCTGTCTCATTTAGAGTAATTAATTTATACCTAGTAGTACGAAAGTGAAATCGGAAGCATTTGAAGACGGTTCACAAACCAATTAAAATACCGGAAAAAAGGTAAAATTTGTTTATAAAAAGTCGACGTGAAGTTTGTAGCGGTTACCACATGGTTGTATGATTATGTTGCCAATACCTCTGGGTAGGTCCCCAGAGGGCCTTTTATTCTTGGCTCTAGATTGCCATCTGGAGATTAATCTTTCCTAGGACGATAGAACGGGCCGAGGTCCGGAGCACCGTGCCATTTCGACTTCGTCTTTAACACCACGTGTCGAAAATCAACCACAGAACCATCCAGAACGAACGCCACACGTCAACCTACCGTCGTCTGGCAACCCTGCGAATCGGCAATCAAACAACCGGTCGAATGGACTCCCGGTAATAAGAATGACCATCACTACACCTGACATCGGGTCCTAAAACACTCGGTTCCCTTTTCCGATTCCGGCGTCATCTATGGACGCCACGAATTCACGGCGTGTGTCCTGGTCCAACAGCACCGGTTCCGCATAAGACCGCCGTATATCGCCGCCACTAAACAGCAACCGCTACCGTCAAGATCCACCGGGCATGCATGCAACGTTGACAGATGATCCTGCCAGTTTCCGTCTACAACCGATAAAAACCACAAGTAGCAAGTGACGTCACTTAGGGTAATTTAGTTAATTAATAGTGTTAAGATGTTTTCAAACCGGTGAGAATTGTACTGTATAAGCACTGAGCCTTGAATTAGCAAATTTGCACCACGTTTCCCTCTTGCTCGGATTTCGGACTCGAAAGGAGTCGCCAGCCCTCGTCCTTGGTTGTCGGCCGAAAAGATTGATCAGGTCGTAGATTTTGAGCATCTCCCACGTAAGTACTCCCGTTTGCTGGTCTTCGTCTGGTTGCATTGTCTGTGCCATTGCCGGATGCAAATGGGTCACCCTCTAAATGAGTGTATCTGATGGTGTGTGGCATCCATATTCACCACAAGTAAGCATTCTTTTCCCACCCTGAGCAGCTCGAGGTAACACTAACTACCAGAGTAAAAATAAATAAATAAAATATTTGGACGTTTTCACATCGAATCGAAATGTCTTCCACATATTTCCACATTGCTTAGTAATTGACGTTCAAAATGGCGGTATTTTAGCCCACTTTATATAACAACTCTTAAGTTTTGAAATAAAACAATGTTTACACCTTCGACAAACATCTGTAATTTCCTAATTCCAACAATTTCATAGAACATTCGAAGAATTGCAAAAATCCCAGAAAAAAGTTATAATGAAAAATTCATATTTTGGGTGCTTCCCACAAACAACGCGTTTGATCTCGACACCATCAAATTTTAGAGAGTTTGCCTGTTCAGCAAGTTTTCTCGAATTAGAATTTTCTACAACTTTGTCATTGACACCATGACTCTATCTCGAAAGAAATAAATTGTCTATCTCGCTTTTAGGTCGATTAATCTCAATTCATTATACATCAAAAGAAGGGGGCTTCCATTCTGAAAAAGTATTCCGAACACACCAAATCACTTAAATCAACTCCGAGAGCACAATTAATTAAACGCACGGTTTGTTACTATTGCGAACACAGTTCATATACTCTTTGAAGTGGAACTAGAATAATCCAAACTTTTCCCGGATTTTTATATAGAGCAAAACTTTTAATCGCCCAATTTGATCGGTTCGTTCGTCACAATTCTACGAGCAAATGCCCAATAATCAAAACTACCTGCACGGTGTGAGTCGAAAAGACAGTTGAATACTACCTGACAATTCTAATCTACCTGACATGAAAGTCTTTCGATTTCGCAAGTAACTTATTTAATCCAGTAGTCTCTTTGAGACTTGAGACATTGTCCAGAGGCTTTTCCGACACCTTCGCTCAGAGGATCGAAGGGAACTTCTGTACACTTTGCGAACCAACTGAAATGCCTACGATCCGTTCCTGTGTCTGTGATTCCAAGCGCTTCTAAATACCTTTTTGAGTAGATCAAGTTCGGTATTCCACTAAGGTGTTCCTCTAGAAGCACGCATAACTCGAAACGGACAAGCCTCTTGGTACGCTGCTACTATTAGTGAGTTTGTTTTATCTACGACCTTATCCAACTCATTTGGAGATTCCATCGTCGGAAGATACCTATGAAACCTAGTCGCCAAGCCCTCTTTGTAGAGGTCCCAGTTCGTAGATTTGGGATTGCGATATGTGACGATACGCGAGATATTTAAATGATTAAAGACGATGTACTTATGATCAGCTAACGACGGTTCTAACTCGTTTAAAACGAGCCGGTGTGTCAACTCATGTGTAATACCGTCAGAGCAGAGAGTTATATCTAACACCTCTTCTCTACCAGCACGTGGAAATGTGCGTTTTGCTATATTAAGTATGTGCAGTTTTGTACTACTTACGTATTCCATCAATTCGATGCCTCTCAAATTGATATCTGAGCCACCCCAAATTATATGGTGGGCATTTGTGTCACTGCCGATTATGAAGGGAAACCCATTTTTGCTACAATCCTTTTGAAATCATCAGAAGGTTCATTATACGGCAAATATGCCGAACAATAGACGTATTTCTACAGTATCAACCGTCATATCGACCGTGACAGCACAAATATCGCGAGGTCGGATATAAGACATGCGTCAATAGCACTGTTCGCAAGCATGCAAGCAACATGCACGAGGCATTTCACGTGGATTTGTCATGCCTTTTTTGTTTAAAGCTACGAAGACGAGGTTAAGTTTCCAGCTAGAAGTTTCTTTTCTGGAAATACGGTTCTTGAACCAAAACTAGGGAAGCTTTTTCTTTTTGCCGTACGTTTATGCTGAAGATTAATTTTTGTTACTCTAACCATACTCGACCACAGCACTATACATTTCATCATTAGCACTTGTTATACAGCAACTAGAAGATACCAACCGAGTTGGCTTATAATCGCCTACAGCGAACTCCGAAATCGGTATTAGGAACATGACCATCATTTGAATCCCACGATTTGCGAAGAAATAAACGTCCACTGTATTAGGTATTTGCGTAACACAGCCAGGATAAGCCCCACGACACTCCGTGCGCGACTGGTATATTTTAGTCCTACCAGCCATTCAGTCCTCAGCACAGAGAAACACCTTGAGGACTCCTGTTGTCAGTCGCCTCTTACGACACGGGAGCAGGAACCCAGTGGATCAATTCTTGGTTGAGATACTTCAACCAGCCGGATGCCACAAGTCCTCTAGGCTGGTTTTATCCGGTGAAAGATAATATAATGTTATCAGCGGTGGCTTTGGTCCACTAGGAGGACCAAAGCCACCGCTGTTAGTCGCCTCGTACGACACGAGAACAGAAACTCAGTGGGTCAATTCTTTGCTAAAATACTGCGAGAAATTTCAGCCGCCGGATACCACAGGGCCACCAGTGGCAACATCGGCATGGAGTTTGGCTTATCAGGGCGATTGATTGTTACTGATGGCTGCAAGATCGACGAAGCTGAGATGATTCGGGAAATGGTTCTAGGCGAATCGTACACGTACCTCGGATTCCAGCACGTATATCTGGATCTCGCTATACCGACATAAAGTTTGAGCTCCAAGAACAGTGTGTGAGTCGCGTTAACTGTATCTTCAAGTCTTACTCGATCGCGAGGAATGCGGTAAGAGTAATCAATACGTTTGCTGGTCCCGCGTTGATTTGCAGTTTTGGCGTCATCTAATGGAGCCGAAATAACTGCGGTTATACTGCCAAATGATACGGAAAGTGAATACCGTAAACAAATGTTTACGTTTAATGTAATTTCAGGGGAAGAATGCCACACACGAACAAAATTCAGGTGTGAATTTTGCTATATGTAGGGGAACATGGGGAGACTTGACCAAGCATAAAATTCTATTTTTGGCTATGGTGTCTTCTATTCGATTCTTATTTTTTCAGAAATATTTTTATACTTGTTTCGATGCCTTAAGGTAATTTTAAAAGTTTCCTTGCAGAAAATATTACGTGATTAATAAATTTGCATTAAATGATGTAATTTTTTATCAAACTTTGTATGGACTTATCTACTCGACTACTAATTACTATTAATGTACTAATATACCATCTTAATCTTTGTGAAGCAGTGAAATTATTTTACATAAATTGGAACATTGGAATAGTTATCACTAGAATTTGAATGCCATTGAACGCAATAACTAATGTCGGTGAGACTTGACCAAGATTTTATGGGGAGACTTGACCAAGTGACAATTTGCTTAAGAACGATACAAAATTCCCGATATTTATTATGCTTTGGTAACTGCTGTTAATGTTAATCACGCCATCAAAAATCCCACCTCAAACATAAGTTTATATTTTGGTATTAGTAATAGTAGCAATAGTAGGAGTGATTTCGTGATGTGTGAACGTGCAATGAAAGCAGTACAGTGAATCTTTAAAAAGAAATGCATTAAAAAAATCGAAATTTATCGTATGCAACACTTTTATATTTTTACTGCTACCTAAAGATCTCGACAATATGGAAAAAAATAATTACAGTACGCCTTATGTCATTATTTTTTGTTATGATTTTTCAAAGTTCTCTTGATCAAGTCTCCCCGCCGTGGGGAGACTTGATCAAAAAAACGATCTCAGAAAAACTTTTGTAACTTTTCAAAAGTTAAATTAAAAATTTTGCAAAAAATCATGAAAACGCACAATTACTTTGCACATTATATCTCAATCACTTTTGAGGGATTGAAGGCCTTTTTAGAGATTTATGCAGATTTAGCTGAAAACCTGTTCAAGTCTCCCCATGTTCCCCTACTCCCATCCGGGCAACCACCGGCGCTGCAATCAAGAACTATACTGGGAGGTAGAAGTCCTGACTGTAGGTACATTTTAAACACGGTCCTTATCATTTCAGTGATCCCATTGGTGCTGCGTTACCAGTAATCAACCAAGGTGTTGTAGTTTTGTCCTTCTGAAAAATTGGTTATTTGGTTGGATTATTGCTTATGAAGAGCTTTCCAATCTGGAACCGTCTTTAGTCAACCCAACCCATAATCCTAAATCCAGATTGAATTGTTTCTCAAAGTTTCATTCCGATTCTGACCAAAAAGGGCACCTCAATCGCACTTACCCAGTCATACACAGCAACGTTAGCAGCACCGGCACGATAATGAAGTATCCCGGGTGTCGTCCGATGAACATACCCAGCTTGTAGAAAGACCAATTCAGAGCCTTGTCCACACATGAGATCCCACAAGTCATCTGAAAATGGAAAATAAAAATGAAGATTGATTAGTTTCGCTTGAAGTGGGAAGAAGGGCACTATCAGATCCGGTAGTTGTTTTGCAAAAAAATCCAGCTCGGTTAAATAAATGAAACTATGCCCATAGGCTACTGGCATCCATAAAATAAGCTTTCTCGGGGTGGACATTTCGAACACAAACATCAAACCGGCCCAACGTTAGACAACTAAGCACATAACAAGTTGTCGCGATCACTAGCTGTCACACGAAACGAGAGTACCACTCTGCGTGAATTAGCTAGTCGGTCGAAGCCAGGTTTGCAAATTTGCAATTTATGCTCTGAACAACTCGATGGGAAACACTACAAGAGCAAACAAAAAAACGACCGCATCGTGGTCGGTCGGCCGGTCGTTGTCTCGACTCAATTCTCAAGTTCACATGGAATGGAATTTAAATGAAAACGAAAGTTTTCCCCGCTCGTTTGTTTGGTTTTTCTTTTACCTGTCGCGGCGGCGGCGGCGGTGCAGTTGGTGGGTGCTTGCTTCGAATGGGAACTACGCACCGGGGGAGGGTGCTCGTTCGTAATGGGATGTAAACAAACGAACAGCCCAGCCTCTCTTTGGTCTTTATGAGCGATTTCCTCCTCGATCCTAGCTTGGTCTAACACACGCAGCATAAAGCGCTGGTGCGGGTGATTATTTCAAGTTCGTAGCAGCTCTGCGCCGACGGGCAACCTAAGGGAAGGTACCTAGTCTGGCCATGTTTTGTATATTCATGGTTTTCCGCAAGGATGGAAACCATGGGCAGTTGGAGGGGAAAGTAATGATAATCGTCAATAGGCTTGACGGTCAATTTCCCACGAGGTTTTAAGTTATACTAAATCTGTTTTCTCGGTGCTGTTTTCGTTTGAAACAGGTTGAGCAGGAAAAGTTTAAATTGCGCTGTTTTCTCTCATTGTAATGCTTTATTAGTTAGGCTGTAAGCAAACAACAGTTGCGTTGCGCAGCTCCGTTTCTTGCATTGGGTAATTTGAGAGATCATTAATAGAATTAACATTGTACGAGTCGGGTGAAGTAGGAAAACACGATTGATCATGTTATAAAATTAAGTGTAACTGTGTATTGTATTATTTAATTCGAATGGATGAAGAAAGCATGTCAACCATTCGAATAATAGCTGCTTTCTCGGTTCGAAATTAAAATGACAAATTCCCGTCCAGTAATTGCAGTGAAAGAACTCACCATCAAGCATTCAAGTTTGTTCAATGTCAACGCCTTATGACCGATCGGAGCGAGTGAAACCGTAATTCCGAGCACCATGAAAACCATGTTTCCATCGTACATTCCAGCAGCCGCCGCCTACAAGACCATTTCTGCAAAGGCCACTGCCTTCCTGTCCTGCAGCATTCGAATCGAATAGGAAATGCCAAACTCCATCGACTAGTCTGAGCTCGTTTGTTCGAAGGTGTTGTATTACATCTGCTCGGGTTTGTCCGAACCAACACTTCACCTGTTTTATGTTGTTTATGTACTTTTACTTTAGTGCATTAGCATCTCAATTCCTAATAAAACATCGACACGCCGCGGTGTGGTGTTTACACCTGCGCGAGGTAAAGCACGTGATCTTGTTGTTAACAAGCGAATTTATCGGGAGACTACTGATCGGATGGCCCACCTCTCAAGGGTCGTTATGCATTAGCTTTTGAGAAAATAATCCGGGTGTAGAAACAGGCGGGATGAAACCCATCCATTCACTCGTTGCAAGTATCTAAATACTATCACTTGTTAAATAGGTACTTTAACATCGGCGAGATTACAGCAGATTTTCACTTTTCCACTTGGTTTTCGACCAAGTTCCTTCGACTAGGAGGAGGGCAAAATCAACATAATTGATAACAAGTGGCGGAAAAAACTTTGAGCTACGCAATTACTATGATTGTTATTTATAACATTTCTTTTTCGTTGCGATGGGATCCGGGCGCGATCAACTTATGCGGCAATTGCGCACAAAAAGAAATGTTATAATTTAGATTTGGTTGGTTCGCGGCTTACGTCTTGAGCGTTTTTGTTTCTTTTTTCGGGGAGGCCTTCGAAAAGGTTTACTAATAATAACCCCAAGTGCACGGTCTGTAGATGAGTGGTTTTTGCTGACTTTACGGCAGAAATTACGTAATCTAAATACGCGTTTCCGATATTTGCTCGATATTGATGTTTGCCTAGATGAGCATGACGAAGACAAACGGAAACTGGTTGCATAAGTTTGGGTCGGGAGTGATTGTTTTTTGTTTTGATTGAAATTCGGTGCAGCGATTTAATTTTTGGATTGTTGAGTTGAGGGCGTTAGTTGGAGCCACAAGAGCTGGAAATGTGTGTCATTTATTATGTATGAGTTATTGTATGAGTAATTCATAACTACATTAAGTCGTCAAATATAATCTTCGCTTTCTACTGTCTTTGTAAAGTTATGTAGCTCAGTTTCCGGATGTTTGTTTGCAAGACATCAATTATTTTTCAACGATGCTAAAATTAGGAAAGACAAATAAAAATAAATCGTTTTGGTATAACTTGGAATGACAACTGTTGCGCTCAGATTATCGGAAATGATCATATGAAAGGGCATTTCAAAAACTAAGCATATTATGTGTATTTGGTTTCATAAAATCAAGGAATAGATTCGTCTGTGATTTCAACAGCTCAATAGTTTTTCGGTGATAATCCTGGGGAACATATAGGCTATTTTTTGGTTTTGGCATTCGACCTTCAAATCATATAACCCTATCAATATAAATATTATTTTATATTTTCGGAAAGGTTTTGACGAGCAGGTGTCAGAGATCAATGTTTAGTGCAATTTTGAAAATTTAATTTTTCTCTTTGCATTTTTGAAAGGTATAAGTGTCTACTATATTGTGTTAAACGGGTTTTTCGATCGACGCACCAAAAAAGTTTCTACAGATCAGTGTCCTGGCCGCCATGGACCACTCTGGGCTTGAAACGCGCGTAGAATCCTATTTTTTTTTTTTTTTTTCGAGAGTTGTCCTACTGGAGCTGTAGAGCTAGGTTCTCGGAAGGGCTCCCCGTCAGAATCACATACTACAATTTGCAGACGAGACAGGCAATGTCGCCCAATAAAACACTGCAATAGGCCAATTGTAGCGGGCCGTGATTCTGAATGTGATATTCATTGTACGGTTCAGGCATGTGCGGGCGTAGGGACTCGGAATCGCGTGTATCATCGCGAAGGGCTCGAACATTTGTACGTTAATGTGCTCGATCGCGTGTGCGTTTGTATGTCGCGTGTGCTAACGTGTAACTTCGCGTGCATAAATTCTATTTCATAACCGTGTGCCCTTCGCATATTCGCGTGTGTTCTAGAATGATCGCGCGCGGACCGTGTATCTGATACTTAATTTTTTGTGCACGGTTCAGATTCCAGAAGGAGGTGGGTTCTTCCATATCATTAGAGTTCCCAATCATGTCGTCGTAGAACGCGTGGTCTAGTGGATATGAGCTTTATTTTTTTTTTTTTTTTTTATTGGTCCAACTGAATGTATGGACCTAAATTGCTAGAATGAAGGTTAAAGATTTCCGGACGTGACCGATTCATGATCGCGCATTTGCGGGTTGGCGTTTGAGATCGCGTTTGTAACTTCGTAAGTACTAAAACGTTCACACAATTGCCGCAGTGTTATCAAGTTTACGCGATCGCGGGCATAGGTGTGCGTAGATGATCGCGAAGGGCTTAAGCGTTCGTATGTTGACGTGTTTGTCGCGTGTATGTGACTTCGCATGTATAAATTCGATTTTGAAACCCTGCGGCGATTCATATATTCGCGGACCGTCATTCTGATCTTTAGTTTTCGGTGTACGGATCACATTCTGACAGGGAGAGAGTTACCCCATATCACTAGAGTTTCCGGTCATGTCGCCATGGAACGTTTTGTCTAGTGGATATGGTAGTTATTTTTCAATTTTATTATTTTTTTAATAATTAGCAAGGACCTAGATTGTTTGTACCGAGGATAGATACTTCCGGACGATCCCGATTCATGATGGCGCGAGCACGGGAGTTTGTAGGTTGACACTTGAGATCGTGTTGGTAAGTTTATTTATTTATTTTATTTATTTATCGCACGCATCAACAGGCCGCACTCGGCCCCAATGATGGAAACTTAAATTAATTACATTTAAAAAACTGCAGGAATCGCTTTCTTAAAGTTATCCGAGACAAATGAAAGTCGAACAGGTGCGACACACGATTGAAGAGGCGTTGTAGTCCCGTGATAGCGGCATTAGCTGTTTGAATAGTTCGTCGAAACGGCACTCTCAGAAGAACGTTTCCGCGTAACGTTCTGGACCTTGCTTGGATGTTGACTCGCTCTAATAAATCTGGAGAATCGATGCGTCCTGACAGAAGATCAGAGATGAATAAGGCTCTTGCAGTTTCTCTACGGCGCTGAGGGGTATCGAGCTGGATGAGTTGACACCGACTCTCGTAGCTTGGTAGACGAAAAGGATCGCGCCAAGGCAGGCGTCGAAGAGCATACCGTATAAATTTTCGTTGAACGCCTTCAATTCGATCGCTGCTGTTCATGTAATTCGGGTTCCAGACTGACGAACAATACTCCAGCGTGGAGCGCACTAAAGAGCAGTAGAGGCTTTTGAGACAATAAATGTCTGTGAAGGATTTAGCCGTACGGAAGATGAAGCCCAGGCTTCGCGATGCTTTACCAACAACATACGAAATGTGATTCTTAAATGTAAGTTTCGAATCTAACAGCACTCCAAGATCCTTAACGCAGCTCACCCGGGAAACAAGAGCTCCAGACAAGTTATATTCAAACTCAATGGGATCCTTTTTTCTGGAGAACGATATCACAGAACATTTCGCCGGATTCAGATTCATTCGGTTGTTTTCACACCATCTGCTGAAAGTGTCAAATTGCTGCTGCAAATAAAGTGCGTCCGTTCGGCTCTTAATTCTGTTGAAAATTTTCAGGTCATCTGCATACGACAACCGTGGCCCTTTCAGCTGATAGTTTACATCGTTGAAATAGAGAGTGAATATCAAAGGTCCGAGATGACTTCCTTGCGGAATTCCAGACGTTGCGGAGAATAGTTTGGAGTATGCATCACCTATGTTCACACTGAGTTGACGGCCAACGAGATAGGATTGGAACCATCGCAGGAGTGATCCACTGAAGCCAAGTTTTTCCAATTTAGCGATTGCGATATCGTGATTGATTTTGTCAAAAGCTGCAGATAAGTCAGTATATATAACATCAGTTTGTTGACTCGCATCGAACCCTTCGGACACAAAAGAGGTTAGAGATAGTAGATTCGTCGACGTCGATCGATTCGGCATGAATCCATGTTGGTCTTTAGAAATATATTCCTTACAGTGAAAAAACACTGACTCCACCACGACTAACTCAAAGAGCTTGGAAATGGCACAGAGCGCAGAAATTCCTCTATAATTGTCAATGTTCCTCTTATCACCTTTTTTGTGGACAGGAAAGATGAAAGCTGCTTTCCACAATTGAGGAAAAATCGCGGTTGTCAGTGACATTTTGAATAGTTGACAGAGTGGTTCCACCAAACCAGATATACACTTTTTCAAAAATACAGCAGGGACACCATCTGGCCCGGGAGATGACGATGCTTTAAGCTTGGATGCTGCTGATACAATATCCGAGTGCTCTACACGAATCTCATTCACTGACCGTTCGAGTTGGGCCACGCCGCTAGCTGCAACGTCAATCTGCTGCGAGGACAATGTCTCACTGACGAACACACTCGCAAATTTAGAGGCGAACAATTTGCATATGGCTTGTGAATCATGACCAGCTTCGCCATTCAAAAACATTGCAGAAGGCAAGCCGGTTTCATTCCGCTGGTCATTGACGTATCTCCAAAACGATTTAGGATCCGACTTAAGCTTACGTTGCATTTTTCGTTGATAGTTTGAAAAACAAAAACTGTTCAGTTTTTTAAAATCGTTATTGAGCCTTACATAATAAGCTCTCAGTGACAAGGTACGGCGTTTGGTAAACTTTCGTAATGCTGCTCTTTTCGCAGTTTTTAGCTGACGTAGCTCGGCTGTCTGCCAGGGGGATTGATCACTTCGTTGATTACACTTTGGGACATGACGATCGATAAGGTAGCTCATTATATGGCAGAACGTTTCAGCGGCGGAGTTCACATCATCCTTACTTAGCACAGAATCCCAGTGAATACTTTGTAAAATATTCAAAATGCTGCTATAGTCGGCCCGCTTATAATTGTAACACACGGTGGGCGCGTGGCTCGAAAACTTCTTAGGCGGTACGTCCTGGAGTGTAAGATGAAGAGGCGGATGGTGGCGAACATACTTTACTAGCGGGGCGAGGGCGGTGGAAATATGCGGCGATTGATCTCTGGCATTAACGAAGCATAGATCTAAAATCCGGTCGTTCTCGTTCGTTGTGCTGTTAATCTGCAGAAGTGTAGCCGTGCTATAGCCATCCAGAAGAGTAATGCTGCCAGGATGAAAAACTGATTCGTCTGGGTCGGGTTGTAGAAATCCGTTATGAATGGAACGCCACTTTATTGTAGAAAGGTTGAAATCGCCGAGGATCATGATTTCGTCAGTGGGTTGCGCCATCGCAACAACAGAAGTCAATGATTCAGAATGAGAATCAACTAGTGCAGAGTCGCGAATTTTATCGGGAGGGAAATAAACCACACATATATATAATGTTCGATTTCCCAATTTTATCGCTGCCCATACTTGTTCGATGCTGCTCCAGGCATCATTTGTTATATGTTGAACTTTTAATCCACGACGCACAGCGAGCAAAACACCGCCTCCGGAGGATTTGTGGCTGTTGAGAGGATTCCGGTCACATCTGAGAACCTCGTAGTCAGAGCAAATCACCTGGCTGGAAAGGGTCTGCTCATTTAGCCATGTTTCTGTCAATGCGATAATATCGTAACAGCAGTCCGAGGTAGCTAGGCGATAGGTATTTGCGCAGGAATTCATGCCACCCACATTTTGATAGTATAAGTGGATGGGTGACGATTTTAGACACGGAAGGCTGACCGGCACTCCTTGATTCCGTCGTCTGGAATGCACACCGGGGCGACTGGAATGACTGCTAACAGCAGAAGGCGCGGGTGAACTGCATGAATTGGTAGCACCCGTGATGAAAGTTGGAGTGCTCCTCAGGAGGTTTCCAGCTGACGGCTGACATCGATGACTTATTAATTGACAGTCGGAAGCATTCGAGCTAGAACAAGCAGTTCCATCAGGAAAAACGGTTGATTCATCAAAATTATTTTTAAAATACTTGCCAAAGAGGGCAATTTGGAAGTCCCCCTCTCCATTCCCAGACACAGGGCCGGGACGACTGAAGATACTGCTGACTGCGAGAGGCACGACTGTGCTGGGAGGATTGGGGGATTCCATATTGCTTTCTACGGTGCGTCCCGGTTGCCGTTGATCAACAGGCGAATTGTCGGTGCGTAGTCTAAAATAACTGCTATTTGCGATGGATTTATCCCAGTCGAGGTGTTTTCCGAAACCCCTGCTTCCCATCATTAGTACGTTCTTGCCGAAAGTCGATGAACTCGCGGAAATACATCCCATCCGGCCAAGTTTCGGCATTGAGGGCCATTTCACGAAGTTTAGGGTCAACACCAATTTTGAAAGAAATGAAATTAAGCCCGCTCAAATTTGCGTCTTTTTTCACTAACTTCTTCACTTCGACCGGATCGTCCGTTGAAAGGCACTCCTTAACCATAGCACCAACCTCGTCTTCAGAAACGGTGGTGGCAATTCGCGACAAATAAATCCAGCATTTACTAGTAGCAGGTTGAACAGTGATTGTGGGTACCTTTGCTACATCACCCTTTTTCTTGCCACACGTTAGGCTGGGGACATCGGATTTAGAAAGAGATTTATTATCCTCGGTCTCGCGAGCACGTTTGACTCCAGCTCTATTTGGAACGGGCCATGATATGGGAGTTGCAGGCAATGTCGTTGCGGATTCCACTGATTTTCTGGTTTTCTCCATTTCAGCCTATGAGTGCTGAGATTTTCATCTTATCACCGGGGTGTAATCATGTTTGCGAGTTCGTAGGTTGCTTGGAAAATCGCGAGGGGCTCTAACGTTTGTGCGCTGACGTGATTTTGTAACGTGTGTTCTTGAATGGTCTCGCGAACCGCGAGTCTGATATTAAATTTTCAGTGCGCGGTTAGAATTCTGGCAGAGAGTGGGATCGTTTATATCGATAGGGTTCCCGGTCATGTCGCCATGAGACGTGTTGTCTAATAGGTATGGGCGTATTTTCTTAATTGGTCCAGCTGAAGGCATGACCTAGGCTTCCAGGATCAAGGATAGACTTTCGGACGTGACCGATTCGTAATCGCGTGCACGATGGCATTTTTGTAGGTTCCCGCTGAGACCGCGTTTGAGAATGTGTGAGTGTTAAGACGTTCACTAGCACCATCTTTGTTGACCCAGCTGAAGGCGGGTGTAGAATGGCAGTATAGGACTCGAAAAGAAGAAATAAAAGACAATATATGAGAGACGTAATAGATTAGATAGGTACAAGATACAGCTGAAGTTATGATCATTACATGAGACATACATTAGTACTTCAAACACTACTAATACTTGAATAGCCAATCACCACACATAGCACATCCTTTCTCAATTATCTATTTGTTACTGGTTGATTGTTGGTTATGAGCTGGTGAATAGAGGAAAGGTATAGAACAGACAAAAGGCTCATATCAGCCCTCCCGGCCTCCTCGACACACCACTATCGAGGCGTATTGTAATCAACATCTTGAAGCGGGCTTCTTATATAAATCAAATCCTCAGTAGTCATAATGTTTGGTGGATTATTAACATGAGAACTAATTAACCTCTAGTAGTAGAACTTGGTGCAAATAAAAACTAAAAAGAGCGAAGGTCCTTATATTAAGATAACTCTATTGAATCTATGGTGACTTGATGATGTTTACAATACCGTCAATCCCATCAACCTGCGAGAGGGTTGAAACGCGCGTAGAATCCTATTTATGCCAATATGCACGTTCTCAGAATGCAGCGTGTTGCACTGCACATGTGAATAGGTTTCGACAGCGTATTTCACTAGAGTTGTGGTACCGGTAGTACCGGTACCGAAAGTTCTGGGAATGCCGACCCATGATTGGTACCGAAATACCGGTACTGAATCAATATGAGACACGGTATTTTCAATACTACGCAAAGCTTTTGATGAGCAATATAATTTACCTGACCTATCAGCACCCCAAACATCGGCCGGCATGGTGGCATTAGAAGATTAACGAATTTAACTTCCGTTGTGCGTAACGGGATATTTTAACTATTTATTCGAAAATAGATACAACTATCCTTCATTCATGTATTTTGAACTAGCATGAATAAAATAACAATTGGTTTTTTGAATAACCCATAAGCGACATTTGGACATTTGTTTCCCATTATTCACTGGATGCCGAAATAATAAGTTTCGGGCCCAAGTCACGTCTACATACATTTTGCTGTTGAATATCAATCTATAAAAGAACGGACGCCGAAATAGTACCTAACCTCGATCGGAATAGGGCACGTAGGGATCTGACCTGAGTTTGTGATCAGCGTTGTTTGATTAGAGGTAATTTGCATCCAGATCAAGGTAAGAAGGAATATGATTCGTCGTCTGGATTCTCCCAACATGAACTGTTTAAAATACGTGGGAAAAGTTTCTTTAACAATCTGATTTCAATTCTCCTTATTTCGATATGATTCCTTTAAGAAACTCCAAGTTAGTGGCACTCTTGGCTCAAACGTCGTTGAATTTTATGTTGCATGAACTTCTTCACAATGATGCTTCCAGCTTCGGTTAAACTTCTATGAACGTTGGCAGAACCACATTATGCCCACGATGTAACCACATCCATTAAGAACTGTTCCACCAAGCGCACATTTGGTCTAATACAAATTTGCTTAAAGTCAGTCCTAATGGTGATTCTTGCAGTAGAGGCATATTTTATCTCTGTAGTTTTTTGATTTCATTGCTCAGCCGGAGGAACGATACTGTACCGTTTGTACAATGGATAAGCAACAAAGAAGTAGAAACTGGTTGCTTGGTTTATTGGTACCTATAACATATTAATTTTTTGCTTCTGCTCTGGGCGAGAATAGAAGGTAAACTGAAGCATATGAAAACTTACAAATAAAAGTATTTTTTTTTTAATTTTATGCCCGCTGGAGGTTTTTAACTTTAACTTTTTTAATTTTATGCCCGCTGGTTTTTTTTACCAGTACTACCGGTACTGAGGGATCAAAAAATGTTGGTCAAAATTATTAAAGTTCCTTTTTAGTTCGTCGTATTGTAATCGCCATTTTTATTTAGTCCGCCATATTAGAATCGTCATTTTTTTTTATTTTGATATATATTAACTCAATTTCTTTTTCATAAATCACAAAATCTGTTTTTTTCGATTTTTGGATCGGCAATTTTGAATTTAAAAAAACTGACTTCAGATTCGTAATCAGCGATTTCCAAAACCCGTAATTCCATGTAATCGTTACAAAATATTGGCATTCCACCACGAATAATTCATCGAAAGTCCTCTCAAAACGCGTTTATCTCAAAACATGATTTTTCAAAACTGCGTCTTACTTGAAAACGGTTCAATTTATAGACTTTTGACCTCTTGAAAGAAAACCCTTTTGATTAGAGAAATGGCCTGTAAAATCTACAAAATCTTTGTATTCAATATTTTAGTGAAGCCTTAAAGTGGGAAAAAAGACTACAAAGTCGATCTCAAAGCTTTGAATCGATTTATTAGCTCTTTTACTTTAAATTAAAAGTTTTTTTATCCGTTCGTAGGCCATTACTCCAATAAATTTAGTTTACATTAGAACCTTATTACATTGAAACCAGCACTTACGAACTCTTTTTTTACGTAATATTCGATTTACGTAACTTTTTTTACAAACAAAATTCGAAATAACGAACTCTTTTTTTGCGAACCAAGTTCGTAAAAATAGTTTGAGTACGTGCAGTGCCGTATGAAGTGTATACAATTCAACATATTCCTAGTTAACTATTAGAGTAGAGTAGGGTCAAGTAGATCTATTTTCTTTGGCGAGCCCATGCATGGTATTTTTGCTCTGATTTTGACAAACAAGCACTCATTGGAAAGGTTGTATATTTGGCTACGTTTGGCAATAATGATTTCATCATTCGTTATCGAGCACTCAGTCGAGATAGAAGTCTTTTGTCATCGGTCCGTACACTCTATAGCGACAAATAGTGTTAATCCGCGTTCAAGGTTATTTGCACACTCTACGCCTAGTTGAGGTTTCAGTATTTTTTCCCTTCTTTTGTGTTTCTGTTTCTGATACCGTTAGCCGGTCAGTGAAGTGAAAGAGTGTTCTTCTAGTAAGCCGTCTGGATACCGTTACGTACACAAGCTAAGTATTAGTTTTCGTTTCCCCTTCTTGGTTGTCTTAATAACGTGCACTGGGCAATAGGCCCGTGCAAAAATGACTTCCCCTGACGGCGGTTCATCTCAAGGTGAGATGGACGTCGAAATAAAATCGGCTCCCCGGCTCAAGGTATATCCGAGCACGGCCACCGGGCCATTTGTGATCTTCTTTCGGACCAAAGAAAAAAAGTGTTTGAATCTGTTGCAGATTTCTCGAGTTCTGACGGATCGGTATTCGGCCGTGACAGAAATATCGAAAATTCGCCCTGATAAGCTTTGGGTGGTGGTTAACAGTTCAACTCAGGCAAACGATATTGCTGGCTACGAGCCCTTTACGAGGGAGTACAGGGTGTATATTCCAGCTAGCAGGGTTGAAGTCAGTGGGGTCGTTTCCGATTCGAGTCTGAATTGCGAGGACCTGCTAAAATATGGGACTGGCTGTTTCAAAGACCCCATGCTTAAGCCAGTGAAGATACTGGAATGCAAACGTTTGCATTCAGCATCAGTCGCAGCTGACGGCAAGAAAATATACGTCAACTCAGACTCTTATCGGGTGACCTTCGCCGGCTCTGCCCTGCCTAATTACCTCCTTTTTGACAAGGTTCGTCTACCTGTTCGCCTCTTTGTGCCGCGGGTCATGAACTGTACTAATTGCAAACAATTGGGACACACAGCCTCCCATTGTAGCAATAAAGCCCGCTGTGGGAAATGCGGTGGGAATCATGCGGATGATTCCTGTGGTAGAGATGTCGAAAAGTGCCTCTACTGTGGGGGAAACCCACATGATCTCCCTTCATGTCCCGCGTACAAACAGCGCGAGGAAAATCTTAAGCGTTCCCTTCAGGGACGCTCTAAGCGATCTTTTGCTGAAATGCTTAAGATAGCTACGCCACCTGTCTCTACGAACATCTTTACCAACTTGTCTACTGACGAAGGCGACTGTGATGAACCCCAGGAGGGAACATCTTCTGCTGTGCCTAGAAGTAGTAAAAAAAGGAAGAACATTTCCTCTTCCAAGCTTCGTCGTAAAGGCCAGAAGGTGTCTCTTCATGGTCCCCCTAAAATAACTACTCAAGGAAGTACTGGTGCAAAACCGAAGCAAGTCGCTCCCGGTCTCAGTAACCTGAGCTCAGAAAAAGAGTTCCCAGCACTTCCAGGAACATCAAAAACCCCAAGTGTTCCCATATCTCAGCCAGAGAAAGAAAACAGTGCTGGCTTAATAAATTTCTCTGACATTGTGGACCGTATTCTTACAGCGTTAAACATTTCTGACCCCCTTAAAAGTATCTTGATAAGCTTTCTCCCCGCAGTAAAAACATTCTTGATGCAGTTCACTGCGAAATGGCCCCTCCTTTCAGCGATTGTATCCTTCGATGGCTAACTTATCGAACGAGGTCACGGATTTGATCACTGTTCTACAGTGGAATTGCAGAAGTATCATCCCGAAAATCGATTCCTTCAAAATTTTAATAAATAATTTGAGTTGCGATGCATTTGCATTATATGAAACTTGGTTAACTTCCGACGTAGATCTCAACTTCCACGACTTTAATATTATTCGCCTGGATCGAGACACCCCTTATGGAGGAGTGCTTTTGGGGATCAAAAAGTGCTATTCTTTCAATCGGATCTACCTCCCCTCGACACCAGGCATTGAAGTTGTCGCTTGCCAAACCAGAATTAAAGGCAAAGACCTTTGTATTGCTTCCACCTACATCCCCCCTAGAGCCTCAGTTAGCCACCGACGGCTTTGCGATATTGCGGAATTCCTCCCCGCACCGAGGTTAGTTTTAGGTGACTTCAACTCCCACGGCACGGCATGGGGTTGCCTTCATGACGATAATCGATCTACCCTACTCCATGAGCTTTGCGACAACTTCAATATGACCATTTTGAATACGGGTGAAATGACACGGATTCCTGCCCCTCCAGCGCGTCCGAGCGCCTTAGACCTGTCCCTCTGCTCGACATCGCTGCGGTTAGATTGCATGTGGAAGGTAGTCTCTGATCCCCACGGCAGCGACCATCTGCCAATCGTAATTAATATTGCTAACGGTTCAGGGCCACCGAATACAATCAATGTTTCGTATGACCTCACACGAAATATTGATTGGAAGAGCTACGCGTCCGCGATATCCGAAAAAGTAGAATCGACACAAGAGCTTCCTCCGGAGGAAGAGTACGGGTTCCTGGCTGGCTTGATTCTCGATACCGCGATTCAAGCTCAGACTAAACGCGTACCAGACGCGAATTCACGCGGGCGTCCTCCCAATCCATGGTGGGACAAAGAGTGCTCAGACGTGTACGCGGAGAAGGCCGCTGCGTATAAGACCTTCCGGGACGACGGGCTATCAGCTAGCTACCGACAGTACGCGATGGCGGAAACGCGCATGAAGAGTTTGATAAAAGCCAAAAAACGTAGCTACTGGCGCCGGTTCGTCGACGGACTAACGAGAGAAACATCGATGAGCACTCTTTGGAGTACGGCCCGGCGCTTACGAAACCGAAACAGTACTAATGAGAGCGTGGAATATTCAAACCGTTGGATATTCGATTTTGCCAAGAAGGTTTGTCCGGATTCCGCCCCGGCACAGAAGATCTACCGCGCCGCGTCCTCTCACAATAACGCGAACGAAACACCGTTTTCGATGGTGGAGTTCTCACTTGCTCTCTTATCATGTAACAATAAAGCCCCAGGGCCAGACAGAATCAAATTTAACTTGTTAAAGAATCTGCCAGACTCTGCCAAGAGACGCTTGTTGAATTTATTTAATAAGTTTCTTGAGGGTAATATTGTCCCTCATGGCTGGAGGCAAGTGAAGGTCATCGCCATTCAAAAACCAGGAAAACCAGCCTCCGACCACAACTCGTATCGACCGATTGCGATGCTGTCCTGTATCCGAAAGTTGTTCGAGAAAATGATCTTGTTTCGCCTCGATGATTGGGTTGAAGCAAATGGCTTACTGTCAGATACACAATTTGGTTTCCGCAAAGGCAAAGGGACGAACGATTGTCTTGCGTTGCTCTCAACAGAAATTCAAATGGCTTATGCTAGCAAAGAGCAGATGGCATCAGTTTTCTTAGATATAAAGGGGGCTTTTGATTCAGTTTCTATCAAAATTCTTTCTGAGAAGCTGCACCAGCATGGTCTTTCGCCGACTCTAAACAACTTTTTGCTAAACCTGTTGTCTGAAAAACATATGCATTTTTCGCATGGTGATTTATCGACATCACGAATTAGCTACATGGGTCTTCCCCAGGGCTCATGTCTAAGCCCCCTTCTCTATAACTTTTACGTGAATGACATTGACGAATGTCTTGTCAATTCCTGCACGCTAAGGCAGCTTGCAGATGACGGTGTGGTCTCTATTACAGGTCCCAAAACCGTCGATATGCAAGGACCATTGCAAGATACCTTGGACAATTTGTCTGCTTGGGCCCTCCAGCTAGGTATCGAGTTCTCCACGGAGAAAACTGAGCTAGTCGTATTTTCAAGGAAGCATGAACCAGCGCAACTACAGCTTCAATTAATGGGTCAAACTATTGCTCAGGTTTCAACTTTCAAATATCTCGGGGTCTGGTTCGACTCTAAAGGAACCTGGGGATGTCACATTAGGTATCTGAAACAGAAGTGCCAACAAAGGATCAATTTTCTCCGTACAATAACCGGAACATGGTGGGGTGCCCACCCAGGAGACCTGATCAGGCTGTACCAAACAACAATATTGTCGGTGATGGAGTACGGGAGTTTCTGTTTCCGCTCCGCTGCGAACATACATTTCATCAAACTAGAGCGAATCCAATATTGTTGTTTGCGTATTGCTTTGGGTTGCATGCACTCGACACATACGATGAGTTTAGAAGTGCTGGCGGGCGTCCTTCCGCTGAAAAATCGATTTTGGGAACTCTCATATCGATTGCTCATCCGATGCGATATCTTGAACCCGTTAGTAATTGCAAATTTCGAAAGGCTTGTCGAGCTCAATTCTCAAACCCGATTTATGTCCTTGTACTTCGATTACATGGCACAAAATATCAATCCTTCTTCATACTATCCCAACCGTGTCAATCTCTTTCATGCTTCTGATTCAACTGTGACACATCCATGAAAGACGAGATTCGTGGAATCCCGGATCACATACGTCCGCAAGTGATCCCAAGCATCTTTCATAGTAAATTTCGAGAAGTCGACTGCAACAAGATGTTTTACACCGACGGATCAAGCCTCGACGGCTCCACTGGCTTCGGTATATTCAATCAAAACCTCACCGCCTCATTCAAACTCAATGATCCTGCTTCAGTTTACGTCGCAGAACTTGCTGCTATTCAGTATACCCTTGGGATCATTGATACTTTGCCCACCGATCATTACTTTATTGTCTCGGATAGCCTCAGCTCAATCGAGGCTCTCCGTTCAATGAAACCTAGAAAGCACATTCCATATTTTCTGGGGAAAATCTGGGAGCGCCTGCGTGCTTTGTCTGTAAGATCGTACAAGATTACCTTAGTTTGGGTTCCCTCGCATTGCTCCATTCCAGGTAATGAAGAAGCGGACTCTTTAGCTAAGGCGGGCGCTTTACAAGGTGACATATATGAAAGACCAATTAGCTTCAGCGAATTTTTCAGTATCACTCATCAGAGAACCCTCGAAAGTTGGCAAACTTCATGGAGCAATGGTGAACTGGGAAGGTGGCTACATTCGATAATCTCCAAGGTATCGACGAAACCTTGGTTCAGAGGGATGGATGTGGGTCGGGATTTCATTCGCGTGATGTCTCGGCTCATGTCCAATCACTACACGCTGGACGCACATCTCCGGCGTATTGGGCTCGTGGATAGCGGTATCTGCGCTTGTGGTAACGGTTATCACGAAATCGAACATGTTGTCTGGGCATGCGCCGAGTACTGTTCTGCCAGATCTCAACTATTCGATTCCCTTCGGGCCCGAGGAAGATCACCGAATGTCCCGGTTCGAGATGTACTAGCAAGCCGCGATATTCTCTACATGTCCCTTATATACACGTTCCTCAAAACCATCAATATCCAAATTTAAATGCCCCTATCTTTTCTCTTATCATTCCCAGAAGTGCCCTCTTCCGACTACCGTACCCCAACGATGGTTTGATACGACTCCAAGACGAGACAAAACATCTGTCGAATGAACCAACAACACGAGATCTACAGTACAACATCACACGCGCAGCGCGGTGTGTTTCCGATCCGTATCTGAGCCGTACTACGAAATCGTCTGGAGGAACCCCTGCCGGCTCGAGGAAAACCGCCCGACGTCCCAATACTTGATACATCCGTTCGAATCTGTAATCCTGGCCGTTGATTCCTGATGCCGGAAACTGAAAGTTTATATCCCCCCCCCCCCGTTCAGCCTTGTCCACCCTCTCTCCCATGTCTCTGATACACAGATGTATGACTTCACCCCTTCTCCCCTTGAATATCTTCCCAAAACTTATGTGCCCCCCTATCTTCTAGTTTTAGTTGATCAATATTTAATCTTGTTAAGAAATGCACAACAGTACCACTACTTTAAAATAGCCCTAATTAATTCCCCTTAATCTTGAACCACTCTCTCTAGTTATTTCTAGTTAATAAGCTTGTAAAATGTTCCGCTTAGTTAATAATTAATTTCTCCTACAAACTCCCTTCTAAAAATCATAAAGTGAATTACAATACAAAGAACACACAAAATGACCCGTCCCCCAAATCTTACGAATATTATATTATACCCTCTTTTATATGTATAAGTTAGCTGTAAAGTTTTTTTTTAGTTTCATTATATAAAACAAAATAATATTGAAATGTATAACCCCCTAGTTTTAAGAAATTCAAAATGTAAAACAATGAAAAAATGGCACCTTTAAGCTAACGCATACGTGCCTTATCAAATAAACAAATTGAAAAAAAAATAATGATTTCATGCCTGGCTAAGTATTTCTTAAGCTAAATCCAATAAGGTGAAGGTACTTTTTTCAATGTCTTTAAAATCTTGGTGTGCGATTGGTCACTTTATTCGAAGTTAAATAAAACAATTTATACGCTTAGAAATTCAGTGGTTCAACTTTTATTTGAAGAGTATGAATACTACAGATTAATTAAAAAATATTAACACAGCTAATAAATGCAATCCATTGAAGTTATTGTATTGAGTTAAGAAAATGAGGAAGTGGCAAATGATGTGAAAAATCATTGAACCGCGAAATATGGGTTTTCCGGAGTGTGACTGACCAGTAGATGACAGAAATGGATGTTTGAAGCCATTTCACAATCCAAAATAACGACTTGCTGTTTAGATAAATTCTCTATAACCTCAAAAATGACCGTATTTCCGGTATGGGATTGTTGATTAGATGACGGAAATCGATGTCGGAAACCATGTTGTAAACCAAGATGGTCACATCCTATATAGATAAATTCTTTATAACCTCAAAAATATGAGCATTTTCAGAATGGAAAAATTGCGAATGTATTGGTATAGATATAGTGATGAAATGGCTATAGAGAATTTCGCTCAACCTCAGTTTTCAAAATAGCTTAAAGGCGAGATTCGAACCCGTAACCTTCCAGACTCCGGCCCAATCCACTAACCCTTATGCTATCCCTGCGATACAATGACATCCCAGAAAGAACTAGCGACGGTTATTGTACTTTGCCTGCAAAATGAGATCACATACAACCGCAGCTAGCACCCAACACATTTGATCTGTTTTATTTCCCCGCTAGATACCAAGGCCCGGCTTGCCAGAGCTAAGGGCAATGTATTGGGCCGGAGTCTCGAAGGTTCGAAACTCGCCTCTGGGGGAATATTTTTCACATAATTGCTTTCGTTTCACTTATCACCCAAGTAGCAATTGTAGTTTTATGGTACATTACAAGTGTAATCTAAGTTTTAAGGAAGGCTTCAAGAGTACCATAAAACCTGTATTGCTACTAGGGCATTTCGATCTGTTTTCCCCGTTGGATACCACCAAAAAAGTTCCATATTTTTAGGGATATCGAGAATATTGCTCAACCGTAAGTCGCCATCTTGGATTTCAAAACGGTTCAAATTATTCATTTTCATCATTCACTCGTCAAGCCCGTTCCAAAAATACTCCTAGTGTTCGGGTTACCGATCATAATGCTCACCCAAAAGTCGCCATATTGGATCTAGTAAGGGCACCAAAGATCCATTTTCATTATATGCTTGTCAAGCCCGTTTAAAAAATATCCACATTGTTATGCTTCATAAATGGAGGTTACAGGGTATTAGTTTTATATTTTTGATCGATCCTGTGGCAACAGTCTGTACGCAGTTTTGGAATTCCACCCGCACCTAACCTTAGACAGAACGCCACCTTGAAACAATTTGTAAATAATGACGAAAATATATTTTTCTTCTGTGTTTTTTCTTCAACCCGCAAATTTTTTTTGTTTACTTTTTGATCATTTGAATGAGAACTTCCCCTTTACGAAATTCCGTATAGCCCAATCAATATGGATATTTTCTGAATTATTTTGACGAGTAAGTCAGAATCAGAAAATATTTTCAGTGCTAGCGTATAATCCTGTTGCTTCTCGAATAAAGCCAAAAACCTCACACCAGCAAAACGAAATAATATTTCGATGTTATCTCATGAAATATTAATTTCTCTTTTACTTCGTTAGCATAACTGCATAACTGAGCCGTGGGTCTTCTATGATTTTTACATTATGGAAAAATTAAAATCAACTTTCAAAATGCCTGTCCATCGGGTCCTGTTGGCGCAGCTTGCTGCTGCGTGCTGAAATCCCCTTCCTTGGCGGTGAAACATTAGTTGCGTTTTCTGCCGAACCTTGGAGGTCATTCGGTCCTTCTTCTCTCGCGTTTTCGTTCACGTCCATGTCGTCATCGGTACTGCATTCATGATGCTCACGGTTATATATTCTTATTTGTTTGTTGTACTTACGGATCGTTGTTGTAAATACTTCTGCATCGGCATTTGATTCTGTATTGATATTGTTAGTTGTTGGTTTGGATCCATTTGGCGTAATCGTTGTTATTTCACTGTTGATAATGGCAGTTGGTTTAGGGGTACTGGGCATGATCTTTGACGGGTTAGTATTTGTTACTGCCTAGTCCGGAGTCGTTGGTTTAATAACCGGTTTAGCATATGATGCCCTGGATATGTTACCAGTGTTCGTTGAGAATATGCTATACCATTTTCTAAGCTCTAGTTTTGCATAAAACATATGAGAAATGTGGTCAACGGTAAGTCAACGCTCCCCTCTCGCTGCAGAAGTGTGCAGACTATGCTGTACCATTGCGATGACAGCAATGCGGCTGTGCGGCTTTTTGGTATTGGTTGTCTTTGTCGAGTGCGGAAGGCGGCCATCGAAACTGGCTACGGCCAGTTAAGCCCGTCAAAAGTGCCGGGCCGTGGTATGATGCAGGATCGCCGTAGTGGAACGCTAATCACGAAGGAGCCACTCGCGTTTCCGGCTAACTATCAAAGATCCGAAGCATCGTCCGTTCTCACTGTGGAGGATCAGTCAAACGAGCCAAGCTCTCCTCCGCAGTTAATTGCCAAGGAAAACGAGACAGGGCGGATAAAGGTTCCCCCTGGGAAGTCCATTTCGGTGGCTTCCGGGATCGTTTGCGGCGATTCGGCGATAGTTCGCCACCGTCACTAGTGAGGTTCCAACAAAAGAGCCAAGCTCACCTTCCTGGTTAAGTGCAAAGAACCGCTGTCGTACCAGCCAACTACAACCAGAATTCGCAGCAGGGAGAACGCGGCCGTTGGGAATCCCGACAAGCCGGTAGCGGTAAGAAACTACAGTCCATTCCCGCTAGAGATGGTCGGGTTCGGGTTATTAGACCCGAAACCCGGACCCAATCCAAACCCGACGGGTTTCGAGTCGGGTTCTGTAAATTAAAACTTCTCGGTTTCGGGGCGGGTTCCGGATTTTCAAAAATTTTTTTGGATTCGGGTCGGGTTTCAAATTTGGAATTTTCGGGTTCGGGTTACACACATAACCGTTCTAAATTTCACCACATTTGAATTCGTCATATTTTCTGGAACTCCAATATTGTATTTTTTTTAAACATGTATAGAACTTCTTCTCTCCAGATTCGCAAACTGCCCTAGTTATTTTGTTTTTTGAACGAGCACTCATGAGAGACTATTCAACAATAAGTGTTTCACATATAATTTTTTTTGTGATTTATTTTTCATGATAGTCATCACCAAATCAAAGAAAATTTGTCGGAAATTATTGGTTCACCTTTCCACTATGAAATATGAATAGCGGCATACTTTGAAGCCGATACTTAGGCCGCATTCGAAGAAAACAAAAGAGATTATAACTACTAAAGGGAGTAAAGCGCTACTGTCTCCATGTATTCACGGACTGAAACATGGGGTCTCGCTCTAGCATGTTGTATCCCATTACTTTGACCCGAGGCAATACACCAAGGTTTTTTGCGCGATTTTTTACGCGGATTTTCCAATTAAAGCGGATTTTTTTACGCGAATTCTCCAATTAACGCGGTTTTTGCAAAAATATTCTAAGTCCTTTTAAATGCAAAAGACTTAGACTTTCTTCTGAAAAAAAATTCTAAGTCCTTTTGAATGCAAAAGCAAGATTTTCGGAAAGATGGAAGAGACGGGTCTGGAAGATTCCTTATGGCCCGCAACCCAAAATATGGGTATTTTCGGAATGGTCTTGAAAAGTAGGTTCCAGAAATTGATTTTTGACAAAGTTTTGAAATCAAAGATGGCGACTTCCGGTTTAGTGAAATCGCTATAACCCAATTAATATGGGTATTTTCGGAATGGTCTTGAAGAGTAGGTTCCATAAATTGATTTTCGACGCCATTTTGAAATCAAAGATGGCGACTTTCGGTTTAGCTAAATTCGCTATAACCCAATTAATATGGGTATTTTCGGAAAGGTCTTGAAGGGTAGGTGCCAGAAATTGATTTTTGACGCTATTATGAATTCAAACATGGGTATTTTCGGAATGGTCTTGAAGAGTAGGTGTCAGAAATTGATTTTTGACGCCATTTTGAAATAAAAAATGGCGACTTCCGGTTTAGCGAAATTTGCTATAACTCAATCAATATGGATATTTTTGGAATGGTCTTGAGGAGTAGATGCCAGAAATTGATTTTTGACGTCATTTTGAAATCAAAGATGGCGACTTCCAGTTTAGCGAAATTCGCTATAACCCAATCAATATGGGTATTTTCGGAATTGTCTTGAAGAGTAGGTGCCAGAAATTGATCTTTGACGCCATTTTGAAATCAAAGATGGCGACTTCCGGTTTAGCTAAATTCGCTATAACCCAATTAATATGGGTATTTTCGGAAAGGTCTTGAAGAGTAGGTGCCAGAAATTGACGCTATTTTGTATTCAAACATGGGTATTTTCGGAATGGTCTTGAAGAGTAGGTGCCAGAAATTGATTTTTGACGCCATTTTGAAATCAAAGATGGCGACTTCCGGTTTAGCTAAATTCGCTATAATCCAATCAATATGGGTATTTTCGGAATGGTATTGACAAGTAGGTGCTAGAAATTTGTTTGGCGCCATTTTGAAATCCAAGGTGGCGACCTCCGGTTTAGCGAAATTCGCTCTAACCCAATCAAAATGGGTATTGGTCTTGACGAGTAGGAGACAAAGATCGATGTTTAACGCCATTTTGAATTCCAAGATGGCAACTTCCGGGTTAGCCACATTCACTATAACCCAGTCAATATGAGTATTGTTGGAATGATCTTAACGAGTAGGTTCCACAAATTAATTTTTGACGCCATTTTTAAATACAAGATGGCGATTTCCGATTTCGCGGAACTCGCTATAACCCAATCAATATTGGTATTTTTGGAAGTTGAAGTTGTAGTACAAATAGTTTTAATTAAACAGTTGAATTTACTTAAATTTAAGCAACATGTTTAATTTGAATAAATTTAAACCCCCAACTCACACCACATACGTCTCTTCCATTCTCACCGCACTCTTCTGGATGAACACATAAAAATATTTTGCATTTTGCTGGTTTATGATTACATTTTATATTTGAGGGTGATTTAGATGATTGCTCAGATTTTTCATGCGGGAATTTCGGTAAACCGGAAGTCGCCATCTAGAATCTTAAAATGACGCCAAACGTTTGTCTGCTACTCGTCAAAACCATTCCGTAAATACTCATGTTGATTGAGTTGTAGAGAATCTCGCTAAGCCGGCACACAGAGGAGTATTTGACCGAAAAAGTTGGCCGAATTTTCAAAAACCATTTTCAAGGACATTATATTATATCATGATATTCCCTGCATTAGATGGCAACCACGTTGCGTGTATTTACTAAAGTTTGGCAACGCTGTTCACTGTCCAAGGTAGGGTTTTTTTAATACTCTAGGCTGATTTAAATCTGCGCGTGGAAACAAAATTTTCCAAACATTAGTGATTCGAATTGTTTCGTCTCAAATATCCTATATTTGGAATAAACCAAGGTCAGGGTCATATTTTGGTGTTGATGGATCCATATACTCAAAAAAATATTAGTCTTGTTAAACTTAAATACAAAGAAAAAAATCCGCTATTTTCTTACTTCTCAAAATTGAAAAAGTTCATGTAGCCAAATCACGGCTTGAGACGTTGGGATTTGTTTTAATCATCCGCTTCACCTTTCCCTCCGTCATTTTGTTCTCCGGTCCCGGTTTTCTTCCAGCTTCTTTGCCGTGGTCCAACGTCAACCGCTCCTGGAACCGCTTCAACACTCTGGAGACGGTTGAATGGTGAATGTTCAACATTTTCCCAACTGTCGGTGCGAGAGGTCAGGAAATTCCAAGTGTTTGGAAAGAATTTGTTCTCTCGACTCGCGTTGGTTCATCTCCATTTTCGTTAAATCGAAAAACACGACTTCGAGTTTGACAGCATGTAAATAATACACATCAATGAGCAAAATTTGGTTGATTTTTACCCAATGGTAAAAAAGTTATGCCCTGTTGAATGTGTCGCAATAATTTCGTGTTCGCCCTTTAGATTGAAAATTACCTTAAATAACACAAAATATTTAAAATTAAGAAAATTTACCAATTATGCTCGAAAACACAAATTCGATGACAACTGCTACAACACTAAATGTCGGCAGTGGTTCTTTTGAATATTCCCCCTCGATAAAAAAAACGCACACGCGCGCATTTTTCGATCTCGACGAACGGAGTCGAATGGCCTTTATATTTAAAAAGTGAACTGAATATATGGTTGCGTCTAAACGAATTTCGAAAATTAGAAAGGATCATTGGAATACTAATGAAATTGGATTTCAAGATATAATTTTATTGATCATTGCAGTGAAATCTAGAAAACTTACAATTTAGTTGTATAATAATTGCACTGGTTCATGTGCTATTAGAGAACAAGTGCTATCTTTGTTTTGGTCAATTCTGGCATGAGAAAACCAAGAAAACGTCATTATGGTTAACACTGAATAGTGTTCACCAGAAACGACGCAAATCAAACCAGACTCGCACAAAATTATACACTTGACGCATTGCAACAAGAGACCTTGGGCACCAATGACCATAAAGCAACAAGAGTTCTAGAACATTCTTCAACATTCAAACTAGTCCGCCTGATCTAAGCAAAGCAACTTGTAAAACAACCCTGCTGCCCAACTGTAGTAAAATCACTTGGATAGAGCGGTTAAAACTCACCTATAATTGTTATCCAACACGCATGAATTAATTAGTTTTAGTATTAAGCGCGAACCACCTCTTTCCTCTTTGCCAGTTTGCCACCCCACGAACTGAGGGTGACATTCAACTGTCTGCTTTGAGCGAACAGCTAACGAACACCACCACAGTAGCCGATGGTAGTGCTTGCTACTAGTTGTTGACCCACCAAGCAGACTACTACTATCACCACTACCAAGTACCAGCTAAAGAACTGATTGTAAGTACACCGAATATCTTGTTTACGCACAGCCACTCGACGCATGAAAATGTATATGCAGCTTCCAGTTTGGAGCAACTATTCAAGCTAGTGCAGTGAGTGGACGAATGTTTTGAAACTATAATTACATAAAAGTGTCATTAAAACGGCTCTTCAAGTCCACCGGTCTTGCGCCGTTTGCCGTACATGTCATGTCTGTATGCCTGTTTGTTGGTGCGTACTGGCGCGAACTAGTCCGGTAACCGGCGAAAAATCGTACCTTCTCGAATCACTTTTGCAACGAAGCATACGGTGGTTCTTCACGTAGAGAAGAGTTGTGAATTGAAGTTGTTTTTCTTGCTAGAAAAGTGATATAAACTGCAGCGCGGCATAGTTCAAGTACGCTACAAAGCATCGGAGATGTCGTTTTAATCCAGCGATGGCACAGATTCTCTAAGGTCGGATAAATGATTTGGCGAACTGGTGTGATGACCGACGGCGACCAATTGACTCCTGATCTTGACATCGATTAAACTTATAACATTTTGCTTTCCCCAGCTCACCTAGAGTCATGCAGAGTTACTTACTAATTTCAGTAACCAAACAACCCACGCACCTTGCTCCACTTTCCATCGATCGGCAGCACGCGCCAAGGGCTTGGTCAGTTCATTCCCCCCATCTACCGTCACTTGTTCTGTCAAAACAATGAACCATATTTTCAAATCTATCTCACCGCACCTTCCGTCAGCTGCAAAGATGAAAATATGTACGTACCATCACGGTTCTCATCGGTTCGCGGTGTTAATACTTTCCTGACGCCACTCTACCAAGAAGTGGCACAACATCTCCCATAGATGGGGAAACTGCCTTACGCCTTAGCGTCCGGAGATGCTGCGCGCGTCGTGAGTAACTTTATAGTTCCATTGTTTAGTCCAACACCGTCGAGAGATGGTATCCCCGGGAGGCGTCCACAAGACTGTTTGTTTTCAAATGGGCACCCACCCCCTAGTGGAGCGTGGCGGCGGTAGGGCGACGATTGCTGAGCAGCCAACCGCAGAAGCTCGCACTTTGCTTTTCTCGAGCACAAAGCGCGGAGCTACTATTACCTGCTTAACATAAATTCGCATAGTTAACCTTGTATTTTTTATTAATAGTAATTGTTCAATTTCCATCCGCCATCCGACCGCTCAACCGTCTCATCCAGCGGGGTGTGTGTGTGAATGTGACGGCGTCGGCTGCGCCTAAGTTCAAGCTAGAGCTGCCACGATTCTGTTGCGGGTGATGAATGCCTTTAATCAGCTATGTGTTAAGTGTGTTAATTTTGTGCACCCTGGCTGAGAGATGGGTACCTGGAACTTAGTTTAAACTAGCTGCAAACATCAAGGAGGAAGAGTATTTTGCGATAATTTATAGGTTGCAGGGTGCGGGGCTGCTTTCCACTTTACTGTCCGTTCTGTTGAAGCTATTATGAGCTCTAAACTTAATGATTCTAAGCGATAATGCTATAGAAAGTAGGTCTTGAAGCGGAATTGAGCGAGCTAAGAATGGACGATTGAACGGTTTAGCGAGGCTGGAATCTTTTACAGTACGATGACGGTGGCTCGTATTTTATGTAAATTGGCTTCCGGAACGACGGTTTTATGTATAGCGTGTTAAACGTTTCAAGACGAACTGTATGCTAGGGTATGCACTAAGTGCAAAAATTTTATTTTTCTCAAATCTGTTGGGGTAAGAAACACAGGGACTTATTTTGATCAGAATAGGCGCATACCTCACAGTACTGAATACTGCTCAATTTGAAATTTATAATATTTCAAACCCACGTAATTAAATGTAATGTTGCTCCAACTGTGAATGCTCCAAAATTTAAATAGTTGTCGAATTCTATTCGACAGTTAATAAGACGCCACCCACGCTGCGGCTTGACACGGTTTCCTCAAGTTGCCAAAGGGGATCAATTAAGGTCATTTGACATTTTCTTGATGGTCACATCATTAGCGTTTCAGTTTTGAATCAGCTAATAGTCTCAACGACGTCGGCTGAGATTGAACCCAAAGCAACAGGGGTGAGTAGCGGTTACGCTTACCACTCAATCACCGGTACCATCTTGTCTTCACATCGCTAAAAATCGTTCCGCACTGATCTGTCGCTGCTAATTCTACAAGCAGTACATATAACAATAGCCCCCAAGTAGCAATGCTGGTACTATCACACACTATAATTGCATTCTATGTTTTAAGAAGACCTTCAAGCGAGCCATAAAACCTAAATTATTGCTAGGGCCTCCACCAAACCCACTGTGCGGAATAGTGATGAGTTTCGATGTCCAGCAAAATGTAACCCTGGTGCGGGCGAATTATGTTATTGAAGATTTCTCGAAATTTCTATTCGGTAGGTGGCACAATTACTAAAAGTCCAGATAGAGCTCACTCTGACAGAAGTGAACATCCTACAAATGCATTATATCAAACATTTCGTATTGTTTATGGTCAAAAACATTAACCAGGCAGTGTCTTTAAAAACAGAATCCCTGTATACAGAGAAAGTGACACTATAGAAGTTCGCTTACATGATTTGGATCCGCGTACTCCCATCGGCGTGATGCATAGATTCGGAGAAGTAGACTTCCCTACAAATGATACTTGGAGAAACTTCTTCCCGGGTGTTCCCAACGATGTTCGTGTGGTGAGAATGCGTCCGACAAAGGCAACTCCTTCATTCATAACCATCTCAAATCAAAAATCAAAGGAAGATGTTCCACATGAACAAACAACGCTGGTCACGCACCCAGAACAGATTCCCATATGCCAGCTCTGCAGGAAGACGCTACACCTTGAAAAACCTTGCGCATGAACTTGGTAGTGAATACCTCAAATGACACGTTTCCCATGTTGATAGTAGATTTGTGTATTGCAGTGATTTGTTTATTCATCATTTTCCTGCTGGGGTTGGTTGGGGAAGTGGTAAATGTGAAGATAAGGAAAAAACGACACAGAGAACATATACAATATGGAAGTATTCTTCACTCTTGGGAATACAAGACACTTCTCGATGAGCGGATATGTCAACACCCCTGAGGGGATACTGAGATTACAGAACTACAACACCCCCGAAGAGATTTTGTCATTCAAATACGATTTAAACCGATTTAGCTTTATTTAGTTCCCAAGATCTGTCGCTGATGTTAAAAAAAATACTGCTACCATTTCTCTGTAATCGACTTGGTTCTCAGAACTTCCCATCAAACTCAATTGCTCTTTACCACACTGGGCTAGGAACAAATGCACATCTTTTAGTTTGAGCTCTCACTATGTATGGAGAATCAAAAATCCGGATTGCGTTTCTGCATGGCAGTTAAATATCAAATGATATGAAATTACATAATCGGATTCACAAATATCACATGAATAATACTCAGCACGCTGAAGAGAAGCCATATGATAATTTAGTTTACAACGTCCAGTTAGTGCCCTAACTAGAATACTACAATTATGCTTGGAAAAATGCAGCAAATTCTTTGACATTTTCGGATTTACACCCGGCAGAAAAGCCTTTGTTTGAACGCAATTTTTGCCTGCTACGCCAATTGTTAGTATGTTCGGATGCAGTCTAAGAGTGGACCTTATGCTTTATCCAACTTTGGAAGAACTAACGAACAACGTCAGTCGCAGCGCCTGCTCTAGCCAATTCGTCCGCCCATACATTTCCAGTAATACCGGAATAACCGGATATCCTTAGAAGGTAGATAGCATTCATAACGCTAAATTCTTCAATTTGAGTTCGACTTGCGATTACTAATTTCGATCTCGAATCTGCTGAACTAAGGGCTTTCCGGCCAGCCTGACTGTCAGAGCAAAGATAGATTCATTTACCGCAAAGTTCCTGTTGAAGTGCCGATTGTACGCCTCACAGAATCGCGAAGATTTTTGCTTGGAATACTGTACAGTATCTACCAAGCGAATGAGATTGGTTTAATCTCATTTCACGATAATAGACACCAGCACCGGCTCGGCCCTCCAACAAAGTCTCGTCATCCAGCCAGACAGCCATTCCTCACGAGGAGGAATTCTCACAATGAAAAATTTAAAAAGAAAACTACATGTGAGTGTAAGGTCACTAGGAGCAAGTATATACTCATCCCAAGTAACCGATTAAGGCCACATTCTTGTGTTTCACTGAATGTACTAGGGTTTGAGTCCTCAAAGCCGGTTTATATTGGCCGAAGGCCATGCAAGCTTTCTCGCAATTAGGTTTTAAGTCAAGAATTACCTCAACGTACTTAACTTGGTCTGCGGCAATAATTTCCGAGTCAAAGATCTACAACGGGCGAGCTCCGGTTGCAATCCTTCGTGGAGTGAAAAGCACCATTGACATTTTATTTGTTTTACCTGATAGTTCAACATGTGAAGACACCGTTGTTCAACAACAACATCAAATCAAAAGGTGTATTGATGCAAATAGCGTTGATCATAGACGAAACCATACGTCGGAAACCCTAGCTTATTCAGTTTCCTCAACAAACCAACGGCGACAAGGTTTTATAGAAGTGGTGACAGCACGCCACCTTGAGAACATCCGGAGACACTCATTTTCCTTATCTCTAATTGTCTTAACGATTAGTATAGATGTCGGTTGCTAAGCATTGCGTGTATCCAGTTCGTGATATCTGAAGCTATTCCATAACATCGTGATGCTTCCAAAATGGATTCGAAAGACACATTGTCAAAAGCACCATTAATTTTAAGAAAAACTCCTGAACTTGATTGCTTTTGTGAAAAAGCATTTTCAATGTTGTAGACAGCATTGTGTAACAGTAGTCTTCGCCCGTTGATAAGCTTGGTACATTGAATGTAGCGGGTGCTCGCCCACGCTAACATCCCGAATGTCAATTAAATTAAACTTAAATTAAATTAAAGGTCAATTAAACGTTCCACTGCTTTGAGAAGGAAAGAAGTAAGACTAATCGGTCTAAAGGTTTTTGCCTCCTCATAAGGGACGCGGTCACTTTTGAGAATGAATTTTACAGTTATTTCCCGTTGTGCCAATGGAATGAATAATGTTGCAAGACTACAAGTAAGAACTTATTTCAAGATATGTTTGAAGTGTTCATATCTACTTTGGGACCATCCATAAATGACGTAGCATTTTCTGAGTGATTTTTAACACCCCCCTCCCCCATCGTAGCATTTCGGCACAAACCTTTAAATAGCCCCCCCCCCCCTGGTAATTACGTAGCTTGACGGTAACCCTCCTCCCCCTTGTCACCGAAACAAATTTAAAAAAATAAAGAACGATGTTAGTTAGATGAAACGGGCAATATTTTCGTGACATCAACCCAAATTCCTCTTTAAAAAAAGCTACGTAGCATGACATGACCCCCTACCCACTGTCGTCACACATCATCACAAAATACAAAACTCCCCCCTCGCCTATATAATGGTACATCATTTATGGATGGTCCCTTTGAAGTAGAACTGGAATGATTCCTCTACTAAGTGTTAAATTTTCTTAATTTTGAACATTTTGTGTTATTTAAGATGATGTTTAATCTATGTCACGAATATTATTCGATAGTGTGTAATAAGACTTTTCAGTGTCCGTATAGACATTGCACCTATCCACAAAATATATGCAAAAATAATCATCAAATCTTTTTATTTCTGGAATTCACACCAAAGTAAGAAAATCTGTTTTTTGTGTATCTGGTCAATGCAGGGGACATTTATTTCAGCCAATCGCCTGAAGATTTTCAAAAAATTGGAAAAACATTCAGCACAAGAACCCCTGAAGTAATTAAATCTCCATTTGATTGCTTATTTTCTAGCGTACACATGCGTACCCCCAAATTACCCCGGGGCCGGGGTAGGTTGACGGGTTTTTCGCGTCCTGTATTTTCGCCAATAAAAGCAAAAACAATGTAACAAATACTTTTATAAAATTCAGGGATGTTGCAACATATTTTTTTTACAAGATCTCCTTAAATCAAAGTGGTAAAAACTGACAACACCGCCAACTAGCCCCGGTCTCCCCTATAGCATGCATTAATAATGAATAAACTGTGTTTTGAAATATCTTTCAAAAACTGCTCGGAAATGCAAAGAGCCTTCAATATGGTGCACCAACCGAGCACTTAAATGATGAAAAGTTTGATATACAGATCCGCTACAGATTTGTTTCTATTATTATTCATACTTGGCTGCTTTCGGCTGGACGGAGGGCTATAAACTACCGAAAAAGAAATATTTATGAGCTGTACACAGCTGGAGGATGAATCAGTTTGTGTCGTTGTGTCGGTTTCAGGAAGTCCACCAACATTGTCATATCTCTTCACCTTCGCCAACTATGCATCCATATGGAAGAAACCGATTGTATAACACCCGAGCGAAACCCGTTCGTGATTGATTTCCGCTAATTTCATGCACCGAGCAGCAAATCTTGAACAGAAAAGTTGTGATTTCAGTCGGTTTGAGTAAGTCCACAAACTTCGTCAGATGTCCGGAGATTGTATATCAACACTAGGGGAGAAAGTGATTATTGGGATTCATCTTCGATGAATAATTTGAGCAGCTCCGTGCTAGTAATCAGGACCAATTGGAACAAAAATCTCCCACCAGAAAGACATTTCCTTTTGCAAACAAATCTGCCCTTAGCCACTCAAAAGAATTAAATTTGAAATCGAAGAAGAATTGCATCCAGGACAACTGCTAAGCCCGGAAATATTAGGTAGTCAGAAGCATCCAACGAGAATCGAAGTCAGCGTACCAATACCGACGAGAGAACGCCAACAAAAACGGTCCTTTTCAGGACCATCATCATTTTTATAAAGAATAAATTGAAATATTCCTCGCCCAAATCATTTTTTATCCGAAAATTCTGATGATTATCAACACATTTGAAGTACGGGCTCCTTATGTATTCTCTCCGGTTATATCGCAGCCAATACCCATCTTTTTGACTAGATAAGTAGTAACTAATCCATATTGGTTATATCTTTTGCTCCCTAGCAACAATCTAGCAACGTTCTAAAAAACTTTCTTCAGCATTATTTGTATGTATATAACCTATAATATCTATATAATAATTTTACTAGAAAGCTTCTGTCACAATATAAAACTGATTTAAATTAGTTTAAACTTATCTACAACCAGGGCCGGCGGAAAGCGTGGGTAGTATGGGTAGTACTACCCACTCGAAAATAACCAAGTGGGTAATTACCCACTCGAAATTTTGAACCATTTCAAAAAATTTAGATGTGCAACGCATGTATCTCGCACTACACACATTTGAAAACATCGATGTGCCACAATTCCACTTGCATAAACGAACGTGATTTAATGTGAATGTAATGTAAGCGTGTGCATTGCGAAAAGGGAAAAACTCCTTACTAATGGACCCCTCATCCTATGCTTTCTACCCACTCGGGCGTAAAGTGTTTCGCCGCCCCTGTCTACAACACAACTAAAGAGGTCAAAATAACCCTCACTTTTATTCAAGATACTTCGCCGCAAGTATCAAACCGGGATACATTTTCAGAGCACAAGAAACTCTCCTCGTACAAAGCACAGAGAACAGAAATCCATGATCGAACAAAAATATTTAAAAAACGTGTGTAAACATTTGAATTAATATACGAGAAACACTAGCGCCGTCAAACCAACTTATCCCAACTATTCGTCAAATCCAATCCGGAACCGGTTCGAAATCCTGAATGGATTCGGTATGGAATCTTGCTCAACCGATTCCGACTATCGGTTCATGTATTTGAGCTGGAATTCATTCTGGAAGTCCGAACCGGTTCCGGACTAATTTGACTGGGTAGAGGAATAATCGCTGTCAATTTTGTCGAACTCAGCCACAAAACAACATGACGACAGTAGCGCTCCTGGTTTGGATATCCCAACTACCTTCAAAACCGTTAGAGATTTTTACACAAGTTGAATGCTGAAAATGGACGTCTGTTCTCTGTGTCCAAAGTATCAACAATTTGAGTGTGTGCGCCATCACAAATGTTTTGAAATATTGGTGTCTTCGGAAAATATGCCAAAAATGTGAAAACAAAGTTAATTTTGTTAGAGAAAACGATAAAATATTTTTTCCAAGTGATTAATGAATAAAACCTGTTTTAATCCACCT
This sequence comes from Topomyia yanbarensis, assembly GCF_030247195.1. Taxonomy (NCBI): domain Eukaryota; kingdom Metazoa; phylum Arthropoda; class Insecta; order Diptera; family Culicidae; genus Topomyia; species Topomyia yanbarensis. The sequence continues at coordinate 79,284,317 of NC_080672.1, forward strand.
AGCGGTGCAATTGTGCCTTTCTCATTTCTCTAAACTATGGCACGGAGGCTTTTTATGTTCAACATAATTGTGGAAATGTCCATTACATTCTTAGTACACTTTGCACTTATACACAATGGCATCCCAGCCACGAACTTGATGAGCTACTTGTCGACGGTGAAACACTTGAACCAAAAAAATATCATACTCCATTAGCCTAATCAGCATTAGATCAATGTTATCTGCTTGCTAACTCATTTTGTCATGCGGGGGTGGGTATGTGAGGAGGGCGAAAGTCCCATGAACGAACGACTCCCCAGCTTAAATTGGTATGCTTTGTGATATTGGTGGTTTAAAGATGATGGGGTTGAAAGGTAGGGGTATGAGGGCTGGATGGGGTGGTGGTCTGAGGGGTGATTTAAGGAGATTTTTAAAGGAGGGGAGTGAACAGTAGAGGGGGGGGGTGTAACCCCTCTCCGTAAACCATCAACTACGCCCCTGTTAAAATCCAGAAACCTTATGCGAGTCGAAAAAAAAATTAGGTTGACGTTTTTCAGAGTGATTGCATAACCTTTCTATATGAGAAAGGCAAAAATGTGCCAAAATCCAAAAAAGTGAATCGTCGTCAAATTTTTTTCGAGTTTGCATCAAATCTCGACGGCACCTTGAACACATTTAGCATCAAAAATAAAAATTCTATTTTTAATTTTTCCTATAGTTTATATGAGAAATTTCTGTGTGGCCGCACTCTGAAACCCGTAATTCCGGAACCAGAATTCCGATCGATCCAAAATTCAATAGCAGCCGATGGGAAGGTTGCACCTTTCATTTGTTGGTTTGGGCAAATCGGTCCAGCCATCTCTGAGAAAAATGAGTGAAATTATTTGACACATACGCACATACATACACACACACACACATACACACACAGACACACACACATACAGACTTTTTCCGATCTCGACGAACTGAGTCGAATGGGATATGACACTCGGCCCTCCGGGCCGGGATTAGGTTGACGTTTTTCAGAGTGATTGCATAACCTTTCTATATGAGAAAGGCAAAAAAGTGCGAAATCGGCAGTCCCAAAAAGTCGATTTTTATAAAAAAAAAATTTTTCGAGATAACATAAAATCTCGACGTTTCATGCATTTTAAAGATGTTTGGCATCAAAAATACGAATTCGATTTCTGAAATTTCATGAGGTCCCCCCTTTGAAAAAAAATTTGAGTTCCGGCTTATATGGGAATTTCATATGTGACCGGACCATTTAGTCTATACTTCCGGACCCATATAAGCGATCCGTGCGAAATTTTATTGATATCTATGGGGATATTATAGCTATCATTTGGGACTAAGTTTGTGAAAATCGGCCCAACCATTTTCGGGAAACTGGTGTGAGTTCGTAAATTTTGAAAGATGGCCGCTTTTCCCGGGCACTTCCGGAACCGTCTATGGTGGTCAATGTAGTCAATGAAAGTTTGGTTGGCCGTCGGTGACCTAGAACAGCAAATTTAAGTTGTTTGAGAGACATTTTAGCGAAATTTTTACCTTTTTTGCTTTCATCGGAGTATCGGTTTGAATCACAATTTGCTATGTGATCGCACGCCACAACCTGTAACTCCGGAACCGGAAGTCGGATCGGGATGAAATTAAATTGCCATTTACAGGGACGCAATACCTTTCATTTGAGGCCAAACTTAGTCGAATCGGTCTAGCCATCTCCGAGAAACCGATGTAACTGTTATTCTGAATTTAGATACTTCCGCCGGGGCTTCCGGAACCGACGATGGTGGCCAATGTGGCCAAATAGACTTTGAATGGATGTTAGTGACCTAATACTACAAATCGAAGCAGTTGTGGTCATATTTAGGAAAAAATTTCACCTTTATACATTCATTGCAGAATTTATTAAAATCGACATTTTCTGCGTGTTCGTACTCATCACCCTGTAATTCCGGAACCGGAAGTCGGATCCATTAGAAATTCAATAGCAGCCTATGGGAACGTTGCACCTTTCATTTGAGACTAAGTTTGTCAAAATCGGTTCGGCCATCTCTGAGAAAAATGAGTGACATTTTTGGTCACATACACACACATACGCACATACACACATATACATACATACACATACATACACACACACAGACATTTGCCGAACTCGTTAAAAAGTCGATATTCAGAGCAATTGCAATACCTTTCTATTGAGAAAGGCAAAAAGCTAATTTCTGTTACATAACCGGAGTGTATTTGGCCTGTTAATTCATATATTCAACGTAATCATGTTTGAATGGGAAACTTTTAAGTTGTTCTTTATGATAATAATGGTGGATCTGAAATGAACGCTTTATGTTGGCATTGGTTATGAAAAATTATTCGCTGGATTCGAAAATCATTGGCTCGATGCATGAAATTAGCGAGAACCAATCACGAACGAGCTTCGATCAGATGTTTTAAAACCCGGTTATGGTACTTTCCAACCATCGAATAGGGTGATGATCCCATTATCGCCATGTTTCTATTATCACGCTACCCATTTGAAGCCGTTGGTTGGAGCAGTGTCTGCCATCTTTGTTTAACGCATTGAGTCAAATGGTAGGGCAACAATAAGGGCACTCGATTCGTGTTTTCGTTGCGCTCAAACACGAGAATTTCACTGTTTTCAGCGCATGTATGTTATTATCTTGGTACTTAACAACGAAGCAAAGATGCTGATGCCAATTTGTACGCATTCCATTGTTTGTAGGCCGAGTAATTAATGAATCAGTGAGGCGCCCTCCTTAGTATGGTGAAAATAGGCACTTCACCCTATAACGACTACAGTTAAACGAAAAGATTTTCAATTTTTTATTCTTCTGGCTCGTTGGATAGTGCTGATAAGGACTATTTTGATTGGTCGTTTTTTTCCAATTGGCCCTAGCTACTAGGACGGATCTGAACACACTAAATACTGCAGTCAGTTCATGGAGGCGGCCGCATGTAAATAATCGTCTTGTCATCCTGTGTTAAAATGCCTGATTTTGAAACAGTGGCGTCTCGTCCGCCGTTCAACCAGTGCAGTGCACGGGTTATCATTTTTCTTGGAAAAAAACTTGATAGTAAGCAAATATTTGAGTAAAACAAAGGCTTCGAAAAATATTGATCCAAAAATTGGCAACGTAAACAACGATAGTTTTCTGAGGCGTATCTAGTGCTCGAAACATTTCATTATACAATCTTGTTTGGGATAAACAAAGAATCGTGCACCGAGGTATCACAACACGTTGTCCATATTCCTATCGGATAGATGTTTTATTGTGTGCGTTCGCTTTCATCTAGTTTCACGATGTGTATCCGTTCAATTACTACACCTTTTCGACTGGACCAGTTCAATCTCGGAGAAGATCACAAACGACTCTCCTGCGCTATATTCTACTGCTCTCGCATAGCGTTAGGTGTTTCCTCTGCATACGGATTGAGTATCGATTACTTTGCTCGGTAGTGGGGTGAACTGGTTTTGAGCTTTCGTGTTGATCTGTGGATAAAATTAGTTATCTACGGTTGCGGTAATACCGAAATGTAATTTATACGTTTCACTTATTTGGCTACAGAGTATAAATATAAAGTAAGGTTATCTAGTAGAAAATAAGACTATCTAGTCACATTCAGGCGCTTTTCATTCGTTTGCATACTTAAAACATGAATTTCTGTCTATGGTAGCAATGCCAAAATTTGGCTTGCAAATACCAACAACCAGTTAATCTACCGCAACCATGATTCAAATCTCAATCATTCATATGCAAAATGAGTAGTTTATGTCGTTTCTGCTTACCTTATACCATAGATGTCAACACTATAAAATATCATCATCCCAGTACAACACATCTGGAATTCGGTATGTGGGCCGATTTTGTATTGGAATTCTAGCCCGAATGCAGCAACCCATTCTAACTGAATCGATTGTTACATTTGCACTGTAATTCTGAGAGAAAACATTCCGACTGCGAAAAATGGGACTCAGCAGCGGATTCTTCTGGCGAAACGAGTGTCAAATTTTCTCTTGGTGGAAACTGATAGGTAGAATTTATGGGTGCAGTTATTTTAGATTTTAATTTAAAAATTATAATTAAATATCTAAATAAAGTTCTACAAACTACTCTCATATTTTGTTGCATGAAATGTGATAGGTTTGGTTGAACTTGAAGGAGAAATTAGTCATGTTCTACTGTTCGCAAATCGAAGTTGTTCGTTGCATCATTCATTCGTACAGCCCAGCCGCTCAATCATTTTCAACTTGATTGAATATGTGAATACTGATTTTGGGGGGAAAATACCCTGAGCACGTGATATATACAAAAAATTACACTTTGGTATTCGTATGGTGCAGCCTACATGAGTGGCGTGAGTCAATTCAGAATAAATCGACTTGCTTACGTCATACCGTTCATTCAGTTCCCTTTGAATCGTTCAAATGCTGTGACGTCGACCCATTGTGCTTCTGGATTGTTTACATATTTTTGGTTACCAACACTAGCAAACCGTGTGTTCTATCACGTCTATTTATACCACATTGGGTGCATGTGGCATGGCATCCGAAAATGTGAACTCAGTTCCTTGTTCCAAAGCCAAGCAACGAATGATAGAACACGAACACACGATACTTATGTAAATAACCTCCCAAAATCATCCCGGAGTATTAATAATGTTTTGCTATACAGCGCCATCTACGGACATTTTGGGGTATCAGTACCTTACAAATATATTTTGCAAACATCAAAACAAACAATTTTGTTGAACAACGTTTTTTTGCTAGGACGTTTCCTTCAAAAGAGAGAGCTGATCAATCAATTTTAAAGTTCTCTAGATAGAAACGACATTTGTTAGAATATATCTAAATTTTATCAGAGATATTTTACCCAGGACCATAAACCGACAAATACATGCTCAGTCCACTAGCGGTTCTGGTATTCGATGGTAGCTCCCTATGCCGCTGTGCTCCTGTTACAATAAATGAGACACTTTTCAAGCCACAGGTACAGATATCCAGCCACACCAGATATTTCTTAGCGAACTTCGACAGTTTCTCGAAACTGTCTGACACCCTTTTGTTTCCAGTTGTAGTCATCTGTACTACGAAAACATCGATCGAAAATCAGTGAGTAACGCTAAGGAATGGTTGTTGTGACAACCTAGCCTGAAGGCTGAACCAGAAACCAGTTGTATCTTTTCATAGTAACGCCATTCAACAAAAATGACCGGACACTGTAAATTATAACGTGAGAAAGTTTTAATCACCGGACATATGATGATTATCGTCACCTTCTTAGTCGCTTGACATTTCGCAAATTACGGGGAATTTGCATTTGCAGATAGGCTGGGTTCATGCTCAGCCAAAGACGAGTGACATCCGATAATTAGTTTCACTTTCATTTACCATCTAGTCATTCAACTCTTTAGCATCTGCGTACCAATTGAACTATATACGACGTCTCGCTTCTCGAAGATCCACAATGCGATACACAGAGAGATGACTAGAGAAATATATAGTTAGGGACTTGTTACTTCACGATGGGTTTAGGATTTTTATACTGGCGAAAGTATAGTAGTACGTGACTATTTTTGACTATGTGATGGTGATCAACGATGTGCTTTTTGCTTAAAACTAATATTAACGATTAGACGTCTGTCATACTATAAGAACAGATTACATCACTGGGCAGCCTAATTTGTCACAGTTCCCCTTTCTTTATGAGCATAATATTCGACATCAATAAAAAAGATCCAAACATAACGTTCCACCGAGTCAGTTTTGTTCGCACCACTTCATAACTATTTGCAAGTAATAAAATTATTTATTTATGACATTCAACGTTCCACTTCCAACATCATCATCATCGTCTTCATTATTATAAATAAAACCAAACAATTCCGTCACGCCGCCTCTCGCGTGAGGTTCCAAATGGAACATGTACCATTTTTTGCAGTGTTTTCCCTCGTTCCCATATTGTAGCAACAGCCATGTGGAACAGTGTGCTTTTCACCTATATTTCACACCTTATCGACCAAGAGAAAAGCCGAATCCATTAGCGGGGTAGTGCACGTACAATGTATGGCTGTTTGCCGTTCCATAAAATTCCAATCACCTCCCGAGATCGAAAGGTTGGGGCAGGCCGCATTGCCATAGTCCTATCAGAGTACCTACATATCTGAGAATCTCACTCTCGCCGAAAACGAAAAACCTACATCATAAGTCAACTGTATTTCGTGCCGGGTTGCTGCCGTTGCAGCTACTGCTGCTGCTTTTTTCCGCCTCCAAACGATTGCATATTTGGTCTATTGAACCTGGATGTTGTGCCAGAATACAGTGCCGACTGTTGGGATTCGGGATAGATACGGAACTTATGTGAATGGTTAAAAATACTGGTTGGGACTAACGTTCAACATGTAACATTTAGCAATCCATTGTGACAATATGCTGTTTTTCTCTAGGGTGCAAATTATATTTAATCAAATTTGTGCATGAAGGCTTAAAATAGCCTTCGTCTCGCTAGTATCTGACAGATCGTTTACCGTCAAAAATCCAACTTATTAGAGTTATTGAAAGCAGAGAAGAACCAACATGTAGGTATTAACTTGACGATTTCAGATTTTCCCGGTAACGGTTACTCTTTAAAAATTCACCGATACCCCTATATGCGATCTATCGCAAATCTTTCACCCATCACTGTACCCGGCAGCATCGGCTACCGTCTGCGCCAGAAGAGTCTACAATAACAACACGCTTATAGAAACAATTACGGTTCATTATCATTGATTACACGGTATGTGTGATATGTGGGTCTAGTGTGTGCCTGGCATAGGAGTGGGGAGGGATACGCTATCCGTTTCTGCATCGCATGCTGGAGCATCGCATGTATCTCGGATTCCAATGCAGCTTCCATGCGACTCCGTCGGTGTGATACTTTCTGAAAATATGGAGAACGTAACACCAATCTCGAAGTGAGGAAGATCACGACGATCGCATAATGAAGGATGCTAATGTAACACTTTCCGACAGCATCACAGTGTTTAGGTAGTACGGTTGGATATTTTCCGTCAGATCTGGCAAGTAGGTAAACATAAGAATGCTTTTGAATAAAAATTATAGTTATGTTTCGAATTTGGCTTTATTTTGTGCAGTGATCGATTAGAAAATGCTGAGAGAAAGGAAAATCGATGGAGGCTAGTAGAATATAAGTATGTAATGTGCAATGGATATTGAAATTTATGTTTGTAATACACTATTCCTGGGTAGAAAACCGCGACAAGTCAAATCGTATCGTAATTTGTTCAAATAGTCGACAATAACACGGAACTTTAAAAAACGACCGTTTATATGAATGTCGGCCGCATAACTCATTTCATTCGTATGTGATACGCAGAAGATACAACACATTGAGTGCTTGTAATCGACCACAGTGTGGCCTTTGCGGTTAGCGCAGAGCGGTCGGAAACTGCAAATTATATGATAAAGGTAAAACGTATAACTCCTTGTGATTGCGTTACAGAAGTGCAATCAGCAATGCTGATGCTTCATAGTGCATAGACCTTCAGATGGTGGCATTAAAACAGTGCCAGAAGTAAGCCGCTAGGGTTGTGCTTCTCTTAACTTTTAAATAAGATAGACGGGTTGGCAAAGCTTTGGGAACAGTCATTATCCACATTTTTAAAAGGTACTAAATTCGAATGTCTTTTTGGCTTTGAAAACAATGTCAAAATTTGATTTTTACCCAAAACATTTTACATTCAAAAAATATTTTGAAGTAAAATACTTCTAACGTTTCAATACAGGTACACCGAAAATACGTTCAGCAATGTAGTATTAATTCTCATAAAAACTCACAAATTTTTTTATTTTTTTCTTTGCATCTTTTGAAAGGACAGACTCTATTAAGACAATATTATGTTAAACGGGCCATTGTTCGAAGCAGCGACCTAGCCGCCATGGGACGCTCTGGGTTCGAGACGCGCGCCTCAGGTAGAAACCTTTTCAAGGGATTATGCACGTTCACAGAATGCTTGGCGTTGCACTGTACATGCGTACAGATCTCGAGAACGTATTTCACGGTTTGATCTGTAGAGAGCGCCACTTCTGTCGTCGCTGAACTGCTTCGGAAGTATCCCATTATGTCCGAACCTCTGATAATCAACGTCTGCAAGCTGATGAACGCAGGGTGTCTGGCTATGCGAGGACGGCTTATCTGTAAAAGAAAACTCGAGCCATTTCGCTCCAGGAACAATTCGAGGTGGAGGAAGGACTGTTATACGGATCTGGCATCGCAGGCTAATCGTGAGTTATTAAACAACCACAGAAAACGGTGAAAAACGAAAACATTTAGTCAAAATCATTAAAGTCCTATTTTAGTCCACCATACTGGAATTGTCGTCTTTATTTTTTTTTTTGATTTTGATACATTATAATTCAAATTCGTGCTGATAAATCACAAAATCTTTTTTTTTTATTTTGACTGACACGACACTTATTTTTTGTGGGGGTCCTCCATATTGATCGGTCATATTGAATTTCGAAAAACTGACTTCAGATGTTCAAAACTTATAATTGCATACAATTGTTACAAAATATTGACATTCCACCACGAATAGTTCATCAAAAGTGTTCTCAAAACTTTATACGCATTTTTCTCATAACATGATTTTTCAAAACTGCTTACAATCCAAGGTACAATCCCATTTGAAAACGGTTCAATTTAAAGGCTTCATCTTTTGACCTCTCGAAAGAAAACGTTGGAACGTTCTTTCATTGGAAGAATGATATATAAAATCAACAGTTTTTGTATTCACTATTTTTAGTGAAGTCTTAAAGTGGAAAAAGGGTCTAAAAATCGATCTCAAAGTTTGAGATCGCACCATTATATCAAATTTGAAGTTTTTACCCGTACTTACATTATTACTCCAATGAATTTAGTTTACTTTAAAGCTTTATTATTAGTTTTATGGGTCAGATCGATACCGAGGCAGAAAACTGTACGCCATTTTTGGAATTCCACTCAGACCTAAGCTTAGATAGAACGTCACCATGGGCGCCATTTTGTTTTTTCGTCTTGAAAAAATTGTAAATGAAAACAAAAATATAAGCTTTTTGAATCCTACAACTGTTTCTTTCTACGTTTTTCATTGGCCTACAAAAATTTCAAATTTTGCTTTCTTTTTGGTCATTTGAATGAGAACCTCCCTATGAAATTTGGAGTATGTGTAACATGCACTAATAACGAAAAAAATGTCTTTTGAAAAATCTTTCGAAAACTACTCGGAAATGGTGCAAATTATCAGCTCATCTCGGTCAGAGCCGTCAATATGGTGCACCAACCGAACAACTTAATGATGTTACAGATTTGTTTTTATTATCATTCGTATTTATCTGCTTTGGGGCGAACGGAGGGCTGTACGATACCAAAAGGGAAATATTTGTGAGCTATACACGATTGATGGATGCATCAGTTTGTGCTTACAATGAGTGGTAGGTAGCGTACACACACGCAGAAAACCGATTTCAAAAGATTGATCGAAGCTCGTTCGTGATTGGTTCCCACTAATTTCATGCATCGAGCAGCAAATCTTGAACAGAGAGAATTGTGATTTCAGTCGGCTTCAGCAAGTCAGCCTATCTTGTCAGATGTCCGGAGACTGTATGTCAACACCGAGAGAGAAGGTGATTACCAGTATTCGTCTCTGTGGACTAATTTGTGCAGCTCCGTGCCAGTACCCGACCAGAAGAAAATAACTTCAGAATACCAAATTCAGAAATTCTGAACCCAATACTTGAACATCACAATAAGGTATTGAGGAGCCTTGCATAAGAGGTAAAATGCCTGAAATAATAACTGAGACATGTGCTACGAATAACTAGTTGATGATGAAACGAGTAGTTATATTACCTGAATAATTACAAAACCTTTCCAACCATCCCTAACAAAATTTACTGTATGGAGGTTTTTAATAATCCTCTCGGTTCGTGTCGGTCTCCAGTTTCCTGTCGGTCGAATCTATCGTCTGCTGAGAAAGGGCAACTACGCCGATCGTATCGGTGTCGGTGACAGCAGTGATGGAATATCTTGCCACCGAAGTATTGGAGTTATCAGGAACAAATTGCTCTCCGGCGTGAACATTGCCCCAGGGTTGCTGCGTAACATCTTTCTGGCCGAAACAACTGAAAAACTACCTGTGCAGGAAGCCGTTTTCTTTCTTCACATTTATTGGATTTTCTCCCCTTCGGTAACTAATGCACATATTAGACATTTGGCAAGTTTTTTTTTGCAATACTACCTTAAATAGTAAATGTCCGTCGTCTAATGATCCGTACAGTGAAATAGTTTCTCATCCACCGGGTTTAGCATCTTGATTAAATAAGGATTTTTTTTATTTTTGATGCGTGGAAAGTAGCATACTTATGGAATACGGAAATGGCGATTTTTAAACTCCAGCCATACACCAAGCCGCAAATCTTGAACAGAAAGGATTGTGATCATTGTCAGTTTCTACTAGTAAACCTTGTGAGATGGCATAAGACTACATTTCAATATCGGGAGAGAAGGTGATTATTAGGATTCAGCCGGTTCCGTAGACTGACTGTAATAATTAGTTTGAACAGATCCGTGCTAGTAAGGACCCATCTAGAAAACAAAATAGCGCTATCAAACTATCAACCAAGAATTGAATTTCAACAACCAACCAATCATTTTGTTTACTTCCGATGGTTGAAACTGGTCAAAATACCGAAAAACTCAATTTCGAAAAGAATCGACCAAAGTTCGTGTTAGACTGCCACTCATTTCAATAAATTCCGGCTACCCCCTTGTGTATATGTATAAGATAGCTAAAAAATCTCCTTAGCTTCATTTAAAAAAATCAATATGTAATCCCCTAGCTTTAAGTAATTCAAAATGTAAAACAAAGCAAAATTAACACCTTTAAGTTAACACAAACGTGTCTTATCAAATAAACGAATTGAATAAAAAAAATTCCGGCTGGGGATCTTTAATTATATATTCGTGAAATCAGGTATTTGAAGGCGATGAAAGGAGAATCAATCCAGAAGACTGTATATTAAGGTGCCAATGACATGTAGGGTAAAAAGTGTCATCGAAAATCATAACCACCTCAAAAGCTATAGTACTGCGAACAAAATACTCATTGCAGAATTTTAGCTTAATCAAACACGATTAAGGGATCACGCAGAACAGTCAAGGTTCAAAAATTTTGAACCGTGAAAAAATACCATGGGCCCCATGAAATTTCAAAAAACGATTTCGCATTTTTGATTTTAATGAAACATCAAAATCTAATGCCACGTGAAAACAAAAACTGTGTTTGGAGATTGCTTTTATGAGATTTTTAAGTTGAGTTGAGATTTGGGTTTAGATATGGAGTTTTGATACTACACTTAATAACAATAAATAATAGAGAAACGGTATATTTTTCAAAAATATATTTTTCGAACCTTTGAGGTGTATCAGCTAAGCATCCGATTGTCCGAATCCAAACTGCCAGGTTTTTCATTCAACTCCCGCCATCAGATTTTGAATAGTCACTTTATTCGCTTTTTTCGATTCTAACAGTCCTCGATATACTGAACATTGCTTGCTAAATGCTGGATGATTTACATCCAAAGTCGTTGAGAATTGAAGTCTCCTCGATGTTGAGAGAAGTTCCATAATATCACAAGGTTGCCGCTGCCCAAACTAAGGCTAATCAGTCCTGCACTAAGGTAAATCTCTGATTGACATGTCACATTAGAATTCTGACGTTCCTTGAACTGCTGCAAACTCATTGTTTGATCTAAAATTTCTAAGACCAGGAGCTTTGCTTCGGTTTTGTCTCAGAAATTCCTCGAGCTGGTATATTTGGAGGCTCATCAAAGTCACACTATTCTTGAGCGAAGAACTTACACACTTACTTGTGTGGTCCAATGCTTCAGTGGATCCACGCTCGACAAATTCGAATTGATAACTACACCGTCGATCTCAACATTATGAGCAGGTATGTAGATGCGGTAGCTCTTCGCAAAAGAAATGGCACCAGTGAGGTAAATAGCTTGCTCTGACTGAGTTCAATGTGTATGATTTTAAACAGGAAGTCGGAGTTGTTGATGACGAGTCTTGTTCGAAATACATTTATTTATGTGCGGACATTAAAGCAGACACAAAGTGGTAACTTAAAGAATACGAAGGAATTTACGGGACCTGTAATGTACTGAAAGATACATCAGAGGATAGTAACGCAAAAATGTAATATCTTTACTTGATATATTGGTGATACCGATTTCTTTCTAAGTATTTGTAAAAACCTTTATCAGCAATAAGTCATAAAAACATCTTTATTTCACTCGCATGTGCAACAAGGTGAGTAATGTCTGAAACATAACCGTAATGTCGTGACGGCACTTAAACTGATAATTCAAATCCGTAACCAGGTCCTAAAATTGTCTTCTCAGTATACTGATCTTCATATTCAGTAGGATTTATAATCATCCGGACACACCTCAAAAGTTCGAAAAATATATTTTTGAAAAATATGCCTTATCTCTACTATTTATTGTTAGGACGTTTAGTATCAAAGGTTCATCTCTAAACCCATATCTCAAGTCAACTTAAAAATCACACTAGATTTTGATGTTTCTGAAAAAAATTCAGCTTAGAGGAATATTTTTTCAGAATTTGTTATTAATTATACTCCAAATAGAAAAATAGCTTAGGTTTTCCGAAATTCGCACTTCATCATGACCATAATCGACGGAGCTCAGAACAGTTTGGTAGGCTCGTCATTCGGCAAAAAAAACTCATCGAATCAGCCTTACACCATGCCTGCATCAAGTCAAATCGAGCAAATACACCGTGTTTTGATTGCGCTGTCTCCAAAACGGCAAAAGTCGTTTTTTGGAGCACTCAGTTTTATAAATGTCACTGTTCGTGGTACCTTTGGTCACAAATAGTTTACAACGTTCGTCACAAGTGCATATTGCTTGCCAAATCAGGTAATTCGAAGCGAATTCTGTTTGTAACGGTCATCTACAAAAAAGTTTGTTCTTGAAATATATTTCTGTCCCAGAAACTGCTTGAAATCCGCTTAGATGTAGGTCTCATCATCAATGACGCAGTAAAGGTATTTTGTTAGCAGCCTCGCGTAGAGATTTCGGGTGCGCCTTTTTGGCAACACTGCTGCTGAACAGCAATTAAATCCGTGTCGTTTCGTGGCCTTCTGGACGAAACTTTGCGAAACATCAAGTTTTTTTGGTCAAATCTCGCTTCAAAATGTTCGGATTCCGCTTGAAATGAGCAGTCAGCGCTCTGTCGATTTCTTCCTTTTGGTTCCCGGTTTACATCCAGCTTTGCATCCATTCCTGGAACGTTTGGAGGACCTTAGAAATGGTCGAAGCATGAGGTTTGGTGAATTTTCTCCATCTCAATTTAAATCTTACTGACAACTGCAAAACATAGCGGGTGTAAACAATACACTCAAAAAAGAAACTTGGCAAGAGTTGGTTCATTTCGGTCGAGTATGAAAAATGTTTGAGCTAGTTTGAAAGCGACTATCTCCTTAAAATCAGGCTTCGAAATTTATTGTCAATCTCTTCTATATCAGAAATTTGAAATCTTCTGCGATTCATTGTTTATTTAGAAAAAAAACATTCCCAACTATATTTTTACATGCCGAATAATGAAATTATTCTCTTATATTTTTTCAAGACTCAATGATATTGGAAACTAGTTTTAGGTTTATGTTTGAAAGCGTTTAACTGATCTGAAAATGCTGCCGCGATAAAAAAAAATCTTGCACTCAGTATTCAGTTTGTTTACTTCATAGCATTCCAGCTTGCTGGCTACATCACCATATAATTAGGTTCTTTACTGGCACAGTTAACCTCACTTTTCTTGACAGTTCGCTTGTACTGTTTACATGGACTTAGAAAAATTTGTGTCGAAGAAAATCGCAAAGAATTTTTCTAAGTCCATGTAAACAGTACAAGCGAACTGTCAAAAATGAACACTCAGTTCATTTGTGACGTCAGCGTAAAGTATTCAATACATTTCTCAAAGCAAATCGAATGTGCCTTCTTGATGAACAGGTTCCTATTCTGAATACCAACGACTTAGCTCGACTCTAATCAGACGATCATTTGTTCACTACACACCACGTGGCAACTGATCTGTCAACCTACAGAATGCTTCAAAATTGCACTCAAAATCTCATCTGGTTTACCAAAGTTCTATAGAAAATAACCACCGCCACCAGTTCGCCAAGTAGTTCAAAGACCGCAAGCAGTAAGCGATGAACCTGCCAATTTGCCAATGCTAATTGAACTATACCAGCGGCACAGTAGGCACATTTACTATATCTATGGCTATAATAATGGTATAAGTTGCACGATTGGCTTCGATTCGGCCACCTTTGAGTTTTAGATTTTTTTTGTTTTGCTTTTCACCGTTTGGTTTGGGAGCATTTCCACACATTTGTAGCCGGTGTCGAGAATCGCCGAAAGCGTTCCATCATCGCTTCGGCCGTCTGTAATTGCGGCAATACATAGTGTTGGATATGCCGGTCAGGCAACGTGTAAGACTCGGACAATAATGTTCCCAGCAACTACCACAGCAGTGAAAAAGTAGCTATGATTACTAGATGCGGTAAACCAATTTCTTCACTACTCTCTTGCGGCGTCGGTCGGCGTCTCCGGGTGCAATGTAAATTATTTGACTAATACTGCACGCATACCCTCACCAGGTGATGCACTTTCGACAGAGATTTGTTGCGGTTTGCTGTTGTCGGTTATAGGTTCAGGCCGGCCGATTGGACCAATTGAGCTGGAGCAAAAGCAGAGCATATTGTTGAAATGCGGATGGAAATGGAGTTGGGTGTTCCGAATAATTTTGCAAACGCATTCAAAGCCCCGTGTATCTAGACCACGAAGGCGTGAATGTGGACTTGATCAATGCACAAATTTCGAAGGCTTCGAAGGAAATCCATGTATGATGTTGTTGGATTAAGTAATGCAGTGCATTTCACTGGAATTGGCTACTTAGTCCCCCATTACCAATTAAGATTTAATATCGAAAACGAAAAATTAAGATTTATTGTCGAAAACAGGTTTGACTCTGATCACACGGTGAACGACCTACTATTACATTAATTATTCAATTTCGATATACCATGCCAGAGATACCCACGTCCCCAATCCGAGCTTTGGGCTTCATCGGTTTCAAAACTTTTCCAGCGCGCCGTTAACCTTGAAACGATTGGTATAGTTGACAAAGATTCTCCAAGCCTCATTTTAGGGTCGCATTCGCCCGACCAAGTGGACCGGTCGGCAGTTTTATGATGCATATATTGTTATAACCCAGAGAAGGTATGCCATAACGGTCTGCTAATAACGATTCAGTTTAATAGTTTGACTCTCGTGGTTTTAGCAGTGAGTTTTTCGTTCACTAGTAGCTTCGATAAAACAAATCGGCGACGGAGTCCCTCAATAAAATTAAGGTATGATTTATGTAATTGGTTCGTTTTAGCATCAGTATGATCGTTGCACTAGTCACCTAATTGTCCAGTGCGCCAAATTTGGCTGGGAAATCCATTGGAATCTCGCAACGACATTGTATTCTCAAGCGGTAATTTTTATTTTCCTACTGTTCGCTGGATATAAAATATCCTCCCATTGTATAACGTGCAACACAATTGGTCGGTGTTAAGCGAGACCAGACTTTGTTACATTTTATTGATATCAAGTAAAACACGAAGGACGATAAAAGATTGCATACTTTATGTGAATCTTGGATTTTCTACCACAACTGCAGATGCCTTAACAAATCATCAAATTGTAAGCAAATTTATTTGCAAACCAATTTGAACTTACTCGCAGCTTCGTTGAGTAAGGTAAAATCTTTGACTCGGAATAAGTTCAGAATCCATTTTTAGGTAAGTTTCGTCGACCATCGAAATCAATCCGTTGCATTTACAATTTCTTTCACGGATTTTGGAAATGAAATTTTTTCATCATTAATTTAAGTTTAATTTTTTGTGTTTCGAATTCATCTCGTCAGTAACTAGCACCATCTGGGTGTCTAGTTAGACGATGTATCTAGACCCAAATTAGCACTAGGTACTAGTTTTTCATCATGTTTGTAGGCGTGGCGCTACCAAAAACTTTCACACGTACAGAATCGCTTAACTGAACTGTGCACAGTAGTGAATCGCTTTTGTAATTAACGACCGAAGATTCAGGACCACCATAATGATGTATGCTACATCCTCAATATACTGGTTCATTTCCTCAATAAATTTTGAGCATGGTTATGAATTCAATTAATTCTTCAAGTTTAAAACACCTCCATTAATTTCTCATTACGACAGTTCTCAATAGTGTCTGTAGTGCAGTAAAAGTATAAAATTGATCGGCTAATAGAAAAGTTATCACCAGGTTTTACAAATTTCAATGACGATGTTTCGCTACGGTATCGTCACTCTCTGCGTCTCTGCTCTCATGAGTCACATTAAGATGCAATTAGTCGCAACATTTTACCCGCTCTCCATGCTAACCTTTGGATGTTTCTCTGCTGTTTCATAGCAGGCGCTCAACAGTCTACTCAGAAAAATAAATGAATTAGTTGACACTCAATCGACCCCTCTCTAAGTCGATCACTTGCCCACCAATAGTGTCTGCTCCAAATATGAAACAAATCGTACAAGTCTAGTTACCAAACCAACACGTCTGAAGTTTGCATGGGAATTTTCGAAAATTATCATGTTGTGCCCAATTAGCTCGCATTTTCACCACTATAAGCATCAGAACAGTACTGCAAGTGAAAATAAGAAAGGAAATTTCATTGCTTACAACTTTTTCGAGTACCGCTAATCAATTCAACATTGTTAGGAGAAGTAATTAAACTTTTAACGAAGCGATGTCCGACTCAATATTGTATCTTACTGAACGGCGTCTGGCCCAACAGAGTTGAATTTTTTTGTTACTTTAATTTCTATAACCAAGCAATCATGAGAAGTGACTAAAACGTTGCTACTGATTGCAATATTAAGTGACAATATTGCTTAAGAGCGTAAAATTGATACATACTGTTGTGATTGATTGACCTATATTATGTGATCGGCAACAGTCTGAAAGAGATGAAATCATGAAGCTGGATCTTTGACCTATACTATTGTATACGTATTCCCGTTGTTTGTGATCGCGGTAACCAATAGCAAGCTGTTCATTAAAGAGTTGTATTGTAAAGTCATTTATATAATTTCTTCTACAACGTTTACACATCGAGTTGCCTTTTCTTGTGTTATTACGAGACGAAAGCTTTTTAGCAGTCGTCGAAATACAAGCTTGTAGGAAAAGTTAAAATTAAATACAAGTTGTTAGAAAGGACCCGCTAGTTACACCCCTGTTTAAGGGGACCTTCTCCTAGATTTGACGGAAAATCAAAGCAATATTTCAGAAATCTTTGTGGAAAAATTAAAAGACATACGAACTTCTGCTTTTGATCTTTATCGACAATTAGAAAATGATTTTAAATTAAAAAAATCATTTTCTAACTATCGATAAATAACGAATAAAAGATCAAAAGCAGAAGTTCGTATGACTTTTCCTTATTCCGCAAAAAAATCTCAAATATTACTCCATCATTTTAAGTCTTGAAGATGGTGGAAATCGGTCAAAAATTTTCTTAAGAATAGCTGTGAAATTAACTCTGTACATTGGTAAGTTCTCCGGGGCATCAAAACCGTCCTATTAGGCTAATGGGATCAAAGCGACTATTGGCGTGCAAATCAAAGTAATCTAACACCCATTTTAATAAGTTTTGCATCATCTAGATATCATAGTGGCAACAGGTCATATGGCAATTTATTGTATAAGCGCACTTCTCAACCAGTAACCCCGAAACCGGATGTCAGATCAGAATAAAATTCAGTAGCAACCTGTGCCTTTCATTTGAGACTAAGTTTGAGAAAATCGGTTTGGTCATCTCAGAGGAACCGATGTGCGATTGTTGGTCACATACAAGGACACATACACACATATTCGCCGAACTCGGCGAAACGAGCCGAACGGTATAAGAGTTTCGGTTCTCTGTGCCTCTGTTAATAAGTCGATTTTCAGATCGATTGCATAATCTTTCTATAGTAGAAATGCAAAAAGGTTTATATGGCAAATTCCCGTGTGATCGGATTCCTTCACTCATAACTCCGGAACCAACACCTGGTTCAAATGATATTCGGTAGTAATCAGTGTGACTAAGATTGTGAGAATCGAGTCAGCAATATACGAGAAACAGGTGTGAATCCAATATCGGAACTAAACCATTTCCTCGGATCTTCTAGAATCCTCCACGGTTCTCAATGTGATCAAAAAGACTTTGATTGGGAATTAGGAATCTGGATCACCAGTTTCTAGAAATTTAGAACACATTTCAAATAGTTTTGCATGATTTAGATATAATACTTATACCGGTTTATATGGGCATCTCGCATGTGACCGCATACTTGAACCCACAACACAGGAACCAGAACTCCGATTCCAATGGAATTGAATAACAGTCGATAGGAATAATGTAAATTTGAGAAAATCAAGTTAAACATTTTTTGAGAAGCAAATGTAAATTCATTTCAGGAACCACTTTCCCGAAGCTTCCAGTTCCGCTTGTTCTGGTAGATTGAGTATCATTGAGCTGAAACTATAAATTCAAGCAATTTAATATACATTTTATGACGTTTTGCAATTTTTAGATATCACCCAAGTAGCAACTCTAGTTTTAAAGCACACTAAAAATTCATTCTAGGTTTTAAGATCTTCAAGAGTGAGAAGCAAATGTAAATTCATTTCAGGAACCACTTTCCCGAAGCTTCCAGTTCCGCTTGTTCTGGTAGATTGAGTATCATTGAGCTGAAACTATAAATTCAAGCAATTTAATATACATTTTATGACGTTTTGCATTTTTTAGATATCACCCAAGTAGCAACTCTAGTTTTAAAGCACACTAAAAATTCATTCTAGGTTTTAAGATCTTCAAGAGTACAATAAAATCTCAATTGTTACTAGAGCATGGTAATACCGATTTATATACGAATTTCATGCACACTTTAAGCCGTAACTCCGGAACCTAAAGTCGCAATTAAATTAAATTCAATGGCAGCCTATGGGAACGTTGTTCCTTTCATTTGAGACCAAGTTTGATAAAATCGGTTCGGCTCTCTCCGAGCACTTGATGTGCATTTGTTGGTTACATACATTCATACATACATAATTAGATTTGCTGCTCGACCGGCCTATCGCGACAGCTGTGTATTTTCTGCTCTTCGTTTTCGTTGAATTATATACAGGAACTGTACTGATTCCGTGGAAATAAAGTGATGAGATATAGTTGCCGCCTAAATCTAAAGCTGTGTTATACCAAAGTGCAAATTGAACAGTAGTTTTGCGATTTGTTTACGAATTATTTCGATAAATTTCAAGTGCCGAGGTGCCATTGTTCATTGGATACAGCGTCTAATTGTTATTACTCTGAGCAGTGAAGGATGATGTGCAAAAAATGTGATACGGTGATCGACTACAAAATGGATCTATTCACTATGTGCGAAGGAAGCTGCAGTGGACGGTTTCACGCCAAATGCGTAGGATTAAACGAAACCAATATCAATGCACTTACAAAAAATGTGATATGGCTTTGCGATTCGTGCTTGGATGCTTTCCACAAAACTCTAATTGCTTCACTTTTGGGTCCAACGGAGTCGGAATCACCATCGTCATGCATGGAAAAGGAAATATTGTACATGAAAACCAAAATCGATGAAATTCAGAATAGCATATCTCAACTAAACCCTCTGGCGAAAGTCTGCGATCGTCACTCAACTCCAGTTTCTTCTGTTAAAAGTCAAAACACATCGAGCGATAATAGTCGAATTATTCCAACTATTATGCCGCGGAGTTTGGAGACAGATGTCGAGTTCTCTCTATACCTGTCTAATATTGAACCACATGTAAGCGAAGCAGAAGTTAGCACTTTAGTATCGAAATGCCTTAGACTTAGTACGAGCGACGCAATGGAGGTGAGGAAACTTGTGTCTGCTTCGAAATCATGCGACACCATTGAATATGCTTCGTTCAGAGTATGCCTTAATAGTAAATGGAAACCTCTTGCACTGCAAACAACTACTTGGCCACATAACATCCGATATCGTGAATTTACAAAGAAGTATAATACAACATGGAGACCTGGACGTTAGAACTCACAATGTAGCTGAATTTAGTATGTTTGTTTAGAATGTGAATATTGTTAAATAGGTCTGTCGATATTGTAATGTCTGTTTTTCATTCGTTTGTCATGTCATGTAAAGATTGAAAATTTCTGTTTTATTTAAACTGTGAAGCTCTGTTGAATGTAAATAAATTAATTGATGTAACTAGTGTATAAGAAACCACCATTGGGGCCTAGAAGCCTGTTGGTGTAAATACATACAAATACAAATACATACAAATACATAAGCACATACAGACATTTGCGAAGCGTGCACTGAAGCTACTGGGAGTGATAATCGACGATCACTTGAGCTACAATAACCACGTCGACTACGCCTGCGAAAAGTCGGCGAAGGTAACGAACGCAATAACGAGAATCATGCCAAACGTCGACGGACCGAGAAGCAGCACGAGACATCTGCTATCTACTATACCGTCATCGACACGACTTCCTACCTAGGGTGCTGCGCTGAAAACCATGCGGAAACGTGAAAAGCTGAACAGGACATTTCGGCTGATGGCCGTATGAGTCGTGAGTGTGTACGGAACGTTATCGTCGAAGTCCGTATGCATTATCACCGGGATGATCCCCATCCGCATCACTCTGGTTGAGGACGTGGAATGCTACCAAAGAAAAAATGCACGTAATGCAAAGAGACTGGTCCGAGCGGACTCGTTGGCTAAGTGGCAGCAGGAGTGGGACAACGCGGAGAAAGGAAGGTGGACCCACTGAACCATCCCAAATGTCTCGGCTTGGGTGCATAGGAAGTATGGAGAGATTAACTTCCATTTGACGTAGTTTTTGTCCAAGCGCGGATGCTTCCGGAAGTACTTGCATCGGTTTGGACATGCTTCGTCACCCCTTTACCCGGAGTGCGTGAACGTGGAAGAAACACTGGAATACGTGGTCTTCGAATGCCCTAGGTTCGAAGAACTTCGTAGGGGTATGTATGTGACAGTTGACTATATCGTCGAAGACATGTGCCACGATGAGCATATCTGGGACACAGTGAGAGTGGCTACGAGTACACTCTTTGAGCTGCAGAGGAAGTGGCGAAGGGACCAACAAAGTAGCGACATCGACTAGAACACCGCTTTGAAACCTCAAATCGGGTTTCGAGAGAAATTCCGCCATCTGGGAACTCTCCGTCTAACAATAGGTCTACCGCCAGGGACCAGTTGAGTAGTATGCGATGTTGCACCGAGTGCGAGTTGTCGGGGCGCCAGCAAACCGGACGTCAAGCTTCACCGGAATCGCCCGACTAAACCTGCGTCGAATAGCTAGCACCGAGTCGTTCGGGCGCCAGAGAACCGAAAGCTACGCTCCACCCGGAATCGCTGGATGGACCTCAGCACAAACTATGTTCACTGTCGGGTTCTAGATCGAATAGAAGCGGGGAGATAAATGGATCACGGAAACGAACACCGGTATCAGGAGAATTCTACCACTCGGATTCGGAAGAACTTCTCCCGACTGGGAATTCTCCGTCGGAGTAGGGCTAGGTCCATCGTCGGGAACTATACCGAGTAGTTTGCGAACAATATTTTAGTAAAGTCAGGAGCTGAATCACTCATGGGGGAAGTGGGGTGAAATGGGACGAGAGGAGAATTAAAGGGCTTAGAAGTTGCGGCACTAAATGGCACCGGATAGGGAGCCAAAGGGTTCAAGAAATTGTGGTGCCAAAACCAAAGAACAATTGTTATCGAGAGAACTTCCTTCGCCGGGGAACTCTCCGTCGACGTAAGCTAAATTCACCACCGGGGACTAGACTAAGTAGACCGCGACGAAACACAATCAGTCGTGGGTCGTCGGGGCACCATCTAACCGAACGCCCTGCTCCACCGGAATTGCTGAACTGGCCTCGAAAAAGCAAATACCAAAGGGACGCAAAACTGTGTAACTATGTTGCATAATATTTCAAAATACATAGTTTAAAATGACTAATAACATCAATTATCATAATAGCTACATTATTTAGACACCCAAACATCTTAATGCGTGCAAATCAACAAATTCTATCATTTAACTACACACTATTTAAAATTCGATGCATTATAAACGTTATTTGCATACACTAGAACCATAAAATCTTCGTTTGCGAAAATTTACTTTAATTTACTTTAGATTAATATGTCGGCCATGTTGCATCCGCCATTTTGAATTTTGAATATCTGACATCAAAATCTTAATCTGCGCCTCAAAAAATCGTGGTAATTTGCAGGTCAATCAAAACCATTTTCGACTTTTGGCCAGGTTTTTAGGGAAATCCGCCACTGTGTGGTGGTTAAGTGGTAAGCAGGACCGCCACTCACACCAGTGGGTTTGGGTTCAATCCCAGCCGAGGTAGTTGAGATTTTTCTGGGGTGAAAAAAAACGATGGTCACGCCTACCTTCGGAAGGGAAGTAATGCCGTTGATCCGCCGTCCTTGAGTTGAGTCCAGATATTGGGAGTGGAATTAGGCCAACGGAAAATAACTAGAACTAGAAGAATTAGGAAGGTGATCATCAGCAGTACCGCAGACTACCTCCTTAAAGCTGTAGCGAAGATCAACTCGATGCCATAAAAGATTGCTGAAACCCAAAGTATCCGACACTAAGTTGAACTTTTGGAGCTCAATGTTCCAAGACCAGGAGTCGTTTGCTTCGGCTTTGTATTAGCGTTTTCTGGAGCTGTTATATTTGACGGTCTTTCAATGGAAAACCTTTATAAGGAATCTCATTTGCCTATTATGAGCAGTAACACATTTGAACCACCAGAATCGCACTCTCCTTGAGCCAAGAGTACGTAAAAATTTATCGTGGTGAGTGGCGTAGTTCTTTTTGGTGTTTCTGCGCAAACGAGTGCTTTGAAAGTAGTCTTTTCGGGATTTCACCCTCATGATTCCCTACACACTTGCCTCACCGGGTCTTATTGCTGCAATGGCCCATTTGCTTATGTTTAGTGCAAAGCATGAGGTGCGGCACAAACAGCGGACGGCAAACGAACCTTGTCAAACAAAACAAAGATATACGATTTTGTTACGACTTGTGCGATTGCCATTAAAATCTCGTTGGAGAAAGGGTTTCTTGAAACAATTAAATACTTCACACTACGCATGATCAATTCGAATCGGTGACTACACCGTCGATCTCAACAATATCAACTGACATGTAGACGCGGTAATCCTCCATAAAAGAATTAAGATATCTGACAAGCCTGAATATTTCTGCGTCAGTTTTTAGAAAGATCGAGTTTAATATGTATAATTTGGCAAGAGAAATCGGAGTGTTCCATAACTTATTTTTTAGACCATAAGCTGAGATTTTTCAGAACAATACATTTAAGCGCGGGCCTAGAGCAAAGAAAGAGACATAAATTGCGGTAAACCTAAGAAATTGAAAAACGAGTTAGGGGATAGTAGATCAAAAATGTGGTTGCAAATCATAAATCGATGTATGGCTGAACGCTTCCGATTTTCTTAGTAACTGATTCAAAGAAGGTGGAAAAACCTTTATCAGCAACGGACTTGTTTCACTCGTATGCGTAAAAAGACAGATGGGTAATGTTTAGGACATAACCGGAATGTCGTGACTGCATTTGGGCTGGTAATTCTAATCAATAATACGCACCGTGATAAACAATCCACCAAATAGCTAACTGCTCCTAAAAATTCCTTCAGTGTACTGGTCTTGATATATTGTCTCCTGAGTGAATGCTACATCCGTCGCCTTCAAACACCTTGCGTCAACTGATTTCGTTAAAGCACAGTTCAAGATTTGCAGCTTGAATTTACATGAAAACGGTGAATGCTTTGTTTTACAAAACAGCTCAAAAACTGAACTGAAAGACACCAAAATTGATTCTCTTCCAGATTATGCTCTGTCATCTATCGCCATTGATAAATCAACTAGTTGTTATCTAACAACATCAAAAAACGGCGTCTCATCAAAAACCCAAGCCGCACTTGACGTCAGGCAATTGACCACTGCGTGTTCACACAAACGTCTTTCCTCGCTGAGAACCTTCACATCAAAGTTCCTCGTCGTGCGTTTCCACAATTACCACCTACACCAAACCGTTTACAACCCTCCATGCACCTACCCACCCACGCACGCACCAGCCTAATCAGTGGAGCAGTAAAACAGTAGCGATCGGTACTCGCAAGCTCGTTCATCCAACCATAATGGTTATGCAAATTAGGTGACCTTAAAAACAAACCAATCACCACTGTTGCATACTAACACCGGGGATGGGCTATCGCTACCTCTGTTGCCGCCGTCACCGGCCGGGGGCTGATAGGCATAAGAAACTGCTGTCTCACACAACTTACAGCCGGAGTAAAGCAATCATCTATCGATCACCGATGTGCAATGCGTTTGTTGTGTCGGTTTCAAACGGCCCCTTTGCTTCGGTTGAGGTCGATCGGAATCTAGTTCCAACCATTCACGCAGTTGATTACGACAAGCTTGCTCGATAGATATATAACCGACTGACTCAGTCATGGTTCCCCCCATTGTCGGGACATTGGCAGCGACGGAGTGGCGCGGCGAAGCGCATCGACGGAAGTGAGTCGTAGAATGAAATGGAACTGATGATTAGAGGCACTTTTTGTTTGCCATGGGCTATTAGCGAATGTGAGGGGCTCGTGTTCAACGAGATACGATCGTCGACCGATTAATCCACGAATAAACACACACATATCGATGACAGGGTGCGGCATTGAGCAGGAAACGAGACTGCCTGGAGTGGTTTCGAATGGAAGTAGCATCACTTTCTCCCGCTGCTTGAAATTGATTGGATCGATGTTAGCTGATACTTAAGACATTGGGGATTTAAAGTGACTGCAGAAGTTGATCTACCGGTCGTTGATCGACGTCGGTGGTCAATTGTTTAAGGTTTCACTTGGGAAGCAACGGACGACGACGGTGATTCCGTTCGAGTTCATGGATCAGAAGATTACTTACTCTGATTAAGAAGTCATATAATTACCTGTAAACAAAAGAAAAAGAATTAAATTAGTTGAGGTCAGGATCAAACAAATTATAATTTTATTATGAAGATAATCAGCATAGATAGCGAAAGCCATTTGTTTGTGAAGTTCTGTTAGTACATTTGTTCAACAGTATTCAATAAGACACCTCACAACTATCCTCAGTCGATGATTGCTTCGACAAGAATAATCTGTCGCAACAACCTCATTATAGAAGCAAACCGTATCACACTTTTCTCGTTTCGATCGTTGACCTAATTACGGTTAAGTAGCTGCAACCACTTGGTAACTCAAGTGGGATCAGGTAAAACCCCTCGATCCGAAGTAGGCCTAGGACTGCGAGCCCCTTTCCCACACAGCGCTGACCATCCACGGCAATCATTCATGATCGCACCCACCACCTTGCAGCACACCAGTCGATCGCGGCAACTCTCTCAATACAGCATCCATTTCTTCGAACCATCTGAGTGAGTTTGCTGCATGACTTTTTCGAACAACCTTCTCGAGGTTGTGTTATATAAGAGCACGTGTTGCTCCATGAATCCAGCATGAATCCAATATATCTTGAATCGAAGAAAAAAAGTCCCCTCGCCTACCTGCCGACGATCGAGAGTGAGCGACCAAAGCCTTTTCTCCGAACCATCGTTGTCGTCGTCGTCGCGGACCGACCGCCCGACAGCATCGGTTGAAGGGTGGTGAAATCACTTCTTAACATACATTTTTCGGTCAGCTTCAACCGGCAGTCACGAGTATCAGGTTGGATCAAACTGCTTTTTTCGCGAATGCATAATTTGTTTACTCGACCTAGTGCCTAGTGTGGGGTGCAGGAATGGGTTCGATACTGTTCGACTCTTGGCAAACAAAAGCAAACTCGCGTTCCTTGCCCGAGACCCGAATAGCAATTATCGATACGAAGCACACGTGAAAGTGTAACATAAAATGTGAATTACAAGTGCGGGACCGACCCGTCTGAATTGAGTAATGACTGTTGTTCTTGGGACCATTCACTGGTATGTGTAGTAGAAAGGAATCCTGCCATTAGTAATCTGGCTGATTTGTAGATTGTGACCGGTTTGAAATTGAGAAAGCCATTTACTGTCGCGGACTGCCTATTGGTATTTTAAATTTTGAAATTACTTTCTTGTGACATGTAATTTAAATGCACTGTCATGAATCTGGTTTGGGGCTGAAACTCGACAACCCTTCCAAAATCTACAATTACCAACGTACAGAGGGGTATAATCGGCTTTTCAGTCAATAAATAATATCGAACACTACTTTTTTATAATGGGCATTACAAAAAAGTAGTGTTCGATATTATTTATTGACTGAAAAGCAGAATATACCCCTCTGTACCAACGACAGTCGTAACTTCACCTATTATTACCAACGTACTCCTCTGTATTATTGTCTGGTACAATTTTATCAGGTCACCTTTAGTTACTGTTCCAATATAATGTATCCATTGCGACCAGCTTTTCGCCTCAATTCAATTCTCAGACGTCGTAAGATAATTTTCTCCAAACTTTCTCTGATGCAGGATAGCATGGCATTCGGTAGATACGAGTTGTGAATAAAGACTGATTTTCCAGGTTTTGGAATGAAAATAACTCTCACTTCGCACGAGACAATATCAGTAGCAGTACTGACTGTTGATTTGGAGGTAGTAGACGCAGCACAGTGGTCGAAAACACCTTGTACAAGCTTTATTGTTTCAGCATTCATTGAAGCCTAACCGGCAGCTACGTTTGTTTGACATTTAGATTTATGTTGGATTTGTTCAAAGTCCCTCTAAACAAGGTCCTAGTATGCGTCAAAACTATTAGTGGTAGTGAACAGACAGCCTATAAAACGTGGTATTGATGACGTAGACGCTACCATTAGAAATTGTTACTGCAGTTTTCGTTTGACGCATACTAAGACCTTTTTTGCAAGGACTTTGGGATTTGTTTACATTTGATGTTGTTTCATTAGTGGTTTTGTACAGGGATTTCCGTGGTGTATCTTCTTGTAGTACAATTGGTAAATAGGGGTCTGTACTATATCTCATCGAATATATTATTAGGGCCTATAAGATAACTGAGAAGACTACATATCAAGAAGACTGGCAACTCTGACCAGAATCTGGAGACAGTAACAGCAACGCTACTTGCGGGTAATGGTGGCACTTTCCATAGCGATACACACACATATGCACTTTTACATTAAGCTCTGTCGCTTCTCGTTTGTATAGGGGAAGATTAGAGAAATTAGTGCTTTCAATACGTAGTCTTCGTTATCTGTCAAAATTCACATTAAATGGAAATTCCGAAATTCGCCAGATGATTATAATAAGCAAAAGAGAAATGTTTTCTCGTTCGTTAAGGGGGGCGTCTGGTATAGTGGGCAAAACAAATCGACTTCTATTTTATCTGCTTAATTGCCTCTAGAATAGTCACTCGCAATCTCAGTGGCCACGCTAAACTTCTTTTGTTTTAAACAGCCATGCATTCCACGCGCATATTTGCTATAAAACATGCAGATTTCAATCAATCAGCAACAATGTTCGAAAAAGTGCCAGCGATAAAAATACAGTATAAACAATACACTCTAAACTACTTCTACCCAAATTTTCAAGAGAAAATACCCAATGGGTCATTTTCTACAGCGTTTTTTCCGTGATGCAATTTGATGTGGGACACCCTTTAATAGCGTTTTTCTCGAAACAGCTTTCACAATTTTTATCAAATTGGCGAACACGATAACTCAAAAACTAATCTCAACGAATTGACTTGATTTTTTTATGAGAATGCCCAATATGTGTAGCATGTTGATGAAGCACAGAAAACTGTTTAAAAAAAATTCTGCCCATCATTTTGAATAAAAATGAGTGAATTTTACTAGTGTACAAAATATGAGATTTTTCGGTTTTCATGAAACCATTTTCCAAAACTTGAACTTTTTTCTATTTTTTGTGGTTCATCGACTAGCTACAAGTCTAAGCTTTATAAAACTTATTGAATTTCCCGTATCAGACAATTTTATCGAGAGTTATCGTGTTCGCCGCGGCACTCCTCGACTTGGAAATGGTTGAACGTCTACTGTTGGAACGCTCGTATGTGTGGCTCTGTGTAACTGAAAATATTTTTTTTTTCATGCACAATGAATGTATAAAGCATTTCTAACATTACACAAAATATCTATTGTTGCCTTGCCTTCAAAATCGTTAAACAAATTAATTTTCGTTTTGTGCACTTTACACCAGACGCTCCCCTTAACCCACCGCTCGTGCGATCATGAATCGTCCACGTACGTCCGCAAGTTTCCGTCCTCGATGCTAGCAACATAGCCTCATGCCTTTAGTTGGACTAGTCAAAAATAACGCTCATATTCACTAGATCACACGTTCCACGGCGACATGACCGGGAACTCTAGTGATATGTGGGAACTTACCCTCTTCTAGCATCCGAGCCATACACTAAAAATTAAGTATTTGAGTCACGGTCCGCGCGCGATCATTCAACAATACATGCGAATATGCGAATGGCACGGTAATAAAATCAAATTCATGCACGCAAATATACATACACGCTACAAACACGTTAACATACAAACGCTCCAGTCCTTCGTGATCATTCACGCACACCTGCGCCCGCAATGTCACATGACTAAGTGAACGTTTTAGTACTCATAAATTTACGGACTCAAGAGTGACCCTACAGACGTCCGTGTTCGCGCGATCATGAATCGGTTACGTCCGGAAGCCCTTATTCTCGGCCCTAGCGACCTTCAGTTGGATCAATAAAAACACTCAAATCCACTAGACAACACGTTCCGTGGTGACATGGCCAGGAACTCTAGTGATATGGAAGAACTCACTCTCTTGTACCATTTGAACCGTACACCGAAAATTAAGTATCACATTCTCGGGCCGTACATGACTATCCAAGAACACACGCGAATATGCGAATGGACACACGGTTATAAAATCGAATTTATACACGCAAAGTTACATACACGCCAGCACACGCGATATGCAAACGCCCCCACGATCGAACACGTTAACGCACAAACACTCGAGCTCTTCGCGATGATACACGCGATCGCGAAATCTCTACGTCCGCACATGTCTGAACCGTACAATGAGTATCACGTGCAGAATCACGGCCCACTGCAATTGGTGCAGTGTTTTAGTGGGTGACATTTTCCCTCTCGTCTGCAATCGTAGTGAGTGATTCTGACGGCGAGCCCTTCCCGAGCAAATTCTCATCTGTTCAAACACCATACACCCCCATAAAAATACCATGAACATAGTCCGCGCTCAATTTTACAACCATCAAAACACCTTGAAATGGACTCAAAAACCCATAAATACACAAGAATATTGTTTTTAAATGGGATCTTCCGGGCCATGGTGATGGTGTTTTCTTGGGTTGAACCCATGCCAAACACTATCAAAACACCGCACAATGTTACAATCTTCAGATCAATGTTGGTTACCAATTTGGACACAAATTTTACAACATTTCTGCGCTCAAAATTTACCAAAACATACCATTTTCATTAAAAAGTTTTTAGTACCAATTTAAAATACGAAAACAATAATGATCATAATATTGATACCAATTTTTCAAACCGTTATGCAAATTCGAGAAAATTTACAAAGTTCTAGTTCAAGTATCACTTTTAGAAACAGTTTGCAATTTTAAGTATAAGCTTCCAAATAAAAATAATAAGCAAATTATAGTACAATTTTCTGCAGGTACAAGTTTTTAAAAATTAGTGCTATTTAGGGCATAAACTTAAACTAAATTTAGCACACTTTTACAGACACAATATGCAAATTTTGGTACAAAACATGCGAATTTGGGGTACAAATTATCAGCATTTTGGAACTGATTTTGCAAATTATAAAATCAATATTTGAACGTTTCATGAATTTTGGTAACAATTTCACAAACTTCAGTGCAATGTATACAAATTTGATAAGAAGTTTGATGCAAGTTTAAATAATTCAGTGCAAAGTTTAAGGACATTTTACAAACACTAGCGCATATTTTAATAAATTTAGAGCATTTTGCTGCACGTCTCGCAAACAACTATTTGTAGTACAAAATGTAACCATTTTAGTACCAATTTAGTGGGGTTGCTAATTCTCGAAATTTTTATGCACGTTCCCAAAAATTGGAACATTGTCCATTGTAGCAGAAATTTCATCGTACGTACTGTAAAAACAGTCAAAACCCAAAAGAACTTCTTAGCCAAGTCACTCCTAACGATTTATTTCAACCCCTTAAAAATGAAACGGTCGGTACGGTTGTCCTCGTTTCTTCGTCTTTTATGATTCAAAATAAGTCGTTAATTAAATTATTCATTAAATGAATAATTTAATTTCCGTCTAATTTTGAAACATCTTCAAACCCAACTCTGCACAGTAGAACTGGCCGTTTTAATATTTGCGACATATGAAAATATGCTTCAAATAATAATGTTGACAAGAAAAACACTACAGAATAACTGCAGTGTTTTCCAGGATGCTTTTCAATACTGGCTGTGCAAGGGTTAGAATTGAGTAGAATAGAATAGAAAAAGCAAGGAGAACTACTTCTGCGAGGCATCATACAAGAATTTAAAAAAAAATATTTACGCTATCAAATGTCCGAGGATCTTCAAACATCCTCAAACGCACGCACATTTTTCGTGACTCTTTTTATCAAATCTTGAGTAAAGCCAGAGTTAATATGTCTAAACACTTTCAAAAGGGCATTTCAAACTATTTTTTGGGATTTCATGAACGTTTGTCTTCATGAAAGCGTATTTTTTTAGTTATGGTGGAAGCGCTACAAAACAACATTATTGCTTTTGTGCCAGTCTAAGACTGACATCGTGGATTGTAACGTACCAAATCTGGCCAAAAAGTATCGAGCCTTCTTAAGTCCTCAAAAATTCACTTTTGGGTGCTTCCATGTGGAATTGGCCGTTTGCAGACTCAGATGTGACGTAGAAATGCATATTTTCCACATCCGCAAATCGCTTGCCAAACAAAGTTTTCTGGTCATTCGTTTTCGAGCTCTCCATCGAGACAGAGGTTGTTTTTTCTAGTCCGTAGTGCTGTGTGAGGCGATAAAGAATAGTTTTAATCCGCATTCAAGGT
The DNA here is from genome assembly GCF_030247195.1 of Topomyia yanbarensis. NCBI lineage: Eukaryota > Metazoa > Arthropoda > Insecta > Diptera > Culicidae > Topomyia > Topomyia yanbarensis. The sequence continues at coordinate 79,315,663 of NC_080672.1, forward strand.
TATTTTGCCAGTTCGGTTCGGTCCTCAGTCTTTTGTTCGCGTGTGAGGATTAAACAATAGCCAGCTGTATAAGCTGGATCGGTTCGTCGTTGGACACCAGTTTAAAGCTAAGTGGTTTTTGTCTTTTGTAACACATTTATTGCTTTCTTCCGTCTGCGCGGGCGCTGACCCCGTGCGTTGACGTTTTCTATGGTTCCCTCTCCGGATGGTCAAATGGAAGTTGAATCGGGTTCAACTTCTAAGGCTCCCCCCCGGCCCAAATGCTATCCAGAACTCTCAACTGGTCCATTTGTGGTCTTCTTTCGGCCCAAGACTAAATCACTGAATCTTCTTCAGATTTCTAGAGACCTGACGGAACGGTTCTCGGCTGTGACCGAAATTTTAAAGGTCCGCTCGGACAAGATAAGGGTGTTGCTAGCCAACTCAAAGCAGGCAAACGATATTGCTTGCTGTGAGCACTTTACGCGGGATTATAACGTGTATATTCCGGCTGTAAGAGTACAATCCGAAGGCGTCGTAACCGATGAGAGTTTGACGTGCGAGGATCTGCTGAAGTACGGGGTTGGCCGATTCAGAGACCGCTTACTTCAGCCAGTTAAAATACTTGAGTGCAAACGTTTGCACTCAGTAGTAGTTGCGGGGGATGGTTCAAAAACGTACCCCCAATCAAACTCTTATCGGGTGACCTTCGCTGGTACCGCTTTGCCAAATTTCGTCCTCTTGCACAAGGTTCGTCTGCCTGTGCGTCTGTTTGTGCCGCGGGTCATGAATTGCACAAAGTGTAAACAACTGGGTCACACAGCCACCCATTGTAGCAACAAGGCCCGCTGTGGAAAATGCGGGGAGAATCATCTAGATGATTCGTGCAGTAAGCAAGCCGAAAAGTGTCCTTACTGTGCGGAGAGTCTGCATGATATCTCGGCATGTCCCGCGTACAAACTACGCGGGGAAAAACTGAAACGTTCCCTTGCGGGACGATCCAAACATTCTTTCGCAGAAATGTTAAAGAATGCTACGCCACCATCCTCAGCAAACATCTATACTCACTTGCCTCCTGACGAGGGCGAGGCTGGTAACCCACAAGAGGGAACATCTACTAGGGTGCCTAGAATTTATAGGAAGAGGAGGAACACTTCCTCTCGTAAAGTTCCTTGTAAAGGCCAGAAGGTGTCCCTTGAGGGGGCTCCGAAAGTCACATCTATTGGAAGTGTTGCAACCAAACCGAAGCAATTAGCTCCTGGTCTCGGAGGATTAAGCTCAGAGAAGGAGTTCCCAGCACTTCCAGGAACATCAAAAATCCCAAGTGTTCCTTTGTTTCAGTTCGAGAGTAATCACAGCACTGGAATTATAAAACTCTCGGACATAGTGGACTGGATAATAAAAACTTTCAATATTACTGATCCTATTAAAAGTCTTATGTTAGCTTTTCTCCCTACAGTGAGAACATTTTTGAAGCAGTTGACTGCTAAATGGCCCCTCCTCTCAGCGATTGTATCCTTCGATGGCTAACTCATCGAACGAGGTCACGGATTTGATCACTGTTCTACAGTGGAATTGCAGAAGTATCATCCCGAAAATCGATTCCTTCAAAATTTTAATAAATAATTTGAGTTGCGATGCATTTGCATTATGTGAAACTTGGTTAACTTCCGACATAGAACTCAACTTCCACGACTTTAATATTATTCGCCTGGATCGAGACACCCCCTATGGAGGAGTGCTTTTGGGGATCAAAAAGTGCTATTCCTTCTACAGAATTAACCTTCCCTCGATAACAGGTATTGAAGTTGTCGCTTGTCAAGTAACAACCAAAGGCAAAAGCCTTTGCATAGCTTCCATATATATTCCCCCCAACACCGCGGTTGGGCACCGACGGCTACAAGACATCTTAGAATCCCTGCCAGCACCGCGACTAGTTTTAGGAGACTTTAACTCTCACGGTACAGCATGGGGTTGCCTCTATGATGATAACCGGTCTTCCTTAATTCAGGATCTTTGCGATAACTTCAATTTGACAATTTTAAACACGGGTGAAATGACACGGATTCCTGCTCCTCCAGCGCGCCCGAGCGCCTTAGACTTGTCCCTTTGCTCAACATCGCTGCGGTTAAATTGCACGTGGAAGGTAATTCCTGATCCCCACGGCAGCGACCATCTGCCGATTGTAGTCTCAATCAATAACGGTTCAAGGCCATTGAAATCAATCAATATTTCGTATGACCTCACACGAAATATCGATTGGAAGAGCTATGCTGCCGCGATATCCGACAACATCGAATCTACCCAAGAACTTCCTCCGGAGGAAGAGTACAGCTTTTTGGCTGGCTTGATTCTCGACAGCGCGAATCAAGCTCAGACTAGGCCAGTACCCGGCGCGAACATACAAAAACGTTCTCCCAATCCCTGGTGGGATAAAGAGTGCTCAGACGTGTACGCAGAGAAGGCCGCCGCGTTTAAGACTTCCGGAACGACGGGTTACCCGCCAGTTTTCGACAGTACGCGACGTTAGACAAGCGAATGAAGAGTTTGATGAAAGCCAAAAAACGCGATTATTGGCGCCGGTTCGTCGACGGATTAACGAGAGAAACATCGATGAGCACTCTTTGGGGAACAGCCCGACGTATGCGAAATCGAAACAGTACTAATGAGAGCGTGGAATATTCAAACCGTTGGATATTCGATTTCGCCAAGAAGGTTTGTCCGGATTCCGCCCCGGCACAGAAGATTTACCGCGCCGCGTCTCCTCACGATAGCGCGAACGAAACACCTTTTTCGATGGTGGAGTTCTCACTTGCTCTCTTGTCGTGTAACAATAAAGCTCCGGGGCCAGACAGAATCAAATTCAACTTGTTGAAGAATCTGCCTGACTCTGCCAAGAGACGCTTGTTGAACTTATTTAATAAGTTTCTCGAGGCTAACATTGTCCCACTCGATTGGAGACAAGTGAAGGTCATCGCCATCCAAAAACCAGGAAAACCAGCCTCCGACCACAATTCGTACCGTCCGATCGCAATGCTATCCTGTATCCGGAAGTTGTTCGAGAAAATGATCCTATCCCGCCTCGACAATTGGGTCGAAGCAAATGGCTTACTGTCAGATACACAATTTGGCTTTCGCAAAGGCAAAGGGACGAACGATTGTCTTGCGTTGCTCTCAACTGAAATTCAAATGGCCTATGCTAGCAAAGAGCAGATGGCATCAGTGTTCCTAGATATTAAGGGGGCTTTTGATTCAGTTTCGATCAACATTCTTTCAGAGAAGCTGCACCAGCATGGTCTTTCAGCGACTTTAAACAACTTTTTACTAAACTTGTTGTCGGAAAAGCACATGCATTTTTCGCATGGTGACTTATCGACATCACGATTTAGCTACATGGGCCTTCCCCAGGGCTCATGTCTAAGCCCCCTTTTATACAATTTCTATGTCAATGACATTGATGAATGTCTTGACAATTCCTGCACGTTAAGGCAACTTGCAGACGATGGCGTGGTGTCTGTTACGGGACCCAAAGCTGTCGATCTACAAGGACCATTACAGAATACCCTGGACAATTTGTCTGCTTGGGCTATTAAGCTGGGTATCGAATTCTCCACGGAGAAAACTGAGCTAGTTGTATTTTCAAGGAAGCGTGAACCAGCACAAGTACAGCTTCTATTAATGGGTCAAACTATCGCTCAGGTCTTCACAGTAAAATATCTAGGGGTCTGGTTCGACTCGAAAGGTACTTGGGGATGCCATATTCGGTATCTGAAACAGAAATGCCAACAAAGGATCAACTTTCTTCGTACAATAACCGGAACATGGTGGGGTGCCCACCCAGGAGACCTAATTAGGTTGTATCAAACAACGATACTGTCGGTAATGGAATACGGATGCTTCTGCTTTCGCTCCGCCGCGAACATACATTTCATCAAACTCGAAAGAATTCAGTATCGTTGTTTGCGTATCGCCTTAGGGTGCATGCAGTCGACCCATACGATGAGTCTCGAAGTGCTGTCGGGCGTTCTCCCGTTGAAAAATCGATTTTGGGAACTCTCATATCGATTGCTCATTCGATGCGATATCTTGAACCCGGTCGTGATTGAAAATTTCGAAAGGCTTGTTGAGCTCAATTCTCAGACCCGTTTCATGTCCCTGTACTTTGACTACATGGCGCAGAATATTAACCCTTCTTCTTACAATCCCAACCGTGTGCATTTCATAAATACTTCTGAATCTACTGTTTTCTTCGACACATCCATGAAAGACGAGATTAGTGGAATTCCGGACCACATACGCCCACAAGTGGTTCCAAACATTTTTTATAATAAATTCCGAGAAGTCGACTGTTCTAAGATGTTTTATACTGACGGATCAAACCTCGAAGGATCCACTGGCTTCGGTATTTTCAATCAAAAGTTCACCGCCTCCTACAAACTCAGTGACCCTGCTTCAGTTTACGCCGCAGAACTAGCTGCCATTCAGTATACCCTTGGAGTCATTGAAACATTACCCGCAGACCATTACTTCATCGTTTCGGATAGCCTCAGTTCCATTGACGCTATTCGCTCGATGAAACAAGGCAAGCACTCCTCGTATTTTTTGGGGAAAATACGGGAGCTACTGAGTGTTTTATCTGACAACTCTTTCCAGATTACCTTGGTATGGGTCCCTTCTCATTGCTCCATTCCGGGCAATGAGAAGGCAGACTCCTTAGCTAAGGTGGGTGCCTTAGAAGGAGACGTTTACGAAAGACCAATTTGCTTCAGCGAATTTTTCAGTATTACTCATCAGAGAACCCTCGAAAGTTGGCAAACTTCGTGGAGCAGTGGAGAGCTGGGAAGGTGGCTACATTCGATAATCCCTAAGGTATCGACGAACCCTTGGTTCAAGGGGATGGATGTGGGTCGTGACTTCATTCGTGTGATGTCCCGACTCATGGCAAACCATTACACGCTGGATGCACATCTCCGGCGTATTGGGCTCGTGGATAGTGGTATCTGCGCTTGTGGCGACGGCTATCACGACATCGAGCACATTGTCTGGGCGTGCACCGAGTACAGTTCCGCTAGGTCTCGGCTAATGGATACCCTGCGGGCCCGAGGAAGACCAACCAACGTCCCGGTTCGAGATGTGCTGGCAAGCCGCGATGTTCTCTATATGTCCCTTATATACACCTTTGTGAAAACCATCAATATACAAGTCTAACTGCCCCTTGTTATCTCCTTATCATTCTCAGAACGCTCTTCCACCTGTATCAAACCATCTGTATCGAATGAGCCAACAAACACGGGACCTACGGCACGAACATAACACGCTTAACTCGAAATGTAGCCGATCCACATCTGAGCCGTACTACGAAATCGTCTGGAAAAACCCCTGCCATCTTGAGGAGGACCACCCGGCGTCCCAGTACATGATTCCCCTGATGAAGGCCACCCGAGTTTGTAATCCATCCGTTGATCTCACGATGCCTGAAACTGAAATAATTTTCTCTCCCTGCCATCTTTGTCTACCCTCCCTCCCCTGACTCTTATACCCAGAAGTAACACCCCTACCCCCCCCCCCCCCCCAATATCATCACGAAGCATTTAGCTCTTCTTGTCTCTTCTAGTTTTAACTATTGTTACTATGTTTTAATTGCCGCAAGGTTCTACTGTATCGATTTTGTTGGCTATTTTCGGCAAATTTGAGACTAAGAGAAACGAAAGCAATGAAATTGAAAGACGGATAGGTATTCTAGAGCGAATCAGTTATAAACTTAGAACGGAAAACTAGAACTAGGCAGGCTCATATGGGCATGATCGAAAGGAAATGTGAAGAATTTTTTGCCTTCTGCATAGTAGGAGTTGGGCGTTCCACCCAAGTCTACCGCATGGTCTATGGTAGAACATAACTCATCATCATGTTTTACCGCCGACGCCGGCAAAAAATTCTTCACAAATCCTCGCCTAGAACGACCATGCGATCATTCTTCTCCCTTTCTGCTAGCATCAAGCCGTGAATGATCGCATGGTCGTTCTAGGCGAGGATTTGTGAAGAATTTTTTGCCGGCGTCGGCGGTAAAACATGATGATGAGTTATGTTCTACCATAGACCATGCGGTAGACTTGGGTGGAACGCCCAACTCCTACTATGCAGAAGGCAAAAAATTCTTCACATTTCCTTTCGATCATGCCCATATGAGCCTGCCTAGTTCTAGTTTTCCGTTCTAAGTTTATAACTGATTCGCTCTAGAATACCTATCCGTCTTTCAATTTCATTGCTTTCGTTTCTCTTAGTCTCAAATTTGCCGAAAATAGCCAACAAAATCGATACAGTAGAACCTTGCGGCAATTAAAACATAGTAACATATAAACTAGTTGGTAAAAAAAGTAGATAAAAATTCGATTTCTGCTAGCTGAGCTGTGTCATTAATTGCTATCAGCCATCCGTGTGTGCGGAACGAAAAAATAAATAAGTAGTTCAATCACAATAGGATCGGTGCGACACCGATAGCTTGGTGTCGATTGAATGCATACGTCACGGCTTGATGCTAGCAGAAAGGGAGAAGAATGATCGCATGGTCGTTCTAGGCGAGGATTTGTGAAGAATTTTTTGCCGGCGTCGGCGGTAAAACATGATGATGAGTTATGTTCTACCATAGACCATGCGGTAGACTTGGGTGGAACGCCCAACTCCTACTATGCAGAAGGCAAAAAATTCTTCACATTTCCTTTCGATCATGCCCATATGAGCCTGCCTAGTTCTAGTTTTCCGTTCTAAGTTTATAACTGATTCGCTCTAGAATACCTATCCGTCTTTCAATTTCATTGCTTTCGTTTCTCTTAGTCTCAAATTTGCCGAAAATAGCCAACAAAATCGATACAGTAGTTTTAACTATTATATTATATAATCTCGTTGAAATTGCCCAACTCTACTACCCACAAAAATAACTATAATTACGAATCTTTACAAAATTCAATCATGCCCTCTAATTATTCCTAGTTTTAAGTTAGTCGTAAAAAATTGTCCCCCTTAATTAAACATTATTTGCTCCAATAATCTCACTGATAAAAATGTCAAACCATATTGCCACAAAAACTAAATGACCCCCCTAATCTTACGAAAACAATATTATCCCCTTGCGTAGATATATAAGATAGCTATAAAATCGCATTAGTTTCATTTTTAAAAAAATCAATATGTAATCCCCTAGTTTTAAGCAATTTAAAATGTAAAACAAAACAAAATTGGCACCTTTAAGCTAACGCAACGTGCCTTATCAAATAAACGATTTGAATAAAAAAAAAAAAAGTTTTCTGGTTGGTTGGGTAGGGTTCGGTGCCTTCCAAATTTTGTATACCTTGTGTGCCAAACGTTTGATTGTTGTTCATCAGAATAAATTGAAACTTAAATCAAAATGTCGGATTGACGTTTGAATTGGTTCAATAGTTATACAGTGCCTCGTTTCCTGTCGCTCTGATGCCCTTTAAACAGCTTAAACAAATGGGATACGGTGCAATGTGCGATTTCGAACGCTATAGATCTATTGTTATCCCAACGCAAAAAGTTATATACAAGTATTTTTGAAATTTAGCAGTATTCTCAAATGAACATTGTACACAATGTTCGCTCTGGTTCTGTGCTCACACACCCACATTTTGTGTACGAAATCAAACACGCTATTTCGTATCTAAACCTGTCCAACCGAACCCCAGGTACGTACACGGCGTGCGTACACATAGATTCATGGCACCAGTTTTCTCTTTCTCACTCTCATCATCACTAGCGTTGACTCTTTTTGTCTTATGAGAATCGTTCTCGTGTACGCACCCGGTGTACGGATGTTTGAACAAGAGTTTGTACGTCGTTCGCGAAGCACGTTTGAGGTTGAACGCGTGCACGAAATTTTGTGCACAGATACAAACTTGACGATGTGCATGGAAAGTCAGAAATTTAGTCTATTGAATTATTTTATATTCATCCTAAGAGCGGGGGGGCCGAAATCCCGGGGTCCCTGGCCCTGGTTTGATCAATTTAATTTACCCTCAAAATCTTGAGTTCTATTTTTCAGGAGTTTCTACACGGAAAAATTTTCTACGCTATCTTTTTTCAACCGATTTTAGTTTCTCAGAAAATTTTGAAAAGAAGAAGAAATGACCTTTCCAACGGTATGATATGTCATTGTTGAAAGTACTATGCGGTTTTGGCCAATGAAAGTAACCATGATTTTGCAATTTTTTCATTGAAAATATCAAAATTGTTCAACATTTTCATTAGGAAGCGTCTTTGTCTCGATAGGAATTTAGGGAGAACATTAAATTCTGCAACCAACGACCCATTTATGATCAAAATCGGTTGAAAAAAAGGCAGTTATTATTTTTTTTTTCAAATTAGAAACTTGTTCGCATAAACTTTTAAGAGGACGGTCTCATGTAAAATTAAAAAAAAATACATCTATTTTCAGTACCGATTTTTGTACCTATTTAAAATATGTAACCACGTGTTGTTGCTAATTCTCCAAATTTTTATGCACGTTCCTAAAAATTTTTAAAGTTTTGGTTTCAATATAATGATTAGAACCAGTTGCGTTTTGATACTAATTCAACCAATTTCAGACTGTTGTTTGAAATTTAACAAGTTTTAGTACGCAAATAGGTAACAATTTGACCAAATTGAATACGCTTTTCCACACAAATGCCCAGGAGGAATTTTAGTACATATGTACAAATTTTATTAAATTGTGTACATTGTAATTTCAAAGCAGCACTAGAAGGGAACACATATCCGCCGGATGCCAAGCGTGCTGACATTTTTTTGGACTGAGCAAACTAGTTTATTTGACCAACTAGGAACTAATCCACAGGGTATTTAATGCGCGTGGGGAATACGCATTGTCTTGTCTGAGTGAATGATTGTCATGTTAACCATATCGTGAGTATAAGAATATTATTGCTTGATAATTAACGAAAATGGTGACCATTTTTCTTTCGTTCTTATTGTGTGCAATCTTGTTCTAGTAATTAGCCTAAAAATCTACGCACCGTATTTTCGACATACAAAGTTAATCTTTTCTAGTATTTCGGTAGTGCTTATTTTATACCGCTTAAAATGCACCTCAAATAGCTTAACAACGTGCGAATAATTATAACATAAGAATCAATCGTCCACGGAGAACCAATACATGACTGTCACTATTAATAATACCAAAGTTTATACATGATAAATTATACTTGTATTACGAAACCTTAACATATGTATATCGACAAATGTCTAGAGGCACTAAAAGTAATCGCTTTTCATTATATTGTGTTGTTTTTGGCATTTTGTGCTGTTCACCTGCCGTTTGATTCGATTAAACATACGTAACACTCCCGGCTGTCGACTGTTCGGAGCTGAAGTTGCTTTTTTACAAACCGAACATTTCAAAATTATTCCAACAAACGTTAAATCTATTATGAATTCTCGGCAGCTGACTGTCCAGAGTAATAAGGACATGATAAATATCTAAGAGTTTTATGGATCGTATCATTTATCGAAGTGAAGTGAAGTGAAGATTGATGTAACTCTTTTCCCCATCCTATTAACAAAAAACTCCTTCCCGTGGCAAAGGAGAAGATGCAGAGGTATATGCGGTCTCCATAACAACGTTTGTTACACTAACATTCCTTCCCTTCCCCGATAACTATAACAACGTGACCGGCGCCGTTATTGTCATATTAAAGTATAGAACTCTTGAAACGTGCAAATTGACGATGGATAACTACTCCCATACCCCACTCGTTGATTCTCTGGGCATTTTCGCTTGTTCTGGTCAATCACGAAGCTGCAACTACGAATTGTCATCATGCTCATGCTCAATTTTGAAAAAATGCACGGGCTCAAAAATTTGCTACATAAAATTTTAACTTTATTCTGGTGAAAATCAAAACATGCTCTTGTCGCTAGAATCGTTTATTACTTAAACATCAACATGATCACCTGATTAAGTATTATATCCCAATTTCGTTAAACGAAATAGGCGCTAGTGTTGAATTGTTGATTTTAGATAGCCTTAGTGCTCAATCTTATATAAATGTTTTTCTTCAACATTTTCTCATCAATTTGTTTAAACCTATTCAAACGTATTCACGAGACACACATTTGTTAAGAGGCGCAGACATTCATGTTTGTTCTATAAATTTTTTTTTTCGTGGTCCTTTCTCTGGCTAATTTTCTAATTTTAAATATAATTTCAAAGGAAATTCTCCTCACGGAAACCATAACAAAACCGTTTTTAAAATATTTATATTTTGATCCTACAAAAACAATTAATCCGTGAAATTAAGATTTTTTCATGAGTACTTCGCGTTTCTCTATAACAAATAATAAGTTTTTCAGAGCTCTTCTAAACTTCATAGAAGATCTCTTCTAAAGTGTCTTTGAATCTTGGAGAGTGGTCTGGGACTGCTCGGAAAACTAAACAATTCTACCCACCAAAACGCTACATGTGAAACTAATTTTAAAAATACATAGTGGAATTAAATGGAAGAAAACCTTTGAAATATTAATTCGATCGTTGGCAAACGACGCTTAAACGAATAACGATAGCGTAGTTCCCTTGACAAGGGCCATAACCATTGGTCGAAACGTCAGGCAGTTTAAATCAGCCGTTCTAATAAAACAAACCGCAAAAGTCGAAAATCTAGTAAATGTTCATCCGGTCAAGTTTCAAATGTTTCGATTTCATTAGTTCTCATCAGCTTGAAATGTACTTCTTTTCTTGCGGTACATCACGCTTGACTAGGGGTTTACTCAGAAACACAAACAGTGTTTCCGTTTTTTGGAGCTAGCGTCAATCCGGCGCTAGATTAGTCCGTAAACTAAGATAGTGTCGGATTCTGATGAGACAAAGTCGAAACGAAAATTCCATAACTAATTTAGTAATAGGTTTTGTGCTCCTCACGCGCAAAGATGGTTTTAAACAATTTTCTCTCTAATGGAGAAAAAATAGTTTTTACTAAACTTGTTCTCCACTAAGGAGAAATATAGCATAGTGAACTGTAAAAAGTTTCGGTAGAAAGTGCCAATGATCGATTTTTTTCCTTTTTTTCCATTTCAGCAGGAAATTAAACCTAACCAAAATACCTAGCTTGAATTACAGACAAAATAGGGTTCGATACTACTTACTATTCTATTAGTGCTAAGCAATCATTACACTGTAAATTGCACCGATGTCTTCACCAATTGATATAATTCCCAATTACATAAAGAAGGGCTTTGCACGGTTCTTTCGCAATGCTTCCAGTACCACGGTTTGAACGGCACTCATACAGCGTACATTCTGAACCTCGACAAGTGACGTGCGGAGGCAACAGGTCCTAAACCATTCAACTTTTTCTACACTTTCGTAAATTGAGCCAGCAACCTATAACTCTAGGTAATGCAATTTGTCCCAACCTGTATTGAACTGTAATTTGGCGTTTATTGTGATCCATTCGATTATGATCTTTACAAATTGCTAAAGCCGGAGGTCTTATTTCCACGATTGTGGATACAAATTGTAAACGAGTGTGTTGTTGCCTAGAAGCATTTGTATTTAAATCTAAAATAAACCTTTCCGAACAACTCCTGCCACAATCGTTAGATAACATCTTCGGCTGATGGTCCAAGCTTAAAGAAAACACTAACTTCGATTCGAAGAAACAGCAGAGCGATCACAACTCACTTGGGAAAATATCATCATTTCCAATTTGCAGAAATAATTAGAAAACAGCTCATATAGCCTATGATTAGATAACAGGCCAACACCGTCGAAGTTGGTAATCAAACTGGATTGCCAGATTTGGCACGTTTGCGAATAGGCCCCGCGCGCTACTAGATTAGCAGGCTCAATTATGTCTGGTTGGTGTGCTATATAACCTCCTTCTCCCAGCAACAGACATGCTATGACTCTACCGTCTAGTTTCATGCCGATCATGCCCACGGCTATCGTAGAGATTTAGTTACTGCTGCTATTCGCCGGGCTTTGAGCATTTGATGATTATTTTTTTTTTTTGGATTGCGAGCTTCAGTTGCTTGAATAGATATCACTTTTGAAAGAGTTTTAATTGTCTCAAATTTACTAACCTAACTACATGTTTTCTACATTATTCAGAAGATCTCAGTTAATTTTTAATGTTCTCAGTTATTTTACGTCTGTTCCGTGTACTTTGGTCTTCATTCTGAATTCCTCACGAATCCAGATTACGTTTGTACGCAGGTAGAGTTGTTATTTACTTATCTGAAAATTAATTAGACAATTGTCGTTTCCAAGAAACACTTCAATCTTTCATTACCAGCATCATCATCCGAATGAATAAACTCACACTTAAAACTTACCATACATAGAGCATTGACGTTTGCCAGGAACAAAAAAGTTGCCATAAAATTTCATATCAATTCTGACGGCCACAGCTGAAGCGCGAAATTTGGGCACCAAAACCCATTACCGCACCGCTCACTCTCTCTAATGACCGCCGGTAAATGAACTTGCAAAATACATCCCACACTTTTCCAAAACACTCGTCAGCTTGCAGCACGGCACAGCACGATCGTTTCCGCGATGCCTGCAACCCGGAGCCACCCTGCTGCCCTCGGTGGACAAAGTGGCAAGTCACGCTTCATTTCGGCGACATTGTGATTTGGGACCACGCGCGACCATCCGAAATCGAGCTTGAAATTAAAATTTTAGCCATTTGGCATGTATGATGACTATAACATCGGACTTGGGACCGCGCTTCGCGACATGTCCTTCGACGCGGAAGCAGTTAATTACGTTGCAGTTTTTTGTTTAGACTTTTACGCGTAGATCATTAAATGCGTTCGTAAATCAGATCCGCCCGGTGGATTAGTATATAAATTGCGGGCAAAGTGCGATCTGAGCGATGACAGTGACGTCAATCAGCAGACTGAACCGAACCAACAAATTGCTTTCAAATTTTTTCTTTCAGTATGATAAATTATGACTCCTCTATGTCAGATTAAGCACTTTCCAATTACAATATGCCAACCCCGAGGTCAGCAGTTCGAGGGGCAGCTTTCCACGTTTGTACGTAACTCATGACAATATCATCTTTGGCTGATTGTGAACGCTCGAAACAAACAAGTGGCCTTTGGCAACTATAAATCTGCTAGGTGCGCTATCCCTCGACGAAAGCCATAAATCACCATTTACGATAGTGGGTATCGAATTTGCTAAACAAGTCATACGACTATGACTTAATCAGAGGCGGGACTATTATGGTTCCTGAATAGCGGAATGTTTGGTTCACCTTTGCGCCTGCGGTCGGTAGATCATTGGTTGTAACATTCTTGACAGCAATTCAGAGATCCATATCGATATATCGGTCAGAATTATTGGCACCGGTAGACGCTTGGTAGTATTGATATTTACGAGAGTAAAAGCAGACTCAAATTGATTGCGCTTTTGAAGGAAAATCCCGATTACGGTCAAAAGTCCAACTTAACCCAAGAAATAAGGAGTGCGGAATAGTAATTTTTTTGCGAATGGTAAATTTCCACGAGTTTGTAAGTAGGGGTTTGCCCACTACTCGGGTTCTTATATAATTTTGCCCGGCGGACCCTTCTTTTCAGGGCGGCCTAGGTGCCTCTACAGAATTTCAGATTTTCGTAACAACAAAAAACAGTAAAGTAAAAAAGTAAACTAAATTTACCGACTTTTATTACCTCCACTACACTGCTGCTGCTGGTTTCTTCCGACAGGCCGGGACAGCAACGGCCCAGTTCTCCCTATTTGCCGTTGGCTGCTCCGGCAGCGGTTCTTGGCGTTTAGCTAGGGAGGTGAACTTGGCTCCTTTGTTGGAACCTCCCTAGCGACGTTGGCGACGGATCGCCGGATCGTCTACTCACCGTAAACGATCCCGTAAGTCACCGCAGTGCTTTCCCTGGGGAACCTTTGTCCACCCTGCTTCGTTCTCCTTGTCAATTAGCTATAGAGGCGAGCTTGGCTGGTTTGACTTATCCTCTATAGCGAGAACGGTCGATGTCACGGTTCCTTTTCGTTCAACCGGGAAAGCGAGTACACTCCTTAACACTTAGCTAACCGCTGTTGGCGAACCGACATCATTATTGTCACTGGTGACCGAACCACATGCCGGCACTTTGCCGTCGCACGCACGCTCTGAAACCTTTTCGACTGCGGAATACTGTACCAAAAAAAAACTTGTAACGGACTCTGTCGATTGCCGTGGTTCGTCACTAACTCTTTTCTCGATGGCCACCTTCCGCACTCGACCAAAACAAACCCGACACCACAAAACCGCACCGCCGCATAACTGTCATCTCCCTTGCAGCGTAAACAGCAACCAATATAACAGCAAGAGGAGAGCGGTGACCTACCTGATCTAGTCCACGGTGGTGGATCTAGCCTACTCACGAGCTACCCGGTAGGGTGTCGAGGTCGGTTCAGCGATTCTGGTGAAGCCTGACGTCTGGTTCACTGGCAACCCGACGATCCGAATCCGGTGCTACGTCGCGTACTACTCAACTGGTCCCCGGCGATAAACCTAGTCTACACCCACAGCGAGTTCCCCGTCGACGGAATTTCTCCCGAAATCCGATTTGTGGTTTCACGGCGACTTTCTAGCCAATGGTGTTACTTTGTTGATCCTTTCGCCACTTCCTCTGTATCTCGGGGAGTATACTCGTAACCACTCTGTTGACAGCGTTCCAGGAATGCTTGTTGCAGCACATCTCATCGACGTTATTGTCAACTGCCACACCAGACCTACCCCTAAGAACTTCTTTGAACCTAGGGCATTCGAAGGCCACGTGTTCCGGTTTCTCTTGCACGTTCACGCACTCCGAGCAACGAAGCATGTCCAAACCGATGCGAGTACTTCCGGAAGCATCCGTGCCCGGACAAAAACTGCGTCAAATGGAAGTTCACCTTCCAATGCACCCAAACCGACACATTTGGGATGAGTCGGTGGGTCCGCCTTTTTTCTCCACGTTATCCCACTCTTGCTGCTACTTAGCCAACCAGTCCGCTCGGATCAATCTTCTTCCGTACATTTCTCCGCTGGTAGTACTCTACGTCATCAGCCAGATTGATGCAGATGGGACTCATCCCGACAATGATGCATACCGTCTCCGACAATATAGTTCTGTACGCACTCGCGACTCGTACAGCCATCGGCCGGACATGGCCTGTTCAGCTTTTCACGGCTCGGCTTGGTTTTCAGCGCGGCACCCCATGCAAGAACGGCGGAGATCAATGACGAAACAGTAGATAGCAGACGTCTCGTGCTGCTTCTCGGACCGCCAACTTTTGGCATGATACTCGGCATTGTCTTCGCTGACTTTCTGTAGACGTATCCGACGTGGTTGTTGAAGCTTAGTCGGTCGTCGATTATCACTCCCAATTGCTTAAGTGCACGCTTCGATGCCATCACGTCACCTCCGACGAACCGTTTTGTAGTTGCTGACCAACAACACCTTCGTCTTGCGATGAGCTATTTGTAGCTTGACCCCGTTCATCTAGCTCTCGATCACGTCTATTGTCTCCGTCACCGACACCTCCACTTCTTCAAGTGTTTCACTCATCACCGTTAGAGACACATCGTCCGCGAAACCCATGATTTTTACTTTCCTGGACAGCCGCAGTGTTAACATTCCATCGTACATCCCGTTCCAAAGAGATGAACCGACAATGGATCCCTGAGGAACTCCCGCTTTGACTCACATTGACTTCCGCCCTTCGCTTGTATCGTACAGAAGTACTCTGCTCTGGAAGTAGCTCTTCAAGATCTGACATAGATACTCATTCTGTGCAGCGTTGCAGCGATGGCTTCCCGGCTGGCGCTGTTAAATGCGTTCTTCACATCTATCGTAACCACAGCGTAGTATCGATCTACTCTTCGCTTCTGTTTAGATACTTTCTCATCACTCTCGAGCACTGTCCGAATTGCGTCTACTGTCGATGCTCCTTTGCGAAATCCGAACTGAATATTTGACAATCCGCGCTCGCTCTCCGTGCATTTCTTCAGCATGTTATTCTTTACAGGAGTCTTCAGCAGACATATGGGCCTATACGAAGCCGGATCGCCAAGTGGCTTCGACAGCAACACCATCGTCTGTACTTTTTACATTTCGGGGAAGTTCCTTCATTTAAACACTTCTGCAGCACCATCCTGGACAAGTCTGAAAATGCCAGGATCGCAGCTTTCAGCACCACATTTGGTATTCCATCCGGACCGCGGGCTTTCTTTGATTTCAAACGCTGCTATGCTTCTGCGAGCTCATCGTTAGTCACTTGTCGATCGTCCATGTTTGCCCCGTCTTCTTCGCTGTACGGTCTCGGTGGCCAGATAATTGGATCATGCTTCGGGAGGACACTCTCAACGATTACCGTTAGCATACCCGGGCACTTTTCGGCTGGCGTCGACGAGCCTTTCATTTTCGCCATCACGGCTCGATACGCGTCGCCCCAGGGATTGTCGTCTACTTCTCGGCACAGCTCCTTGCGGCAATCTGACTTGCTAAGATGGATCTCCCGTTATAAAGCGGGCTATCTTCGCGAAACGCTGTCTTGCTGATCCCTCCTCTGGCTCTAAGACAAGCAGCGCGTAACGTACTAAGCGCCTCGTTCCACCAGTAAGCTGGACGCCGTATTTTGCGTGGTTTCAATTTTCTCGGCATTGTGGCATCACAAACTGTCACAATCCTTCTTGTTAGGTAAGCCGCATCCACGTTCTCGGTCCTGTCGTTCGGCCAAAATGCCTGGTCATTGTTGAAGGCTTTCGTCTTCCATTTTTGCTTGCCGGGCATCCTTCTCCGCGCTGTAGCAGTGTTTCGTTGACCTATACGGTAGCGAATCACCTGGTGGACGCTATGCGTATACGTTTCGCATGATGATAAACTCCCTCCCGTCCCTCCGAAATGTGCTACCAGAACCTGCATTGAACAATCGTACGTCTAACTTCGCCAGAGCTTCATGCAGGCTACACCCTCTTGTGTTGATTACTCTACTGCCCCACTCCACAGCCCAGACATTGAAGTCACCACCAATGACTACCGGCTTTCGACTGATAAAGTGCACGGTTAACTGCTCCAGCATTAGGCTGAACTGCTTCATTGTCCATCTTGGAGATGCGTAACAGCTGCACACGGAGACGCCGATGGTTTTGGCGATCACGAAGCCCTTGTATGAGCGATCTACCACTTCTTGAATGGGGAATCTGTCCATAACTTGTATTACAGCCGTACCCGATCTATCCGCCACCAAGCTACCGTTATCAGGTGTGACTTGATACGGCTCTGCAAGCAAAGCGACGTCAAATATAATTTCTGTCGTAGACAGTTGCCGTGCGGCGTCACAGTGATTCAAATGTATCTGGGTCATCACCGTTACCGTTGGCCTGCATTCGCACTTTTGTAGGCAGGGCATTTATAGCCACCCGTCTGATGGTTGTTTCCTTCCACTGGGGTGCAAAGCAAGCACTTTGGCCTCTCTCGCAAGATGACCCGTTGTCGCACATTTCAAGCATATCGTGGAGGTATCCGGGCCTTTGCAAGCCCCAGCCAAATGTCCAAAACACAAACACTTGAAGCATTTCTGCACTTGTTTATTCACATCGTGGTCTAAGTTCCTCCGTATCACTTCTTTAACTGGATCGTCATGTGCACCTCGCCCAGGTTACATTACTGCTTCAGTGTACCTCTCAGCTCTTCTTCCGTCGTGTTCTCATCAACGTCCTTGTACACAACCATCATCTCCAGGTTTAAGGTTTTAGCTTCCTCCTTTTCACCCATTGATTTGACAATATTGTCAAATATTGATACTATTTAGTATCCTGCAAGGTCGAGCTGTTAATCGTGGGACCCTTCTTCAATTGGAAGAGCATCTCGCCTTTTTGAGCATGCCTGATTTCCCCCAAATCCCTCACCTCCGGGTTCTCTCTGACCTTCTTGAGCAGAACTGCATACGTTTTCGCGTTATTGGCTTTGACGAGCACGGCTTCGCCCTTTGGCGCCTTCTGACAAGCTTTTCCTTTCTTCTTCGGCTTCACTTTTCACTCTTTCTTCCGACTTTGCTCATTCCCGTATTTCTCCTTCCGACCTGCAGTGGTACTCCAGCTTTCTTCCTGTTGGGTGACGTCCTTTCCTTCGACAATGACAACGTCTTCGCGCGTCTGATTATTGGGACCGACTGATCTTCCGTCTGCTGGCGAGGTTCTTATCCTCGGTGGAGTCACAGAAACTGGAGTGTTCTCCACTCCAATCAGCTTCTCCTACCTCTGCTTCGGAGGGGTTAGGAAGATAGTATCCTTAGCCGACGCCAATGCTCGCTCAGCTACATCAGCTCTCCGCGTTGACGTGTCATACCCCTTCACAGCAGACACTAGCGGCTTTTGGGTACAGAGAACCCTCTCCTTAATGTCCTTATGGACATTGTTTCTCGCGTTCACAAACTTGTGGAGCTCCTCAGTGTCATTCTTCATTACTCAGGGAGTAGAACAGCCCGCCTGTCAGCCCAAAGTTGCCGTCCAATTCGTGATGTGTATTCTGTCCGTTGACGTTTACTATGGACAGTATGTCGTAATCAGGACGTTACAGGCCGATTGGTACTCCGGTCGGGCTGAAGTAATTTTATTGCTAAGACTATTGATTACCGAAATCCTAGGATCTCAACAGAAGCGGTCCAGTCTCGCTTTGTCGGAGCTGCTTTCAGAATTAGTTCCTTTTCAGAGTTTTATCAGAGCCCAATATAAATATATATCCTAACAAGATTCCCCAACTCGCAGTAGATCCAGGGGAAGGGGAAGAGGTGTAAAAGTTCGATTTCATAACCGTGGGGCCATTCACTTATCCATGACGTGACCATTTCATGATTAAATCTATAGGTGTTAAAACGTCCACTTTACCACCAGGATGTTATCATGTTTGCGAGATCGCGCGCGTGCGTGTGCGTAGATTATCGTGAAGGGCTCGAGCGTCAGTATGTTAACGTGTTTGGATCACGTGGTCATTAGCATGTCGCGTGTGTGAGCGTGTACGAAACTTTGTGAATAATTTTTTTTGGTATAATCGTATTTCATTCGCATGTTTTACATTATTTACAATTTTTCTTATTATTTTTAGCGTGGTGCAATTGAAGGTATGTACCGAGTGTCGAGGCTTCCGAGTGCGCACGATGCGCGATCGTATAGGAATCGGCGTATTATAATAGCAGTTGAGGTGGCGTTTATAAATCGTAGGTTCCAACATGTTGGCTTCACCATCGGGGCGTTTTGTGTTGGCGAGTTTGCGGGATGTACAGTAGGGCACCAATAAAAATGATCATGCTGAATCTTTAAAACGGACTCACTGCAAGAGTTACAGTACCCGGTTCCGTCAAACTCAAACACAATCTGACACGATCCAGTGTCACCGTAAAGCGATCAAAACCAGAAAATACCAGCCCATGAAAAATCACCAGATATCTAATACATCTCCCGCGCCAAATAGACAGTCTGTCCGTCTGCCAGATCTATCTCCTCGCACTAGCAATCAGTTCATTGCAACTATCATGATGAAATCCGTTAAGGTGAAAACCTGGAGAATGTTTTCCTAGGTATTTCCTTCGGTGTTCGGGTCGTAATAATTAGAGTGACGAAGCTTATTATCTCTACATTCAATGCGAAATGGAATGCATTATTAAATCTCCCCTACCCCTACATGTTAGTTCTGTAACAAGAAAACACTCCACGGAAAACAAAGTATCAACTGCAAGAAACCCACAGAGCCCTCATGAACATCAACTAAATCATAGTTAACCGTGGTTACTGTTCAGGCACCAACAAATGCCGGAACAACAGAATATACATGATGCGTCTGCTACCTCCAGATCAACAGCCAGTACCACGAATAAAATAAATGTCGAAAAGCACGGCTATACGATCGTGACTCGTGGGTCCCACAAACAGTTCAAGGGAGTTAATACTTATATAACTTCAATAGCGAGGACAGCATGGACGAAAACGATAAATCGAGGGAAAGTGGACAAGGTGACCCCCAAGCAACAGCAGGCGGTGCCGCATCTCCAACAAGAAAGAAGATCTTTACGCGAAGCAACAAAACGCGTACACAAGATTCATTTATATTTACACACTTAAAATATAAAAAGATCCACGGCTCAGTTAAGCTAACGCATTGAAGCGTGTCATATAAACGAAATATAAAAAATTAAGTACACGTGGTATTCCTTTTTTTTTCGCACATAAAAGTTGCCCAGAAGATTTTTTTCCATGTCGTTATAAAGAATTCATAAAAAATAAACGACAGTCAGTCTTTTTGGATCGAAAAACTACGATGAATCTGTATCTCTTGTTGATTCCATTGCTGAGTAAATCATTAAAATCGGCCAATTGGGTCGTCCGCGATACAGTTTTGAAACCAATCGGGCTAAAGCCCTCGGCAATTTTTTTTTTCGCCGAATCTGGATGTGATTTTGCAATGACTAATACTACTGGAAAATATATCTTCTATTAAAATCCATAAAAAATTCTAGACAAACACGTGAAAAGAGCATAAGTCCCCCCCCCCTTCCTCCCTTACCATTCGGCAGGAGTCGTCGACGGCTATGCAGCAATTGCTGGGATTCCTAGTTCTATTTCTATAGGAAAGGCAAAAACAACTAGTTCGTCGAAAGTACTAAAAATGAGATTAGTCACATATACCGCAATAAAATTATAAAATATATCCAAGTATCTTAAGCATCCATACTCAGAATAAGGGTTAATCCCCTGAACCTATAAAATAGGTTATTTGAAATCAATTGTGGGAAAAGGTTAATCAATACTTGATTTTAGTACTTTCCACTAACTAGTTGGTACTTTTATATCCAATATCTGAGTAGAATGCGAGTACTTATTTACACCGCCCACGACGCCATCAGAGCATCGTGACCGTTCACACCACAGATTATGGGTACAACAAATACAACTAAACAATTGCCTGATGAAACACGCTCCAAAAACCGCAACCATCGGACAATGGATCGACGAAGTGATTTATCTAAGCCGTAATTACAATTACATTTTAAAACCGCCACTATTCCGTCTCCAGTGCGGATGAAGGCGGGAAAATCATGGTGTTTAATTTATACTGACCGGCTTAAATTTCTCCCAATTATTTATGTAGTTTGATTACCACCTGCTCATCATCACAGCTGCCGCAGAAATCTAGTCCTGTAGAGGCGCAGAAGCGAAACCTGCTTTCCCAAGCATCCGCCTCATAGCTCACAGATGCTCCGAGTCACCAGTGTTTTCGAGGAAAATCTTTTCAATTAACTACCCGCGACCCTCACTCTTCTAGGAGATACCACCCAAGAGCGTGAATCAACTGTGGCGACTGTGGGCAGTAAAAAATAATTCAATTCATTAATAATAATTGGTTGGCAGGCGGTACCGATAATCGAACCGCACTGAAGGCCGATTGTTTTGAGTTGAATCACACGCACACACTCCCACGTACGTGCTCTCGCTGCTGCTGTGATAGCGCAACCTATCAGGAATGTGGTCTAGGAGAAAACTCTGCTTTTCTGAGGTGGAAAAACAGATGCACCACTGAATTCCGCTGCCCGCACTAGCCCGTTGGCGTGGTTGGTAGAAACAAGACCTGCTCCGACCGGTGAAGGTGCCTTGTAATGTGATCTGATTAAAAGAGAGACAAGAGGCGATCGTAAGGTGCAATCACACAAAAACAGGTCAGTCTAGACCCGGTTTGATTACCTATGTGGGCTGATTATTGAACCACAAACATAAAGGTACACGGATCGGTGTATTTATTTGATGGTAGAGATCCGGTCTGATAATGTTGCGATCATTGCGGAGAAAGTAAATCGTATAAGGAATATTTTTGAGCGAAAAACTACAACTAATAGAATGAACAGTATAGGAGGCCTTTCCGGTAACTTATGATTCAATAAAAATTATGACTCGTACTTTATACATATTTTGCGCTTACATCACCGAACTTTTTTCCCTCTTCTCATTCCTAAACTGTTTATTGCCGAACGGTCTCACCTTCTAGTCCAACACTTTAAGCACAGCTAAGTAAAAGCAGCTTTCAACGGAGGAATAACATCATAGCCTGCGAAAAAAAAACTCGGAAACAAAACAAATCCAAGTAGCTAAACACCAGCCAATGATCGCTGAAGACTTCCCAAGTTAGTAGGTAGATAGGATCGCAGTCTACACCGAGCCCGGTAAATAGCGCATTTGCGCAAAAAAAAAGAAAACACAAAGCTTCTCAGCAGGTATTTTAAAACCCACTTTTACAGTTAATTATTGACCCATGGAATATCAATGAAGCATCAGCTGAAGCTGTGCGGCTGTGGCTCATCCATTCGAGCACTGCTCGCTCCAAGTGAAGCAAGCGAAAAACAGCCACCATCACCTGTACAGTGCTCATCAGCAGAGTAGGGTAGGTGTACCTAGGTACACAGAAGATACAAGAAACTTTCTTTCAATGTTCCCTCTGCAAAGTTTTACCTTCGATTGCGCCGAGACTGAGTTGGGACAGGTTGGACTGTGAACTTGGCTACAGGAAAGGAAAAATTTCGTTGCAAAGTATTAACTAATTGGAAATTAACAGCTGTAGTGAGACTGGCTGGTGGTTGATGTCGGAGGAAGTGGAACCCTATAGGTTTTAAGCAAATGTGGGACCACACCAGATCGTTTATGGTATTGTCTGGGTATAAAGGCGTCGCGGGTTACTTGGAATGTTGAACTTGACGAGGGAGATGACATGATTACTATGAATCCTGTATGATGAATGTTTAGAAATCAACCCTTTCATGCCCAACTCGTACTAGGGCATAGAGTTTTGAAACTATTTTCCCCTAGCACTATTGTGATTAGAAAACAAACATAAAAATCTGTTTCGATTAAGATAGAAGCTTCCCACGCAGTGTTAGAAACTGCACAATTTACACATGCCGATGTTCAATACAATTATTCTAGAATACTTACAATAATCCAGATGCATGGAAAAAGTAATCAAAGACACTCTGAATTGATTGGTTCTATCTGTTGTTAAAATATTTCAAGACAAAGATATATTAAAGTTTCATTTTTAAACCTTTGAGTGTCTGTTTCTGGCACCACTGCTCCAGCGGAATCCAACCAGACTAATTGCAATAACTTCAGTTCTATGAATAATACTTATAACTATTAGTGATCAAATGAAAGATAATAGTTCCACTTATTAGCGTTACTTATGTTTGTGAACACATTTTGCCTAAATAAGAAGTTGCAGTTGTTCAAAAACATTGTTGTTTATAAACAACAAGGGCATGAAAGGCATCATAATTAGATGTTCCCAAAGATTGAGATTTGCTGGTGAATGTTCTATAGTAATGTGTATTGGTCGGTGACAGGTATTTAAATATAGGGCCGTCATAAGCCGCATCGGGCCCCAAGGCTGGTATTACTCATTGGCCCTTCTAAACATACTTAATTGATCTTAATTAGAAGAATTGTATGCATTCAACCGTTCAAATCAAACTAGGGTTTATATGTGGCCGTTTCTGTCGATCAGAGTCTTATTATGCTAGCATGTAGTGCTTCTATAGAAATGAACGAATTTAATGAACGAAACCTATAGCTGTAAAATATTAATACTGTAGTGATAGATTTCAAAGGTTTGACCAATGGCGTGCTCATAAAGTTGCCTAATGAATTCACAACACATTCCGTTGCTACAAAGAATCGTTGTCACTACAATGAACAGAAAAACGTTAAATACAATTTTTTCATTTATATCGAACATAGTGCAATAGAAGTATCTGGCTTGGTTTTTTTTTTATAGTAATGCAATTTTAGTGCCTTTCGACTGGATTATTGTTATCAAGAATTTTCAACGACTTTTGCAGTCCTTAGTGGATTAAAACGACTTTACTTGTTTGTAAATTCTAGCGTTTCGACGCTTTATTTGCGCCTTCTTCAGGGGAGTCTATAGTGCGGAATAATAGAGCAGACGAACTGAACATTTAACAATTACAATAATATATTAAACACATTCTTTCATGATGTTACAACGATTTGACAAATCTTCATTTAGTGTACGTTGATTGAATCTTTCGTGAAATTTTGTCTTCTTTCCGAATCTGTAATAAGTTTTGATGTATGCGTTCATTTGATACACTTATAACATATTTGTCGAATGAAGATTCGTCAAAGCGTTGTAGACGTCACGAAAGAATGTGTCATTGCAAAAACTTACAAAAAACTGACGTAAACCTATGGTTGAGTGAACATTTTGCGGGCGAAACATTTTTCAGTGGTTTGCGAGAAAAGCCCGAATTGGCTATCGCGTTGTGTGTGTTGTGTGTGTTTGTACAATTTATCTTCCACTGACCGGCAGTATTTTTATGGAAGAAACTAGCTTGCACTTATTTATTGATTGTTTTCATGTATAAATGCAGACAATTTAGCCCTGAAGATAAAAGGTGTTAGCTCTACTGTACATCCAATGACCCGTTTCAAGCATGTCTGTTCTTACACATACATTATCAAATACAATAAGCCCCGCACAAATGCATTACGTGTGAATTAGATACATGCAATACATTTATACTTCCATAATGAAAATTTCCATTTACATTTTGGCACGTATTTAGAAAAATAAAATACTTGGGTAAATGTGAGCAAAAAATAGAAATAAAAAATCAAACAATCTCACCAACATTTGTCAATTTCACACTCTGCAGTTCTTTTCTGAAATTTTGAAATCCTTCTTACCGGGAGTTACATAGAATGTTCCTACTATTACTCAATAACGGCAGCTGTCTTAAATGAAAAAAGCTGAAATGATCGCTTTTCCGTGTGAATTGTTTGAAGTAGAAAATCGCACGTAATATTTTGAAACATTCTGCCGCATCACCAGATGGCCAATGCATGTTTAGATACATCCTTGAAATGTCGTGAAACATTTTTTCTTCATGGGACATCTAATATTCACCACGCTATACTGATTAAATACAGTACCCATTAATGCGTAGAAAACAACGAAAGAAACCCACTTAATGAGTAAAGAGCTCGGTCTCATTTATGAGTAGAGACTTTCTACGTCAACCTGGATACGTTTTATCCAATATTTTTTACAGAACAGTAACGACAAAATGCGTATTATATACCCTTTCATTAAGATCGCCCCAGAATGAAACATATTGAAAATAGAATTATTTCTGAATTAAAAAAATATATTACAACACATCGATTTCACATAACATATTTCCGTCTCCTAAAAGCATACGAATCGCAATAGGGATTCTGTTCAACAAGCCACAAAACCAAATAAAATCTGTCACTGGTTAGAATATTTTTGTTGGTTTCCAAAGCAGTCAAAATTGCGGAGCTGGCGCATATTTGCAACATCCTCAGTGGTCTAAACTGCCCTTGTTTTCGGAGCATTGCCAACATGTTCCGATTCCAGCACGGGTTCCGCTACGAACCGGTTAATTTCAGATACCGCAACGATCCATAGTTTGCAGGTTAACTCGCTTGAAATTATTCTTAAAGGATTTTTCACCCATTAGGGACCATTCATAAATTACGTAACGCTTTTAGGGGGCGAGGGGGTTCGACAAGTTGTTACATATTGTGACATAGGGGGGAGGGGGAGTAAGCTAGATCGTTACGTAACATGTTTTCACCGAAGAAAAAAAAATTTTCAAGGAATTTGTTACGCAATAGGGGAGGGGGGGGGGGGGATAAAGAAATTTGTGACAATTTGTTACATGGGGGGAGGGGGGAGTCAATATTGGGCAATTTTTGCGTTACGTAATTTATGAATGGTCCCTTATTGGGATCAATTAGGTTCTTCACAGACACAGTTAACCTCACTTTTCGTGACAGTTCGATTGCACTGTTTACATGGACTTAGAAAAAATTGCGGACGACTAGATTCGCTCGAAGCAAATCGTAAAGAATTTTTCTAAGTCCATGTAAACAGTACAAGCGAACTGTCAAAAATGAACACTCAGTTCTTTTGTGACGTCACCGTAAAGTATTCAATATACCCATTGGCATTAGTTCATCGGGTGGTTGGGAAATGTATTAGAAGTACCCATTGTTAGAAACAAAAAACTACTCATTTTTTGACCGCTCGAATAACTTTCGAAAATGGGCAATTTGAATACATAAAATGGGTAAAGTTTTTTTGCCGTGTATAGCAATGTGTCATTTTTACTTGCACCCGATGTTGTATTCAAAACGTGAACGTCCGGATGACATAGTTCCGGTTTCAAGGACAATTGAGTTCTTGTTGGCCGGTCTCACGAACACTGTTGCAGTTTCCTGGTTGAAAACAATCATTTGCTTTTGCCGGCTTTGTTTATTATTTTCCACCAGCTTGTGATGTAGTATTTGTGTCATGTGACGTGTACGTACAATTACATGAGCCGTAAAAAGTCTATAGTAATGCACATTCCTTTTGACATTTCGGATGGCTAATCAATTGAATCGTTTTTTCACAGATATTTTCACCGGAATCACGACCACGTTCTCTCCGGAATCACCTTTTGCACCGAAAAGCACTACCGGTCATGGCGAAATTGTACTCGCGATAGCAAAATTTTCTGGAATTTTTTTTACATTTTAACGACATTCAATTAGCTAGAGATTACTGGGTAGGGAAAGTTATGAAAATTAGAGCCATAGTACTCAAGTGAGAGCAAGGATGTGAAGTAAACAGATCGGAAAACTAGAAGTGGCCGGGGCTATAGAACAGGCTTAATATCGTACAGGTTTAACTTTTGTCTTCTGCTGATGAGGGTCGAGCTTAGGCAGCATAACTACGCATCACTCGAGCTCACCAGCATGCCCCTTGGCATAGACAGACTTGTTTCTGGAAATCCTTTCGCACTACGTTTGTACAAGTCAGTCTCCGACATTTTTTCTTGTTTTCTTCTGTCAATCTTGAATTCACTGCTGCACTGAAACCTGCCAATTTGCTCTTGATACGAACCAGATCGAAGCGAACTCACATCTGCCTTCTCCAGGCAAGTACCAGTTAATCACTCGCGATCATTAATGGAATACGTCTGGGTTCTTGGGTACCTGCGTTAAAGCCAGCCCAAAGTAGCTATCACGTTGGTCCAAAACCCCACGATAATGCAATTATTTGGGGAGTTTGTGTCTCAAAAACAAAATGTCTGAAACACATGCCAAATCCTTTCAAAATGTCGTGAGGCTTCCCTTTCAAAAGCACTTGTCGGTTGATACTTTCAGATATGATTATGAGTTGACTCAGAGGCAAATCGTATCCACCAACTCCCGAAGAATCTCTCAAAATGCTATGGTACGTTGTTTACTAGATCTTTTGAAGTAGAAGAGAGAGAGAGAGAGAGAGAGAGAGAGAGAAAAAAAACGGTTACTTCTGTTCTGCCAATCTTGACGAACCAATCTTATGATCTGAGGTTCTTTTAGGCTGGTAAACCAAGTAGTATTTATTTTCAGATCGTTGCTACAATAAATAAATAAATTATATACGAAGCTATGAGTGCGTCAGTGCCCAAGAATTCCATTGCAACACAGAATCCAAAACGATATTGAGTAGGTATCATACTATCAAAATAATGCTGCTGTGGACCATCTCATAAATATTCCGTCAAAACTTTCATTATAGAAACCATCAAAGCTTGCACACTAGTTACTAAGAACTAAACAACATAACATCAACGTTGATAACATGCTGTTCGAAATAAACAACTAGTTTCAAGGAAAAAACAACACATTTCAAAGAAAATAAGGGCGGCGCCGATGGTTGGGTGCTAAGCGCGACCGCCACTCACCCCAGTTGGTCTGGGTTCAATCCCAGTCGAGGTCGTTGAGATTTTTCTGAAGTGAGAAAAATCTGAGCTCACGCCTTCCTTCGGAAGGGAAGTAAAGCCGTTGGTCCCCGGTCCATGAGTTGATGGGTCGATATCCCGTCCAGATAGTGGGAGTGTCACTTCTCTGGCGTTTTGGGTGTTTGGCCTCGTAGCGGAAAATAACCAGAACTAAGAAGAAGAAGAAGAAGAAGAAGAAAATCAAATCATCCTCGATTACCATCGCGTATCTGTTTGACATTTCGAGGGACCCTCTTGTGAAACATAAACTAATTGTGAGAGTATCTAGGAACTAACAACAATAAAGACACAGAACGCAGTAATAAGGAATCAGACACAAATAAACAACTGCGTGTACAGCAGGCAACCGACTGCTGGTGCTGGCGGCTGAATTCAACTGATTTGATTTCTTTATTTCGCACTAAGCAATTGGGTTTCTTCTATCTTAAAACAATGCATTTTTGGAGGAAAAACTACTTGAACGCGCTCTAAAAATACAAAGATATACAAATATCAAATAGTTACTGGTTAATAAGAATCAGTCTATCTTCTCATCTCGCCCAAAACTGAAAATCTTTCCACTGACGATACACGGTAAAAACTAATCCCACTGCAAACGAATTGTGCTGATATTGATGTTTGGAAATCTCCTGTAAGATCCAACAAGAACCGAATGAATCGATTTGACAGTGTGCCACGATTATGAATCTTTAGAGCGAATGAAACAAAATGAATGACAAACATTGAACACTGTTTGTCTACACTGAATAAAACATCAACAAAACAGCTGTTATATCCAACATTATAGTAAAATGTGTGCTTCAATCAACCGAAGCCCTATCATGGTTTTCAAATTGGCCCAGCTACTGCTGGATGGAGCATTTGAAAAGATTTTGACAACATCGCGTCTAAAGGGAAAGTCTCGCCAAATCCAACGGTTGCAGTTAAATTTGAGATTGTCAAATAATAGCAGAAGCTCTTCTGACACTCATACGTGATCCAACTAGGTATTTGGTGGACGGAAAGAAATTGAATTTACCCTACTGTTTTTCGAAATTATGCTGAAACGCCTATACATACCTTCAACGTCAACATTCTCTCTAGTAGTATTCGAGAAACACAAAATGTATTGAGTCCATTATTTAAAATGAAACTATGATAGAAAATTACTTCAAATATGTGTAACACGAAAGCGTTTCTTAAAGCCCTGGGTTTTTTCTCGTTTTATCTCAAACAACCAGTCGCTGAAAACCAGTTTTCGAATGGCTGGTGAGCAATAAGTCGAAAGCCAGTTTAAGTGTTAAAAGTGTTCTGTTCCTACGAATCGAAAGCAGGAATAGGCGGTGTCGACAAAAAAGTGACCAGTTGATTCAAGCGGGATGATGTCGCCAGCAAGCTGAGAGTGTCGTCTACAACTGTCGACTTGTAGGAAGGTGGTGACTCCAAATCGCGACGCTAAGCAAACCAAAGTGGTGAAAACAGAATCCCAGAAGCAGTTCAAAATGATACTGACAAGATTCACCTACGCCAAAGCAAATTTTTGAGCAAAAGTTTCATAGAACAACCGGAAATGTAGCAAATATTTTAAGCATATGAAATTGACGTTAAGTTCGAAAAATCTGATTTGGCAGGCTCTCTGTACCTGCAGTGTAGAAAAAGACATTTTCGGAAGTTTAATTTAATATTTTTTTCTGAATTTTAGGCCGATTGAGAGTTACAAAAAAAAAATAATTCGGCTTGTTCAATAAATTTTTTTAAAAAATTCGCATTATTATTTGACAAAATTTTGAACATTGCACCTTTTCATACTCACCGAGTGTAAGAATTATGATAAAACACATTTTGACATACCTGTAAAAAACGAAAAAAAACATTATATAAGTAAAAACGTATACCAAGCGAATCATAAAGTTTTATAGTCATAATTTACTAAAAATCCCGACCGTATCAAATGGAAATTTTATTTATCGTAGAAGTCATTCGATAATTTAAATACTTCGCTCTTTACGACGATTGCAATTATTATAGTATTTGTAAAATAACAATTGTGTTAAAGATTGACAATGTCGAAAATATCGAGGTTAATTTAAATAGGCCATACTAAAGCATGTTCGAAAAGCAATTCTAATTATTTTTAAACCAACTGAGCCGAAGAAAAAGTAGTGTTCGTAAGATACGGACTGTTTCGCCAATAGTTCTATTTTTCTATCAAATGATATAACGAATGAAGCGTGACGTTTGATTCTTTATTATATGAAATGAAGTTGAAAATTGTGAAGAACAGATTAAATTAAAACTACTCCTTCAAGAATTAAGGGCGGGTATAGCGTAGTTGGTACGTCGATCGCCTTCTACGCCAATCACCTGGGCACGATTCCCAGCCCCGCACATAGAGTTATAGATTTTTAAAGAGATTTTTCTGAGCCGAAAAAAGAAAGGGAGGACTCTAAGGTTAAGCCCTCTATTTCCAAAACAAACAAAAAACCATTAGGAGTTTTTTTTAATTTTTGATAAAACATTTTTCATCAACTAACTTCCGGACAAGTGTCCATTTTTGGACGCTATCCCGATCAGAAATACATAACAAAAACAATCCAAAACTATATCTCGCGCTATTATGTACTTGTTATAATTGTTCGTGTCTTCAACTACTAACGAGACCAGATTTATAACACAGTTTACTGCAAAAATTGCATTATGATATTATCATGTTATTGTATTCTGATCGGAATAACATAGACTAACAGATATAATACTATGAGGAAATTCTTTTTGAAAATATTGATCCGCTGATTTTCCCAGAACATTAGCTCCACCTTTTATACACGGTCCCAAACACTCATTTACTAGAGTATTACCCCTCATGCATGATTGTTCATATGTCAGTAGCGTCGTCATTGCAAATGTGGCTACAGTCCCAATCACAAATGGTCGGTGTTATGTCAAACCGAACTAAGTGACATTGTATTGATTTCGAGAAAAACGAGTTTAAAGTTTTAATCGCAGCATCATTTACGGTATAATTTTAAATTATTTTTGCTATATTTCTTGCATATTGTAACTTATTTTAAATCTGGTAAAAGGCGAATGTAGCTGAAGAAATGCTTTATTCAGCGCTATGATTATCTCATTTTTTAGGGGTTTGCGACTTAGTCCGGTCTGACTTAACACCGACCAAATATATTTAAAATGCCGTTAAAGCGGACGAGTGTTATGCCTGTTAGTCTGTGGCTATAACCCAATTTTTTAACTCCTGTATATTCTCAGTTGTTTTAACAAGTCATTTAAAACCCTCTTCCCAATCAACTGGTAACGTTCGATGGGCCGGAGCTGATGGCGAATTGGTGGATTGATGGATTTCTCAACGAAAACTGTACCCCTTTTTCGTGAGTTAATTGAGAGTTGTTTTAGCGTAGTGCGCCGACTCAAAAACCGGCTGAATCAGTATAAAAAAATGACAGATAAAATACAGTGTATACAATATACTCTAAACTACTTCTACCCAAATTTTCAAGAGAAAATACCCAATGGGTAATTTTCTACAGCGTTTTCCCGTAATTCAATTGATGACAGTCATAGTGTCGAAACGCAAATATCCATCATAAAGTAACCAAATCAAATCTTGACACAAAATGTTTTCATTTTTCTCCCTACATTTTCTATTGACAAATTTTGACAAATTCAATTAAGTATAGAACCTTTCACCAACTTTTTGTACTGCATCATGGGAAATATTTCAATATTTACAAGCTGTCAAATTTAACCAGTGCATTGTTAAATTTGCCAATGCTCTAGAGCAGAGTTATTATAAGTGTCAGATTTTAACCAAAGGTTAAAAATTTCGCCACAAGGTTCACAGACTTAGTATTACTCAAAAATGATAGTATATTAATCATACACGGAAATGTTCCCAAAATCGTGAATGGTACCATAAATTCTTACCATGAATGCGAAAACAGAATTATAAACAAAAATCATGTGTTTTATAATTATGTTCAGCTTCCCGCCCGCATAACGCTTTTACTAGTGGAAATATTTGCTTTTGTTTTGTGAACTTCAGTCATGGTTTCCGCCATGTATTATTACCAAATCGATTTGCACAGCTTTATAAACATTGTTCATAAAACCAATCATGATATTATTAACAGATTTAGGAACATTACTTCACAAAATCAAAACCGTCTGAATATTTTCTCGTGAACTGTTTCACGAAACTTGTAGTTTTATTCATGAATCCATTCAATCCTCGTGAACGAATTCATGATTCCTAATATATTAGCCAAAAAATTCCGCCAATCAGTTACACTATTTTGACCCAGTTAAGTAAAAAATCCTGTGGTAACAAAAAAATAGCATATCGTGATATGGAGAAGTGTTATTACGAATATCTGCTGATATGAACATGAGTTACATCACTGTACGTGTCAAATTCGAAAGTAAGCTCAAGAATAAAATATCACGATATCGCAGAACTTCTGATTAAAATATCACAAATACGTGAATACAAATCACGAAAATCGTGACTAAGGTCCTGCAATTATGAACATCACTAGTGATTAAAATAGCAAAAATCGTGACTATGATCCTGAAATCATAAACTTGAATCACTCTATCAGAATGACGTGAATAAAAATTACGAAAATCGTGACTAGGATCCTCAAATCGTGAACATAAATTATGCTACACTGACGTAAAAATCCGACTCATGACGGTAACGTGATGAGAATTGCGAATCAGCTCCTGAAATCATGAACATCGTTCAACTGTCAGCTGTATATTTCCAAATTATGAACCAGAATCATAAAAAACTAAACATGTCCAAGGAACAACCACAGTAGTTCAACCAAACTTTCTAGTGTAACGCCATGTATATATTCCGAAAGAACTAATTTTTTTGAAACACAAATAGCTTCATGAATAAGGAGTTTGTTATTCATAATTTCAGGATCTTGACACGGTTTTTATAATAGTTCAGTTCACGAAATCGTGAATTTTTTCTCAACAAATGTTTGAACGATTTTTTTCCGTGTACGAAATAAAACATGAGCAACCGCTCAGATACATCGAAATCATAGAGGTAATGGTAAACTGATGGGACTTGAATAATTCCAGTCTAGAATTACTAAGGCAGACAAATTAGACCACAGCTGTATTTCCGCATCTGACCTCTAATTTCAAACAACCCTAATCTAGAGAAGCAGTTATTGTGTGCTAAGGAAACTCTTTTAAATCTAAATTGGTGCCCTCCAATCGGTAGTATCAGTAACTAATAATAAAATTGATTAACTGCATGTAACAAATTGTGGCAGAGTTGAAATTGCACGTTGATGATGACGATGATGATAGGCTGGTCCAAGCATACCAATCAAAATGTTTTCCTTTATTCCGACTCACAGTGGGGTTGCTATGTACCTGCATCTATACATAATAGCATCGATTACTGACCCACAAAACCTCCTATCGCACCGTACGGATTAGCGGCACATCCTTCAATCGTTACAAGGCAAATTATGCGCATTGTTTGTATGCCAAGCGAGCTGTCAGTGAGTACGGTCTTCAAAATGGTAGTAAGGAGTAAAATGCGCCTTCCAAGCGACCACGGTTGGTCATCCCGGTGACGAATAAATCTTCAAATTATTTCATTGGGGTCATTAGATTTAGATACTTTGAAGACCATCATGAGGACGCCCCTTCTAAAGTGGTTCATTTAATCCCAGATTGCCCCGCAGGAACGCAACCTGAATGCTCAGCTGACATGGACAACGCGGCTTTCGTGTGTTGAAATCACGCGTACGCTTTGACTCAGTTTTGAAACATTCGGCAGCAGTGCAATTTATTATTTCACTCATACCTACGTACACCCAAGCACGAAGCAAATCACGCATTGCCGTCTGTTAGTGCGCAAAATCATTACTCGCATCACCACCACAGCAACAACAACAACTACAAAAACAACAACAAGAACAACGCCATTGCTTGCCGGATTGCCTGCAATCGAACAATTTTCGTTTCAATTTCAAACCATTTTTGCTTCACTCCGCGCGCACGTTATTCCGCGCTTGCCCAATGCCGAGGAGGCGTACCGCTTCTGCCGCTCCGGCGGCGATGGGTGGATGTCGCAGTACCATTGCGGCGGTAACTGCAGCAATTAGCGCCGCAGTTCAGTTTCGGGGGGATGGATGGTGGGTTCCGCCATGTATAAAGTGCATTCTGTAAACCATTCGTTTGGCCACGAATGGTCAGAACCAGTATCGGCAATCATGCGTTCATAGTGAGGAAACATCCTGTATCGCTCGGAATGGTATTGCCGTAGGAAAGCGAGGAATGAGAAAGAATGATTGCAAAAACAAGCTAACACATGCAATGTGACCGGATCTGGGTCAATTTTGAACCAATATTGGTTCTAATTAGCTAAGTAGCAAGTAGATCTGGTTTATATTAGGTGTTCAATTTGGTATCAAAATATGTTGAAAAAATACTATCAAATACCGTAACCTGTAACTACTCCATTTCCGGAAATTCTTCTCACCTATCACACTGCTCACACAACAACGGCAGGACGGCGACAGCTTCACCCTTTTCGTTGTGCTTCTCTTTTCGCATCTCCAGCTATAATTTTTTTTTTTTTGGTTCAAATTTTTCGAACCTGTTTCAGTTTGCTGTTTATAGGTACCTGCCTATCTGTTCTATATATTATTCTTGCCTGACCGCTTCAGTGAGCAGCCGATGAATGCTTTCAACTCCAGCTCCGGCCCTAACCTACCACAATACGATTCATGTTGAATCTGATGGATGGCGGTCTCGTTGAACTCACCCATTATCATCGGAAGCATGGTTGGCTGAAAAGTTTGGTCTGGTATGCGTTCAATTCTGTAACGAATAATTGTAAGGTAAACGTCACAGCTCAATCGTGAGTTCATTAGTGACAGTGGCATTCCAAAAATCAAGAACCCATGGAATTAAAAGAAAAAAAATGTTCTCTCCTCGATTCCATTTTTCGTGTTTCGGACCACTTACCTAATATTATGGCCTACAGAAACCAATCTCTGAAAATTGTACCGCTTCATTGGAAGCGGATTTGATAGTGTTTTCGTTCTTAAGAAAAACTGTAGTAATCAATCCCTAAATAAAACCAACAAAATACCTTTCGAATGTACAGTTGACAATCGCTCGCACAGCCCCGCTAATAGTTAATTCGCCAATTCTTGGCCCACACAGCACCCGGTGAAATTATGTAACCCAACGAATGTCGACGGACTGCAAACTCCAAAGACCGCCAAGATCATGCATCGACGATACTGCACAGCAAAAAAAAAGAACCGAGAGGAAAAAATCGACGGCACACGGTATGCGATGTGATTGGAACAATCGAAGATAATTGCTCTTCGGAGTTCAACGCGAAAAGGGCGCTCTCGATGATCCCCGTCACCGTCGCGTCCCGAACCCAATCTCCCTCCCCCACTAGCACTAGACAGTGAACCATTGCAGATCAGTCTGAGCGATTGATCGCGTCAATTTGCTACAACCAATCTGGGGCGACACTTGCCGCATAAGAACGTGGTGGCGCAATCTCCTTTTTCGTGTGATGCAGTCGGGGCGCCGTCGACTGCGAACACACGGGATCTGACTTTCTTCGTGCTAGTGCACAATTGCACATACATCTTCGGTATATTGTTTTCAAAGGAGTCGTATGAAAACGGCACTTTCGGAAAGTTGATCCGGACCGATTTGTCTCACTTTCTGTTCGATCATTTCATTCCAACCCGTTCCGGTAGGGGAGAGAGGGTAACAGTGGATCAGCAGGAACTATGAAACATTCGGAATAAAATCATAATGCATGATCAGAATCATCTCATTCCCTCATATTCCACGATTTCTAATTCTTTACACGTGTTGCTATATTTTGGAAGAGATCTGATAACTCTATCTCTTTTAATGGATATTTGTTTGTTTTGTGATAGCCAGAGTAAATTTGCAATGAAAAACATTATTCCATCTTTATGAGTTACCATTCATTGAATAAACGTTTAGTCTATTGCTATTTATAGCAAATTTTATGCTCAACATTTGCCGCGAACAAAGTTTTTTGGTAACTTCTCATGGTTCTGTGTAATTTCACAATTTTCATGAATAGACCCATTGGGTAACTGTGAAACGATGGCGTATGGGGAACAGTGATATTTTGTTTTGTTTTTGTGGTCTGTCTCAAAATGTGAATGGGTTCCGATTTTCCACAGTAAATACTACTCATATAGTGCAAAATTGGTAAGTTTGGGCAAGTTTTGTAGAAATTGTCTCTTATTTCAGGATTGCAGCTAATATGCATATATGGTGGTTCGATGTTACGCGATGATATAGTGGATTCTTTCGTAAACAAACGATTTTCGCCTCAATATAACTTTAATTCAAAGCGTTAGGATCATTCTTCGTCAAAACAAAAGAATAAAATTTATAAGTAGAATATTTCACTATAGACGACATCGTGTTTCATAGTTCCTACCCATGGGGAACACTGATACATTTTACCACCGACTGTTAATTATCCAAAAAATGTTACTTCCCGTGAATTTTGCCAGCTGGAAAATATATATGTATTAGGTAACAACAGAGTGGCACTATGTATCACTTTTGGTTATACAAATAACAAGTATTATCATCAAAATAAAATTGTAGAAAAAATGTGTTTCATTGTTACCCTCTCTCCCCTACTACTTTTGGACAGCGCTTACATTGTGAGACAATTGTTACAATTTGGCGTATGATTTGCAATATGAACGAACGCGAAAGCTCGACGTTGGCGATTTCGAACTAAGATAGAGAAAACAACTGGCTTCTTGTTCTTTTTAATGCTCATGACTTATCGATGCGGTATAAATGTAAAAACAACAAGCGACAATTGTTTCCAGCTTCATTTTGTTACTCGCTTAATATAATCGGAAGTAGGCGATCTCAACAAAATTTACCAATCCACCTTTACCACACAATAAAACTTTAATTTATATCAATGTTTCTGTTAACTAGTAGTATTATTATTAAATATTACTTACGATTTTTTTTGAGAGTTGTCCTACTGAAGCTGTAGAGCTTGGTTCTCGGAAGGGCTTCCCGTCAGAATCACACACTGCAATTGCAGACGAGACAAGAAAGGTCACCCACTAAAACACTAATTAAGGCCAATTGCAGCGGGCCGTGATTCTAAAGGTGATATTTATTGCATGGTTAAAATATGTGCGAGCGTAGAGACTTCGCGATCGCGTGTATTACCGTGAAGGGCTCGAGCGTTTGTACGTTAACGTGTTCGATCGCGTGTGCGTTTGTATGTAGCGTGTGCTAACGCGTACGTAGCTTCACGTGCATAAATTCTAGTTTATAACCGTGTACCTTTCGCATATTCGCGTGTGTTCTTGGATAATCGCGCGCGGACCGTGAATCTAATACTTAATTTTCGGTGTACGTTTCAGATGCTAGAAGAAAGTGATATTTCCCATATCACTACAGTTCCCAGTCATGTCGCCATGGAACGTATTGTCCAGTGGATAGGAGAACTTTCTTTTTTTAAATGGTCCAATTGAAGACATGAACATAGCCTGCTGGTACCAAGGATAGAGATTTACAGAAGTGAATGCTTTATGATCGTGCGTGCGAAGAGCTCAAGCATTTGTATGTCAACATATTTATCGCGTGTGTGTAGCTTCGCGTGTATAAATTCAATTTTATAATCATGTGATCATTCGCATATTCACATGTATTCTTGAATGAACGCGCACGGACCATGAATCTGAAGCTTAATTTTAAGTGTATGGTGCTAGAATAATATTTGCTTCCTCATATCACTAAACTCCTGGTCATGTCGTCATCGAACGTGTTGTCTAGTGTATATGGCCGTCATTTTTTTACTGGTCCATCTGAAGGCATGAGTCTACGCTGCTAAGACTGAGGGTATAAACGGACAAATCTAATTTAGAATATAGTAATAAAAGAAATCACATGATTCAGAATAAAGAAAAAAAGATGCAAAGAGATTGATTAGAAGTGCATAAATTCACCGATACTATTTTGGAATACATGAATAGTGAAAAAGTAAAGTAATAGAAGTAAATAAAAATCAAACTAATGAAGTAGAAGATAAGAACACATGTAACATGCAAATTACTTTACTCATCTAAATGCAGCAAATTATGTTTATTTACCATTAACGACAATTACATTCTGTTGCAATTTCATCATGCTATACTGACTGGGAACGGATGATACACATGGGTCGGTAAATTAATCGTATTTTATTTCATCCAAACCGATCTTCCAGAATGAATCGAATCGAATGCACGAATTAGACACCGGAAAAAAAGTGTCCTAGAAATCCTAGGATCCTAGAACGAATCCTAGAAAGGATTACCCACTATTCTATCATATATGCCAGTTCTGCATCTATTCCCTGACTAAAGATTACAATTATTACAAAACAACCACTAACAGGCTTAGGTTTTTTATTATCTTGTGCACGATGACGATATCGACCGATAGATGGGCATATAATTACCCCCACTGTGAGCCCCGTCCACCAACACCGCCATTAAACTGTGGAACAATGTCTGCAAACACGGCCCACAGCAAAAAATAATTCACGTCGGCCATGCCAGCGCTAATGGTTGAGCGTTAGTTAGGGCTGGTGTAGAGTATAAAAATAAACAAAAAACGTAGAAAAGGCCCATAAACCCTCTCGGTATCCTCGATGCACCACTATCGAGACATAATGCAATAACCATCGTAAAGCAATTGTCTGTCGGAGGTTCTTTAGCACTGATGCACGCAATATGCTTGATGATGTTTGCGATACCGCCAACCGCCTCAACCTAGGGAAGGGAACATTATTATTAAATATTACTTGCGAAAATTTACAGCTTTAATTAAATTCGTGAATGGTGAAATCAAACATTTGACTAGGAGAGAGTCATTGGTTTTTTCTTGACAGAGTTGCAAATATTAGATGTACCAGTTCCTATAATTTCACTGAATCGTACGCTGCCTTGAAATCAACAAACAGCACTTATCACCGCAATGCACTGCAATCTCGAATTGTAGCGAGGATTTATCGCAGAGTAAACTGCTGACCCTTCTTTGAATGTCCTTCTCGTAACTTGCTTTGCTATGCGCCTACACGAAAGAAAATCCATTCGTAAATTCATGAAAAAATGTCACGATTTCGTGAACTGAACGATTTACGAAAACCGTGACCAAGTTTATGAAATTATGAATCATAAATCTAGTATTCGTTAAACTATTTGTGTTTCCAAAAAAAACTAGTTCGCACCAAAAATATTCTTGGCGTTACATTTTTAAATAGGTTATGGTGGTTTTTCCCTGCACCTGTATAGATTTTGTTATGATTCTTGTTCATAACTTGCTGATACACTGGTTTGTATACACTATATTAACTAATAGAGCCGGCAGTTAAACGATGTTCATGATTTCCGGATTTTCATGATTTTCGTAATTTCTCATCTCGTTACCGTGATATTTTATTCATGAGTGACATGAATTTTTCTGGTATAGTAGCATTTTTTATGCTCGTGGTTTCACGATTTTAATAGTTTTTTCTCCCGTTGTCGTGATACTTTAGTCGCGAGTAGAGTAATTTATGTTCAGGATCTTAGTCACGATTTTCGATATTTTAGTCACGAGTAATAGTGTGGTTTATTTTCACGACTTCATGATCTTAGCTGCGGTTTTCATAATTTATATGCACGCTTACGCTTACGCTTACACAATGTTATCTATTACGGGCGGTTGTTCGGCCGCATCCCTTATGACGTATTTTTAGAAAGTGATTCATCAACAGTGCTATCTAACTATTTTTTTTCGATCTTATTTTAATCCAAATAATTAATCAGTCTTCATTTTGTTATATTTAGAATCGCACATATTTTGTCGTATGTCATCTTAAATGTTCTATGACATTTAAATTTTAAATCGGGCTGACACTTCTCTAGCCTAAGCAATCTAATTTATTTGTTTGTTTAGTGTTCATTTGACCAACTAGGAAACTAATCTACCAGGTATTTAATGCGCGTGGGGAATACGCATGGTCCTATCTGAGTGAATGGTGACTTTTGAACTAT
Organism: Topomyia yanbarensis; assembly: GCF_030247195.1. Lineage (NCBI taxonomy): Eukaryota > Metazoa > Arthropoda > Insecta > Diptera > Culicidae > Topomyia > Topomyia yanbarensis. The sequence continues at coordinate 79,355,596 of NC_080672.1, forward strand.
GTATTCGCAAGTACAATACAAAGACAATTACCAATTCGCAGCAAACATATCAACACGAAGAATAAATGTTTTATTGTCATATTCATTGGTTTACTGTTAGTCCATTAAATCGGCAATCAATTATATTAATTATTCTCATTGTATTGAGTAATTTCATATGTTTTGGAGTAATACATGTACTATATTATTGTCATGTTAAATTTTCATATCCCACGCGTAGGACTCTTTAAACACTTCACCACAAACTGTCTCTAAATTCTATCCGGACAATTACTTGGTATTTCTCGATATTTGTATTAGTTTCCTTTGATTTTCCATAATGTTAGTAGTACCGAGAACTGAATTTTGCAGGTGAAAAAACGTGACAAAACGCTTCCAGTATCATCGTGCAGGGAACAAAAATAATTCCACGAATAAAAGTCTAAATTTTATGAAAAAGTTCATTTCACATCCACGTGAAGAATTGCTTGAAACTGAAAACGATTAGGAATATTAAGATATCCCGAGATCGTAAATCTTGTACCAGAAATTATGAGACAGTTCACGAATCCATGAATATTTCATGATTTTTGTGAACTAGTTCACGAGCACGACTGACGAATTGTGACTAATATACTAAAAATCATGAACCAGTTCACGAATACATGAATAACATTGTACGATTTATTGAACTATGAATAATGTTTCATGAAGTTGTAAACTCTTCCACAAGCACGTCAGTCGTCACATTTATACTAGAAATCATGAACCAGTTGACGTAACTTTAAACATCAATTCATGATTTTGTGAACTATTTCACGAACACGAATGGTGAGTTGCTACGAATACATGAATAATATTTTGTGAACTATATCACATGCACTGATGTTGAATTGTGACTAACATATTAGGAATCATGCTTTGGTTCACGAGGATTGAAAGGATTCATGAATAAAATTCCGTGTTTCGGGAAAATGTTCACGAGAAAATATCCAGACTGTTTTGATTTTGTGAACTTATTCACAATTAGGGACGTTGCGATACTTTCGATACTAGTACCGAATTCTGTTTCCGATACTCGATACTTTGGTATCAGCACGATTCTTTACTGGTATCGACACATTGTTCACGACATCGAATAGAATGGATGTAACTAGTAGGTAGAAGAATTTGATTCGTAATTCTAAACGATTCTGGAACAATTTCCGAGTCAAAAGCAATTACCGATTCAGGCTCAACCGTTGCGGAATCGGTTGTTGCATTTGAGCTGCAAAAATAATTGGAGACCGATCGCATTTGATGAAAAAATCGAATACATAATAAATGATTCATCGATTGCAAGCATTGCCCATTATTTGGCAGTCCATGAGACTTGCTGATCAGCTAATTATTTATTGTTTATCTTTTCTGACGTTTGACGTCCGACGAATCGGACCAATGAAAGATGTTTGTCGAACGAGTTTTTCTGTTCGCAGGAGCAGAGCAAAACATTGACTGGCCACTGACGAAACCTGCAGCTGAATTGTCAAACAAACGGTTTGTGGATTGCCTAATTAGTTAAGCTACTGTACAAGTGTAAAATCGAATGGCGATACTACGACTACGATTAAATCGAAGGTATCAGTATTTGCATTTGATGCCAGTATCAATTCTTAGCATCGATGGCAACTATAAGTTATACTGACAACTCATTCAAAAGTTTTTCCAAATAACAACCATTTTTTGTATTTTTATTAAATGCATCATTCAGATGCACCCCACCCTCCCCTTCCCTGCATTAACCGCACCATGCTTCAATAAAAACGTAGATGACTGTATGGCGAAACTGTTTCGATTGAAACCATTCCTCAAACGACGAATTTCATCAATGCGAACATGGCTAGTCAATGTAGTCCAAGCAGAAAAGAAACTGATGGACGGTACACATATGTTCCCCCGTCGAGTGACACTAAGTGCGATTGCGCTTAGTGTCTTGCGCTTAGTGTCCTTTAAACGGTCAACACCGTCCCTCAGTAGATTTTCGTCGGTGAGACATGATGCGGTGATGACACCGTCGATCTCAACGTCACGCAATGGAATGTAAATGCGATTCTTGCGCATAACTAAAGGCTATCGTTGGAGGGCCAGACAATGCAGACTAGGGACAGATTGTTAAAGGGGGGAGTGGTAAGGGATAATTTGAATAAAAACACATTTTCCGTGCATATTTTACGGAGGTACAGCTTAAACAAATCTATTTGTAATCCTTTTTAAAATCATGAAGCTGCATCTAAAGAATATTTAGTTAAATCTCCGTGAGTAAATATTGAAAGTGAGCCGGTGAAAGAGCATTTCCCAAAACGTCGTTTGAATTTACATTGTGCGATGTACACGATAACTCGGCGTAGAAAAGCACAAAAACACTGCACTCACTCGCACAAAGAGAAACTTTAAAACGAAAAAGAGAAAAAGCTGTTTACCAAGAGATGCAAAATTTCACTCAACGAGTCACCTTTTTGTGTCTCGCCTCACTGGCAAAGAGGGAGGAAAGCAAATAAAACTTCAATTCATATAAAGTTTGATCGGAAAAATACTTTTAATATGTATTTTGGTTGCCTTCCCTGCTCCCGTGCACATGGGACCAAGATGCACACTAAAGAGCTACTTTATTTCTACTTCTTGATGTGTGCAGCCATGGAGTAGAATGCACACATGGGAGCAACACACACATCGGAGTGAAGAGGTTTATTGTAAAAGAGAAAAGCGGAATTAGGGGAAGGTTCTCATTCCAAATTTTCAAAAACTTAAAAATACGTCCGAGACGGCCAACATCATACATCAGTAGATTCCAGTCAGTGCGACATGATTTGGTGATAACACCGTCGATATCGACGTCACGCTATGGAATGTAACTGTGATTCTCACGCATAACTAAAGAACTTGCAGGGGGCTATCTCGTTAGCATGTCCAAGGTTGTCAATACTACTGCCAAACTTATCTTTGTTGACTTTCACGATAACTTTTATTGCAAAGAATCGTGAAGTCAAATTCTTTACAATTTGTACAATATTTAGCGGCTTTAGCTCATCTGTCAATGAACCTCATCCATAGGCCAGTCGATTCTTGTGGATAAAATTTCAGTTTTTGGGAATTTGAGGAGTTGAGATTTTAGCAAGCAATTCATTGTCATCAAGACAGACTGTTTAGGAGAATTATACATGGTATTAGATAGGTCAAATGTAGAACAAGATGAAAGTAAAGAGGTGTACCATTAGAAGAGACATTTAAACTCAGTTGAAAGATTGACGAATCCATATTATTCTCCATCTACTTTGGGGTGCACAATAAAACAGTATGCTAAAACTACAGTTACTAAAGACTCCCTATTTAATGCAATGAAGTTTCTCCGAAACGAACCGTCTCATCCGTCAAACGAATCGTCTCATCCTGTCATTCGAGCTGCCTATATATTAACAGCGTAACTGAGCTGAGAATACAATTGACTCTCTCTATCTCAATATTGAAGAGACCATCGAGATAGGGAGAGATCGGGATATAGAACGTGATCGTATTTTTTCTGGACGTCTTTTCTTTCAGGACATCATAGTGCATGCCAATAAACGTAGATAGATTCTCGAGAAAATTCTTTGTTGAAGATACTTGATGATTTCAATGTATTTTTCAGTACAGGTGTCGTTGTGTATTGCCAGTGTTGGAAGAAATAATAAATTTCTGCATTTGGATAGAACCATAAGTTTTAAAATCGTTAGAACTATTTTTTGAAAACTCGTAGCTAGTTACCGTCTACGACAATGTGGTTAATCAAGGTTTGGACTATAATTTTATAAAGCTGGTTTTTCATATTGAATGAAATTACGATCGGTATTAACATAAATGCAAAATAAACGATTTCCCCACAAAAAATCCCATACAAATTTTGAACGCAATGCGCAAACCCGAGAAGCAACCGAACGCTCCCAAACTTTTCACAGGCATTTGGGACCACAAAAGGCACCCAAAAAGTGCTGTGCTGAAAAATGTCATATTCGAGCCACTCTAGTGTACAGTGTAGTGCATGAGAATCACAGCTGAAACTAGAAAAAAAATCATTTAATTTAGTTGATTGAAATGTCACAATGTAACATTCAAGTGTTACAAATAATGAAACAATTCCTGTAAACAATAGTGTTGACAAACTTTTACGATTTGTACGGCATTTGAGACCGTTGCCCCTTTCCTGACACATATTACGTTGTTGGCATCCGCGGTGATGAAAAAATTCACACTACATTCAAAACAAACGGTTCGACAGATCGTAAATCGCCATCCGGTGCCCAGCCCCATTGACACATTTCCAAAGCCACTAATAATCTGGATTAGCATTCGAATGACTATTTCTTTCTATTTTTTCCGTGCATCCCGCCAATTCATAACGACCGGCCATTGACCACCTCTCGATGACAATACCATATCTGTTTTCTTTTCTACACAGAAAACCAAAAAAAGAAAGTTTTCCTACTTCGTACCCTTCATGCTACACAAACTCCGCGTGTCTTATCTCGCACAGCAGTTACTTATCTGGAATTCAAATTTCCTGCCGGTCGACCGGCAGCAGCGACCGCCGACCATGGCCGTGGCAAACAGCCAGCGACAATTCCTCCGTAGCAAAATTAATCCAAAGAAATGATAAAACGAAAAAATAGCGACATTTAATTGCAGCTTCCTCCGACCCGGAACGGTTGTCGCTTAGGATTTTACTGTTAGAAGATCGCGCGCATTCTGCTAGAGCGGAATGAAGAGCGAACAACAACAAAAAAAAACAGGAACGGAAATCAAGATTAGAATCAAAGTCGCTTATTCTTCCTGATCGTCTTTTTCTTGGGGGACTTTTGTTTAGGCATGACATTTTCCGGCCCATCTGTGGCAGGCATGCCGCGCGGAATAGATTTCCCCTCCCCGGTTAGCTATTTAGCTAGACTCGCGGCTATGGCGGCCGGCGGCAGTAGCAGCAGCGGCGGTGACTTCAATGCGTCGATTGGCCATGAACCTCCAAATGGAATCTAGAATCTAGCTGCAAGTCAGAAAGAGGTGGTCCCGCCAGTTAAACGAAGCTGTCAGCTGCCGTTTATTTATGCTTGATGCATAAATTTTCCATCCGCGTCCGAGAGCACTTGAACGAGAGAGTGCGCAAACAGTTGTCAACGAACGTGGGTTTTTTCTTTTCTCGCTTTTTTTCCGCATCAACGCCGGAACGGTTGGTCGGTCGTCGATAGTCGATAGTAAGGTCCCCGTAGAAACTTGCCAATCGCTTGCACGGAGATTGTTCTCCGCTATTCGGTGAAATTTCCAATCCAAATGAGGTAGGAAAGACGTCAACGGGTGCCGTTAGACTGGTTCGTTTGGAGATGAAGAGGAACTAACAGGGAGGGGTCATAGTACGGATGATGGATGATGTGCTCTGATCGAGATTTTCGTGTCGATTCATTTTATTTCGTTCTGTGACAAACATTTAAGTCTACTGATTGATGGTGCCGGTGGTTGAGTCGTAAGCGTGACTGATTCTCACCCAAGGCGCTATGGGTTCAATCCCGGCTGAGGTCGTTTGAATATTCTGAGGTTAAAAATCGCTGGTAAAAATTTCTGGTCCGGAAGGTTAGCAAAGCCATTTGTTCCTGTCCATGTACTGATAGGTCAATAGCTAGTATCCAGATGATTGATGTGCTTCTCTGGCACCGGTGATAGGCATTCAGACACAGATCAACGAAAAATAAATATGAACAGACAAAATAAGTCAACCGCTCATTACTTTTGAGAAAATTCGAAACAAACAAGATTTATTTAATCGCGTCAACCAAGTTTTATAATCTATAATTCTTTGAATGAAAGTTGAATTGTTATTGAAAGATATATAGATGATAGTAGTGAAAACCCTCGTAGGCTATACAACTTATTTCCAGAAGAAAAAACCGGCTCTGTTATAATTAAATCAAGCCATAAAGCTTACTTTCAATGCTTTCAGTTGACTACCGCATCCCATTCCGAGTCCCAATCAATTCCTGATGCTCATAGCCATGCATTAAAGCGCGTCCCGTTTCCTGTCTGAAGCTAGATAAAACAAACTTCATTAAGCCGCTTCTGTCAAATAATCACCTACAAGTCGCGACATAGTTCCCCTCCAATTAATCCCCGACAATGGCATCACCACAACCTACACACCTTACGGCATCGAAAGTAAGTTGTCGGTGTCGGCCGCGGTGAGTAGGTCGGGAGGGCACAACAGAAATCGAAAATCATTTCGAAAAGAAAGTATGGATAAAAAAGGGAAAACTAACTTCTTCCACCTTCTATACCATCAACCTCTCTGCCTTGGGTCTTCCGCTACCTGGCTAGCCCCGTCTGCTGTACATACGTACATATTATAATTGCCCGCACCGATAGGGGTCAGCAAGGAAGGTGGTAGGACTGTGAGCCGTTTTGTGTCTACCTGTTTGAGCGGTTGACCGAAGACCTAAGAAGACAAACGAGACACACAGTGAAAAGGAATGCCGAACGGAGGAATAATAACCAAAGGTGAAAACATCGTCAGCAGGGCAAAGAATGACAATAAGTGTAAAAGGTGAATGGTGGTTGGCACGGCACGGTACCGAGCACAAATGCGAGAAGGGTCCCGCTCCCGACCCTAGCCTGGGATACGATACAGTGCAAACCAGCGTGGATAGACAGGTGCAGATGGATGAAAAAATGATTGGAATTTTAGTTTTGTTTTGTTTTGTGTTTTTACGACAACTCAGCTAAAGTAAAATGTTACTTTTTTTGTGTCACTCTGTTGAAACTAGACTTCTTGCTTGATTGAATCAACTGAAACAATCTATTGAATGGTGATTGATTACATTTCACAAATAATATTTGGAGTTTTATTATATTGTGAATTATCGATACGTCAAAGAACTATTTTCAAGGTCATGCAATATAAAATTTACTTAAATGTTAGCAGGTAAATAATCCGTACCTTTTTATGACTTTCATATCAAGAATCGCAACAATGGGTGATTATGAACAGAGCCGTAGCAATCTAAGGTACGTGGTACCTAGAACCGTCAATAGGATGTACCCAAGTGGCTCAAGCAAATACGAGAGGTTATAAATAGTCGTGTCTATTTGAATCATATGTTGCTCGCATGCCAAACGAGCAGCATCATGACTATGACGTCCGGACTATGAGCGGTCGACTCTATGAATGGCATTTTCGGTGAAACAAATGCCGTTCTAAATTCTTTTTTGCGATACAGGCACTGTTAGTCTATTCAATCAAATTCCATACAATAATTCAACATTTGAATTCCTGAATTTTGACTGCAAAATATTGAAAATTACACCATAACTCAACATCTCATGGACCAATCGTTCTAAAAGTTTGCACTGTTCTTTACATCATTGATCAGGTATCTGCAGAAGCTTTTTACAAAATTTGCATTATTTTTTTCAACATAAAAACATAGGTTTATCGATTTTTAGCAAAAGAAGAACTTAGCAAAATTTCAAATCGATTAGTCCAATAGATTTTGGGTTATGATGCACACCGCACAAGTTTTTCAAGGAGGCGCCTTCGGAGATTCAGTGTCACTCACTCAATTTTCAGTATTTTGCCGTGAAAATGTTGCATTATTATATCGAAATTGAATGAATAAACTGTATCGCTACATCGTTTCGATTTTAATGTGCCTTTTTACCGAATGAACCATGCCCTCTCCCAACGCTTGAACCGTAGACGAATTTTTCGGATGCCAGTACCACTTGTACCCGTTTTCTCGCTGTATACAAAATTTATCGTGCGCTCTTCAGTCGACGCCGATTCCTTTCGATCATGTCCATATGAGCCTGCCTAGTCCTAGTTGTCCATTCTAAGTTTATAACTGATTCACTCTAGAATACCTATCCGTCTTTCAATTTCATTGCTTTCGTTTTTCTTAGTCTTAAATTTACCGAAAATAGCCGACAAAATCGATGCAGTAATTTATTTTTTGTTTGTGTTTATGTGGGAATTCCCATACCAAAACCCGTGATGCGTTTTTATCCCTAATCAATCTGACAACATGCTTCTGTAGGTATTGCGGAAGCACGGGCGAACTCAACTGGATTTGCGCCTACTTAAAGGCGAGGATTAGTTGGAGATTATAGTGGACGAGCAAATTGAGTTATTGTTACCGTTTTTCAGTTGACATTTTTCAATGATAATTAATTAAAACCACAGTTTACCGTTTACGTTTCAGATTACTTTTTTATTTCCGTTCAGCCATCCTCAGAACTTCACAATACAAAACTAAACACTTATTCTACGTTTATTTCTCCCACTGGCGATGCCGCCAGTTTTGCTGTTAGTCCTGTTTTCAAAAAGTTGCGTAGCTAATCTATAGCTTTTCTTGGTAGCGTGTTTTAAAAAGAAATATTAGTATCCATGTTAAAGGCTCAGACTTTTTTATTTCGAAGACTTTATTATAAATATTATGTTTTTCCATTAAAAAATATTAGTACATTTGGGAGATACTCAACTATTTTTGCCAAAACAATTAAAATGATGCTTTAGCCAAAAATAATGTTTAGGAGCCCCCATTGAAGAGCTTTAATTTCCTCTAATTTGATATAAATATCATGAAAATCGCCCATTCGGATCCTGCCGGGGACTAAGACAAAGTGATGGTCTCTCGTGCCTATTGTTTAACATTGCACTAGAAGGTGTTAACAACCGAGGCACGATTTTTACACGTTCCAGCCAATTTATATGCTTTGCAGATGGCATGGGCCTTATTGGGAGAACATTTGAAACAGTGGCCGAGCTTTACACCCAACTGAAACGAGAAGCAGCAAAAGTTGGATTGGTGGTGAACGCGTCTAAAACAAAGTCCATGCTGATAGCAGGGACCGAACGGGAAAGATCCCGTCTAGGAAGCAGTGTTACGATCGACGGGGATGTATTCGAGGTAGTGGAGGAACTCATATACCTCGGAACTCTGCTAACGGCTAATAATAATAACGTGGTCAATACTACCACCAATGGTTCGGTACAGCTATGGGTAGTCCCCTATCGCCCATACTCGTAGATATCCCTTCGGAACATATCGGAAAATACGTTGATGACCTTTTCTTACTCATTCACAAAAATAAATTGCAAGACATACTGGACACCTTCAACAATTATAACAAACACATTCAATTTACGTGTGAAGTCGAACAAGCAGGCATACTCGGAGTCTTCGAGCGCCGTGTGCTTAGGACTATCTTTGGCGGCGTGCAGGAGAACGGTGTGTAGAGGCGAAGGATGAACCACGAGCTCGCCAGGCTCTTGGGCGAACCAAGTATCCAGAAGGTGGCCAAAGCCGGAAGGATACGATGGGCAGGGCACGTTGCGGGAATGCCGGACAACAACCCTGCTAAAATTGTGTTCTGCTCAAATCCGGCATGTATAAGACCACGAGTGGCACAGCGAGCTAGGTGGGCTGATCAGGTACAGCAAGATCTAGAAGGTATCGGCCGGAGCCATGGGTAAAGAGAGAGGCAGCCGCAAACTGAGTGTTATGGAGAAGAATTGTTTATCAGATTGTATCAAATTAATTGATGTGACATCATATAAATAAATAAATAAATCATGAAAATCGATCAAATCGTTCTCTTGCAATCCGGGACGTCAATTGAAAAAAAATATCAACTTTGCGCGTTAATAGCTGCCAAATGAACAAATATATTTTAACGAAAAAATAATTTTAACATATTTATAATAAAGTCTTCAAAATAAAAAAAAATCTCAAGTCTGTGACATGGAAAAATACATACTTGGGGATGGCTCTATAGCAAATTGCAACATATAGGAGCAGTAGAGTATGCTACAACATGACGTAGCATGTTTTTGCTTAAGACTTTATAGACTCCGGTCCTCAACTGAGTCATTAGCTTTGATAGAATAAAATTCATTTTTGAATTATACTGCAAGGTCTTGAAAAAAGCTACTTTTCAATGCCACCGTGGTCGTGTTTATTAAATACACGTTAAATTTAATAAAAAAAATGCCTACCCCCCCCCCCCCCCCACACACACACACAACCGAATTGCTACGGCTCTGATTATGAATATCGTTATATTAAGTTAAAATTAACGTTTCGCCGCATGCAATTGCACTTGGTTTGCACTTTCTAGTAAAAGAACAGGACACTGAATGTAATTCATTTCGGCGTTGTATAAACAGCTCTACTCTCAACAGTAGGATGCAGTTAGCTTGAGTGCAACCATTGGGACTATATCAAAAAAGGAACACCGATGCTAATTACAAACATCCATCCGCGACCTTCACCAAAAATAATACAATAAAACAGTCATGCTAAACAATCTTGATACACACGGAAAACTTCTTCTTTGGTTTCGTTCTTATCTTGGAAAGCAACGTCGAATCAATATTAAAGATAATCTATCTGCTCCTCATCGCCCAGAAATATTTCTTGTCTATTTTAATGACAGCAATAACAAATTATAAAGACACCGCCTTTCCATGATCGCCTACGACACAAAGATTTTTTAAAGGATTGGGTGTCAACCGATAGCGATTTTGGTTTATGTTGACAGCTTTAGTACGAGACATAATCTGAACAGTTTTTTTTAAACCGCGTTCATATTCACAATTGTCACGTTTGCGCGAAATTTGTTTGATTTGCTCGACTCGTTCATTTCAAGGCACTGTTATGTCTCGGAGTCATCCGGGGTTCTGTACTAACGTTCAAACCACATCCTTAATTCAACATGGTAGGACACCGAGACAGCCAGATTTGTCTTTCGGAGAGCAAAAAGCTTTAGAGACTCTTTACAAACAGACCAGCGAACTGTTGAGAAATGCTGAAAAATGAGCATAATAGGTCCGTGAGGAAAAGTAAAAAGGGAAAGCTTATGCGATCTTCCGTGATGCCAGTTTACATGTAGTAATTTTCATTGATCAAAATTTTGCTGTTGTATTGTCTCCGCTTGTCTATGGGAACAGAGCCTGTAACCTGTTTGAAACTCGTATTACCAGAACGGAGTTGACAGAATAGAGGCTGTTCAATGAACCGGTTCATTGGATTTGCTCGTCGGCATCTTCCATGGCGAAACACATTCCATCAGCCGAACTACGAAAACCACTGTCACTTAATACACATTGACACTCCCAATATCCAGAGGGACTGCTCTCGCAACGTATTCGTCTCGGACCTAATGTCTGCCGGAGTGGATTGCTCTATAATGCTCGAGCGCCTCGACCTTCAAGCACGCATTCAAGCTCTACGAAATAACTCCTGCGACACCTTTCCGGAAAACTAACGGTGTTCCTCAGAGTTGTTTATACAAGATTTGCTGACAAAAGTAGGTAAGGCAAATAATTAAGATTATGACCTTTCATTTGAGTACTGTAAGTATTATTCGTAGAGCGGAATGTATTGCAGTTGACGTGATTGGATCCCGTTGGAACAGTGCTGCCAGGTATAGTTTCAATTAGCGGTTAAATTGTTCTATATCTTGTTATGAAATATTATTCAAAACTGATTTAATTTTTTTATGAATTAAAATTGTCCATATCCTGATGAAAAAGGATTTACAATAGTAATTCGTAAGGACAGGAAATAAAATAATAATTCCTGATCGTGAACAGCATGAAAGCAAAACCGATGACAACATAGACGTGAACGAAACGCAAGAGAAGGTAGACCTTCAAGTCGCGCTGGATAACGCAGCTGATGCATCGCCGCCAAGGAAAAGGATCTCAGCACGCAGCAACTAGCTGCGTCAACACGAACTCACATCTCGCAGAAAGGTTTTTATTTGAACGTAAATTTACAAGCTATGCCAGTGGTAGGCATGTTCGAATGCAGCCTAAGAGCGAATCTGGTGCTTTATCCAACTTATGGACAGTGGTAAAACTGGTTCTGAACCAACGAATTCAGTCACAACGCCAGCTCTAGCCAATTCGTCCGCCCATTCATTTTCAGTAATGCCGGAATGACCAAATACCCATAGAAGGTAGATAGGTAGTTCTTCGACTTGAGTTCGACATGCGAAGTGCTTTCAGGGCAACCTGTAAGAGTAAAAATAGATTCTTTTACCGCAAATTATCTGTTGAAGGGTCGATTGTACGCCATATAGAATCACGAAGATTTCTGCTTGGAATACGGTACAGTATCTATCAAGCGAATGAAACTGGTTTAATCTCATTTCATGGCAATAGACTTAAGCACCGGCTCGGGTCTCCAACAAAGAACCGTCAGTATAACAAACTACGTATTCTTCAAGTTGTCGCTTCATCCCACCAGACAGCTATTCCTCACGAGGAGGAATTCTCACATTGAATGTTTTAACAGGAAAACTACGTGAGAGTGTAAGGCCATTAGGAGCAAGTGTATACTCATCCCAAGTAACCATTTGGGGCTAGAGCCTTGTGTGGCTAGTTGCACGATCTATTGGGTTACTGTTTCAGAGCCCAGTAACCTTATGACGGTATGCACAAGAAAGTGCTTCTTGTTTCAGAAACACATGTAGTGGTTTTTTGTTCAAGAGTGCCCTTGGAGCAGCAGTAGGTGTTGTCGAGAATGCACCAGTCATAGCCATCAAGACCATCCTCTGAAGATGATTTAACTTTGAATGGATTGTCATAACTTCTCCCTTCTGCCGCCAAACAAGGCACCTGTATGCCAGTATTGATCTCACAATTCTTGTGTACATCCACTCAATATACTTGGGTTTGAGTCCCCAAAATTTGAAGATAGCCCGTCTATACTACAAGCTTTCTTGATTCTGAAATCGATGTGAGCTATCCAATTAAGTTTTGATTCAAGAATTACCCCAACATACTTAACTTGATCTACGACAATAATTTCAGAGTCAAAGAACTGCAGTGGACGAGCTCCGCTTGTAATACTTCGTTGCGTGAAAAACATCATTGATGTTTTATTTGGATCAACTGATAGTCCAACATGAAGATATCATTGCTCAACAACACATAGGGCTTGTTGCATCAAATTAAAAATGTGTGTTAATGCAAATACCGGTAATCATCATGCGACAATCATCGGCGAAACCATACGTCGGAAACCCAAGCTCATGAAGTTTCCTCAACAAGCCATTGGCGACAAGATTCCACTCAGTTTCTTTATTTCTACTTGTCTCAACGATGGCCACAGATGTCGGTTGCTAAGCATTGCGTGTATCCAGTTTGTGATATATATGAAGGTACTCCATGACCTCGTGCTTCTTCCAAAATGGCTTCGAAAGACACGTTGTCAAAAGCATCTTAAATATCACGAAAAACTGCTAAACTTGATTGTTTTTGTGAAAAAGCTTTATCAATGTTGTCGACTACATTGTGTAACAAGGTGGTAGAAGACTTCCACCGCTGATATCGTTCTATTGATTTGAGAAGGTTAAACTGATCGGTCTAAAGCCTTTTGCCTACTTATAAGTGACGCGGCCACCTTTGGAAATGAATTTTACAGTTATTTCCCGCTACGCTAATGGAATGTATCCTGTTACAAGACTACAAGTAAGAACTTATTTCAAAATATGTTTCAAGTGTTCATATACTCTTTGTAGTAGAACTGGATTGATTCCATCGTTTCCCGGAGACTTATTTAGAGAAAAATTTTCAATCGTCCATTTAATCGATTCGGTTGTCACAATTCTACGAGCAAATGCCCGAGAATCAGAACTACTTGAAAAGAATTCAGGGGCAGTCGTCAATGATGGCTCAGTACAGCCTGGAAAGTGTGTGTGTGTGTGTGTGTCGAAAATACAGTTGAGTACTACATCTGCGTCAGACGAGTATTCACCATTAGCAGTTCTAATTGAACTGATTATTTAATCTACTAGCCTCGTTGAGACTTGAGACATTCGTGCAGAGGCTTTTCCAACCATTTTGCTCAAAGGATCGAAGGACATTTCTGTATTCTTTGCGAGCCAATTTAAACGATCCGAAGCCGCGTCTGCGATTCCAAGCTCTTCCACTTTCAGCGTCAAACAAGTTCGGAAGGTGTTCCACGAAAAGCACACATAACTCGAAAAGGACAATCCTCTTGGTACGCTGCTACTATGAGTGACTTTATTTTATCCACTACCTCATCCAAATTACTTGGAGATTCAATCGTCGGAAGATACCCATACCTAGTCGCCAAGCCGTCTTCGTAGAGGTCCCAGTTCATAGATTTGGGATTATGATATATGACTATATTTTGCGAGACGTTTAAATGATCAAAGACGATGTACTTACGATCAGATAACAACGGTTAGAGCTCGTTTGGTACGAGCCAGTTTGCCAACTCATGCGTGATACCGTCAGAGCAGAGAATTACATCTAACACCTCTTATCAACTAGATCGTGCAAATGTTGGGCGATTTCCTACATTAAGTATGTGCTGATTTATACTATTTAAGTATTGCATCAATTCGGTGCCTCTCAAATTGATATCAGAGCTGAACCAAATTATGTGGTGGGCATTTGCATCACTTCCGACTATGAGGGGAAAGTCATTTCTATCACAGTATGATACAACCCTTTCGAAATCATCAGAAGGTATACATATATGCCGAACAATAGACGTATTGTTCGTATCAACAGTCATATTGAGCGTGAGGTCGGATATGAGACATAGTCAATAGTCAAATGGGTATTAGGGACATGACCATCACTTGAATTTGCGAAGAAATAAGCGTCAGCTGTGTCAGAGATTTGCGTAACACAGCAGGGGTAAGATCCACGACACTCCGAGCGCGGCTGGCATATTTTAGTCCTGCCAGCCATTCAGTCCTCGGCACAGAGAAACACCTTCACTTGAGCACTCCTGTTTTAAGTCGACTCTTACGACATGGGAGCAGGAATCCAGTGGATTAATTCTTTGTTGAGAAACTTTAACTCACTGGATGTCACACGACCTCTGGAAGGTTGTTTCAATTTCATGAAATATTTTTTATCTTGTTACCAACGAAAAATAAAAATAAAGTTATTAAATCTGTTTAACGTCACCTGCATCGGAAGAAAATTAACAATCAGTACGTAACCATATAATGATACTGATGAACGGTCAAAAACTACACAACTGAACTCCAACGCGGGACCTTGCACAGCATATTGGATTAATCGTAATGACTGAGACAATTTCGCATCGAGTGCCCTCTATAAACGACCCATAACCAGTTCAACATTAAACTACGCTATAATAAAATTTAATGTAATGTGTCTATCGAACGGACGATGCTCGCGAGCAGCATGGGAATGGATGCAATGTTAATTTTGGACGTTCGGAAATTGTCTGTAAACCTAGTTAGTTGATAGTCCGGAATGCTATCAACAGTGCTGAGAATATTTTCATCTCTACCGGTGATTACTTATTAGCTCAGAAATTATAGTCACTACTATAATATTATTTATTGCGTAATTATTTCCTTTACATCCTAATTTTATGCTTAATTTAATATTTATGTGGGTTGTACCTCTGCATAAGGAGTAAACTGACTGAAACCTTTGCATGCATAAAGGTGCAACACCCATAACTTTTAGAAAGTTGAGATTAATCCATATCGAAAGTATCCAACACTAGCATTAAGTTGACAGCTTCATGAATAAAATATGGTCATGAATTCGTGGATTAAATATGATGGCACCGTAAAGTGCGAAAATGGAGATGTAGCTCCTGGACTCATGACAAACTGGTCGGTGTTAAGTCAGACAGGACTAAGTCGCAAAACATCAAAAATGAGATAATGATAACACTGGATAAAGAATTTCTTCTGCTACATTCGACTTTTGCCAAATGTGAAATATGTAACATGAAACAAGAATTATGGCAAAAAATAATTTCCAATTATAACGTAGAGGATGCAGCGATTCAAACTTTAAACCCATTTTTCTCGAAATCAATATTTTGCTACTTGGTCCGGTCTGACTTAACACCGACCAACTAGTCTCGTATTCATCAAACCACAAATAATGAATCACAAAACTAGATCAAACCCGAAATTTCATGGCATTATACTCGATTATCATTAGTTGACATCGTGGCTATCAATGTTTCTCCTACATTTCGAATATATTTAAAAATTTCGAATTTCTTCAAACATTAGAACATTGCGTGATTGGTTAAGGAATTCATATTTCGGGTTGATTTATTAATTTAAGTTGACTAGAACGACTTAAAGAGTCTCTAGAAAGATAGATAAGCCTTGGAGGAAAGTGACAGCCATGCATTAGTATTCATGAAGTGATCTAAATTTATTGTTCCTGAGCATACGATCTGATTTAACACTATCAATATTTGTTATTATGTTTTAATTGCCGCAAGGTTCTACTGTATCGATCAACATTTATACAACTAGTAATCTTGCGAATTCGCTCTAGAAGTCAGGACTAGATTGGTGGACACACTCCAGACATCCTCGCGAAAGCTCAGTCGTTATGACTAAATAGTTTAACTATGTTCTGAAAACTTTACAACGATTCAGAAGCATTGTTCTATCCTGAGCACTTTTGCTCTAAAAACACTTTTCATATATTCCAGTACCTTGCTAATTGATTGCTGTTTGAATATATAAACAATAGTCGGTAACATTATACTAAATACTAAATTAAAATGATTTGAATTCTTAATTACTACTCCACTAAACCTGACAGATGTACCTCGCTTAATCTTGTTGGACCCGATATTCCTCAAGCGATTCGAGTGAAAGGACCAAGTGTTTATATTTGTCCTCGTAAACCCCTTCACCGATTTCTGCTATTTATGTTTTGAACCCCATTAGAAAGTTGTTTGATCAGCTGCAGTACAGTACACGAAATATATTTGTTGACCTAGTGCGCAAATTCCACACCCATTGCAGTTAACCATCAGGTAGTACATTACCTGCTTCTCCCAACGAATCCTCAACACACCTACCTTGACTGAGTTTCGTAGTTCGCCTTCGTCGCCGGAATCTCACCAAATGAGTCCACCAACCAGACCGGTGAAAGAATAGTTAAAATGTCGTAAAGCACCAACGTAAATCGATTCCCTAATCGGTTTACTCCGTTCCCCTCTGACCCTCTGACGGGTCGGTACCTACGTCGACGATGCAATTAATCCGGCAGCCTTCCGATCTAAAAGCTATTCGACGGTTGCACTCGCTGGTCTTGATAATTCATTAATTTCGAAAATTACACTCGTTTGCTTCGGTTCACGCTTCAACCTGCATTCACTTTGCCCTGGTATTTTGATACCTGTTGCACTGAGTTAGGATAATTCCACGAAGGGCCACAAAACCAACTGTGTACACTTTCGTCGGTTCCTTTTCAAAACGCACCAAAAACACAAAACCCGAAAGGTGTATTCTTCTTAACTACCTTTCTCGCTACAATCACTTTCGATTTTCCTGCTCGACCGACCTTTTCCACCGAAAAAAGGATCCTGTTCTGTCCGGATTGGTGATGCAAGCAAGCATCAAACATCATTTTGCAGGATATCAAAACACTTAAACGCACTTCCAGCACCCATTTTGAGCACACCTTCGCAATGTTTCGACTGAGAACAAAAAAGTGGTTCACAACCCCCGGAGGGAAAGTGTGTACTTGCTCCAAAATCAAACGATCAAAACCGTCACTCGAGCAGCGTTAATCGTATCCACCGAGGGCGCAAAACACTAGCAATAACTCACTGCAATTAAATCAAAAATTGCCACAAAACCGAAATCACCCGCAACAGCACAGCACCGAAAATTGGAAATTAATTTGTCTTATTATGCAAACCCGAACCGCCGAATTGGGAAATCCAAATTCCAAAAAGTTCCCCTCAAATCAATAAAAAACAGAGTTGATGATTGACACCCAATGGCAATCGAAACCGATAGGTCCTCTTTTTCTTACCAGGCAGCAGACCGAAAAAAAACCCGTGCGCGCGCAGCAACTGCAAGTTCGAAACTGGCCAGGATCGCTCGGATCGTAAGCCGCCAGAGCCCCCACGTTCTGTTGCAGACGCAAACGCAAACGCATCAAGTCTTTCACAGCCGCGCGCGTTCGCTCGCTCATTCGCTCAAAGTTCGTCGGGTGGAAAATGCGGCTTTCGACTAAATAAGTCGAGCATTACTTATCCACCCTACGCTGGTTCTGCATTGCTATGCAATGCGCGAGAGAGTGTGGTTTTCTGACAAAACAACAGGTTGCTGCTCATGCGATGCGTTTACCGCGAGAGCGGTGAGAGGAATTGAGCATGAGAGAGTAAAGTCAGCTGAAAATGGGGTTGAATATCGGGCAGCTCTATTTAACGTTTGCATATGTTTCGAGAGCTTTAAACGCAATTATGCTATACTTTCTCGGAATAGACTAGCGTGAAAACGGGTGGCGAGCGAGGTTATAGTTATATGCTACGCGATAGGCAACCGGAGAGACATTCTCCTATTTTTTCGCTTGCGTTTGTTGTTATCAGTTCATTTAACTGCAAAGGTTCATGCTCTCGCACGGTTACGGCTGAGCATTACATGATTTTTGCATGGTCAACTATGGGCTTAGTGAACAAATATTTGATAATTGGCTAATGATAGTGCGGTCAATAGTGTTGTTTGTTACCACCTCGAGAGTATTTTGTTTGAATCGTGTTTAAGATATACTAATCGCTAAATTCAAACAACTTTTTGGTGAAAAACCATTCACCTATTTCGATCTAGTCAAACAGTTTCTTTCAAGCAGGTGTGCAGTAAACAGAAGGTGCGCTTGCAGTGGAATGACCATAAAATAGATTTGTTGAAGGATTTTAGGGAAATGTGTCGGTTATCTAAAAAATACCAAAATTTAATGTTAATATAAACAATTAAAAGTAATTGTTTTAGATTTTGGGAGCAATCTTGAACTGCTTCTTAGTCCACTGAACATTTTTTGTAATTTTTTTTTATCGAAGTCCATTTGATAAACCCAGGTCTTTCACCTAAAACCCACTCCAAAATATGGTAGCTTGTACAAATAACAATTAACATTAAATCAAACAATAAGTTCAAACAGTTATTTAACAATCTGAAAAACTCGAGACAGTTATCTAAAATAGGTGTTAGTCCCGCATTGTAGAATATTAATAATCAATATATAAATATAAATTTTCTTAGATGATCATTCGAGGAATTAAAATAAAAATCTTGTTCAAATTATTCTAAATATTTCTAAACCAGATTTTTGTCAAATCTTGATATCAGCAATGTTCAAGAAATGTTTGAGAAGACTTTTAAATTCTATGTCATTCTGTTTTTTTTTATTTTGTTCATCAGGCACGTCTCAAGGCGTAAGCTTAACAGAGCTATGTGAATGTTCTGTTTACATTGATTTATTGGTTGGTCTGTAGAATTTTGTGTACGCAGTTTTCCAGTGTGCGTTAACTGTTATGTGTCCAATAAAAAATACCTTTGAATGCTGAAATTGAAATGCTCATGACTATGGCTTCCTTTATCCGATTTGGACACTTTTAGATTTTTTGGTTTCAGCAACTCGTCCACTTTTTGATTTGTAAAATTGAATAGGATGAATGGATCTGGTGCTTGGTAATCCGGATTTTCCGGGGTAATGTTCCAGTACTAGGGTATGATTTGTAAATTTTAATAATGTCCTAGCAATATGAGTATCAAAACTCTTCAAATTGTCTCGGAAGTCTGTTATTTATAGTTACGGGACCCTATGGAAATTGAAAAAATGGATTTGGAATGGAATGGCCACTCACGGCCCCACGGGAACATGCTCCGGAATGTCCGTTCCGAGGTCAAATCACCAAATGGTTTCAAAACCACGAGATACAGCCTACTGATGCAATTCCAAGAATTTTGATACCCATATTGCTAGTATTCCATTCAAGTTCACAAATAGTATCCCAGTATTGGAACCTGCTTCCGGAAATCCGGATTCCCGGGAACCGAATGAAGTAACCCGATTCATTTTTACTAAGTACAAAAGCGGACGAGTTCCTGAATCTAAAACACCCAAATGCATCAAAATCGGTTGAAAATTACCTTAGTTATTGGCATTTCAGTTTTGTGGGTACCCGGGTACCCACGTCGGCCTGTTACGTAGTAAAAAAAATCAGGAGCCCCTCCTAACTCCCCCCCACCTTACTATATCAACAATATTATTAACCCAAAAGCTTGACTTAGTGAAGTTCTAAGATGTCACAAAGTTTCAATTTCCAGCTATTTCATTAATTGAAACCTTAAAAGGTACCCGGGTACCGCATCGGATACATAACGGTTAAGTTATTTTGTAATCGGCAGTGAAGCATTTTCTGCTTCGGTTAAGACACTAGATTGCTTTACAAAACAGATCAAATAAATTCATTTATTTATTAAAACGGTAGATAATCCGTGAATCAAGCGCGTAGCCAGAAAGGGGGTGGGCTAGAGGGCCACCTTTATCGAGTTCAACCATGTCAGGCATTCAGCGCTCATAGCGCTCAACAAATTAGCCCGGGCGAAACCATTCATTTCGAAGGACTTAAAACACATGGTTATGTGAAACAATGCTATAATTAAGATCCTTTTATATATGGACGCTACACGATCGGACACCGCTTACTTGAAGATTATTGTCACATTTGGGAGGAATGTAATCCATTCCGAAGGGCAGTACAAAACATAATGCGATAATATCGTTACACAGAGAATTCTTTGTACATATCAAGGTCAAATTAATGCGCGCCAGTTCTGTGAAAAAATGGCATGTTCCGGTCTACCCTGCTTAGAAACCGCTGAATATAAACAAGTGCAAAATTTGTGGCAGCTGCTCAGGTAATATTGACAACGGCAAAAGCTGCGTCAAGTACCTCAAAATCTACAACCAGTACCATCATCGAGGAAGTTCGCACTCGTAAGGGCAAGAAGCAAGAAAGAAATCAGATATACGCGAACATAAAGGCAGCAACTACAATGATGACACGGATATGTACAATAGCGAGATATAAATGAACAACCCTCCCCCCCAAGACGCAATTGGTGAGGAAAAAATATTTGAAATATTTGCTCGCCTCGTAAACAGGTTTTCACGTGCATTGGCTAAGCGCTTGCACGATATCTGCCGGACAACCATTAAAACTCGTTTTATAATTTTTATTGTTTACATAATGGAAATATATAAAAGTCCCACGGCCCTGATTCTAATTTGAATGATAAGTTTTTGAGCTGCACACAATTTTAAATTTCTGTATTAGGTCAATGCACACTGTGCGTTATGTATTCTTAGTAACAACGCCAGGCATCACATTCAAGCGTGATATACGAAAAAAAGTTTTGATCTGTCTGAGAACGATACAGCTGAGAAGACAAATAATCTTTTTAAAGCAATATTTTTTTTTTATTGACGCTTCATTTCATTTTTACGAGGAATTCATTCCGTACTACTACATTGTTAATCCGCAACACCGTAAGATCTTTAACATAGGGTGTAAAAGAAAAATTCGTTTAAAAGTGGACAGATCAAAAAGCGGTAAAACATAAAACATAATACACTCGTGTATTATAAACTAATATAAAGAAACCTACACAGTAGCAGTACAGCTAAAGGTCATGATTTCGGTTTACTCTTTCAATCGGATACCAATTGCTGCTCAATCATACATTAGTCAATCAATCAAAGAATTGATAGATAATGTTTACTTTCAATTTTTGCCCTTAGGCTACAATACACTTAATATTGCAACCAACAGCAGCAATTTAGTCGTTTTCTATGGTTTCCAATGAATGTCTATGTAAGTTTGAAAATGATGTGACAATACAGCGAACAGACATCTATAGGTAATCTCGAAGAGCGACTAAAATGTTGTGACTGGTTGAATTTATAAGCCAATAAGTTGGGATAAATGTTTCGATTTCATGTCTTCAGTATGTGACAGTCTTTCGAAAGTTAGTGTTGGCGCCATCTATGCGGTAACAAGGAGAACCAACATTTTCTAGCCAAAACATGACTCCTAATATTTACTAAAATTCTTCTAAACACACTATTAAGCTAAACCCAACCATTATTTCACAAAAATGTGTAGTTCGTGTGAATCGAGTAGTGATAGACAACCATTCGCTGCTAGACCCCATGCAAAACTGACTCAGACATCACCTCTTCAAAAGTTTAATAGCTTCTTCTAACAAGGCCGAATTGACTTGCAGTCTTCAACAAAGTTGTAGACAATTAAATTATCTTTCTTATTTTTGCTTGCAGCGATAATTCTATGCATACAGTTCCACCTAGTGGTGGAAATGCGAGATAGTGGGTTTTCTCCATGTAAATTGTCGAAAATTCCCATGCAAACCTAAGGAGGAAAATGATGAGACGAAGTCGGAACGCACCCCTTGACCTTATTAAGTTAGGATTTGTGCCCTTCACGTACAAAGAGTGGATTCACCAAACATTTACGCCTTTGGGAGAAAAATTGGTTGTTACCAATATAATAATGTGATTATTACCGTTCCTATTCCACTTTGAAACTCCAATATAAAATACTACACTGTGGAACATGCCCCAAGGAAATTCGATTGATATAAAATAATAATGCAAACCTGTGATAAAAATCAATTAGTGCTTTCTCTTTGTCAGATGGCATTACCTTTAGGTTGACTACTAAGAATCGCTATAGATTATCTCGCAACTTTTTGAAAACAAATCAAAAGTAAAAATGCTAGCTCAGTCGTCTCGCCCAGCAAAATACCCACCGCCTTTCTGTAGACGTAAAACCAGTTGAGTCCACCCGTGCTTTAGAAATAACTACAGAAGTATGGTGTCAGGTGTCTTAGTGATAAAAAAAGAATCATATATATCCGAAATATGAAACGTGTATTCCGTATTGAACTCAATCCAAAAGCACCCTACCCACCCACTTTGCAAATCATTCTGGGACACCGCGCGGTTACCTAAAAATTCGTACACGGTTCAACTGTACAGTATATGTTCCATGTAAAATGAAACGAAACACGGTTATGTTTCGTCATTTCGTGAACTACGGTTTGTTACATTGTGTCATGTTTGCCATAGCGTCACACACTCATAGGCAGCATAGAAAGAAAGATGAAACAACTGAAGTTAAAATTGAACCGTAAATAATTGAATGACTGCACTGCACCGAACGAATACGAGATGTAGCAAACAAACGAAGCGTGGCCTTGAACGCGGTCAGGAAGGATTAAATAGCGCGAGCTGAAATGTCATAGGGCAATTTTTCTGGTTTTGTATTTTAACCCTTTAAAACGACCCAAACGATTACAACCAGATTAGTCATTGTCTGCACCATCACATCCTAAAGTTGGGTTTTATAATCCGCATGATTTGGTAATCGTATTATGATTGCGGCACATGTCATTTCGAAAAGTCACACTAGAGGATCCTACGAGAAGACACAATTTTTGCTACAATGAACAACAATTCAGGTTATTAGTATAAACTAGTTTACGCCCCACAGCACAATATAAATTCTGCATTCTTGAAGAACGCCATGTACAGAAATGTACCCATACCTAGTTACCGTTTTTCTTGACACATAAAATGTCACCCAGTTAGTAACGTTTTCGTTAAAATTTTGATAGTCTATTCGGTGGAATTCCTTAGAGCTTATTTAACAGCGTGGGATTTTATATAGGAGTTTCAAAGTGGAATTGGAACGGAAACGATAACATCCCCATCAGAGCGTTATGATTTATTATTTCAAACAGTTTGGATCCGAACTTTGAAACTGGTATATGCTACCGTTCTGTTTGTTGCTTCATTTGAACCAAATTTAGAACTGTGTTTTGAATAAAGAGTATTTAGCCCATTACACTCAGTTTCGATCGACTGGGAAAAATATTTTCCAGTCAAACAATGACCGTAGGACACGTTCAAGAGTGGTTTAGGGCTAGATTTTTTGTAGTAAGTAATAGTACTATTAAAGAAGGTACAGCCGTTACAAATATCGTCCTGGAAAAAGGTTCATTGTGTTTGCATATTCCAGAGCAGTAATGTGGTATTCTTTTCGGATTTAATAAATAACGATTGAGATTGTTATTTACCAAATTTGAGAAAAAAATCATCCCAAGCTACTTACTCGAAGTTTCCGATGACAATTTACAGCATAAGTTAGAAGGAAACAAATCAAGTGTAGGCAAAACCCGGGGCTATTCGGACCTACCTATGCAAATCGCCCTTTTAGGTGTGTAGATGTGAAACAATTCAATATTAATTCGTCAAAAGGGCGAAAGTGTTTTTTGTAAACAAACTTGTTTCGCTCATTAGTCTGCTGCAGAGTGGAATTTCATGAAAAATATGCGTTAATGTAAATTTTTACCCTTCGTAAAAGTAATTTCAATTGTTTTCTGCTTTGAAATTATAGTAAATTAAGAGAAACCACCAAAATAAAAGTTTGTTTACAAATCTTATTCGCCCTTTTGCAAATTTAATATTGAATTAATCGGTCAAATATGTTAGGTTGCGCTATTATAACGCTAGGCGTCGATTTGCAAAACTCTACGTTTTTCCATCTTTTTGCAATGTAGCGGACCTCTTTACGGGGCAATGCAGACCGCCATTTTTAGTCACAGCTGTCGATTGACGTATCATGTGTTTTGTTTGCTATGGTGTGTGCAATTGTATGCGTAACCGCAAGCCTCTGAACGGTGGTTGATGGAATAGGGGGTCCGAATAGCTCCGTATGCTCATTTCGCACAAAAGTGGTTAGCGTTTTGAAAATATCGGTGTTTTCACCCAAACAAAAATCATTTCATAAAATAGGAGCCTCAAGCTTTCCAAAACAATTACCTGTTATTTTTTTCACTTTTATTTTTTGTTTCAATCACGGTTTTACCATTATAATAACTTTTGTTTTGCGGATTTCAAAAAGGTGAAACACGTTATATCTCTTTTCAAAAAAAATCAAAGAATTAGATTCAGCTGTCAAAATTGATGTTTTAGAATAGCGTTTCCTCGAATATGTACGATAGCAAGAAATCGAAGGAATCAAAACAGTTTCAATTAACGGCAAACCAATGTACTTAAATGTAATCCAATATTTTTGGAAAATAAATGACATGTAATATCACACGAACAAAAGTGTAAATCATATGCTTTTTGATGTCCCATTGAGTGCAACGAATTCGACTTAATTTTCAATAAAATTTTTGATTCAAGCTTTGTATGTTTACATTCGTAATGATTTACATGTCGCTTAAATTTCATTATTTTCTGGTGTGATAGTCTTGCCGTGTCTTCTCATCATTTCCTGAGCTGAAGAAATGGAGAAGAAGAGGGAAGGAAGTGGAATTGGAATGGTGGGAAAAACAACAGCACAACAACAAACAGCAGATAAGTTAAACTCACAAATAGTTCAACTCGGCTGCGAGAAAGCCTAACACTCTTTGCTGCATTGGATAAGGAACTTTAGGATGTCTCTTTAGAAGTTTCAGTCGTCCAAAGACGACGTCGGCCGAAAACACGATATAGCAATTGCGCTTCTGCTGAGCAGTTGCATATCAGATGATATGAGGTTCCGTATTCGGATTCACAAAAATCACATGAAAATGACTCAGCGTGTTGAATAGTTGCCATGTGATAAGCGAGTTTGCAGTGGCCGGTTAAAGCCCTGGTCAGCATGCCGCAGTGGAGTTATGATACATTTTTCATACATTTTTCAGAATCACAGGGCACGTTTGTTTGGCGACACGTTTGAAGAATTCTCCAATATCTTATCCAACTTGTCGAAATTGGCAGGACGGGCTCAGGACCAACGAAGTCAATCGTAGCACCTGCTCTGA
The DNA here is from genome assembly GCF_030247195.1 of Topomyia yanbarensis. Classification (NCBI taxonomy): domain Eukaryota; kingdom Metazoa; phylum Arthropoda; class Insecta; order Diptera; family Culicidae; genus Topomyia; species Topomyia yanbarensis. Next base: position 79,381,315 of record NC_080672.1, read on the forward strand.
CCAATTCGTTAACCCACTCATTTCCAGTAATACTGGAATGTCCGGGCACCCAGACAAGGTAGATAGTGCTGACAATACTTAGTTCTTCGATTTGTATTCGGCATGCGACCACTAGCTTGGACCGTGATTTGTCCGAGCTAAGGGTCCTGATCATCAGAGCAGAAGTTTATAACTTTGCCGGACATTGGAGAAGCTCTGTTGAAAGACCGATTGTACCCTGCACATAATCGCGAAGATTTCTGCTTGGAAAACAGTACGATCTACCTAGCGAGTGACACTGTTCCAATCTCATTTCACAACAATAGACACTAGAACCAGCATGTCGCTCCACCAGAGAACCAACAGTGTAACAGGCCACTTGCGTTTGCTATTGTGTTCACCAGTGGCTCGGCTTAGAGCAAAAGGTGGACTAAAGTCAAAACTTTGTCGTATCAGTTCAAATAAGACGGTTATAAGTAATTTTGATACGCTTAATTAATTTTCGATGTTGAAATACACCAAAAACCAACATTTGCGTTTCATTAGGGTGGCTCAAAAATATGTTTTTGTCGAAGCGGTTCATAAAATATTTTAACAGTAACTTTTGTGCACTAGATTCGTTTTTGATATTAAAACATGTCGAAATTTTTTTTCAGTCATTAGGATGGCCCAAAAATAATTATTTTGATGAAATTGTTCATAAAATTGTCTAATAGTAATGTTCTTGAGCTGAATTTGTTTTTAATATTAAAACATTTTAGAACAAAATCCCCACTCATTAGAGTGGCTGAAAAATAGTTATTTTGTCGCATCGTTTAATATTTTTAGTAGTAGGTGTTTGTGCACTGCATTCTTTTTCTATATTAATATTAAAAAAATAACCATTTGTTAGGAAGGCTCAAAGATAATCATTTTGTCGCTAAAGTCCATAATATTTTTTGTTAATTTATGTACCCACAAAAATGTTAATTTCTATTTCATTAGAATGACTGCATCAAACAAATTTTTTTGGTAATAGAAATTAAGTGAATGTTTTATGATAAAATGTTTCGGGGCTACCGTAAGTCTACCCGCATCCATTGGAAAAGTCTTGAAATGATTGTGGCTTTATATCACATCGCATCACATGTGATTTAATCAAACAGATTATATTTTACTTGGGTTATTTTGGGATACTGAATCAATTTTTCTACAAAAAGTTGAGCAAACGATAATTTAAAAATATATTTCTCAGTTTGATTTCATGTTGATAAAAAAATGCTTATCTTTATTGTTAAAAAATTAAGCATCATTTATTTTAATCTTCGTCCGGTTCTGATAGTGATTCGTCAGAAATTTTCTGCTTCAGCATGAACTTAAGCTCTTCAGGTAGATTCTTGTCATGTTTTTTCGGGAGATCCAAGTCCGAGTTCACTAGTGGGTCGGTAGAAACGAGCGCACGGTTGAAAATATTCGGATTTGTACTTTCCCTTGAAATTTTTCTAGAGAATGATTCTCTACATTTCTTGATGCTTTTGTTACTCCGCTCTTGTGATTCCTCTGACATCCTGCCTACAGGTAAACTGACCACCGCATTACATCGTGACCATGAATTAACACTCGGTGCATGCCTGTGGGCATATAGTACCATGGGGAAAGATGGACGTACAATTTAGTCATTTCCACTTCGAATTTGTCTGGATCAATATCTTCGCCACAGTTTATAGCTATAAGAGTGTTTCTGATTCTTTCAATCAAAACACGATCTATCCCATTTGGAGTTACTTTTCATCCGAATTGCCTAAAATCTTACGAAATTGTCTCTGACATATAAGCCAACAAAGGAAAAATATTGATGAACATATCGCGTGGCCTTCATATCTGGACTTAACTCCGGGTTCGTCCCACTGTGCAACGACATTCTTTACAGATAGTTTAGCTTCGACTGGACCGACACTACGTTTCCCCACTGCCACCACACAAGGCATCCGTTTAACACCATTGAACGTACAATTTCCAGACAACCATTTTACACTTATATCACAATCTATGATCGCACTGTGCGTACATTCATGCGTGAACATTAAATCACACGAGGTGCTTCAAATGCGCCATATGCGTGCAAAAGTGGAGGCGATATGTAAATGTAAATGATAGATGTAAAAAATAAGTTTTTACGAATTATGTACTACATGTCGAATAATTCAAATACTCATTGCGACTTTAAAATCTCATATTTACGACACAAAGAAACATTATAAACGAATTACTTTAGCAGTATATGCGATGTGTGTCAATAACTGACATTACGATTTTTTTTGGTTGTTATATACGATTTACACCGTATTTCTTTTCAGTGCCAAAAAAACGAAAAAAAAAAAACTAAATTAGTTCCAAAACCAATATTGCTATTGTTTTCTTGCCATTACCTTGGAAGCTGTGTACACATTATTTTTGTATTTGTTCCTCTTATATCCGACATACAATTTAGTCTTCCGTCCAAACTCGAACCTTGAACTTCTTAGTTGTTAATTACGTTAATGTTAATTGTCATGTAAATCCAATAGACATATTTGGGTTTGAGACCCCAGATCTTTCCAAAAGCTCGTCTGCACTGTTCGAAGGCCACGCATATTGTCTTGACTCTGAACTCGATGTGGGCAGACCAGTTCAGTTTGGAATCCAATACACTCTATTTGCTTGACATTTTATCATTGTAAACTAGCATTGTGCTAAAATATGACCTCAAACGACGGTTTGTGTGGTTACTTTATGAGAAATGCAATATTTGAAGAATAGAATCTATATTTTAACCTTGATGTGTTCATCTTCACCTACGTTCTTCTACTGCTTTTGGCAAAGTAAGGTAAGGAAAAGACAGGAAAGAAACATCGCTACGCATGTAATCGACAAAAATAGATTTTTGCCTTTCTCATATAGAAAGGTTATGCAATCACTCTGAAAAACGTCAACCTAATCCCGGCCCGGAGGGCCGAGTGTCATATCCCATTCGACTCAGTTCGTCGAGATCGGAAAAAGTCTGTATGTGTGTGTGAATGTGTGTATGTATGTGTGTGTATGTGTGTGTATGTGTGTGTGTATGTGTGTGTGTATGTATGTGCGTATGTGTCAAATAATGTCACTCATTTTTCTCAGAGATGGCTGGACCGATTTGCCCAAACTTAGTCTCAAATGAAAGGTACAACCTTCCCATCGGCTGCTATTGAATTTTGGATCGATCGGAATTCTGGTTCCGGAATTACGGGTTTCAGAGTGCGGCCACACAGAAATTTCTCATAAAAACTATAGGAAAAATTAAAAATAGAATTTTTTATTTTTGATACCAAATGTGTTCAAGGTGCATGAAACGTCGAGATTTGATGCAAACTCGAAAAAAAATTGACGACAATTCACTTTTTTGGATTTTGGCACATTTTTGCCTTTCTCATATAGAAAGGTTATGCAATCACTCTAAAAAACGTCAACATAATCCCGGCCAAATTTTTTTTTCGACTCGCATAAGGTTTCTGGATTTTAACAGGGTGTAGTTGATGGTTTACGGAGAGGGGTTACACCCCCTCTCTACTGTTCACTCCCCTCCTTTAAAAATCTCTTTAAATCACCCTCAGACCACCACCTCATACCCCTCCCATTCAACCCCAACCAACCAACCAATTTAAGCTGGGGAGTCGTTCGTTCATGGGACTTTCGCCCTCCTCACATACCCACCCCCGCATGACAAAATGAGTTAGCAAGCAGATAACATTGATCTAATGCTGATTAGGCTAATGGAGTATGATATTTTTTTGTTTCAAGTGTTTCACCGTCGACACGTAGCTCATCAAGTTCGTGGCTGGCATGCCATTGTGTATAAGTGCCAAGTGTACTAAGAATGTAATGGACATTTCCACAATTATGTTGAACATAAAAAGCCTCCGTGCCATAGTTTAGAGAAATGAGAAAGGCACAATTACACCGCTAGGTGGATTAAAACAGGTTTTTTTTAAAATTAAGATCAAATTTTTTCAGTTGGTCTTCTTTAAAACGTTCCAAGAAAAAATGTTAGCTTGGTTAGTAGATATTTTTGTTAATGATTCTAAAACTGTTATATTTAATGGAAAAGACAACCTAAAATAGCAATCATTATATATGCAAATGCTTCTTACAAATAGTTGAAACAAGCATGATAGTTTCGACTGTTATTCTCCAAGGCCAGTTGAAGATTGACAAGTGGCAAATTAAATTTATGTTCACCATTTTGGTCAACGTATTTTTATGTAATCTAAAATATCATAGAGAGAACTACATCGCGTGACTCTCGCGCACTCTGTCAGTTAAACGGGAGGTGCTCATTCTGTTCGTTCAATATATTATAGTTCCTACGAATACAGATTACAGCGCTTTATGAGTCTAATTGATAAATTGGGCAAGCAATATTTGTTACCGTATACAACACCATCCCTGTGCGGAGACGCATGGTCTCGGATTATGCGAGCTACAGATAGTTGATGGACTGAATCGTACATACATATATCGAGCCGATCTACCAATTGTAGTCGTCAAATATGTCATAAAAGCTACTAGCACACTATTTTGTGCTGTAGGTATAGCCGTTTCAAATTGTAGTAGCATAGGTGCTGCCGTATTATCGTCGATACATCAAATTAGGGTTGAAAGCCCAGCTGAAGTTAATGAAACCGAATGGGTTTGCGTTCAAAGTACGACACACAATTTAGAATCCATTCTCACCAAAATGTCGTGACCATGCAAAGTAGTAAAATTATCTCACATTCATTTCGTGCTTCAACAGCTTTGCAGCAATGACCGGCATTAATTAGTGATCAAAATAGCAATGGTCAGCTATCTCTCGGAGGAATTATCTAATTTATGCCTCGTAAAGCTATCGCTTGAACACTAACAAACAATAAAGGCATAATCAAGTTTATACAAATTGAGCAATTTAAATCCATCCTTAAACCACGGTCCGGGTATGTTCTTCCACATTTGTTCTGGAGACTATGATATGTTTGTTCATAGGTCAGTGGGGCGACTCAATGCTCTTACTGGGTTTGCATCTTTCAAACTGCACGTAGTTGTTGGACGACCCATATGGGAATTTCACGCTACACCAAACACCATAGTTTTTGTTTGCGCAAAAGATGCTCGTATCGTCAAAAAAAAAACAATTGATTCAATTCCATTTTAGCAAATGTATGCACTTTACCACGCGCAATGAACATAATTCCATACACTTTAATTGAAGCCTAAGGTCTGATCAATCCATCAACAAATGCCACTGCAGTAGCCGTGTAGGTATGCTTTCTGTTCTCAAATGTGTACGCTCAAACTGCACTTGGATCGAAATTTGAACTAGATACCTACCGCACGCGTATGGAGTATGGAGCGTTTAATTAACCAATTAAATTAGCGCCTGTTCGTACACGAATCGGAGGGTTGTTCGGGCATGGCTGGATTGCTGCAACCTTTTCGTTGATGATTTGTTTGAGCCCATGAAACCGCACTTAATGGCTCGATCCTCATTCTTGTGTTGCGTGTACCTTAAATTTAACAGTCTTTGGCGGCGATGACATCTCTGTCGAAAGCTGCCCAAGACCTTTGTAGACATAAGCGTTCAACCTTCAAATAGCTGCACGGGTCGGATAGCCGGCAATGACATTGTGCTTCCATAAATGCACGCTTTATGCTTCAATGACAAGCCAGTTCTATAATCTCGACATGGACACGGAGAGTGGAAGTCGTCAGCCAGTTTGATTCAATTAGCAGATGTGTATGCTTCGCGTAATGATGTGCATGTCAAATCAACATAATCTCTCTATTTGTGCATGCCCTTACTAATGGTAATGACAATTGTGGCGTTCTAATGGCGTGGAAGTGTCCGTTGGGTATGATGTTCAGGAATTGTTCTGAATAATGGAAAAAAGAGATTATCATGAGGTCAGTGATATAACTAACAAGTCCTAAAATTGATCGCAAGGGCATATTCTAGTATTGCCAATCGGAGCAATGTAACCATCATATTAAATGGGAAATGTAAACATCGTAACTTGGCCAACGAAATTTAGGGCTGTAGAACTGTAAATTCTGTAATTGTGCTGACAATTTTACAAGAATCAGATGGTTAGAAGTTTATAGGGGCGTGAAAATCCGGCAATAATCAAACCCTCTATGAGATTTCAATAATTTGGAACACTGGCCAATTCTTTCGTACGTGTCAACAAGTAGCATCATGCACTCTTTGGCAATCTTTTTGGGTTTGTTTAAAATTCAATTAAAGCCTGTCGACGATAAATTTCAATGTCAGCAAAAAAAATCTACACATAATACAACACAACAAATTGTTTTTTTAGGAAGTAGAGTTATATTTGAAACGAAATGGCTGCCTTGAAAAACTTTCTGTGGTATACTCACCAATAGTTATGCTTCTTCATCTTCTCTTAAAATCATTTCTTTAAATTTTCAATAGTCTTCGCTCGAAAATAAACCGAAACAGAGCTAGAGTATCGTGGCTTCTGGGGAAATATAGCCACTGCATCCATAGTCATTCTTTGTTATGGTACTGGTAATAATGAAACTTTTGGACTTACGGCCACAACTGAATATTTCTTGCCAAACCATGTACTTTTTGGGGAATTTACACTATTACTTTGTTCGAACATATTCAGCATTACAGTATAGAAAGCCAAAACCAGAAACTGTTGGAAGTCTTCGATATGTATCATAAGTCATTATAGTACAGTAACATTTTTCCAAAAAACCTAGGTAAATGGCTTTTTAGTACAATTTTTGCAGTAAAATCCTACTCATCATCACTATTAAACACCCTTTACAATTTTTGCGCCTTCAGTCCATGCTTCTGCCTAACTTTTGTTCTGTTCATATGATTTTGATTTTCCTACTTTGAGCCAGTCAGAAAAATCGGACAAAAAACTCAATTTTTCGACTTTTAATTCCTATTTCATGTACAGAAACTAGTTGTTTTCATATACTCTGATGAAAACGAAACAAGAATGATTGCTGCAATACTGGATTATCCAACGCAAATACCCTACGTGAACCAAATTGAACTTCTATGGGTAGAATCGATACAGGAGTCAGAAAGCGGCAACAAAAAAATTAAGCCGATCTTTTGAAATTTTTTAAGTCAGCGTGAAAAAATCTTAAACTTGAAAACACTTGTCGATTGGGTACGCCAAAAAAAAACCGTGCAGATGTTGAAAAATCACGTTTTCAACAATGTAAAGGGTGTTTCGATCAAAAATTGGTCAACTTCAACTTGATGCTTTTTTATCGTGCATGAGAATAACCTACACACCCCTCATTTCATGTAGCATCGTGCATACTGTTCAATTTTGACATTTGCTCTTCGCTTGTGGAAATGGAATCGAAGCAAGAAAAGCATTCGAGCAAAATTTTGCTTGCGCATCGCGAGAATCCGAACTACTAGCACGCCAAGCTGGCGAAATCGTTTGATGTAGCCAAATCAACGCTCACCAATGTAACAAAAATGTACGGAAAAAGTTTGCTGGCAGCCATGAAGACTGGACGAGCGGGAAATCTAAATCCGGATGACGCAAAAACGAACTTAAAGAGTAGCCAGCAAGCAGAGCCGAAACCTCTCCGTTTGAGATATCGCATGAAAACTGGCAGTGTCGTCTACAAGCCGAACTGTTGACTTACAAGGAGGTGGTCAAGTGGAAATTCTGCCAACGAAAACGGTGTTATTGTGAGGAAATACATCACTACAGGTCCTCTGTTTCGGGGTGGAATCGAATATCCAAAGGTTTGAATATTCCACGCTCTCGTTAGTACTGTTTTGATATCGCATACGACGGGTAGCACCCCAAACAGTACGCATCGATGTTTCTCTCTTTAATTCGTCGATGAATCGACGCTAGTACCTACTTTTTTGGATATCATCAATCTTTTCATAGATTATTCTAACGTCGCGTGCTATCGATGGCTGGCAGGTAATTCATCATCACAGAGGGCCTTATACGTGTCGACCGTCTTCGCGCATATGTCAGAGCACTCTTCGTCCCACCACGGATTGGGAATCTCGTCTTTTGATGCTCACGTCGGGTACTCGTTTCGTCTAAGCTTGGATCGCCGTACCTGTGTTGAGTAGATTGTTTCGGATATCGCGGCAAAATAGCTCTTCCAATCAAGTCTTACGAAGCGTTGATTGATTTCGGTGGCCCTGAACTGTTTGGTGATTGAGACTGCGATCGGCTTAGAAGAAAGTAATGTCTTTGACTTTTATCGAAGAGTAACAGCTTCAATGCCTGTTACCGAGGGAAGGTTTATTCTAAAAGGAATAGTGCTTTATGATCCCTAAACGCACTCCCCCGAAGGGGGTTCTCGATCCAGATGAATAATATTAAACTCGTGGAAGCTACGTTCAATTTTGGAAGATAACCAAGTTTCACATAGTGCAAAAGCATCATATCTCATGCTACTTATTATATATTCTATTTAAATTAATTTTCGGAATGATACTTCTGTAATTTCACTGTAGAAAACCCGTGACCGCGTTCGATGAATTAGCCAACGAAGGGTACGATCACTGCAAGGAGCATTTAGCAGTCAATTGCTTTTAAAATGGTTTAACTGTAGGTATAAAAACCTAATACAGGATCAGTAATATTGAAAAAATTTTAATATCCTGTCCAAAATGTCAGAGAATTTAATAATTGCAACACAGAGATCATTGTCGGACTTAAACAAAGGGTTTTTTGCTGTCCGGGAGGTGTAGAGAATTTCTTGTCGAAATTCAATATTTCGAGACCAGGAGCTACTTGCTCCGATTTTATTGTTGCACTTCCAAAAGATATTAACTTAAGACCACCTCAAAAGGCATGTTCTGGCCTTTACAAGAAAGTTTAAGAGCATGTCGAGAAATCATGCAGATTCGTTTCGCAGTAATGGTACTTTTCAAGACATCGTTGACCACTCCAACTATTTCTGCTTTGTGAGCTGGTAAATAAACATAATATTCCTTCGTAAGATGCTCGGAAGAAGCAATCTTATTTACGTGCTTTGAGCTGGTCACCACGACACTGGCCTTGTTCGGGCATACCTGCGAAATTTCAGTCACAGCCGACACGGGTTCCGTCAGATTTCAAGAAATTTGAAATGAATTAATTTTGTGGCGAAAGCAGACCACAAACGAACGGGGGTGGAGCACTGGGTATCGTTAAAGGGCAGGTTCTTTTTCTTTTGGACGATAAGGCAAGGTTTGTTAATATTATTGTCGAATAATTAAAAGGTGTGAAAACTTCCGGTTTTGACGGTAGAATACGTTTACTATTCAAAACCTCGTAAAAATCAGTATCTGGGTAAAAATCAAAATGGCGATTTCTGTCTGCCTCTACAAAAATGGTCCGGAAACTATGAGCCTGCAGTATCTTATAGTAAACTGAAATAAAAAATTATTATAATTTCTTAAACATAATGAAATTCTGCACGACTTATATCTAAATCTAGTATTAACAATTATTAATATTTAATTTTTAAACATGGTTCAAGTGAAAAAAGTTCATACTATGTTGCGTTTCGGCTTCGCCTCATCAGAAACCGACACTAACGTATTGACGGAATAGATTAGCGCCGGCTTGACGCAAATCCCTTAAAACTAAAACACACTATGTGTTTCAATCAAACGACTGAGCAAACGTGATGTCCCGTTCGAGCAGAAGTTCTGTTTATGCCGATGAGACACAAGTGAAGCCGAAACTTGTCTTGGCTTAGCAGGCCTATGCGAAAGCACTATGCTATATTTCACCCTAAGGAGGAAAATTTGGTAAAAACCAAAATTGTGTTTTAGTTTTAAGGGATTTGCGTCAAGCCGGCGCTAATCTATTCCGACAATACGTTAGTGTCGGTTTCTGATGAGGCGAAGCCGAAACGCAACATAGTATGAAATAAGGATTTGTGCCCTCCTGTACAAAGACTGGTTTTTACCAACAAATTTTCACCCTAGTGAGAAATTTTGGTTTTTACCAAATTTTCCTCCTTAGGGTGAAATATAGCATAGTGAAAAAAGTTGACAAAGTCTGAGTCTTGGAAGCCGATTCTATCGTTATTTGGCCATCCAAAAGGGAAGTCGTCATCGCACGGTATCAACTTCCGCGCTGACGGAAAAGATCAAAGTTTTTTCAGAGTGCAGGGAGGAGAAATATATTCGGTGCTTATTTAGTTAATCCATTACAACGGCGTGGAAATAGCGGATATTATTGCACACCACACAGAACGTAGATGAAACACTAAATGATCCGAGGGCTACTATACGAATGAGAACTTTCCACCGAGTAGGATATAAAATGAGGAATTTATTGGAAAAAAACACTAAACTTAAAAAAGAAATGACGGTAGTGAAATTATTTGCGCCCGAAACATATATTGCTACGATCAATTGGTCGGTGTTAAGTCAGACCGGACCAAGTCGCAAAACATCAAAAAATGAGTTGATGATAGCACTGGATAAAGAATTTCTTCATCTACATTCCACTTTTACCAGATTTGAAATATGAAACAATAAACAAGAATTATGGTAAAAATTATTTTCCAATTATAATGTAAAGGATGCTGCGATTCAAACTTTAAACGCGTTTTTTTCTGGAAATCAATGCACTGTTATTTAGTCCGGTCTGACCTAACACCGACCAATTGAAGAACAAGGTGGTAATCAGCCATCTTAGATACATACCGTTGTCTGAGAAAGAGGAGTGCCTTGGCAAAAAGATTCGTTTGACTTTTCCATTTGACCGTGAATTACAAATGGCCTGAGATCATACTATGATAATCGAATATACAAGCAACAATATGTCAATAAAATTCATTCACACGTTAAAGTTTATTTTCATCGTTTATTTTTATACATCTTGGTAACTATCTAAAAACAAACCCATTTCACAAAATTTAGTCGCTAGTTTTTAGACTACGGGATTAACACTGATATACGCTATGCTTTATTTCTCCAAAAGGAGAAAATGAATCAAACCTAATTTTTCCCCGAAGAAGGAAATTGGGTGAAACCCACTTATGAGCATGAAAGACTCAAAACTATAGAATTGACTTTTAACTTCGTCTCATCAAATTCCAAAACTAAATTAGAGCCGGAATTCCAGCCTTCCTTGCTGTAGAGAAATAACGGTTCTTTGTTAAATTGTCTTTTATTTCACTATTTTTAGATATAAGTAACAATCTGCATACTCCAGACTGACACAGACCCTTATTCTTGTTTACGACGATTACGAGACTTGTCCGAAATCGATTCGAACGAATAGTAAGCCCAATTGATTTTGCTGTCGTAAACGGGAACACGAGCCACTTCCAAGAAATATCACATTCGTCGAAAACAATAAATAACGGTATATATCAGGAAGAAGGATGAATCATTGTAACTTTAATGTGCCAATTCTTTCAATATCATTGAAATATCTGTAATCTGTCCAGAACTACGTTGTCTTGTGGTGTAGCTCTTAGAATTGACTTTATATTTTTTTAATCCAACTAAAAGGCGAAAGCAAAATCTTTGCAACCCTATAGTGGCTGTTAAAGTTAATTGTTTGTATCATGTAATTTGCGTAAATGTGTGTTTTGTTTCAGTCAAGATATATGCGAATCAATTGGAACTGCGTGAAAAAATATTATATACTCGCATGAAACATTCGTTGCTTTGAGCTGCGTTGAAAAATATGCTGAATCTCAAGAGTAAAAAGTAAAACTTTGCAGTAAAGATAGTTTCCCGTCCCCGTAACTGGCGAGTTTGCACTTACACTCTCCAATGGGTCATGTAAAGAGAATCTTAATAATAGAAAAAAACAGTTCTCTTCCGCTCAAATCCTCAGTTTCCCCAAGACGAAGTTATCTTTACATTTGCCGTATGTGAGTGTGCCATCGTTCCAAATTGTTGCTCCTTGCAAACTGCGTGTCTCTCCTGAGTGCCCTGTCTATAAGCACTTGTGCATGCACAAAAAAAAATCACGTTGCTTTTACGTGAAAACATATATGAATCTCATCCACGGCACTTTTAACGTAGATTTTATAGGGTGGATCGATAAATCAGTATCTGGTTCAGTTATCATAGTTATCTAGCTCATCAGGTCCATGTTACGTGTTTTCCATATATTAAAGAACCGAGATTCATGTAACAATTACATGAATTCAAATATACAACGCATGTTTATTATGTTCATGTGATTGTTACGTGAATTTCCATTACGCAGTAAATAAAGAACAAGTAATTTTCACCTTATGAGCCAGCTAACTTTTGTCTGATGTACCAGATACCTAAATTTGAGTAGTAGTAATGGAATAAAAGCAAACATTTTGATTTTCAATGCTTCAAAACATATATTTATACCTATCTAATTACCTTAATTACAATACTTAAAGTAAACTTAATTGAAATACTCAAACGAAAACTGGCCATTTTGGCCAGCAAGTAGGGGAGAGAGGGTAACAGTGGATCAGCAGGAACTATGAAACAATCGCAATAAAATCATAATGCATGATCAGAATCGTCTCATTGTCTCATATTTCTCGATTTCTAATTCTTTACACGTGTTGCTATATTTTGGAAGAGATCTGATAACTCTATCTATTTTAATGGATATTTGTTTGTTTTGTGATAGCCAGAGTAAATTTGCAATGAAAAACATTATTCTATCTTTATAAGTTACCATTCATTGAATAAATGATTAGTCTTTTGCTATTTATAGCAAATTTTGTGCTCAACATTTGCCGCGAACAAAGCTTTTGGAACTTCTCATGGTTCTGTGTAATTTCACAATTTTCATGAATAGATCCATTGGGTAACTGTGAAACGAGGGCGTATAGGGAACAGTGATTTATTTTGTTTTTGTGGTCTGTCTCAAAATGTGAATGGGTTCCGATTTTCCACAGTAAATACCACTCATATAGTGCAAAATTAGTAAATTTGGGCAAGCTTTGTAGAAATTGTCTCATATTTCAGGATTGCAGCTGATATGCATATATGGTGATTCGATGTTACGCGATGATATAGTGGATTCATTCGTAAACAAACGATTTTCGCCTCAATATAATTTTAATTCAATGCGTTAGGATCATTCTTCGTCAAAACAAAAGAATAAAATCTATAAGTAGAATATTTCACTGTAGACGACATCGTGTTTCATAGTTCCTACCCATGGGGCACACTGATACATTTTACCACCGACTGTTTATTATCCAAATGATATTATTTCCCGTGAATTTTACCAGCTGGAAAAAATATATGTATAAGTTAACAACAGAGTGGCACTATGTATCACTTTTGGTTACACAAATAACATGTATTATCATCAAAATTAAATTGTAGAAAAAATGTGTTTCATTGTTACCCTCTCTCCACTACCCATAATGGTATATTTTATTCAGGAGCTTGTCAGACGGAAAATTTGCCCATGCGCTCAATCGATTTTTGAAATTAAAGTATATGGAACATAAGTTGTATCAGTCATCCAAATAAATACATACACAACTTAGGATGAAAATCCTCCGACATAGATCCAGAAATTCCAACTCAACAAGCAAGCTGACGGCTATTTTGACGATTTATTTTTCTCACATGAAATTTACGTAAGCTGAACTGTCATAAGGTTCACGTCGTTTCATATAAAGATTACGTGCTCTTCACACAACTCCCACATGATTCAAATATGATTTATAACGATTACATAATGTATGTTGGAAAGCGAATAATATTTCTGCAAGTAAGGAATCACGTACAATTTAAGTGATTTATTTTTTTAGAGAGGGCCATCAGAGGTAATACTACGTTCACACTACGAGTTAAAACGTGTTTTAACGCTATCTTGATGACATTTTTCTTGTTGCTAATTATTATAACATGTTTTAACTCTGTAGTGTGAACATGGTATAAGGTAATTTTTCAAAAGAGTATATATGTTTGGCTTGTATTACTTTCTAAAAATATTAATCGAAAAACGCAATTCGTACAGCAAAATTATCCGAGAATGTATTGAAGGGAATTAATCATTATTTACAAAAAATATGAGCAGAAAAATATTGAAAATATTATTTTAAAAAAATTAAAGTTTCCTTTCTTGTAATTTTTCTTGTTTTTTTTTTTTGTTGGCGATGGTCCAAGGGCAAAAGAAATGTTTTAAATGTATATACATCAACAACTATCAACAACATTGAGCATGCATATTAGACCGTAGCGGGGCAATCTGACATCCCTAAGGGAGTATCAGCTTTATGCCTTTCTTTTTCGGTACAACTTACGAAAACTAATTCAGTGTGTACTTTGTGATAGCACGCTTACTCAACCCCACATAGTGCTGTTAAGGCTATCAGGTATTATAAGAGCTAATAAAGCTGCTAAACATACAGGATCAAATGTTCATCATAATTATCTGAAGACATTGGCTGGTACCTTTCCATAGCGAGTTAATATTTTTATCTATACCGCTTAAACAATCTATTTACGCTTTAGTAATATAATGCCTGTCATCCATGTTATGCCACTCATGATTATAAACATCTTCCAAAATAATAAATGTCGCTCACGAGGCTGAAGCTGCAAGCATTATGCCTATTTCGCTATCAAAACAACCATTTGCCTTTCCTCCTAACTGTGAAACTACGCTCGACACTCGCTTGGGGTAATTTTTTGTTCCGACGAAAATTCACGGCCAAAATGATGAAACCTAACTTTTTGTTTCCCTCATTCAGTGACAATTTATGTCCACAGACAACGCCGTAAGGTCTACGGATTGTCGCCAGTCGTGTCTACCAAAAAAACCTACGAATGACCATGTACATCTCCGACACGCTAGGTTTTGTGGGAGTTTCGATTAACAGCTCAAGATGACCGTCTAACTGGGCAGTTAGCTATTCCGGCTAGTCGGAAAGCCTTGCCGGTCAGCATTGAGATAACAATGGCACCGCTAAATCATAGAGATCTGTTCCATTCGTGTAAGGCGAAAGAGAAATTTCAAGATGATCCCCGCCGAGGTGTGATTCAGAGATAGATACTCCTTCCCAAGTAGCGGTGCGATCCCACACGGAATATCCATCTGATTAACCTAAATTGATCATCATGCGCGCAATTGGTCTCGAGTAGTAGTAGAATGTACGAGATTCTATCAAATCAAGACGACAGGAAAAAAAGACGAACAATCTTCTAATTGAAAGTGATACTCGTGCTCGTGTGCAAAACAACATTTGGTTCGGTGGGCCCACTGCTAAAGGGGAGATCCGCTTGTACTGTTCCGACCGTTTGAAGCATAATCCTACATACGACTGTACGAGATTGTGAATGTGTGTGCAAGTCATGTCGGCAATCTAATATTTGGGACGATCGCCAGTCCATTGTCCCTCAGCGCGCAGCGGGATAGTTGTGGGTGATGCTGTTGCAGAAGATTTTCCAATTTATAATGCAAATTTAGCACGATCGAATTCAATTACTTTGTGTATATGAAGATACGCTCGGATTTAGCACCGGAACAGACGAGTGAGACTTGCTAGATAGGACAGCGCTAAGTACGGCACAGATATCCAGCAAGCTTTGATTGTCTACTAGTCAGTACTTCAGGATATGCGGAAAAATAAGGTATATTGAGACAAGTTGAGGATGATTGTAATTCGATAAAGCTCAACTTTCTAAATATGACGATTTATAATATATTATGTCCAGCTCTTCTAACTTCAGAACAATTTTAAATGGATTTTTAATGCAAATGTGAACAAGTTTTTGTTTGACACCATCGGTCTTATTTGATAATGATTTTTTGCCACATAGGTTAGCATTTCTGACAGTTATCCCAGAAGAGGAATAGGGGTTCAATACCATTTGGGAGAATAGATGGTATTCCTGTGAATTAAATTACATAAAATAATTTTTAGTTTTAACTTTAAGTACAAAAACAAACTCGACTACGAATATCTTTAACGACAGCTCCATTGAAACAGACCAGCATGACTTAATGATTCAGTTTTTTTTCAAGGGAAAATATTAAGCGGCTGTGCCGAAAAATATCCTAATCGATTTTAGGTATTTAGAACAATCATGGGCTCTATTCTATGAACCTATTAATGCTAAGAATCCTTCCTGTCCGGCAACTTATATATTTGCACCAGCAAACCATCAAGAACAAACCAAGTCAAAGATTCACACCATCCTAATCCGTTTCAGTTACGGTTCAGTACCGTGCACGGACATCAACATCCAACTTTTTACGTGCCATAATGGCGGTCAACATTATCCTGTTCGTAGTATGCTTAGAGCCCCTATTTTGACAATAGTCGTTTACGCCACCCGCCCGGTAAGAGAAAGTCATCCTCGTTCTAGGTTAGTCCATTCTCTAATGCGTTGGACGTTTATTCAACAAACGCCAAACATTCCTAACTTGGCGTTGTTGTCACGTTAGTGTAACCGCCTTTGGAGCACGCAAAACGCAGGATATGCGTGCCTTGTCCGGTATAGTGTCTGGTGGTGTTCATGTACGATACGAAGCCGTCTCTAAAACGAATCGGAGTGTAAGGTAACCGCTTTAAATTGTAGCCACTGGTTCTGACGATACCCGAAGCAAACCGACGGTCAACCGAAACATCGTTGACCACATTGATCACCATAGAGACAGGTACGGAAGTCCCGTGAAAAATATCAATGTTTAAAAATTAACAAAATCACATCGGTTTTTCGGAGATAGTTGAGCCGATTTCCACAACCTAGTTTAAAATAAAAAAATATAATATCCCAGAGGATTGCCATCAAATTTCGTACGGATCGGTACTATGGTTAATTGCACGGTCACATGAATTCCCCAAAAAACCCGGAACCTAAAAACCCTTAAAATATGCAACCAACATAACTTTATTTCAAGGTTCTCGGGCGAAAACGATATCAACATCGACAGTGTATTTACAATTCACCGTGTAGCAGCATACGTTACCTCAAATTAACATCACATAGTCAATACACCAACCAAATGATCGTTACTGATGTTACTAATGTAGAATACGGGGGCCATCACCCAACTTGATGATAATTTCTTAAAGTTAATTATATTGACGAACTATCTCATGCAGAAACCATATGACGAGCAGCACATTCTATGAATAAATCATTTAACTTACTTTCATCCTTGTACACGTAAAAAAGTAATTATCTTATGTATTAGATTACTCGTAATTGAATTTAATTTAATTCAAAATTGATAATTCATAAGGCTAAAAATATTTTTCATTGCATATTTGAATAAAATATAATGAGTGAACACATATTATGAATTATAATTTTCATTGAAAAGCAGCAGTTTTGCTCTATGATGGAAATGTATTAAATTTAACTAATACTTTTGACAACGTTGTGAATTGAAACTAAATATTAAATATGGCGCTATCATCCGTTATGACAATAGCAATGCAGCTGCCCAAGAAAATATTAAAATAATGTTTGTTAACTACACTGCAAATAATCTACATATTTTTTCGAAGAGATTTTACACATAAATTTCAAGTTTCAAGCCACACTGAGAATTCAATAACTTTCCATTTGCCCTCTAATAAAATTACACTTAAAATTTACGTGTGCCATTCGATGATATGATCGACTGTCATCACATTTAAATTTTAAGTGTCCGTATATTAAATCATAAATGTTTTGTCCATGGAATCCATGGTTTTAACAAATGCGGCAAGATTAAGTGTAAAAACACTTCAATTGATTTTCACTGTTCCACAATCGGTCTCAAAGCATGCGGAAATATCTAATTCCAGATTTTCAAGCCATATTTGGAAGATTTTGGATGGTAAGTAAATGTTTGAAAATGTTTGTTTGCTTGATTTATATAAGTATTTTTTATTTGCAGGTAACGAAATCGACGCTCCATGATTTTGAAGAACTTTTAATTTTTATAAGAAGCGGCTTAGATTTTAAAAATGTTTTTTATTGTAATATATGTTAGAATAATATATTAATAACATATACTCTTTCTTTTCACAGAATTTATTTTGTTTTATTCAAATAAAAAATATTTAATAAAACAAAAAAATCTTTAAATCATTGAGATACCAATGTTCTCTCATTTAAAAATTAATATGTGTTCACATGTATTTTATAGGAAACGATATAATATTCAAGTTGATGCAAATTTAAATTCAATATGAATTACATTCAACAACCATTCGTCAGGCACTTAACTTGAATACGTCATGCATATGAAATTTAAGTGTGACATCTATTGGAATTATCGTGTTTTCAAAAAAGTGCATTATTAAGTATCTGACACATGAGATCTAAGTGTCAAGACAGATGCGCAGAGATGCCAGGTACTTTTTTCAAATGTCTGCAATAATAATTTTAAATGTCTGGGAAGAACAAAAAATGTCAGGAAAGCTAGTGTAACCAAAAGCCTTTATATTCAAAAATCTGCAAATATCTGCAACCAAATAAAAAAATCTGCAAATATCTGCAATGAAACTAAAAAATCTGCAAATATCTGCGTCATCGAAAAAATCTGCAGCTTAAATTAAAAGTCTGCGAATTTGTAGACTTGTCTGCAAATCTGGGATCTCTGCAGATGCGGCAAATTTAAGTGTTAAACACTTGAGTTCAATGTGCAGATTATTTGCAGTGTATATTTGGCTATATCAAGAGTGCGGATTCAAATGGTCCTTAGTGACAAATGTAAACAAACTGAGTTAAATGACAATCGTTTTTCAAAAAGTCGCAAAATTTGTATGATCACATTTTAAAATTGTGCACTTGAAACCTTTTAAATTAAAATATTTCAGAACTTCTTCGACTGTTCGTAGGCACCTTCCGAAAACGACGCAAGATTCATTTCACTCTATGATTTTCCCATTGCACATAGGCGCATAGTAAAAACGTCCTAAGCATCAAAATAAAACAAATTATTTTTTTCTGTTCATGCGACTTAGCTTCGAATTAGATTTTGGAAAGGATAATAAATTAAATTACAGTTGAAAACCGTGTTTATTCTGAAGTAACATGGCATTCGTTGGTTTTAACCACTTCCAGTCAATGCTTGGTTAATATAAATTAAAGTTTGCCGCAATTTTTTCTCCAATTCTTTTTTTTTAAATCCAGTTTATCTTTTTACCGGAGCAATAGAGAACATTCGTAGTCCGGTGCTCATTTTGTCTCAAAACCTTTAAGAAATACAATATTCATCGTAAGTGCTCCTTTTGCTGAAAAAAGCCTTATGTGCAATGCCGTATGATTCTTGGGCCCAAAAAAGACCTATGTGACCTATTTTCAACAGGACGCATCATCCAAAAAGACTTATAAATTATATTTGCATTAAAAATTTCATGCTTTTAGTATTATTTCTCAAAAGAGCATTGGCATAACTGTTCCAACAAACAAATCCATGTTCTCAAATAAGAATTTGTTTTAGGTCCATGAAACTTTAACCTCGTTTTTCTCAGTTCGAAATGAATGTCACTTAGGACCTTTTAAACAAGTGCTATTGCTATGATATTTAAATTAATTATAATCAACGAACGAAATTGATTTGATGAAATTACCAACTATGCATTAGCAAAGACAACCTGAATTAAAATTTATTAACTCGTCTTACCGTTGGAGACAGGAACAGGCAATGTTATAAGATCTGTAATGCAATAATGTATACTGATAACGATAATTCTCGTGTTTCAGGGTTTTCAGCTGTGATATGTTAGACATTTTCGTAGGTTATAGCACGAATAAGTTATACATCGTATTTACTCATAAAAATCTAAGAATGTAATATAACAGACTTTATGTTTACTCTGTTAACAAATGAACTTTAGAACCAAATAAATACTATAATAAAGCATAATAGACCAAAGAGGTAATTTCAGACGGTCTTCATTACAGAATTGGATTGAATCTTAAATTCGTGATTCAAGAGATTTAATATTTTTCTTATGAATTTCATACAATAATTCAATGAATCATATTTGAAGTCTGATATTGAATATGGTCACTTGGCTTGAAATGTAAATTGTAGATACTTGTGTATTAGTAATGTGTTAATTCGTATCGGCCCTGAAATTTTACCGACACAAATTGTCAAATATCAAATGTTTTTTTATAGAACATTTTCTACTTTGCTTTCCATAGAAACCGAGGTCCCCCAAGGATCTATACTATGCCACATCCTATTTTCTTTCCACATTAACGATCTTCTCATCATAGTTAAGCGCTGTCGTATTCACCTTTTTCCGATGATGTCTATATTCCGACTGTGCAGACCATTCGGTTAATGGAGTTTCGAATTTGACAACAATGATCTCAACAAAATTTCGCAATGGTAATCAAGAAAGAAGTTGGTTATAAATATTAACAAATCTCATGCACTGTTTACTTACAATCATCATAACCGAGAATACCAACATTCTTTGTTGATACTCAACAACATACCTGTCGTATTTCGTGAAAATGCTGTCAGCTTGAGTATAACAACGCAGTCCAATTTAGATTGGGACAAGCACATATTGGTGCAGCGTGGGAAATTTTATGCCTGTCTCCGAACAATACATACTACTGCCTCATTTTTAAATGTAAACGTGAAGATTAAATTGCTTAACAGCTTAATTATTCCCCATTTCATATGCTTGTTTGTTGAATATCAGTAATATTCGGTAGATATTTGAAATACCAGTAGTTTTACCCCAATCGACTGTGAATCGGCAAACAAATCAAAAATCGGTAGGTCTGCCGGTTCGTTATATTTTTCTAGCTGAAAAAGACTGTAAAAAGTTGAACATTTTCTATTTTTCAAAACGGTCGTGTCAGTGTGCAGGTTTCCTGATTTTTTTTCAATATCTAAGTCTTCAACATTCCAAATATTCTAGAAAACACATTTTCAAATCTTTTGAAAAGGAACATGCGTAATTAAGGATAAATATTGAAAAAATCACACTTGAAATAAAAAGATCGGTGGGTAATGTCAGAGACATAAACCAACCGATAAAGTAGAAAACTCTTAAGTTTTACCTCTTATCTTGTGCCGTAAATTGTCATCGGAATCTCCAAGTAAGTCGATTGGGATTATTTTGTTTTTTAAATTAGTTGGATAACAATCTCAATCGATATGTATCAACTTTGAAAAAAAAATCGAATTTAGTGTTCTAGAATAGCACTTTAAAGCTATGAACATTTTATCCAGGACGATATTTGCAAGCACTGTGCCTACTTTAATAGGAGCTATCAGCACCGTACATATTCGTGGAACAACTATTCTAAAACATTAAGTTTGACAGCTGAATCCAATTCTTTGGTTAATTTAGATAGATAGATATTTACAGCGTGTTTCATTTTATTGCCATCCTCAAAACAAAAATCATCATAATGGCGAAACCAGGATTGAACTAACAAACCAAAGTGGAAAAATAACAGGGAAGTATTTTAGAAAGCTTGAGTCTCCCATTTTATGGAATGATTTTTGTTTGAGTGGAAACACCAGATATTTTCAAGGCGTTCCCCACTTTTGTACGTAATGTGCGAACAGGGGTATTCGAACCCCCTATTCCATCAACCGCCGTTCAGCGGCTTGCGGCTACATAGACGATTGCAAACGCCACAGAAAGGAAATACATAGTGTGCCAATCGATAGCCGCAACTAACCAGATTAAGTTTTTGTAACGCATTTTTTTTATTTTTAAGGAGTTTTACTAATAAATATTTCATAGGTGAACTTAATTCCATTGTAAAAGAAACAAAAAAATGACGGTCTGAATTACACCGTAGGGAGGTCCGAATTACCCCTACATTGTAAAAGGATGGAAAAACGTAGAGTTTCGCAACTCGTCGTCTAGCGCTGCCATGGGGTGATGCAAATGAAATTTTATGGCCTCAAAATGTATCTGAGGTTTCAAACTAACAATTAGGACCATTGACCGATAACCCACCTAATAGGGCTATTTGCTTAGGTAGGTCCGAATAGCCCTGGATTCCTCTATTATTATTTACAAAACAATGAGCGAAGCGCAACATCATTTATTTTTTTATTTTCTGCTAATATCAAAAGTTTTGAGGTAAAATATTCTAATTTATTTGTAACTCATACTGTGCCTTGCAGGATTATCGCTCGATATGCGATTATATGAAAGCTCAATCCACATAAGCGCGTGGCAGCCTCCTATATAAATTCATAGGCAACTTTTTCTTTGAAGCTTTTGAAAAGCACAAAGCTGGCAGAAAAATAAACAAACATTGCAAGAGAAGATCCTCTACATTCATTAGCAATAGAGACTGACTATCAATCCTATAGTTCGCTTATGTTCGACTGTCTCATTGTCTAGTGGCTCCACTAAAATCGGCTTGCGGAGCAACTGCGGCAATATTTAATGCGCCTTTCAGACGCCCGCAATGTGAGTTTTTATTATAAGCGCGACAATAACTCAATGAAATTTTTCCCTCAAATAAAAATGGCACCATTTAGTTTTACTAATGAACCGACGAAACCAATCCTTGCGTTCAGTATTTCTTAAACTATTAATGGCAAAACAAATAAAATTAATTAAAAACTTAAAACATTATTACCGTGCAAACTTATTGAATGTTCTGCTGCGTTTTATTGTATATAGGTGTTTCAACGTGGAACTAGAACTGAACTTTTGATAAATTTTATTTTAAATTTTTATACACCACCGTTTTATTTGTCACCTTATTTAAAACACGGTTAGAAATACATAGAGTAGTACGGATACTCAGAATGAATAAACTGAGGATAATAATTTTGTATATCCTAGGTATCCAGTATCGCTAATGACAGGGCATGAAGCTATGAAACTAAAACGAACACCCGCTCGAACTGAAGGGAGAATAAGTTCTATTTTTTAAATTTCAGTTTAAGATGTATTGAAGCGGAGCCTTGTGAATTACATGAGATGAAGATTAATGAATTAATAAACCTACTGGTGGCATTCTTATTCTTACACGCGCCAGGGGAACTAGGCTAGTTCGTGGACCGTGACTTACGGCAGTCTTATGTGCCTTTTCTGCCATAAATATTGCGTATTTCGTCTATAGATAGGCTTTCGCGTAAATATTTTATGTACAAGCCAAGCTACACAGGGAAATAAATAAACAAACCGATGATCTAAATCATAATCCATTGAGAGAGCGTTCAACGTTGACATTGCACGACGT
Organism: Topomyia yanbarensis; assembly: GCF_030247195.1. Taxonomy (NCBI): domain Eukaryota; kingdom Metazoa; phylum Arthropoda; class Insecta; order Diptera; family Culicidae; genus Topomyia; species Topomyia yanbarensis. Next base: position 79,404,449 of record NC_080672.1, read on the forward strand.
ACGTACGTCGCAGCGTTGTAAAATTCACAGTAAAATAAACTTTGCGACCAGAATTCGACAGGGATCTTTCATTTGGGCCTCAATCGCAAATGTAAACAAACTAAGGTTTTGCTATCAAGACATTATGCGACTAAAATACTGCAAGATAGAAGCACAGAGAACAGACATCCATGATCGAACCAAAAAAAATAATTAAAAAACGTGTGTAAACATTTGAATTAATATACGATAAACACTAGCGCCGCCAAACCAACTTATCCCAACTATCCGTCAAATCCATTCCGGAACCGGTTCGAAATCCTGAATGGATTCAGTATGGAATCTTGCTCAAAGAAAACAACCGATTCCGAGCTGGAATTCATACTGGAAGTCCGAAACGGTTCCAGACTAAACTAGACGAGGAATAATCGCTGTCACCCGGTCAAACCATTCGGAATCTGATTCGGAATCCTGAATGAAGTCAGTATGGATTCCAACTCAAATGCAACAACCGATTCTGAAACCGATTGAGTCGGAATCGATTGTTGCATTTGAGTTGGAATCCATACTGACTCCATTCAGAAATCCGGAATGGGTTTAACTGAGCAATTTAGACGAACTCCAGCCACAAAAAAACATGACGACAGTAGCGCTCCTGGTTTGGATATCCCAACTACCTTCGAAACCGTTAGAGATTTTCACACGAGTTGAATGCTGAAGATAGACGTCTGTTCTCTGTAATAGAAATGTAAATGAGTTAAATGCGTTTTAGTTCGATTTACAATTGCAGAAAAAAGGCAAAACATTCATTTTTCTTCGAGAATTCGACTTAAGCTCTTTTTTCAAATGGAATATTAAGGCGAAACTTACATTTTTGTACAAAACCTGGACGAATTGTTATGGTTCACAGAATTATTATATTAACGGTGACTCTATTAAATATATGATAAATAATATCCACTGTGATCCTGTCTACTCGGTGGTTTCTGCATACAAATAATCGATTATTTCCATATGTTCATAAAATTTAAACAAGAGATACAAGCGCCCTTTCGTTTGCATTGGGTTTCTTTGCACCCATTTGCTAAGCCCTACTGGAAATATCCTGTGTCAAGCTCGCCCATCCATCCAGCCTTAGGCCGCTTACAGAGTGGCGGCGAGAAGCTGAGCTGGGGCTGGTACTGACATTAGAGTGCGAGATGCGAGAAACCTGCTTGCAGCATATTAAATGGAGCCTGTCAGAGTGAAAGCGGGCAGTCGGCGCCGATCCGCTCGGCTTTCACTCTGACATCACCCATTTGGTTTGTAGCAAGCAGGTTTCTCGCATCTCGCATTCTAATGTCAGTTCCAGCGCCAGCTCAGCTTCTCGCCGCCACTCTGTAAGCACCCTTACCTAGCATGGCAGAGTCAGTTTAGCCCGTTTAGCATGCCCTTCCGAGAATCGTAATCACGGCAAATTGAGCGTATGAGAGTCACTCATTGCAGATATATCTTTTTGAAAAAACGCTCAAGATTTGGTTAAAATATACTAAATTTTTCTGGATGTACAATAAAACCTAGATTCAGAAAAAAAACATCGTCGAATATTCAAATGATATTTCTCCATTAGTGCTTAAGCCAGGTTTAAACGTACTGGTGAACCAGGTTTAAAACCTTCGAGGGTGAAGAAATCGACCCTTAGCCCCCAATGAATGTTCTGTGTCGAACATTTATTCTCTCCGCGCGTCTCTCTATTTATCCTATCGTCTATGGTGTTTCGCGCTGTCATATTTCCAATTGGAAAACAGTACCATCTTGCGACTGAAAGCATGTATGAAACTGCCAGCAATGTACAGGGCGGCCAGAGAATCCGATGATTGAATTTAACGGCAGTTTTATTTTTGGTTTTCCAACATTACAACAAAATTCACAAAAGAGAAAGACCAAACCAAACGATATATCGATATTTTAGCACATGCATATCGAAAAATACCGATTTTTACTGTATTGGATTTAGTATACACAACTATTATTATTTTTTGATTTGATCTGTTGCAGTAACAAAACCACTTTGTCAAGTACAGTAATTTTTCAATATTATACAAAAGTGTCGACAATACTAAAACGTTTCTACTGCAAACTTCATTTTAAAATCAGCTATTACAGTAGAAAAGTGGATGGTTATGTATCTTAAACACTGGAAAAATCGGTTCTTCCATACAGTAACATTTAATATTATTTATGGTGCATAATATTATAATTATAATTTTTCTGAAACATTGAAATAGATTGTTACTTTTGATGTTTTTATTGCAAATCTGCTCGAAAACCTCTATATCGGACATTATGGAATCCGGGCAGAGTTTGGTATGTGAGTTGAGTGATCAAATATTATGATGCTTTTTAATATATTATAACCTGTCTTTAATCTTCGGAAAATACAATCTAGCAACACTGATAAATACTGACAGCAAATATGTTCCAATCAGAAGAGTCCCATCACCATTTATCTCTTCCCCACTGCCTGTCGGTACAACTGTCAAATGTCTGTAATAATAATGCTCCAATGTTCTCGTTCTGAATATTTATGTAATCGGTGTTGTGTGCGTAAGTTGATGTCCCATCATAGGAAGAAAAAAGTCCAAGTGTAAATCGCTTCGAATCGAGTATGTCGCGGTCGAGGAAGATCCAAAAACCCCGCAATTAAGAAAGATTGTGAGCCGAAATCAGCGGCTGATTGGAAGTGTCCGATAAGCAATTTGTGGCAATCACTGCTGCCCACCGCGATAGATAGAAGAGTGGACCAAAGTTTACTGTTGTGTGTGGTATTAAATGGTGTCCGCATTCAGACAGCTTGACAAAAGTTGGGATCGGCCAGTGTTTGGTCTCTGTGCTTCCGCGTACCTATTGATGTTTGTGTCAATGTGATAATTTTGGGTGAGAATCTTTTCCAGCGTAATACGCAATGTCCCCGGTTTGCAGTGTTTAGGCCGCCGGAAGAGATTGCTGGCTGTCTATCGAATGAGAGAGTAGTACGGTGCCGCCGACGAACGACCAAGAATCTCAGTCGGCCCAGGTGGTTAGTGAACAAAAATTCGTGCGTGAAAAGTAGTGTAAAAATGTCTGTTCCGTAAAAATTTGCGATCTTGTGAAAGTAGGGGAACGCGGGGTCGGTTAATTTGTGTTAAAATGAAACTACAAACGAGGAAACAGCAGTGTTTCACACTGTATTTGGACAGCTCGGCCCATGCTGCACCGTATCGGTTCTCGTCAGTCTGTTCTTCGTAGGTAAGTGCATTTGTTTATGCCCGTTTCTTTCGTCGAAAGCTCTAGTATGGATGAGTTTCTTCCTTGTTTTGTGTTATCGTCTTTTTTTTCAATCTCGGCTGAATTGTTTACATGTGTGGTTGTGTTTGTTGTGGGTGGGGGAACGACAAAGTACATCCCGCCGGTCAGGTGCAGCGAGAGAAGCATAGGGTGCCGATATGTTTCAGTGGTGCCAGATGGTCAATTACAGCGATTCAAGTATCAAGTGTGATGAATATTAAGCCATTAACCCATTCATGCCCATGTTGTTTGTGAACAACAACATTTTTAAACAGCTATAACTTTTGATTGAGACGAGATTTGCTCACAAAAACAAGTAAGCCTTATTAATGTGATTATTGCCTTTAATTTGAGTATTAACAGTTACAAGGATCAGCTCTAGAACTGAAGTTATTGCAATTAGTCTGATTGGATTCCGATGGAGCAGTGCTACCAGGGACAGTTTACGTTGATGACGGAAAATGATTTTTTCATGTATCTTCGTTATGGTGCAATATTATTGAAAACTGATAAAACTTATCAATTTAGACTGTCGTTGGCTACATTTTTCACGTAATTGGACTATTGTCATTATTCTAGAAGAATTGTATTGAGCATTAGAAGTTAAAAATTAAGATGCTTCTAGCACTGCCATGGAAGCATCTATCTTTATGAAAATAGGCTTTTCGTGTTTCTTGACCCCACCGTTTTCAATGAAAAATTGTTTTGAAACCCTACATGCACTAGAAAAAAGTTGGGCATGAAAGGGTTAATGAAGAATAAAATTCTGTTTTAATTGTAAACAGCGATATAGTTACATTTTTATTGCTTTTATATGGTCAGTCAACTTTTAAAATTCGAATACAATTTTCATTGACACTCTCAAGGATATTCTACGAAAGTGTACTTCTAGTCACTCCTCCAGTTTTAGTCTTACCAGACCTCTTCAAAGAGTTCATCCTTCAGGCGAACGCTAGTGACGTAGCAGTTGCTGCTGTTTTGGTGCAAAAGTATCCCGTATGGCGGGAGCGTGTGCTCCGGCAGCTCCACCGCATGAGAACCCGTGGAAAACTCGACCATTACATAAAACGTTTCCTTGGAAACTAGCAATTCCGGGTCTGAGTCGGCGGCAGTGAATCCGGAATATTGTCAGAGGAAAACGGAGTACCCCAGGTATCTGTTCTGGCGGTCAGCCTATTTCTTATTAGTATGGAGACGATCTACGCTACCCTCCCCAAGGGGATCCTCAAATTCATTTTTACAGGAGACATCGTGCTGGTCTCTACCGGGAGAACCAAAGGCCGTATCTGCATAAATTTGCAATCGTCGGTTTCCAAAGATCTACCAACAAGAGCTGCTACACGCACATATGCCCAACCCACCATCGAACCACCGACGATCTAATCCGGATAGTGGACACCCCAATTTTCTACAAAAAGGAGCCAAAGATTCTCAGGGTGACACTGGACCAAAAAACCTCCTTCGCCCGCCACTTACAGAAATTGAAGGCCGACTGCACCAACCGAAAAAGGCGGGTGTAGACGATATATGCACCCGGCAGCCGCAGTGGCACTCACCATCATCCAAGCGCTAATTAATAGCCGGATTTATTACGGCATCGAGATTACCGGATGGAATCTCGCAGGAATGAACAGCATTTTGGCACCTTTGTGCCACGGATTCACCCGGATTGCAACGAAACTGCTAACCAGTGCACGAGCGGAAAGCACTCACGTCGAGGCCGGCGTCCTTCCATTTCGCTGGAAGATTGCCCTGGTGGCCCTCCGGGGGGCGTTAGCGGACCTCAAGCGCACATCAGGAGGTAACGACTCGGTAACAATGAGAACAACCAGAGAGATATGCGTCGAATTCGTTGGATCATCCCTATCACTTCTGGAACGCCAGATCCGCCCAGATCAACGCAAACCTGTCCCAGGCGATCCGGGAGGATTCCCTAAAGTCACTCGTTCAGGCTAAAATCAACTGGTGGAGCAGTGATACTCGAATTACACTTGGATCTACACCGACGGATACAGGAAGGATGTCGAGGTGGACGCCGGCATTCGCTACGGCGGGACAGGCTCAACTCTCCGCCTCCCGTCAGAGTGCTCGATCTTTTCTGCCGAAGTCGCAGCCATCGCCCTGGCCCCGTCTCGAAAGCCAGAAGACACAGCACGATCTTCACCGATTTCCTTCCGGTATTCCGCGTGATTGAGAACGGACAGTCTCGACGATGGCCTTTGTCCAGGCCACCGAGATGAACGCTACTCACTCACCACACTATGCTGAATCCCAGAGCATTGCAACATACAGGGGAACACTGAGGCAGACCATCTGGCAGCGCTAAGTCGGAGAGCGAGGAGGACCCTAACCTAAGAAGTGCCAGCTGTGGACATCCTTAACAATAACTTCATCGACCACTGGCAGGCGTCCCAGGAACATCTACCGAAAATTAAGGGGATACTCGTAAAATGGGACGACCGGCCGGACTGGAAGGAACAGTCCGTGTCTTGATTACGAACCGGACACACGAAAACCACGCACGCCCACACAACTTCGAATGTGTAGCAACCCCTATTTGCACGACATGTGAGACCAGAACAACACATCCTCTCAAATTGCCTCGAGCTCCAGGACCTCCGGGCATGAACGACATCCCGTCCTCAATTCATGAAACCCTGGCCAATGACCACGTAAGGAAAGGAATCAACCTAAACTGCCTTCAAGACGCCTGTTTCTTCATCTACATCTAATCAGGAACCCATCACGACTGCACCAGCAATGGGCCCTCTGCCACACCTCCCGGGATGGAGAGGCCGGCCGTAACCCCAACGACCTTTCATCAGTACCTTACAAACACCAACAACGGGACCTGATGGAGTCCCACGCGGGCCCTTAGCCGCACTCCTTCGACCTATGGGAAGGATTCCCGCGACCTTCCGGACCAATGCGCACCTAGCCAACCATGGCAACAAAATAAAGTAGAATTAAAACAATTGAAGTGTAAACATGAAATGCAACATAAAAATTTTTAAGGGCCAATGACCCATCGAAGTTAAAGCTCCAATAAATAATACAATACTTTCGAGGTTACTTGGAAGGTTGCAATTTTCGACTGGTCACTGATTCGTCAACGATTACATGGATAGTGAAGACTAAATGGAAAACCAGTTCACGTGTGAGTCGTTCGGGTTTAGAATTGCAACTCTACTACATATCTATTAAGTACCGGAAAGGCAAGGGCAATATCATGCCGGATGCGTTAAATCGGGCCATAGCAGCCGTTTCAGCTTTGTCCACCTCAGACTGGTACTGTTCCATGAAGTCCAAAGTTATCCAAAATCCTGACGATTATGCCGACTTCAAAGTAGAAAACGAACAACCTTTTAAGTATGTAAACTGTAAAGGAATGTTGTTCCGTGCGGCTCGTGGTTCAGTTGGAAACTCGTCCCAGCGCCCGAGTTCTGTCAAAATTTGATCCAACGTACTCACACAACTTTTGCTTCACGTGGGATACGATAGAACGATCCACAAAGTGCAGCTTCGATATTACTGGCCTCATATGGTATTGGAAATACGAAAGTTTGTTCGAGAATCTAATACCTGCAAGGAAATGAAAGGAAATTGTAGTTAAAAATTTGGCAAAGGGCATTCGACACCAATATAACTTGCGACATCGCAAGTTCGCAAAACCCTTCGGTGACGGTCAAATCTTGTGCCGTCGGTACATGAAGTTGTCGAATGCATTGGAGTCTTACAATGCTAAACCTGGATCACATCAGTTACCGGCTAAAATTGTCTTCAAAAAGGGTGCTTCCTCTTGCGAGCTGGTGGATTTGGCTCTGGGAAAAACTTTGAAGTTTGACCAGCATATCTCCTCAAACCAGCGTAAAAAAATCCGGTGGACTAGGAGTTTCATTTGTTTTGATGATGATTCACTCGTAAATTTAGATGGATGAAATCGGCATCAATTTTGACATTTTCCCGGATATTCGCACCAAAGATATTGCATCAGTAAGGTGTAGCCCGATTCGAATCAGGCGTGTGTGCGTGGAAGGGTGAGTGTGGTAAAATATATATACCGTGTCTTCGATCTCGGATGGTTGGATAAAATTTTATTTCGCGTAATTTTGTGCTTCCGGTTAAAATTCGAGTAATTCGCGAAAGACATTCTTTGGTTCCGCTTAAACATTTGTTTACAACGTACGAAGCAATTTGAGGCAAAAAGGCACGAATATAAAAGCGTTTTGCCCGAAATGAACGAAATGATGACGTGATAAGCAATATTATATGTGTGAAGGTATGAGTGTAGAATCGAACAGAGCGAATGAATGCTTATATGAGTGGTGAGGTAAAATTTTCTGCGGTTCATTCATTGGTTACAACTGTAAAACGGGTGCAAATCTGATTCAGGGTCGCCATCTGTATCTCGAACGGCTCTTCATTCGTTTTCGTCTGCTCGAACTGCGCCTTCTTTTTCTGAAACATATAATGCACCCAATATGTTGCTTTTGCCGTTCCTCTAGCTCTAGCACTCTCACCTTTGCTTCGGCGCTAGACACGACCAAGCGAGAGTTTACCGTAAATCTATTAGATTCGCCGGTTCTATTTCCGATAGCGAGTCTTCAGCTGATTAGTGGTCTACTCCTTGGCCTTCTCTTAGCAGGCTTCACCTTTTCAATACCATACCGAAGAATGCCCCTCGCAAGGGTCGCCAGAGGCGTTATCGTCAATTGGCAAAGAAGCGTATGAATTTTCTGGAGTGAACGAAAAGGCTCTTCTGTTAAAGACCGTCTGGAGGAAGTTTATCCGCGCGCAGTTTTATTCGTTGGGGATGTGGCAATGCATGCAGATTTTGGCCACAGTAAGCACCTTTTTTCAGCAGTGTTTCTGTAATGTAGACGCGATACTTTATCGTAAAGAAACTACGGCACGGGACATTCTTCGGCAGGCGGGAGAAACTGTTTCGGATCATCAACTGGTATTGCACGTGCTATTTCAGAATTCTCAGCTTACTAAAAGTTGACCGTTACATGCTAACCTCGAGCCTCGAGAGAGTCGTGCTCCTGTTGTTCTCCGTCGATCTACCCGTATCCGTCGAATGTCTTTTAGATACAACCTAGACTTTTACAGATAAAAGAGGAAGATGTTGGACCCGTAGAGTTAACTGCTATACACAGCGCTGCATACGACGTCGTCACCTTTGAGAGCTGTAGTGTCGTCTAAGTCAAAACTAAGAATACTCCATTCTATTAAACGACTAGCTCATATCACGTCACTTTTACATTTTGATTGGAAAAACTTTTGCATGTAGTTCTTCCCTCGACATAATACTGTACCTTGATGTTGTCCTGAGGCTTTTCCACCAAAGCAGTATTTTAGTAATTATATCACAGAAACTTGGGATACGATTATTTTCTTTTAAGTTAAGCTACGTTGAGATCAATGTTAGTACTTAATTTGGCGACCTTTATTATCCACCGCCATGGTCAAATAATATACAATGTGGATTTAGTGCCCAATTTCCTCTAGTGGCAACCTTCTTTTATTGCCATATTTTAAATTAGATTCACGCTAGCACTCATTAACACAAATTGCTTATTCTTTCATATACACTCGCAATCTATAATTCCAAACGTACAAACGTGGCCGTCGCGATAACACAAACCTGGTCACAAATACTAACGCCCCCGAACCCATAAACATTCAGACACCCCGGTTATTAAGTGAACATTTTTACCTAAAAATTTACAAACGCGGTCTCAAGCATCAACCCACCGCTCGCGCAATCAAGAATCGGTCACGTTCGGAAGTTTCTGCCCTTGCTCCTAGCAGCCCAAATTCATGCTTTCAGTTGGACCAATAGAAATAAAAACTAGATAAAACGTCCACTCGTGATCATTGAAGAACATGCGAATGGCCACGCGCTTATTAAAATAATGTGTCCACGCGAAGTTACATACACACTAGCACATGCGACAAAAACGTCAACATACAATCGCTCGAGTCCTTCGCGGTCATCCACGCACAACCACACCCACGATCTCGTAAATTGGATAACACCACGCTGACTAAGTGAACGGTTTAACACTTATAAATTAACAAAAGCGATCTCAAGAGTGAACCTCCAAATGCCCGTGTTCGCCCGATCATGAATCGATTTCGTCCGGAAACCCCTATTCTCGGCCCTAGCAGCCTAAGTCCAGTGCCTTCAGGTGGACCAATCAAAAAGATTATGCTTATATCCACTAAACTACACGTTTCATGGCGACATAAAAATCGAATTTATATTTACGAAGTCACATACACGCGACAAACAAACATACAAATGCTTGAGCCCTTCGCGATCATCCACGCAACCTACACCCGTGCTCTCGCAGACATGATAACATCCCGGTGACAATGTGAACGTCTCAGCACTTATAAACGTTCAAACGCGGTCTCAAGCGTAAACCTACAGTCCCCCGCATTCGCGCGATCATGAATCGATTACGTCCGGAAGTCTCTATCCTCGATTCCAGAAGTCTAGGTCCATGCCTTCAATTGAATCAATGAAAAAGAAAGGTCTCATATCCACTGGATAACATGGCGACATGACCGGGAACTCTAGTGATATGGAGTAACTCACTCGCTGTCAGAATGTGATCCGTACACCGAAAATTAAATACCAGAATGACGGTCCGCGTGGCTATCCAAGAACACACGCGAATATGTGAATGGTCACAGGGCTACAAAATCGAATTTATTCACGCGAGCACACGCGACAAACACGTTAACATACGAATGCTTAAGCCATTCGCGATCATCCACGCACACCTATGCCCGTTATCGCGGATACTTGATAACACTCCGGTAACAATATGAACGTTCTTGTGCTTAGGAAGTTACAAACGCGGTCTCAAATGCGAACCAGCAAACGCGCGCGATCATGAATCGGTCACGTCCGGAAATCTTTACCCTCCATTCTAGAAACTTAGGCCCATACATTCAGTTGAACGAATCGAAAAATAAAGCTCATATTCACTAGACAACACGTTCCATGGCGACATGACTGGGAACTCTAGCGATATGGAAGAGACAAAGTGGGCTCTAAAATCTGAACCGTACACGAAAAATTAAGCATCAGATTCACGGTCCGCGCGCGATCATTCTAGAACACACGCAATCGGACATGTTAACGTACAAATGCTCGAGCCGTTCGCGATGATACACGCGATCGCGAAGTCCCTACACCCGACCATGTCTGAACCATACAATAAATATCACATTCAGAACCACTGCCTGCTACAATTGACGTTACAAATCAGTGTTTTACTGTATCGATTTTGTTGGCTATTTTCGGCATATTTGAGACTAAGAGAAACGAAAGCAATGAAATTGAAAGACGGATAGGTATTCTAGAGCGAATCAGTTATAAACTTAGAACGGAAAACTAGAACTAGGCAGGCTCATATGGGCATGATCGAAAGGAAATCTAAGTTTATAACTGATTCGCTCTAGAATACCTATCCGTCTTTCAATTTCATTGCTTTCGTTTCTCTTAGTCTCAAATTTGCCGAAAATAGCCAACAAAATCGATACAGTAGAATCTTGCGGCAATTAAAACATAGTAACATATAAACTAGTTGGTAAAAAAGTAGATAAAAAATCGATTTCTGCTAGCTGAGCTGTGTCATTAATTGCTATCAGCCAGCCGTGTGTGCGGAACGAAAAAATAAATAAGTAGTTCAATCACAATAGGATCGGTGCGACACCGATAGCTTGGTGTCGATTGAATGCATACGTCACGGCTTGATGCTAGCAGAAAGGGAGAAGAATGATCGCATGGTCGTTATAGGCGAGGATTTGTGAAGAATTTTTTGCCGGCGTCTGCGGTAAAACATGATGATGAGTTATGTTCTACCATAGACCATGCGGTAGACTTGGGTGAAACGCCCAACTCCTACTCTGCAGAAGGCAAAAAATTCTTCACATTTCCTTTCGATCATGCCCATATGAGCCTGCCTAGTTCTAGTTTTCCGTTCTAAGTTTATAACTGATTCGCTCTAGAATACCTATCCGTCTTTCAATTTCATTGCTTTCGTTTCTCTTAGTCTCAAATTTGCCGAAAATAGCCAACAAAATCGATACAGTAGAACCTTGCGGCAATTAAAACATAGTAACAAATCAGTGTTTTAGTGGGCGCCATTGTCTGTTTCGTCTGCAATTGTAGTGTGTGATTCTGACGGGGAGCCATTCCGAGAACCTAGCTCTACAGCTCCAGTAAGACAACTCTCGACAAAAAAAATCATTATTATTCTTGTCAGTTTAATGTATAACCTTTCGAACGAGTGCTTGTTTGTCAAAATCAGTGTAAAAATACCATCGCACGCGTTCGCTAAACTAAAACGACTTACTTGACCCCACTCTGCTCTAATGACTATTCGTGTTAAGTGTTTCCGAAATAAAGTGTTAAGGAAATGCTTTCGATTCTCCAGACGCTCTTTTCAGCATTCAGCATTGTAGTATTACAGCCATCCCATTGACTATCCCAACATGCACTTATCACATCTGGCCTTATTGCTACAATGGCCCATTTGTTATTTAGTGCAATGCATGTCGCACGCTACAAATGGCCGAACATGTGGACAAACGTTGTTAAACAAAACGTAATTAGGCAAAGTAATCTCATCAAAAGGTAACGGATACGAGTTTGACGTGCTTCAGCGGATGAATGTGAAACAAACTCAAATCGGTGACCACACCGTCAATCTCAACGTTGTGAACGGGCATGTAGATGCGGTAATTCTTCATAAAATGCTTGTCACCAGTAATTTCATGTGCTTGCTTCACAAAAGCTATTACAATTCTGAACTGATCGGGTTGCACTTTCGAGATACCTTTAACGGGGAGTCGGAGTCTTCGATGACAAATCATGTTAAACATTCATTTTACCATCAGATGGGTCTTTTCCAGGAGAGTTCATTTATGCACGGGTCTAGAGCTCGACGCAAAGTGGAAGCTTTCAGCATAGGCAGACAGATATACGAAATTAAAAGACGAATCATGGGATAGTAAAGCAGAAAGGTAGTCCACCTATCCTTACTCGATGTATGGCGGAGTGCTACTGGTTTTCTTAGAAGGTGACAAAAAGAATGTGCAAATAACCTTTAACAGCAACAAATCACCAAAGCATCTTTGTTTTACAAGCTTGTGTAAAAAATATGTAACTTAATGTCTGGGACATGTACTGACAGTACTGGGACTGTTAATTCAAATCTAATCACATGCACCACAATCAACAATCCACCAGCAAAATCAAAGCTTCTAAAAAGTGTCTCCTCAGTATATTAGCCTTGATGTACAGTCTTCCGAATTGTGGCTGTGTTCGCTGTCTTCAAACACATAGCGTCAACTGATTTCTCGAATCTACGGGGTGCGCCATCTCGATGTATCCTATTTTAACATTGAACAACTCCGCCATTTTCCAGCCGATTTTGACAGATAAACACAATTCTTGAACGTCATTTAGTGCCATTTTAGCTATGAGTCTGTTTGGGCCGAAGTGTGCTCCAAAACAATCATTGGTCCTTATTTTTCTCAAAGAGAGAGAGAGAGAGAGAGAGAGAGAGAGAGAGAGAGACCATCGACGGCGCACGCTACCGTTGGATTTTGGCGAACTTGTTGTCCACAATGCAGAAAAAAGGTCTGAAAAACTTCTATTTTCAACAAGACGGGGCACCTTGCCACACCGCAGCCGCTACAATCAAGTTTGGAGCTCCGGAAAGCTGTTCGTGTCGCAAGACAGGAACAGCAGGCATATGTTGAGAGGGTGGAATGTCGGGAGAGGCCCGACAGAGAAACCCAGACAGTGGCCTCCAATAGGGAGGAAAGAGAGAAGGTTAATAGAGGTTCACAGACAGTGGCCTTTACCTTCTATGGAGCAGCCACGTCGATCGGAGCGGCGACCGAGTTCCCCTCGAAGGGAAAGGGAAAGGGCAATCGCAAGACGGCATCGAATGCGAAGCGCCCTAGGAAGTCGCCAGGAGAGGGTGCCAAAACCGACACCACTCGGCGTGCAACCGTCAAGGTCAAACGCCGCCTGGGTGAGGTAAGCGAGGGCGAGAGTGACCTCGCTGTTGAGAGCGATGGTACCAGCAACCCGGCACGACCGGGGCAGGGGGGCTCAAACCCCTGGACGCTGGTTACCAAGAAAAAGCCGGCACCGAAACCGGAGGTACCGCGGCCTGCGAGGAAGGCCAAGGACAGAGGCGAAGCCTTGTGGTTAAAAACCGACAAGGACAAATACGCCGATGTCCTTAAATCGATGAAAGCGGCCGAAAGCCTCTCGGCCCTTGGGCAGGATGTGCGTAGCGTAAGACGCACCAACACGGGAGAGATGCTCCTGGTGTTGAAGCGAGGCGCACAATCAAGTGCAATATACAAGGCCTTGACCCAAGAGGTCCTTGGTGAGGGCGCCCAAATCAGGTCGCTAGGTGCGGAAACAACTCTCCAGTGCAAACACTTGGACGAGTTCGCGACCGCAGAAGACGTCGCCGCAGCCGTCAAGGAGCAATGCGGCGTCACAATCGAGCGGGCCTCTGTGCGATTGAGGGACGGACCCTCTGGCACCCAAGTAGCCTACCTCAGGCTACTGAATGCGGATGCCAAAAAGGTAACCGAGAAAGGGAAGCTGAAGATCGGCTGGTCGGTATGCCCTATTAGTATACCCCAGCCGCCTTCAGTGGACAGGTGCTATCGGTGCCTAGAATCCGGCCATAAAGCTTACGAATGCAAAGGCCTAGACAGGAGTAAGCTATGTCGTCGATGCGGCGAGGAGGGGCATAAAGAGCGGGGGTGCACTAAGGCATATAAGTGCCTTATCTGCACCTCTAAGAAGCAAGCCCATAAACATGCTATGGGCGGACCTTCGTGTCCCTTCGGCGAGTTAAATAAGAAGAAGCCGTGAGAGTCACACAGCTAAATCTTAACCATTGTGCAGCAGCCCAACAGCTGCTGTGGCAGTCGGTCTCGGAGTCGAGGACAGATGTCGCCCTATTATCAGACCCGTACAGCATCCCTGCCGGCAACGGCAATTGGGTGTCGGACGGGTCTGGAATGGTGGCAATCTGTACAACGGGAAGGTTCCCGGTTCAAGAGGTAATACACCCCTCCGCCGAGGGTGTGGCGATTGCCAAGATCAATGGTGTGTTCTATTGCAGCTGCTACGCCCCACCAAGGTGGCCAATAGAACAGTTCTACCAGATGATCGACAGGCTCTCGTCGGACCTCGTGGGCCGGAAACCGGTAGTAATAGCGGGAGACTTCAACGCTTGGGCAGTGGAGTGGGGCAGCCGCTGTACAAATAGCAGGGGTCAAGCGCTAATGGAAGCGTTTGCGAAACTCGATACTGTGCTAGCTAATGATGGCTCCGCTAGTACATTCCGTAGAAACGGAGTGGAGGCGTGGATTGATTTGACCTTTGCCAGCCCGAGTCTGGCTCCAGGCATGGAATGGAGGGTAGACGAAGGCTACACCCATAGTGATCATTTAGCAATCCGCTTTAAGATCAACTATGGTGTGCAGCATCCGAGGGCGGGAGATCCCTGTCAGGTACGCGGGTGGAAGTCCAATCACTTCGACAGCGAAGCTTTCACCGCGGCCCTGGGACTGGAGGCCAACACCGACAGTCTAAGCGGGGATGCGCTGGTAGCTGTTCTATCACGCGCGTGCGACGCCACTATGCCGAGAAAAACACTGCCAAGAAACGGTAGATGCCCGGTATACTGGTGGAGTGCCGAGATTGCAGCTCTACGGTCAGCCTGTCTCAGAGCTAGACGTAGGATGCAAAGAGCTCGCACCGAGGATGCAAGAGAGAACCGCCGTGAAGTGTTTCGAGCTGCGAAATTAGCCCTTAACAAGGCTATTAAAAGCAGCAAGAGAGCGTGTTTCGACAACCTGTGTGAGAGTGCCAACGCGAATCCGTGGGGTGACGCCTACCGGATTGTGATGGCCAAGACCAAAGGGGGCTCCTCACCCCCAGAACGGTCTCCGGACCGGTTGGCAACGATTATCGAAGTACTCTTCCCGTCTCGAGCCACAAGCCCCTGGCCACCTGCACTACGAGACAGTGCGGGCACGGTCGAAATGGTGGCTCCAGTGACGAACGAAGAACTACTCGCAGTGGCTAAATCCCTAGCAATGAACAAAGCTCCAGGGCCGGATGGAGTCCCGAACAACGCTCTCAAGGCAGCGATCATAGCGAACCCGAACATGTTCAGGCTAGCTATGCAGAGATGCCTTGACGAGTGCCGTTTCCCCGATAGATGGAAAAGGCAGAAACTGGTGCTGTTGCCGAAGCCCGGGAAGCCGCCAGGCGACCCATCGGCGTACAGACCAATCTGTCTGATAGACACGACTGGCAAACTGCTTGAGAGGATCATCCTCAACAGGCTCACCCCGTACGCGGAAGGTACGGACGGTCTGTCAAGCAACCAGTTTGGCTTTCGGAAGGGTAAGTCCACAGTGGACGCTCTCAACTCAGTGATAAATACTGCCGAGATAGCGATCCAACGAAAAAGGCGAGGTATTCGATACTGTGCGTTAGTGACACTTGACGTGAAGAATGCATTCAACAGCGCAAGCTGGGATGCCATCGCGCTCTCGTTACACCGGCTTAGCCTACCGGTGGGTCTGTACCGGATCCTGGAAAGTTACTTCCAAAACCGCGTACTGCTATACGAGACCGATGCCGGTCAGAAAAGGGTTCCGATTACCGCCGGAGTCCCGCAGGGCTCGATCCTAGGCCCGGTGCTATGGAACCTCATGTATGACGGGGTTCTGAGACTGAAGTTCCCTCCTGGGGTCAAGATCGTCGGCTTTGCCGACGACGTAACCTTGGAGGTCTACGGGGAGTCAATTCCTGAGGTAGAACTAACCGCAGAACACGCGATTAGCACGGTGGAGGAATGGATGAGCGCGAGAGGCCTGGAGCTCGCTCATCATAAGACGGAGGTAGTTATCGTCAACAACCGCAAGTCGGCACAACATGCAGTTATCAATGTGGGAGAAGTCGCGATCACTTCACAGCGAAGTCTGAAGTCTCTCGGAGTCATTATAGACGACAAGCTGACCTTCGGCAGCCATGTCGACTATACGTGCAAGAGAGCGTCGACTGCTGTTGCGGCACTATCGAGAATGATGTCCAACAGCTCAAAGGTGTGCGCCAGTAGACGTAGGTTACTGGCAGGCGTTGCCGTATCTATCCTCAGGTACGGCGGCCCGTCATGGTCAAGAGCACTGAGGGTAACCAGTTACCTACAGAAACTGGAGAGCACCTACCGCGTGATGTGCCTCAGAGTGATATCTGCCTACCGCACGGTATCACACGATGCATCCTGCGTGATAGCGAGCATGATGCCAGTCGGGCTGGTCATTCGGGAAGATGAGGAGTGCTTTGAGCTACGTGGAAATAGGGGAGCCCGCGAGCGCACCAGGGTGACCTCGGTCGCCAGATGGCAGCGTGAGTGGGACAACTCCTCGAAAGGTAGGTGGACCCACCGGCTGATACCTAGCATATCGAGCTGGGTGGGAAGACCCCATGGGGAAGTTCACTTCCACCTGACACAATTCCTGTCAGGCCATGGCTGTTTCCGTCAGTACCTCCACAGGTTCGGACACGCGGAGGTCCCAGTCTGCCCGGACTGCCCAGGTGTAGATGAAACTGCCGAGCACATACTGTTCGTATGTCATCGGTTCGACGTCGAAAGAAGAGCAATGCTTGACGTCTGTGGCTGGGACACAACCCCGGATACCCTTATTCAGCGGATGTGTCAAACGGTGGAGAAGTGGAACGCAGTCTCGGCTGCTACCATCCAGATTGCCAGTAGGCTACAGGTAATCTGGCGAACCGAGCAACAGACGGCGGGCACGGCTAACTAGTGATTGGTTAGTTGGAGCGAAAAAGGCCAAGCGCAAAATAAGAGAGTGAATGGTCTGTTCATGCCGAGGTAGGTTGGCGCAGCGAATGGCAACCGCGTAAGGGGTAAACCCAGCCACCCCGAAGCAAGACAGAAGAGTGAGTGTATAGGCGTATAAGTGGACTGCCTCATGCCAAGACGGGAGGGTCGTAGCGTAGTATGTTGGAACTAAGCTATCGATGCCTCATGGCGTGGCAGAGGAGTGAAAGGGTGAGCATCCAAGTCAGTCTCACACTGCATGTTAAGGGTGAGCATAAAAGTCAGCCTCACAGGTTGGTAGCAAGCAAGGAATGAAAAAGGTGAGCACAAAAGTCAGCCTCGCATGGTATGTCAGAAGTGGGGCCTAAGAAAAATGTCCCACATGGGATGCCAGAGGGAGCGACAAAGGTACAATAGAGTGGCACGATTGAGAGTGAATCAGGTGATAGGGTGAGCACCCAAGTCAGCCTCACATGTATGGGTAGGGCGAGCACAAAAGTAAGCCTAGCAAGGAATGAGTAAGGTGAGCACACAAGTCAGCCTCGCATGGAACGTAAAAGGTGAGCACAAAAGTCAGCCTCATGTGGGAGTGTTTGAGAGCGAGTCAAAGTGTGATTGAGAGAGCACCCAAGTAAGCCTCATACAGGATGTATGATCGCGCGAGTGAGAGTGAATGAGTACACTTAGTACAGCCATCCCCCCAGAAGTAATACCGAGAGGTAGTTCCTGGGAGGAATGATGGCGGAGCCCAATGGAGTTTAGTCGGTATTAATGGCTGGTCACCATTCGAGTCCGACACGCCCCCAGTGCACCCCGTGTGGTAGATTGGACCCTACCGTTAGCACGTGTACTGGGCTAGGACATAAAGGTCTTCTCCATTGTAAAAAAAAAAAAAAAAAAAACAATCAAGTTCTTGCAGAGCAAATTCTCAGGACGCGTTGTCTCAAAAATGGTAATTTAGAATGGCCACCTCATTCTCCGGATTTAACGGTACCAGACTTTTTTCTGTGGGGTTACTTGAAAATTAGAGTTTATTCTAGCAAACCTGAGAACCATGACGATCTCAAAGCTAATATACGAACTGAAATTGCTGCGATTAGGCCCGAAATGCTGCCCAATGTCATACAAAATGCCGGCTAAAGAGCTCCATTTTGTATATCAAATCGGGGTGGTCATTTAATCGACGTTGTATTCTAAACCTAGTTCATATTAAACGGCATAAAATAACCCAAAAAAACTTGTTTTCTTGTGAAAATCGGCTGAAAAATGGCGGAGTTGTTCAATGTTGAAAAAGGATACATCCAATTGGGGCACCCTGTACAGTTCCAGATTTGCGACTGTAATTAACTAGAAGTGAGTCACAAAACAAGTTTTAATCGAATCTTTAATAATTGGGTTTTCCGGTTTGACACACACACAGTCGAATGATTACAATTTTTCAAATTAACAATACACTAGACATACAATAAATAAACAATTTCAGAGAGATAATTCATGTGAAGTTTGCTCAAAATTTCTAAATTAAATCATTTCAAATCAATCTTATCAAATCCAAACAGAAAATAAACTAAAAAACTATGGCTAAACTTTTTCCTTCAAACGTCACAGATTTAGATTCGAAATATTGGCAACACAGTCGAAATCCATGATGGCGAGTTTCGAGTAAACACCGTCGGGCAAAAGAACGAAACCTTTTGCTTCGCCTCGGCTGCACGCGCACGAACAACAGTATTGTAACCCAGCTCGCTCGTATTGCGTGTAAAACCAATCCATCGATTTCGTTTCATTCGTCAACACGGGAACTTATTTTCGGAACATGCACCAATTGAACCTTCTCCGACTTCCAGTCCAGTTCCAAAACAAACAGCACGCTCGAACGAAGTTTCGCATTTCCTTTGTCTCCCCATCCCTCTTCCGATTTAGGTCAGCGCTAATACAATGTAGGTCTGCTCACAGTGCTCATTGTATTTTGAAGGTCTTCCGTTTGTGCGGAATCGTATTTTGCGTGCACAGACAAAAATAATAATGCACAAGGGTTGAACCCCCCCCTTTGCCTTTGGCATGACTCGACGATGCAAGCGTACCTAGTTGGTAACTTGTGCATCAATGCAACGGAAAGGGAAAGTAAAAGCAAAATGACGGAATCGAAGCGAAACTAATCCGACTGCAGTGCGGCGCATTTTGCGGGGCACACTGTGTTTATTCGCAGATAGCAGCGCGGCGCACGCTTCGACCTGTCAAGATAGTGCGCGCGGGTGTCATTGTGCGATACGCTTTGGAATCATCATAGCCTACCCGCACCTCGAACCAAGTTACTTTCCGAGAAGAGAAAAAAAAATGTTTGCGAATATTTATTTATTTGCACCTCCCGAAACGGCACATGTTTGAGGCAATGAACTTGAAAACGTCGTCTGTGTACACTGCAGCAAAATCATTGCAAATCACCGTTACCAATACTAGCTGCTTTTTGGCGGAATGGACTAGAAAAAAAAATCTGCGGAGCTTCCCTTATCACTCGCAGTAAATTCCACAATTCGCACAAACACGAGCTAAATTGATATGGTGGGAAGCGTGGAGACGCATGGTCTATTCTGAGGCCGGACCGGGTGAGTAAGTCACATGCGCGCTCGCTGCACATGCGAAATGATTTCGGCTCTTCCACCTCCTGCTGTAGTGTCCTTTCTAGCTTCCTACCCGTCTTCCGGTCGTCGGCGTCGGCGAATTCGTGCGATGTTGTAATCGGTTTGAATTGATGGTGTTGATTCTATATATGGTGTTTATTATTGTTTTGTGCTCGTTCTCGCGTTCGGGGGCGTGTTTACTTTCCAATTAGAAGATTGTTCGTGGCGCGATGCGCTCAAATGGTGGTCAGTGAACTGATGGTGGTTACGTCAGGATGGTAAGGAATGGTCCAACAGATGTATCCCAAATACATACGTTTTAATCGGCGGAATTAGTGTTTGGTAATTCGGGAGTGATTTTGTTATTCCATTTTAAACTACGAACCGCAAATCTGATGAAATTTTCTGTACCCGTTCAAGACGATTAATGTGGATAGTGTGATGCGGTGCCCAAATAATAACTCCATATTCCAGAATACTGCGTACCAGTGCGATGTACAGAGATTTTAGACAGTAAACATAATTGAAATCAAGAGTGCTGCGTTTGATGAGTCCAAGTACAACGTGGAATTTAGCTATGACGAAAGAAACATGTGCGGTAATTTCTTACAAAATTCCAAACTTTTTGAGCGACTTAGTGGAATGTCGAAATTAATCCTGCTAAGACAGAATCTAATGGACGATTCACTCGTGCGAAAGTGATTATGCTGCATTGCAGAATGTTCACACTCTTTCCGTTTCTGTCACACCACTCCATGAGCCTTTCGAGGTCCATACATTTTAAGATTATCTGCATATATGACTTTAGAAGACGACAATTCGTTGCGGAGATCGTTCACAAAGAGCACAAAACGAAGAGGTCCCAGATGATTTCCTTGGGGATCGCCCGATGTAATGTGTGGAATGAGCTCCAAGTCGCACAGAAGCACTACGATTTGAATGGTACGATGAGATCCAATTTGTCAAACAATCCGGAAATCCATTGCGCCTCAGTTTTTCCACAGCAATTTGATGAGGAGCACGACCGAAAGCTTTCGAAAAATCTACATACACGTATCGATTTTTGGCCGTTTTCCCACTTTTTCAATCAGCGTCAACACTTAGTTCGTCAGATTAATAGTTGTTGAGTGCTTTCTTAAAAAACTATTCTGGTCCGAACTAATGATGTATTTTACTGCGGTATAGATACATACCATCCAACACCATACTATCGAAGATTTTTGGGAGGCAGCTTAGAATTGAAATTCCTCTATAATTTGTGACATCACGTACGTTACCGGTTTTGTGGATTGGTGTAATCAAAGCCTCTTTCCAGTTCGTGGGAAAACTATTCTCAGCAAGAGAACGACAGAAAAGTATAGACCCCGATAGATCCATTGATAAAGAATATTCCTTGATAAGCGATGGTTGGAGCCCGTCCGGCCTCGGTCCCTTCGAACTGTCAATATGTCCTGACATATACGTCAGGTTCGTAGAACGATGTTGCAGGCAAATTCAAAGTGGACATCGGCAAACTACTCAAATATGATTCAGACAAAAATGGTGAGTTATCACTTAGCACGTTTTAAAAGAATGACGAGAAGAAATTTGTTGACAGTCTGCGCGTGTCGTTGATGTCCTGTCTTGATAATTGACACTGTCAGGGGTTTCCGCCAAAGGACATCTTGTTCTGAAGGTAAAGCCAAAATTGCTTAGAATCGTCCTTAATGCTGTACTTTATTGGGGAAACATACTAGTGAAAGTAAGTTG
The DNA here is from genome assembly GCF_030247195.1 of Topomyia yanbarensis. Classification (NCBI taxonomy): domain Eukaryota; kingdom Metazoa; phylum Arthropoda; class Insecta; order Diptera; family Culicidae; genus Topomyia; species Topomyia yanbarensis. The sequence continues at coordinate 79,426,020 of NC_080672.1, forward strand.
CGTCCAGGAATTCCTAATTCCGCAGAAACGATTTGTCGGCTTCACTTCTTGTTTTGAAGAATCGTTTACGATATAAAACTTGTGTCAATATCACTATTCGCAAGTATACATGCACGAGGCATTTCACGTAGATTTGTTGTGCCATTTTCGTTGTAAGCGGGGTTGTCTTTCTCTAATGTATTGTAATGTATAATTCGTAAGTCCTTTGAACTTTGAACGATAATGTATTGTTTCTTCTTTTGCTTTGTTTTGACAATCTTGATCACAGTACAAGGGAATATGCAACTACGTTCACGACCCGCGCGAATATATGCAAGCTCACGCGAATATACAAACAAATTTATATACTCGAAGTTAAATACACGCTAACACACGCGACCTTCAAATACCCACGCGATCAAACACGTTAACATACAAATGCTCGTGCCATGAGCGATAATACAAACCTGGTCACAAAAGCGAAAGAGCGATCATCCACGTATATCTACGGTCCCGATTTCGCAGACATGAAAACACCCCGGTGACTAACTCAGCGTGTTAGCCCTTTTGAATTTATAAACGCTCGTTGCTACGTGATCATTAATTGCCAGCACTGTTTGTGATTGTTTGCTTTGTTTTTCCGCGCTACTCAAGTTTTGTTTACACAGTCGGGACTCCTACTACGCGATTAACTGGGTGCGTGAAAAAGGAATCCGCGCTGTACGATACCCATAGCTTATGGGATTTCGACTAATTGGGGCTGTGGCCGATTATTTCGTCCGTGTCAACATACTTTCTTTGGCAACGTTGTTGTACTCACTTGGGCCTACAACTTAGAGTAATAGGGTATCCAATTAGTAGAGAACTATGCCGCCAGAGGTGCTATGAAGAAAGAGTAAATAAATCGAAATTCTCGTCGTAAATTCGACTATCATCAAATGGATTGAATGTCAAATATATCAAGACCCTGATTATTTTTAAAGATGGTGTCTTCGGGGAATTTGTTAAAGAAGTGCAGAGCTACTGGACGGTAGAAAGTATAACTCGCAATTGCCCCACCAGGCGGCGCTAGTGCAAATGCAAATATTCCAATACATGTTAAAATAATTCTATATCTCAACGTCGTGATTAGATAGAGTAGTATTGTCTTCAACAAAGTTGCTCGAGAGGTCGAGGACTACCCAACGGTAACAGATTAGTTTGGAATGCTCTCACTATGCGGCGCTAGTGAGCGTTGAAGCTTTCAGCATATGGTAGATTGTGATATATCTCAAAAGTCTAATAACTTGGAAAGATGGTGGCAAAGTTCTCGAGGAGGTCAAAGGCTTCTCGAAAACGGACAGATTAAAGTGCAATGGACCCACCAGGTGGCGCTGGTGAGCATTTTTTTCCAATCACGTATCTTGAGATCATGATCATTTGGAAGGGTGGTGTCTCGTTCAGAACTCGTCCACTAGACGGCGCTAATGAGAATGAAACTTTCTTAACATTATAGATCTATTTCTAAAGTCTGATAATTTGGGAGCACGCTGTTTTTGGTAAAGTTCTCCAGGAGGACAAGTGCTGTTTTACAATGTATAGAAAAATTTCGATTTTACTCGCTAGCTGACGCTAGTGAGCACGCATTTTTCCTTTCAATTTCTGCATCTCAATATAAAGGCAGTTTAGAAGGGTTGTGTTTTCACCACAGTTGCTCAAGGGGTTGAGGACTACCCAACGGTAACATACTAGTTTGAAATACTCTCACTATGCGGCACTAGTTCTGCATGTGGTAGATAATGATATATCTTAAAAGTCTAATAACTTAAAAAGATCGTGTTTTCGGCAAAATTCTTGAGGAGATCAAAGACTACTCGATTATGCATAGATTAAACTGGAATGGACCCGCCAGGTGGCGCTAGTGAGTATTATTTTTCATATCCTGTATCTCGAGATCATGATCCGTTTACTAACGGAATGGAAGAATGAGCGTGCTGAATAAAATGTACTGAACGATTTGTTTTATTTAATATCAAGAAAAAAAGCAACATTGAAAAATTGCTCCACATACTTATTCCTATATATTTTTCTCCAAATAACTCTGAGTTTGTTACTGATATTTTAAATACGCTCTAATCAGGCGCAGTATCTCTCAATCACTCACACAAGAAGTAGCCTCAAAACAGATAAGAAGATAAATTCATCAACATATTCTCTGGCGCATGATGAGAATATTCAAAGCCAATCTACCATCATCAGACAGCTCTACCGATGAATTTCACCGAAGAAAGTCCTCTTCTAAAATGCCATGATTTTAAGATGCTTAAATTCATAAACAATTATTTTTCTCTCTAATGCCACCTAGTATCTGAAATCCACGTTAATCTTTATATCGCACATCATGAGAGCTTGACTGATAACACCATTTTCATGAATTATCAAACTTTTGACTTAATCTACTATGTTGTAGAACTTGTACTAAGCCGTGTGGTGTCCGGCGGGCTGAAATCTTTTTGCACTATTTCAGCCAAGAATAGAACCTCTGGGAACTGCTCCCATGTCGTAAGAGGCGACTAACAACATGCTAGGAGTTCCTAGGTCGAGGTATTGCTCCGTACCGAAGACTTAAGGAGTTCCTAGGTCGAGGTATTGCTCCGTACTTAACCTGGACGGACCTTAAGGTTTTACATCATAACCTTTATCCATTCTGTATTTAGTGAATCACTGACATATAGCCACCTTTTCTGATTCGCTATTCTCGATTGTGTTCCTACGTTTTAAGTTTCTTCTGGCGGTTGTATAATAGCCATAAAGGACGAGATCTAATTCTACACTAAGTAACAGCATATATTAATATACCGGCTTTTCCACGCCAAGGTTTAACTTCCCGTTTTTAAAAAAAAGTAAACTTTCATGTAGGAAATTTAGTGAATTGGCCTAAGATGGAGCTGTCGAATTGCACAAAAAGTTTTTTATGTGGCAAGCGATCTGTAGATCTGTTAAATTTTGTATTATATTTTTATTAAATCTGGAACCGTCCACCGACAAATCTATATTTACGAATACCTCCAAAAGTGACTTCTTGAGGTCTCATGAAGGCCTGACACTAGCTTTATAATACTTTTACTTTCGTAAACAGTGATAAATATCTCAACATTCCAGAACTTCACTTTGTCAGAAATTGTAGGGCCATCGGAAGCTAAATTTGGGTGTTAGTTGATGTGATGGCACGGTAAGGGAACACGTGTCTGCCGGTCGGCAAACTTTTCTTTGGACTGAGCAAACTAATTTATATGTTTGTTTATGGTTTGTTTTACCAACGGGGGAACTGATCCAAAGAGCATTCAATGTGCTTAGGGAAAACACATGGCCTTATTTGAGTGGAATAATGACTTCAATCATGTATAAAGTTTGAGAATTGACAATTCGCGAGAGGGATCGTCATGATCGTTATGTCAGCACGAATAATAAGTGTTTTGCTGTCATGTTCATTGGTTAGCTTTCAATTATGCCTTTACGCGAGTCTAAGTCTATTGATGGCATTTGGTCCTTAGACCGGCGACGACTGGGTGCTATCAACCTTCTGCCAATAGTAGCAGAATGAGAGGGTGCGAACAGATCTAGCAGAGAAAACAATACCGTAAAAATGAATAGTTGTTGGGAAATCAGCTCCAATAAGACTTTAATTTGATTAGTATCGATGATCGCGGGTCAATACGTACTGAAAATTCGCCGCGTCTGTTTTAATGAATCTAATTTCAAGTTCCGATATTGGTAACAAGCCCGTGCATCAGGTTAACGATCCTCTGTATTTCCCTATAATGTTCGATATAATCGTTCGTATACGTGTATTTCACAAACAATCCGATATGGAAAATAGGATACTTTCGTTGATTTATAACATCTTGAGCTATCATAACTCTTTGTCTGTATAACATGTTATCACTCGGTAGTTTGCAACCCAAAAAAATATATCGTGGAGAAGGTATAGCGAAATTAGTCTAAATAATGCCGCAATAAATAGTGATCCGGCCCATTACGCAGATAAGATTAGCTTTTCTAGGCAATACTCCCACGATCGGCTGTGTGGAGTTGAAATTGCTTTTGTTTAGAAAACATAGGATACTCCCGGTAGCCGGTTACCCAGAGTTTAAAAAGAACCAAAATCTAAACAGGATCTTCTTTTTCGAGCGATCGTGTTCTCGAAAACTTACTAAACTACTACCTAATAAACTATGTACAGGTCACATCGCTTGCATGGAACGAATCCTAGAACACCAACTTCGCGACACCTATGAAAGAGTCTGATGAACCTTCTATATAAGATTCCTCATTTTATTCAAACGATCGCTGGGTAAAATCAGCACCGACACTATAGAAACCACGAAAAAATACGTCGCGTGATTGAATATTATTAAGAAATATAAGCTATCCGGAGTTCAAGTTGCTTATTTTGCTAATCGTATTAATACAACAAATGATAAATTTCCCAAATTCTCGGCAGCCGGCTGCCCAGAGCAATTATTACCTGATAACGCTATTGGCACACTTACTAACAACTCTCCCATTCCCGTGATACATGTGGGGATGCAGAGGATTCCTCGGTCTCTAGTAGCAACATGTATCGGACTAACATTCCTTCCTTTCCCAGAAGATCTGCATTCGGACGTGGCCGGCGTCGGTATTGATCAGCATGCAGGGATCAGAATAGATTGTACAATGTGGTACATCATGTTATTCCCAAGCATGTTGTTCCAATGAACATTTTGCAACCTAATTTGGTTCTGGTCAATAACGGAGTAGCAACTACGGGCGATCTCTTATGCTTATGCTTATGCTTATGCTTATGTTGTAGAAGTTGTACTTTCCCTAACGATGAGTGAGTTCTGAACTAATGTGTTCAGCATAAGACAAAACTCAACCTGTCGATGAATTTTGCCAAAGATACTACCCATCCAAATTACCCTGATCCCGAGAAACAAAATTTTAAAAAAATGCTTGGTCATTAGCGCCGCCTGGCGGGTCCATTCCAATTCAGTGTGTCTATAATCGAGAAGCCCCTGATCTCCTCAAAAACTTCGCAAAAACACCATCCAAATTATCAGACTGTAGAAATAGATCTATGATCTAATAATTCAATTTTTGGTCTTATGACTTAAGTGCCAATACCTTATTTAGGACTGGTGGTATCCAACGGGGAAAAACGATCGGAAATGGTGGGTAAAGCTAAGCAATCATGTGAAAAAAATTCCCCCCAGAGGCGAGATTTGAACTCGCAACCTTTGAGACTCCGGCCCAATGCACTAACCCTTATGCTATCCCTGGGTATGGTGACATCCCAGAAAGAACATATGATTATCCCACTGGCGACGGTGATCGTACCCTGCCTGCAAAGCGAGAATCACACACAACGGCAGCTGATCACCCCAACACATTTGATCAATTTTAATTTCCCCGCTAGATACCAAGGCCCGGGTTTTTTATTATCGTCTGATGTCTAATTTTTAGTTCATAACCCATCGTACTTCTGGGGGGATTTTTTTCACATGATTACTTAGTTTCACTCACCATTTCCGATCGTTTTCCCCGTTGGATACCACCAGTCCTAAATAAGGTATTGGCACTTAAGTCAAAAGACCAAAAATTGAATTATTAGTTTAATTCGAACGGGCGGGTTCACTGGGCAAGGGACCAGAAATCGACAGTCTTCATTAGCTCTGTCACCCACCGAAGTACGATGGGTAATGAACTAAAAATTAGACATCAGACGATAATAAAAACCCGGGCCTTGGTATCTAGCGGGGAAATTATAATTGATCGAATGTGTTGGGGCCCAAGTAACAATTGAAGTTTTATAGTACGCTACAAGTACAATCTAAGTTTTATGAGTAGCTACAAACCTACCATAAAACTTAAATTGTTACTAGGGGGTGATCAGCTGCCGTTGTGTGTGATTCTCGCTTTGCAGGCAGGGTACGATCACCGTCGACAGTGGTATAATCATATGTTCTTTCTAGGATGTCACCATACCCAGGGATAGCATAAGGGTTTGTGCATTGGGCCGAAGTCTCAAAGGTTGCGAGTTCGAATCTCGCCTCTGGGGGGATTTTTTTCACATGATTGCTTAGCTTCACTCACCATTTCCGATCGTTTTTCCCCGTTGGATCCCACCAGTCCTAAATAAGATCTATGATGTTAAGAAAGTTTCATTCTCATTAGCGCCGCCTAGTGAGCGAGTTCCGAATTAATTTGTTCTCTTTAGGACAGAGCTCGACCTGCCTATGAATATTGCCAAAGACACCACCCTTCCAAATGATCATCATCTCGAGATACGTGATATGAAAAAAAAAACCTGTTTTAATCCACCTAGCGGTGCAATTGTGCCTTTCTCAAACATGAACACGAGAATTTTTGCGTTGTTTATATTCATTATAAGCTTCCAAATGTATATATTACATTTTTATTATGCACGACATGACAACTATACACAAGAATAGAAATCATTATTCGAGTTCTAAAACTTTGTAAAAGAAAAAACAGCCACATTAATATTAAATTGAAAAAAAAGGTGCGAAATCGACAAAGTCCCAAAAAGTCGATTTTCATAAAAAAAATTTTTGTCGTGGTGACATAAAATCTCGACGTTTCATGCATTTTAAAGATGTTTGGCATCAAAAATACGAATTCGACTTCTGAAATTTCATGGGGTCTCCCCTTTGAAAAATTTTTTGAGCTTATATGGGAATTTCATATGTGACCGGACGGTTTAGTCTATATTTCCGGAACCATATAAGCGATCCGTACGAAATTTTATAGACATCTGTGGGGATATTGTAGCTATCATTTGGGACTAAGTTTGTGAAAATCGGCCCATTCATTTCAGGGAAACTGATGTGAGTTCGTAAATTTTGAAAGATGGCCGCTTTTCCCGGGCTCTTCCGAAACCGTCTATGGTGGTCAATGTAGTCAACGAAAGTTTGGTTGGCCGTCGGTGACCTAGAACAGCAAATTTAAGTTGTTTGAGAGACATTTTAGCGAAATTTTTACCTTTTTTGCTTTCATCGGAGTATCCGTTTGAATCACAATTTGCTATGTGATCGCACACCGCAACCTGTAACTCCGGAACCGGAAGTTGGATCGGGATGAAAGATAATAGCCATTTACGGGGACGCAATACCTTTCATTTGAGAGCAAGTTTAGTTGAATCGGTCTTGCCATCTCCGAGAAACCGATGTGACTGTTATTCTGAATTTAGATACTTCCGCCGGGGCTTCCGGAACCGATGATGGTGGCCAATGTGGCCAAATAGACTTTGAATGGATGTTAGTGACCTAATACTACAAATCGAAGCAGTTGTGGTCATATTTTGGAAAATTTTTCACCTTTATACATTCATTGCAGAATTTATTAAAATCGACATTTTCTGCGTGTTAGTACTCATCACCCTGTAATTCCGGAACCGGAAGTCGGATCCATTAGAAATTCAATAGCAGCCTACGGGAACGCTGCACGGTTTATAAAATAAAAAAAAACATTTCTGTCAATTATTCGATTTATGTATCCTTTTCAGGTGAAGTAAGCAAAAGTTTGAGTTTTTAAAGGGGGTTTCGTTATTTTCTCAAAATGCCAAATTCTGAACAATGAACATTATTATTACTCAAAGGCTGAAATAGACGAATTTTGCGCCAACTCGAACAAATGCTGGCAGCACCCTCTCCGATTTTAATGAAACTTTCTGTACATGAGAACTTTGTCACAAAAAGCCACTTTGCATACTTCGTTTTTTCAAAAATGATCTAGACTGTTGAAAAGGGTCAAACTTTTTTAACTATTTTTTTTTCAAATGGCTATAGTCCAAAAATGACAAATCCTACAAAAAAATGTTGCAGGAGTGATTTTCACAAAATTAGTCAAATTTTTGAATAAAAATATTGAATTTTTTTTAAGTCGATTTGATTTGGACGAAATAATGCTGGATAAAAGAAGGATTAAACCCCAGTCCGACCTTCACACCTAGAATTAGCGTCGGACTTCCACACACCAGTACAATCATATCGGGTCCTACGAAGGACACTGCGTCCCTACAATATCTACCTTCAATCACTCATACAATTCATATTCTGCATGTTAATATTTTTCAGGGTAAATTTTTTTATTAAGTTAAAGTCATTTAATGGCTCATAACGAATACCACATAACAAAAAATGATAAATAGAATGCATGCCATGAACTAATTATATCAATGAAAAAAATGAAAGAAATATACTGCCCATAAAAGCATAAGAGTCCTATATTAAAAAACAGCAAGCCGAGAAAAACGCTGCTCAAGATTTACATTTTCGTTAAGCCTTATGGATGGGACAACCATGTTTTGGATTTTTTTTTCGATATGTTCTGAACGAACCTGGTAATCTTATTTGTGCATTGTGATTCATTGGTGATACAGAATACAATCCAACAGATAACTCATTTGCAATAAATATGCAATGAGATGCATAATGTTGAAATAATACGCATGCGACTGAAACAAACTGTTACTAATAAAAGAAAATGACATACCATGAATTATTAAAAAAGATCAATGAATGGAATCCAACAAACTTATGCCTAGAATAAAAGAAATAAGAAAAAATACGCATCGCGTTCAGGAAAATAATAAAAATTGTAAAATCAACAAAAATATAAACAGTATTGATTCAATTACTAAAATTAAAACAATTATTAAAAATAAAGAGAGAAGCTTTGAAATAATAGAATCCAATGATTTGAAAAAAAAAACATGCCAAAATATAATACATATTAGAATTAACAAAAATTAGTAAAAATACAATTATGAAATACATTAATAATACAATGACATATAAGTGATACTAACAAAATGGATAAAATAAATAGTAAGATTAATGAATAAAATAAAAATAAAATAAAAGAGATAGAATCAAATAAATAAAATTAAAAGAAAATTTAAATTCAATAGAATTAATAAAAGTTTATAAAATTCAAAATTCATAAAATAATAAAATTATTAAAAAGAGAAAAATTGTTAAAATAAAAAACCAATTTGGTACAAATAATAAAATGAGTTCTCAGAATTTAAAAAAAAATTAAAGAAACTTAAAAAATGGATCATCCGAATAAAATAATAGGTTTTTTTTAAAGGGGCGCTCATAGCGTAGTTAATAAATCGATCGCCTTGTACGCAGCTTGCCTAGGTTCGATTCCCAACTCCGCACATATAGCTAGAGATTTTTCTAAAGAGTTTTCTCCAACCCTAAAAAGAAACACGAAGGTAAACCCTCTATAATCGAAACAAAAAATATTTTTTAAAGCTATTAAAATCCATAAATAATCACATATAAATTATACAATTTTTATCCAGTTTTTGATACCCAGGCCGAGATACCGTCTATGAATCGTTGCCTCTAAACTCGTTCGAATCACCTGAACCACGTCCCGTTCATTACTCCGACTGTTGATCCGTTAACCTGATCCGAACCGAACGCTCATTCAACCGTATATGTTGCTACCTGAAAGAAGTCCTTCGAACGACATTGAGCGAAAGGATTCAGCCGAACGGTTGACGGTGGTAACGTACACAAATTCCAGTGCACCCAATTCCGATCCAACTTGTGCTGCACTTCATCTCTTTATGCTAGGTGGTTTATTAGTATTATTATTTACAAAGTACCTGCGAACGGTCCTAATCTCACTTCGTAAAGGCTGGGGTTCCCTTCTATTTTCCTCTTTGCTATCACGTCCCAGCGGAATTTTTGCTCCACCACCACACGGAACGCGCAGGAATGATGTGACGACCGAAACGAACGAATGACGGCGATACGTTGAACTCTTATCAGGGCGTTCAGAGAACCCCGACCTAGGGCAACAGCTTGTTGTACGCGGTATGGTGCCGCACATACATACTTACATACAGACGGACAGCCAGCCAGCCAGGATGGGCGTTCCACGACACCAGTAGCAGCGCACGGTGGAGCTTCGAACTTTGCTTTCGACGTAGGTGATGCGGTGGTTGATGAAGTGATAGCAAAAAATCTCTGCTAGTTCGCGCGGTAGCTGCAGTAGCGGAATCAGCGATTTGGTTTTGCTTGGAATGTTAACCAGAAGTTTCTAGATGTTTGGGAGCTTTTAGGTATGATTTCAGTATGTTGTAAATTAATATATTCTCGACTGTTATGGGTGCAGTGTAATTAAAACGCAAATTTTGTTTTGTTAAAAACTATTGCCTGAATTGTAATATAACATTGGGCATGCAATGAGCTCGCCAGTTTTTATTTTTCCCAACTTTAAAAACTGAACTATGCTTGCTCAAATCAGAAATCGAAGACATCAGGCCATTCCATTTTTTTTTTACATTTAACTTCTAGTTTCTAAGTCATAACTAACGAATCGCAGACAGTATACCACCAACCGTCCCGTCGAGAGCAGAATCAAAGCCTTTTTATTTTCCCTGGGCACGTACCGACAGTTATTCAATCACACCGTAGTCTGACTGAACCTGACATAGGGAGGTAGAACCGCACCCCGCTACGGTTTAGCAGGGACAGACAGGGCCACCCCGCATGGGTTTGCCGCGGGCAGATAAGGGCGATGGAAAATTGAATTTAACCTTCGCAAAAGTCGAAGGTCCAACATGCCAAACCGATTGAGGGGAGAACGTGAATGGCCGTACCCGCAAATGTTAAAGAACTTACCTGACCTGCTGCTTATGACTGGAACCTGTCGTCTTCTTGCTGGAAATCAATAAACAATGAATCATGTGGGATATCAACTTAAATCTTACTTCAATTTAAAGTTTTTGGAAAGCGCATTCGGTTCGTGTCAGATACCGAGAGTTCAATTCTAACTGAATGGAACAGATTCGTTTTAATGAGATAATTGGTATTATGGTATCTTAGGTGAAACTTAGTTGAAAATTCAAAAAGGACACAAAATCCAATAATAAGTCAAGGGGTCTGGCACTTAACCAAGGTTCCTTAGGGAGGAATATTGCATATTGCTAGACATTGGTTTGCTGGCTAAAACAAGGTTCGATTTCACTACGTCTCATTAGCAAATGGAACCTTTTCTCTTTCGGGATATCGAAAATTATAAGTAGTTTAGGTGTGTTCAAAAATAGTGTTTCCAATTTCGAATTAGCGTCAATTCTGAAGCGGCGTAGTCGAAACGCAAATTCCTTGACGTATTAAGGAAACACAGTGAGAAAATTGCAGAATTTTAGAACAAACAATAAATGTTTTGAAATATAAGAAAATATAGATCAGATGATTCCTTATTCATCTCTGTAGTGTAGATCGCAAATAATGTCATCGATTATTCGTACGACAATCATTCGATTACGCTTAAATATAAATCTTAGCTTCATCCCTAAGAATTAGAGCGCCGGTTTCAAGTTTTTGAACCCGCGTACCGGACCCGACCATCACGCGACAGTTCTCCAATTTGGAAAATTTCGCGCCCGGGTCGAAGTAGGATCGAGTCTCATTTCGAGAGCTAGTACCATTTCTTTCCGTATTGTTTGGCTTGAAATACGCGTTGATGATGTAGTATTTTTTTCTTCCGCTTTTATATCGCTTGAATTCGAGATATTTTCTGGTACTAAAACATTGTATTGTTGTACTCACTATTGAAATTTATTTTATTCAGATACACATTATTTACAGTTTTACCTATTTTATTTTAGAGGACATTCAGAAAGAATTTCTCAACGACAAAAATAGTTCTTTTATCAATGCGTTTAAACCTTGTTACTGTTGACTTTCGAAATGTTCGGTAAGGCCATCGATTTGTGAAGTAGAGCAATTGTTGATGGTGAACATGAAGCTAACGTAGCAGAGGTAACGGCTGTACAATTCCACCATCTGCATCATGTGGTTCACGTTATGTTCAAAAACATTAGTCAAACAGAATCATTTGCTTCCTAGAACACCTTGAAACACGTTGTCGAATGTATTTTATTATTTTTATTTTATTTTATTTTTTTTTTTCGATAGTATTTTATTCAGCATCCCAGCATCTATAGATAATGACACCATCGAAGTAAAGTTACATGACCTGGCACCGTGTAATAATCATTATCAAACAACACATGTCAAAATACGTAAAAGTGGATACCGTTAAAGAACTTTTTCCCCGAACTTCGCAACGACGTTCATGTCGTAAGAATGGATCCGACAAAACCTATCTACTTCTACCTGGCCATCGAATTCAAATCAGTCCAAGATGTTACATATACTCAGCGAACATTGGTCACGCATTCGGGGCAGATTGCTACGTTCAAATTCTGTGATCAGCCGCTACACTGCCGTGATACGCATAACAGTCCCATTTGCTATGGATTTCCTATACATATGGGACTGTTATGCTTATCATGGCAGTACATTACGGGAGATCTTGGGCAGGGGCTGCTAAGGAAATTCCCTGTTGTCACACAGTCGTCGTTTGCTCAACCACAACCGGTTGTTAATCCAAGGACTGCGGATCGGCCAGTAACAAACACTAATTCAACAAGGCTCGGGCCCAGTACCACCAAACCAACTACCATTACTAACAACGATTACACCAAATGTCTCCAAAGCAACAGCCAACACCACCAATAAAGAATCAAATGTCGAATAAGACGGATTTACAGTCTACTTTCTACTTCTGCCGCAGTCAGACGTACAATCGAGCCAAGTGAACAACAGGCCTCTCGATCTAGTGTGCATTGTCTCGAGAACAAAGGAAACATCGGATTATTCTTGTCATCATGAGTAAAGTTGACGAAAAAGCTCTACTCCGACCCAACGCTGCGGTCGTTGACTTTAAATTTTGTTTAAAACGACCAAGTTTTAGTGAAGTGGGATACCTTGAAGAACAACTTAAAACACGTGGTTGAAAGTGACAACGTTGGAATTAAGATTCCCGTATATGTTGAGAATGATTATATAGATGTAAGGTTATATGACCTATCGCCTCGTACCCCTCCTGAGCCAATTGAAAAATACATGTCGCAATACGGAGAAGTAGAATCCGTTACACCTGATACTTGGAGAAACTTCTTCCCGGGTACACCTAACGGCGTTTTGAAAGGCTATACCCTCCTACTTGACAATAAAACTCAAAACTCACGGAACTACAATTATGCAAACTACGCTATGCACCCATAAGGGGCAAACTCCTACGTGCAAGTATTGTAATCAGACAGCTCATCATGGACAACCGTGCGCGGAAGATGCAGAGGAAGACGCATCTCAATCGATTTCCAACTCATCTACGGCAAACCAACCCAAAACAGAGTTTTCAATACCAATGCCTGAACCACAAACGGTGGCCAAATTTGTGGCAGCAGTTGCACAGACCATAATGACAACCACAAAAGAAGCATCCAGTACCGCAAAATCAACTGTAAGCAACATTGGCAAAGGTAACAATAACAGTAACGGATATACGCTGGTCAACAAAAAGTGCAAGAAACAGGGAAAAACATCTGATCGCGGCTTCGACCTGGACGTGAAAAACAAAAAAGAATTAAATGACCCCCCAGATGCAGATTGCCAGCAAACCCCGCGAAAGAACTTCTCCGCTCGCAATAAAAAGTTGCGTGCACGAGATCCAGTATTATAATAATATTTGTTTACATTTGTAAACATATAAACGATCCACGGCTCCGTTAAGCTACCGCTATGAGCCGTGTCAAATAAACGAATTATAAAAAAATACGGATTTACAACCGCGACCCAAATAAGCACATACGACCATGAGTAACATAGTGCACAGAAAAAATTGTTCCCAAAATTGGTAAATAAAGTGCAATGAATCACGTTTTTACGTTACGAAAACAGGACCATGAACAAAAATCATTTGTTTTGAAATTATGTCCAATTTCCCATCAGTAACGCTTACATAACGCTTTTACTAGTGGAGATATTTGTTTTAGTTGTGTGAGCTTCAGTCACGTTTTCCGCAATGTCATAACCAAATCGATTTTATATACGTGAAGTAGCTCACAACATTATGAACGTTATTCATACATTTAAGGGTTGACTCCTGATTTTATTCATAGATTTAGAAACATTATTCAGAGTCCGACTATGATATATTTCATCTTGAACATGATCTGGTTTCCGTGGTTGTGAATTAGTTCACAAAACCCAAACATATTTTATCGAGAACTATTTTAAGAAACTCACAATATTATTTATAAATCCGTTCAATCATCGTGAATTAGTTCATGATTCGTAATATATTGGTCATGATATTATTCATGTATTCGTAAACTAGTTCGTGATTCCTAGTATAATATTCACGACTGACTATTCGTACTAAAATGTGCTTTAGGATGTTAAAAATGATATCCCAAGACAGGACGAAAACAATACATCAAAATAAATTATTTTTTGTGATTCAATACTTATGTTATAAATCCCATTTATCAATATCTCGATTCACCTCTTTATTGCGCCAAGCAAAATTCTCAAAATATGCCTATTTTCTCGTGCTCTACAGTGGTATAATCCCTGAAGATGGTTATTGCATTACGCCTCGGTAGTGGCGCATCGAGGAGACCAAGAGGGCTTATGGGCCTTTTGTATGTTTTGTGTTTTTTCATACTCTGCAGCTGCCCATACTCGACGTGGATTGACTTTTGCTGTGGGTCGTGCTTTATGACATTGTTCCACAGTTTAATGGCAGTGTTGGTGGACAGGCCTCCAGGGGGGGGAGGGTGATTGTGTGTCCATTTATTGGTCAAATTCCTCATCGTGCACAGGCTAATTAATTTTTTTTTTTATTTCGATTATCGAGGTTTTGACCTTAAGGTCATTCGCCTCTTCGGGTTAGAAAAATTTCTTATGAAAAGTTTCTAACCCTATGTGCGGGGTCGGGACTCGAACCCAGATGCGCTGCGTACAAGGCAATCGATATACCATCTACGCTACGCCCACCCCACATTAATTAAATTAATTTAATAAATACATAAGTAGAAACCCACTAGTTGTCGTTTTGTAATAACTGTAGTTTTAGTACTAGTCGAATGTATATCCGTGTATGTGTTCGTCTAAGTATTTGTGACAGGTGGGTCAGGGAATGGATGCAGAACTGGCGTATTTGACAGAATAGTGGCTAATACTTCCGGTATTCAATTTGTGCATTCGATTCTATTCATTCGGGAAGGTTGGATTGGATAAATTAAGGTATAATTAATTTACCGACGGACGTGAATCATCCATTCCCGGTCCGGCATAGCATGATGAAATTCCAACAGAATGCAATTGTTGTTAATTGTAAATAAACAACGTTTGCTGCATTTAGACAAGTTAAAGTAGTTTGATTGCATGTTATATGTGTTTTTCTATTCTACTCTATTAGTCTGTTTCTTTTGTACTTGTATTAGTTTGCTTTTCCATTACCCATGTATACCAAAATATTATCGGTCACTTTATACACTTCTTATCAAATTCTTTTTGCGTCTTTTTTTTCTTTATTCGGCATGTGATGATTCCCTTTATTGCTATATCTTTATATTATACTCTATCTATACCTTAATAGGTACAAACGCTCCTGTCCTTCGCGATAACACAAATCTGATCACAAACGCGACCATGCAATTGCAATCAGCTACACATACTTATGCCCGCGATTTCACCAACATTAAAACACCTCGGAAGTCAAGTAAACGTTGCAGCACCTATAAACTTACAAACGCATTAACGCCTCACCCGCGCGATCATGAAACGGTTACGCCCGGAAGTCTAACCTCGGTCTTAGCAGCCTAGACTCGTGCAATCATTCAGGAATACACGCCACATGATTATAAAATCGAAATTATACACGCTAAGTCACATACACGTGACACACACGTTAACATACAAATGCTTGATTCATTCGCGACCATCCACGGCACCTAACCCGCGATCTCGCAAGCATGATAACAACCCGGTGATAAGGTGAACGTCTCAGCGCTTATAAATTTTCAAACGCGGTCTCAAACGTGAACCCAAAAACTGCCGCGTTCACACGATTATGAATTGGTCACTTCCGGAAGTTTCTATCCTTGCTATCAGCAGACTAGGTCCATTCCTTCAATTGGACCAATTAAAAGAAAGAAAGCTCTCATATCCACTGGACAACACGTTCCATGGCGACATGACCGATCATCAGAATGACGGGTCGCGTGACCATCCAAGAACGCACGCGAATATGTGAATGGCCACACGGTTACAAAATCCAGCTTTGTACACACGAAGTCACATGCACGCGAGCATACGCAACAAACACGTTAACATACGAACGCTTAAGCTTCGCATACCTACTCCCACGATCGCTTGACTTGATAACACCCCAAATAATTAGGTGAACGGTTTAACACTTAGTAAGTTTCAAACGCGGTCTCAAACGCGAACCTACAAACGTCCGTGTTCGCGCGATCATGAATCGGTCACGTCCGGAAATCATTACCCTCCGTCCTAGCAACTTAGGTCCATACATTCAGTTGGACCAAGTAGAAAAGAAAGCTTATATCCACTAGACAACACGTTCCGTGGTGACATGACTAGGAACTCTAATGATATGGAAGATCTCACGTTCACTATGCGAAAGGCTTACGATTATAAAATAGAATTTATACACACGAAGCTACGCACACGTTAGCATACGCGAAATACACAAACGCACACGCGTTCGAGGACGTTAACGTACAAACGCTCGAGCCCTTCGCGATGAGACATGCGATCGCGAAATCTTTACGCCCGCACATATCTGAACCGTACAATGAATATCACATTCAGAATCACGGCCCGCTGGTATTGGCCTAAAGCAGTGTTTTAGTGGGCGACGTCGCCTGTCTCATCTGCAATTGTAGTGTGTGATTCCCTGACCCACCAATTCATCGTCCAAAATGCTGAATTTTCCATTTGCAAAGTGTTTACGGTGAAGTGTACGGAAGCAAATTGGGATTTTTTAAGTATTTCTCTGCATATTTTGGTACTCGATTACGTTTATGTTAAATTACATTGTTTTTCTTCACAATACTGTGGACAGATGAGCCTTAAATACCAAATTGTCGTGCCAATTGGTTGGCAACATTGGTCGCTTGTTATGTTCAAACTTTTTGCAAGAAGCAGTATCTAAAATTATAATAAATCAGAATCTTTTTATCTCCTCTTCCTAAGAGTCAACTCGGCTTCTACTCTGGAATGTTTGGTTTGATTTACTATGCAATGTTTTCTCGAATCTGTAGACTTTCTCAGTCCACAAAATCAACACTGTATGGTCCGGGAAATAGTTGGAAGTTATTTGTTCTATATTGAAAATATTTACAAGTTGATTATTTGGAAAATTCGTGCAAATAACTAAACAAATTCTCTCTTGCCGGATTGGTTTGTGCAATTTGGAAGTATTCGAAAGAAATTAAAAAAATTGGATTTGGTAGTTGAAGTTGATTGAAACGGTCGCCGATTACCCGGTTTCCCCGCGAACTGGGATACGATTTATCCAGTCGAGTAAATAATGCTTTCCCGTCTAAGACATCATTTATTTGTTAAATTCTTAGAATATTTCAAATTTGACCTAAAAGAATGATAAATTCAAAAGCATATACCCCTCGTCAGTAATTCGCTTGGTGATAGGTTAGTATTAGATGAATACACAGTGACTGGAAGATATTTTGGAATATTTCTGAATAAATCATAGATATAGATCATCAAATTCTAGCTAGGGTCGTACAAAGCGTAGTTTATAAATCGACTGGCTTGTACGCAGCTCACCTGGGTTCCCACGATTCCCAACCTTGCAAATAGGGTTTGAAATTTTTCTAACCCGAAAAAGAGGCCCTAAAAATAAAACCTCTCAAAATATAAAGTTCGAGGATTCTAGTTAAAACCGACCAGTTCTAGTTGTTGGATTTAAAAATCTTCAATGTTTTGGGTCTGGATTGCCATATGAAAATGTTGGGTTCGGGTCAGGTTTTTCAAATTCACAATTTTCACTTTCTGGTAGGATACGATTTTTTAATTTCGATTCTCTGGTTAATTTTAATTTCCGGTTCGGATCGCGTTCGAGTCTTCCAGTTTCGAAATTCTTGGGTTGAGGTATCCAAGATATAAAATTTTCGTTATTTCGGAGTTATTTTAAAATTATCGAGTTTGGATTGGGTTCGAAAAATATACCATTAACCATCTATGGTACATGTAGTATATCTTTTTCTGATTGTAATCTTTCTGGGAACGACAAACATGGAAGATGAACTGAGAACATTGAAGGGAATTATTTTTACGTGTATTATATCTACAAAATTTCGTAATAATAAGTCGAACTTGTATTTCCACTTCACATCAGGTTCATTTCAAAGTAATGATATTCAACAAAAAACGAAAATTGTTACAGTCGTCTATTCTGGATACTCTGCTTGTAGTTGCGCATGATCTTTCTCGAAGAGGAATCGTTTTTTTGATTATTCACTTTACACTCTGCCGCCAGTTACCTATTCAGTCTGCCTTCTCCCCCGCTCTCGTGTACGTCCATGTCGTTGTAACTAGAGCAGTTTTCGTTTTCAATGTTGGATGTTTTTTTATGCTTCTTGGGTTTCTGAATGACTCCAGTGTATCCGTCTTGTTTTTTGGTTATTTCTTCGCTAGATGTACTAGATGTTGGTACGAAGTTATCGATGATTATTGTTTGACCGGATGTCTGTGGTTTAACAGTCTAAGGCTATTTGGTAGTGTGCGATGTTTTCTTTAGCATTCTTGACGCATCGTTTACCGTAGTGTGCCATCTGGTTGCAGAACTGGCATGTGGGTGTACTGGATACACGCACAGCATTCTTCGAATGTAGGTGAAGTGTTTGTGGACAGAGCATTCGGGAGCGACATCCAGTTCGTAAAAAATATATTGTGCTATGAGCGCTAATTTAAAAGGATAATTAACTCACATACGACAATTGTAATGATTGCTTCACCTTCGAGAAACTGCGAAAATTTGAGCGGAGTTCGAACTGTTTGTTAATTTAATCTGTCCAACTCTCTTGATCAAACCTATTCAAAAATAGACCAGCATGGTGGCATTATAAGTTTAACTGTAATAACACCCATCACACTGAACGTAATTTTTTAGCTATTTGTTCGGAAATAATTAGGACGTTCTTGTATTAAATTTTAATAGATTTACAACTAACGAAAAATATCGGTAACATAATTTTTTGAGAATGTTTCGTAAGCGAAGTTCTGATTAGTTCCCAAGATTCGCTATATGCCGACATAATTAGTTTGTGACATCGCGTCTATTTTGGGTTTGCTGTTTAATTCTGTTCTGCAAAAGAATTAACATCGATTTAGTACATAATTATATTGAATTTGGGAGGCGCATGAATTGCTTCGATTGGCTAGAATTGCGATTTGAAGCTATCTGCAAAAGGTGGTTGTCAGCAATAAAACATAAAAGAAAGGTGCCGTGGAGTGCAAAGGAGACGAGCAAGTAAAGTGTACGGTTGCATTAGACCACTACGCAGTTAATTGCGCTGAGTAGTACTAAGATGTGGTAGAAAAGAGAATTAAATCAATTGGCAGTGTTACATTTTTTAATTTAGTGTATGCCAAAAACTTTGTCATAAATAAAGATATAGACAGCAACATAGACTTCGTCTCCTCAGTATTTGGCAGTCGACTTGACACACAGATAAACATCAAATCCCAAAAAAAACACTAGTTGTGTTCATACGAATAGCCACGGATGATGACAAGTAAACAAAGAAGTTTTTAGATTTAACGTCCATCCGTGTAGCCAAGTCGGCTACCAGATACTGATGCGACGAATTCGAAACTGTAATCCTTGACTTAATCAAAATGATGTTAACCAATGAGATAGGCCCTGATATGGCGGCACAGAGTGTAAGGCACTGTTCTCATTTGCTGT
This sequence comes from Topomyia yanbarensis, assembly GCF_030247195.1. Taxonomy (NCBI): domain Eukaryota; kingdom Metazoa; phylum Arthropoda; class Insecta; order Diptera; family Culicidae; genus Topomyia; species Topomyia yanbarensis. The sequence goes on from NC_080672.1 coordinate 79,445,880, forward strand.
TCATTATATGCTTGAGCTCTACCCAGGAACGATTGTCAGCTTCAGTGGGACCGCAGCACCAGCCCCGAAATTTGAAAATTTGAACACACAATATTTTTCCACTATTCCTATGGGCTAAATTTTGACTTTCAAAGGCTTTCTCTTATTGTCGGTGAATTACGGAAAATATGTGGATAATTGGTTGCATTAGATCGAGTTTATTACTCGAATATCAGTAATCCTTTTTTTCCGCTGTAAACATAAATGAGTGGAACCCACCGTAGCACTCATATCGGTGAATCGTCCTACATGGCCAAAATCAACCAACATTAAAATATTCATAAAACCCAGATCGCGGTGACGACGGTGCATCCTGTGTGTCTCCGTGTTACCACCAGCGTGCATAACGATTCGGCTCAGCACCGACAACGATGACGAACCTCCGACAAACTCTTTGTCAACTTGTGTCCCAACTTAAAGTGAGTTCCCGCGAAGATCCACTCCCGCGTCTGTGTGGTTTCTTCAACCTTTTTTTTTTTCAGAATGTGTATTCAACCGTCTGCGGTCATGTCGAGGACAGCCGCCTACCGCCCAGCACCGACCAACGGCGGCGGGTGGTTGTAAAAATAAACCTTCGGAATTGTGGTCGCTTCGGGACCGCATTATGGGCGACACAGTTTACCACATGCCATTTAGTACTATATTGACTTGGGTCAATAGAGAATTGCATGCATGCATGCATGCATGTAGCGGCGATGGTACCTGGTTCTCCGACAGCCGGCAGGTTGTGTTGACATCAGAACAATGACAGCTGAATGATGATGGTGCGGTCTTTACCCAAGAGAGTCGTTGGGGGTACAGGTCACGCGTTTGGAGAAGCCTTCCCTTCCTTACTATATTGTAGTTTCCTACCTTAAACACAAACAAACGCGCTCCTAGACGGCACAAACCGGGTAGCGAATGTTCTGAGCCACCACTGGGGAACGACGTACTTAAAAAATGCTAAAAGTAAAATTGTTACCATAGGTCATGGCATTTGCGTTCATTCTCATTTATTGGCATTATGTATGCAGCGACCGCGGCAATAAATGGAAATAAAAGCGCAGTGCTGACTGTCAGGGAGCAGCTCTTTTAGAATAAGCGGTGGTAAAAATGGGGGACTGCGAGGCGGCAGTGGTGGCGAAGAAATTTTTATGTTTGCTTGAGGGTTTATGAAGAGTCGAGTTATGGACGAAAGCATATTGGAAAATTGTAGGAAGGTACGATTCAAATGACAAGTGAACGACGATGGATCGCGTCATCGTCATGTGTCCCCTATGGTGTGGTATGGCGAGTGTTCGATCTGCGAGTTTGATGGAGCAGCATATTGCATTGTACGGTATCAGTCTACTTAACTCGTTTTTATGATATCCTCTGGCGGCTCCGAGCATCGAGAAGAGGGTGGGGTACGTAGCCCCTCTCCTATCCAGTCGGAAGACGTTTTAGTAGAATTTGCGTTTTGACTTCGTCTCATCAGAATTCGACACTAACTTAGTGACAGGACTAAGCTATTGATTGACGCTAGCTCAAAAAAAAACGGAGACACAATTTGTAATCTTGAGCAAGCCCTAGTCAAGTGTGATGTCCCGGTGCTCATGAGCTGATGAGAACTAATGAAATCGAAACAAATGGTTTGGCTTAGCTTTTTTCTCCATTGAGGAGAAAATTGTTTAAAACACTCTTTGCGTGTGAAGAGCACAAAACCTATAGCTAAATTAGTTATGGAATTCGCGTTTTGACTTCGTCTCATCAGAATCCGATACTAACTTATTGACAGCACTAAGGGAGAGCCGGATTGACGCTAGCTCGAAAAAAACAATGGAGACACAATTTGTATTCCTGAGCACTAAGGAGAAGTATTGAGTAGTGCATCTTGGAATGGCTTGCTAAGCCAAACCAAATGTTTCAATTTCATTAGTTCTCATTAGCTTAAAATGAGCTACTTTTCTTGCGGGACATCACGCTTAACTAGGGATTGCTCAGGAACACAAATTGTGCAGTTTTTATTGGAGCTAGCGTCAAACCGGCGCTAGCTTAGTCCTGTCATTAAACCTCCGGAAGTCGCGCTTATGGCCCACTGAACGAGCAGCCGTTGGTCCCCTAAGACATTTCGCTAGATTTTCAGAGGAGCGTGCACTCAGTGCATTAGCGCGACTTCCGGAAGGTTAAGTTAGTGTCGGATTCTGAGGAGACGAAGTCGAAACGCAAATATAACTAATTTAGTTATAGGTTTTGTGCTCTTCACGCGCAATGATGGTATGAATCAATGTTCTCCTTAAAGAAGAAAAAATAGCTTTTACCAAAACTGTTCTCTACTAAGGAAATCTGTGTTTTGATTACGTTTAAAAGAATAGCACAGGTAGAACGTTTCATTGCAAACAACAACATGACGAAATTCGCGCCAACTCGAACAAATGTTGGCAGCACCCTCTCAGATTTTAATGAAACTTTCTGTACATGAGAACTTTGTCACAAAAAGCCACTTTGCACTTTGTTTTTCCAAAAATGATCTAGACTGTCTTTAGAAAAGGGTCCAACTTTTTTTACCAATTTTTTGAAATGGCTAGTCTAAAAATAACAAATCCTACAACAAAATGTTGCAGGAGTGATTTGCACAAAATTGGTGAGCGACTGCTACACCAAAAAAAATCGATTTTAAAAATTTAAAGTCGATTTACAAAAAAAAACATCTTTGATTTAGATGAAATTTTGTTCCAAGATGGTTAAGTATGTTCTCTTCCTACCGTAAAAAATCAAGTTGGGCACTTTCAAGGAAAAAAATTTATTTGAAAAAAACTTTTCCTTGTCCAAACTGATTTTTTTCAGTGTATTTTTATCGAAAACTAAACCAATGAAAGTCATAGTCATCTCAGAATCCAAATTCCCATCTGCTAGTTGCCTGTGTTTCGACGAACGCAATTTATGGTCGACGCTTTCCGTTTTGCTATAAATATTGTCTGTAGAACATGTATTCCTTAGCTATTATCATCCAGCCACCGCTGCGCGCGGTTGGTTTTGAGTTTTTCGGGCACGGTATCCATCCGAACGTCCAGATCTGACAAAACAGCCTGATACATGCAAAAAGTATCTGTAACGAATTTGGTATAAATTCATAACAAACTTGAATGATGACTGGAAGATTGGAAGTTTGCAAGACCGGTCGACTGGGAGACTGGATGACTGGAAAACTGGACGACTGCAAAACTGGAAGACTGCAGTTCAGTTGTTCAACTCAAAAATTATAAATTTTATGAAACAGTTGACAAACTTTTCTAAAATTTATTTTATGTCCAATGGAACTGCAGCACAATATAAAAATAAGGCAAACTTCGCAAGCTTGTGTAGATTCCACTCAAAGTATGAAATAAGCACAGAATTACCGCGAACAGCAAGCGAGCAGTACCGATGATGGCATGGACGTGAACGATAACGCGAGAGAAGGCAGCCTGTATAACCCCCCAGTCTGCGATGGATTAGGTAACTAATGCTTTACCGCCAAGGAAAAGGATCTCAACACGCAGCAGCAAACTGTGTCGACAAGATCTGGCTGACAGACATTCTTGGTATTTTCTAGTTTTACTTAATGTAAAAACTTAAACGATCCACGGCTCAGTTGTGCTAACGCCTATACAATTAATAAAAAAAATCAAGTTTTTTTCGTCCGCTTTATTTGAAAATTCAAATTATATTTTAAAATTCCCAAAAAAATATGAAACTTGGTAGATTTTGAGCACAGGGTTGATGCATGCTTTCAAACAAAAATTTGGGTTAAAAAAATTAATAAAATGTGATTTAAAATTCAAAAATTTTAGCATCGTCAGAATAACTACCACCCAAGTAACAATTGGGGTTTTAAGACACTCTTGAAGAGCCGCTTAAAATTTAGATTGCACTTGTAGCGTGCTATAAAACTTTAAATGCTGCTTGGGCACCCTAACATATATTTACTACTTGAAAAAAAAATGAAACGTATATTAGATTATTTTCATTGTACCTTGTTAACGCAGTTTTCCACTTTTTAAGAATATCCTTTTTCTCACCTGGAATCATTTGTAGCAATGGTAATTGAAACTTTGAGCCATTTAGTCTACAAGTTCCTTCGTTAACGTATACGTCCTTGTAATCATCGTTGTTGCACTGGAGGTGCTTGTTTGCTTGTAGTTCGTTTTCTAGTTGTATACTTTTGCGCTGGTGATGATAGCTGTTGTTTTGGAGGTACTAGGCGCAGTCCCCGCTCAACGTGTACTGAGTGGGTCAACCGTTGTACTCTTAAAAAACCTGAAAAATCGTATCAAACAAATCCAATCCTCGTTGAATAATTTCAACCAAATGTGATTTTTATTAGTAGAGTCTCAAGAATCAAGTCTGCAGGGTTTTAATCTTGTTTATAATAGAGGTTGGGGTATTGGAGTGTTTTACTCCTACAATTCGATAGTTTGTAGGAAACAGCTTTTATATCCGGTGACAATAGCATCTGCGTATGCAACCTATATTTTTCCCAAAGGAAAAAAAGATTGGATTAACAAATTTTCGCATAAGAGCACAGGACCTAACTTTGAATTTTAATGTTTCGTGTTTCACTGGTCAGTAACTAAAACAAACTTGCTGCCAGTCAGACGATGTATCAAAACTAACATCAAATTGGCGTCCGCTAGACACTAAATCCAACAGTTCACACAACATGTGTGAACGCCTAAAGCAAGTCCAACTATTCAAAGTTAGGTCATGTACTCTTATGCGCAAATTGGTTAATCGATTTTTTTCCTTTGGAAACAATTTAGGCTGCATACTCTCAGGCGTTTGGCTCTCATGCCAAAAGACAGTTCGTTTCTCGGTTACTCGTCAGCGACCCAGAGCTTCTGCGCTTGGCTAACTGAGACACTCACTCGGTCCTAGCCAATTGCTTTAGGCGTTTACACATGTTGTATGAACTGTTAGGATTTAGTGTCTAACTGATGCCAATTTCGTGTTAGTTTCGATACATCGTCTAACTGACAGCAAGTTGGTGTCAGTTTCTGACGAGTAGATAGCGAAACATTAAACATGCTTGTTTCGCACTGATTCCCTTTTCTATATTTTCAAATCTTTATCACAATAGTTCAAATAATACGGTTTGAAGCGATATCAAAACCTTCAAATCATTTTTGACATTAAAAAAATAAAACTAAGAGATCAATGCCTAAAAAATAATATTTTTTTCTGACGATCAAAATTAGATGTTTATAAGTAGTTCAGTTCCTTTAATCGGACCTGAAGTAATGCAGCCAGTCAGTCGGCTATGACAACATTCATATTCATTTAACACATCAGCAGCTATTAACCTGATTATCAGTTCACCGACTCTTTCAAATGGGTCGCAGTTTACATTTTACCTCCTTAGTTCGATCCTGTCAAATTAAACCTTTTTAAATCCAAAATGACGGGAATATGTATATTATTTGAAGGGAGCTGGTCAGTAGGAAACAGAATTGATGATTGAGGCCATTTTGAAATTCATGACGGTAGTTTCCGCTAAACCACAAAAAATTGAAAACCATCTTCAATATGGGTGTCATTTGCTGGGGGGCAGGGATGGTCAGGAGATGACAGGAATTGATAATTGAAACCATTTGATAGCCAAGATGACAGTTTCCGGTAACCACCTTACAATAAAAGAATCATCAATATGAGTGTCATTTGAAAGGGGCTGATTAGTAGATAACGGAGATTGGTGATTGAGGCCATATTTTGAAATCAAAGATGGTAGTTTTCGGGTACCCCAACAAAATAGTGAAAATCACCATGGACGTTTGAAAGGGGCTGAAAACCACCATAATTTATAGTGTTATTTTAAAAGGAGTGGTCAGCAGATGCTGAATATTGACGATTGAGGCCACTTTGAAATCCAAGATGGCGGTTTCCGGTTACCACAAAACAGTGAAAACCACTATCAATATGGCTGTCATCTCGTATAAATAAATACCAGTCCAGAAACGTTTTGAACTATTTCTAAACTATTCGTATAATACTCACCATATTGCGAAAGCTTCCGATATATTCCATCATTATAATTCAACTATTAAACTACCATACTAGCTTTAGCAACTATTTGCAATATCTTTCGTGTATCCAATATTGAAGGATTATTATACTACATTATACTTTTGTACCAGAGATTATTATTGCTGTAGGGATTATTGTTATTCGTATATATGTTTTCCATGCTTCAAAAACCTGTAGATTAACATGATCAAAAAACCTCGTGTTACAATATTACGGCGATAGCTCGATTGAATAAAGCGAAAATCCACTTAGTGTCATCCAAGCTTTCTTCAGAAGAAGGCATGTAACGAAATAAAACTTCAACATGTGGAAAGGTGAAAGAGAACACATTTTTTTACCGCCATAATATTTTAGGCATCGCTAGATCCAAAATATGCATGTCAACATAAACTGTATGGTTCTTAAATGGTATGTTGTCAAAGTGTATATGGAAAATAGCATATTTTGGTATGATGACCGTTCTTGTTATTTATATGGTCGAGTATGGAAAAAACGTAGTGCTTATGTTCGATATTATACCAGGCAATGGTTATTCTATCGTAGAACGCACCATATTAGAAATAGTTTTAAAACGTTTGATTAAACGGTTGGCATATGGTACACATTTATGCGGGATTTGCAAAAGGACTGAAGCAGATGATGGAAATTGATGATCGAAACCATTTTTGGTTTCCACGATTCAGGAATCAGAATATATTGGCTCAAATGGCACGTTCCCCGTACATAGTCTGGGATTTGTGCCTATTTTCATAAAGATAGGTGCTTCCATGGCAGTGCTAGAAGCTGGTTAATTTTTACCTTCTAATGCTCAATACAATTCTCCTAAAATAATTACAATAGTCCAATTACGTGGAAAACGTAGCCAACGACAGTCTAAATTGATAAGTTTTATCAGTTTTCAATGATATTGCACCATAACGAAGATATATAAACAAATCATTTTCTGTCGACAACGTAAACTGTCCCTGGCAGCACTGCTCCATCGGAATCCATTCAGACTAATTGCAATAACTTCAGTTCTAGAGCTGATCCTTGTAACTGTTAATACTCAAATTAAAGGCAATAATCACAATAATGAGCCTTACTTGTTTTTGTGAGCAAATCTCGCCTCAATCAAAAGTTATAGCTGTTTAAATACGTTGTTGTCCACAAACAACATGGGCATGAATGGGTTAATATGGCACCCATATTGATGATGGTTTTTACTGTTTTGTGGCAACCGAAAGCTGCCATCTTGGTTTCAAAATAGCTTTCATGTGACACTCATTTAGATGGTGGTTTTTACTGGTTTGTGATAACCGGTAGTCGCCATCTTGGTTTTCAAAATTTAAATTTCAATTTTTGTCACCTACTACCACTTTTTAGAAAGCACTTATATGGATGACTTAACATAACTTCAGGTCTAACGGGAGATAGTGTTTCCGTTTTGAGATTTAGCGTCAAACCGGCGCGAACTATTCCGGCAATAAGCTAGTGTCGGTTTCTGATGAGACGAAGTCGAAACGTACCCATGACTTTATTAGCTTAGACTCATGCCTCTAGTTGGACCAATAAGTAAAAATGTCGCTCTTTCTCACTAGACAACACGTTCCACGGCGAGATGATCGGGAGCTCTAGAGATATGGGGAAACCTACTCTTTTCTAGTATCTGAACCATACACTGAAATTTATCATCAGTAGCAGATTCACCCGAATATGCGAATCGACACACAATTATAAAATCGAAATAATATACGCGAAGTTACGCCCACGCGATCGAACACGTTAATGTACAAACGCTCGAGCCGTTCGCAATGATACACAAAGACGAACATGCAATCGCGATCATCCAAAGCACAATTACGCGCAATATTTCGCAAACACAAAAACGCCTCGATGATTTAATTAATGCTATAGCAATTATCATTTCCCATCATTTAGACATTTCCCGTCTCGTCTGCAGTAATTCTTCCGGGGAGTCCTTCCGAGAACCCAGCTCTAGAGCTCCTGTAGCACAACATAGAATTTCGACCCTACGAAACAATTTTGAATTGTGAAAAAAAATCTTCTATTAATCTATTGGCTCGCAGTTTTTTTTTTAGGTGAATCATATGTATTTAAAAACTCGAAGACCCCAGAAATTCATTACTTTTACTTCTCATTTAAAAAAATTAATCAAATTAAATTTGAATGCTTTAAAAAAGTAATTTATTTATATTAATTTTGCAGCTTTGATTTTTCATTAAGATGACTCTATACATGAGGAATTCCACGAAGATCCGTCCGGAAAACAGGAAAATCATGCGATTCCGATGAAATTTTACACGTTTCACCGGCATGAGAGACCAAACAGTTTCTACAGTCAATGAGAATATTTTTACTCAAGAGCAGTTTATTAAAATTATTTAGTTTTGGCATGCAACATCTTCCAAAAAAAAGTTCAATTGTCGTATCTTATACAGCCAAAATATCTGAAGAGTTACACGGGAATCCATACTTCTGCGTGAAAAAATATACACTGATAAAAATGTTTTCTGTCATTTTCTGTCGTCAACGTAAACTGTCCCTGGCAGCACTGCTCCATCGGAATCCATTCAGACTAATTGCAATAACTTCAGTTCTAGAGCTGATCCTTGTAACTGTTAATACTCAAATTAAAGGCAATAATCACAATAATGAGCCTTACTTGTTTTTGTGAGCAAATCTCGCCTCAAATGAAAAAATATACACTGATAAAAATGTTGTAACATTTTTCACAAAAACAAAAAAATGAAATCACATTTTTTTTAATTTTTATCTTTTGTCAACAATAATGTAAAGAAAAAGGAAACATGTCAAATCTAGTGGCATTATGGAGGAACTATCAGTAAACAAGTTTGTCCAATGATAAATTTACACCTGTTTTTGAATTTCAATTGACACACCAAACTACAATTTTGTTATAAAATATGATTCTAAATGTTATTTCGAATAAAGTACATTTAACTAAAAGCCTTTCGATAGCTTTCGAGATATTTGGAATTTTGTTAAAGAACACAATTAATTTGTTAATTAATACCCTTTTTATTTGTTTATTTTCTCCGTCAAGAGTTATCAACAATTAGTTATTTATAGTTTTAAACATGAAAACAAATTTTAGTGTGAAGCAAGAAAGTTGTCCTGACGAAAACTTCTAAAGGATTTATATAATTCATACTATTTGCAATCAAAAATACCATTTTCTTATTGAATATGATTCTAAATGCCATTTCGAATCAATTTCCAACAAATACAATTATTTCGGTGATTACGACCTTTTTATAAGTTATTCGCGTTTTTGCCTTTCTCATATAAAGAAAGGCTATGCAATCACTGTAAAAATCGACTTTTTAACCGAGGCCCGGAGGGCCGAGTGTCATACACCTTTCGATTCAGTTCGTCGAGATCGGCAAATGTCTGTGTGTGTATGTATGTGTGTGTGTGTGTATGTGTGTGTGTCATTTAAACTCACACAATTTTCTCAGAGATGGCTGAACCGATTTTCGCAAACTTAGTTTCATCTGAAAGGTATAACTCTCCCATAAGCTGCTATTGAATTTTTAGTTGATCCGACTTCCGGTTCCGGAGTTACGGGTTGAAGAGTGCGGTCACACAGCAAATTCCCATATAAACTGGTACCACCATGATGTTCAAATGATGTAAAACATATTAAAATTGATGTAACATTACTCTAGTTTGCGGGTCTGGATCACTAATGATCAATCAAAGTAGCTTTGACCACATTGGCCACCTATGACGGTTCATGACGCCCCCGGGGAGCCCGCCAAGTTCCTAAGCTAATATCACACCCATTCCCCAACGAATTCTCTACCGATTTTTACAAACTTGATTTCAAATGAATGATACAGTAATGCCATTGACTGCTGCTGAATTTCATTCGGTTCTGACTCTTGCTTCCGGAGTTACAGGGGTGTTAGTAAGGATACACTGGAATTTCCCATATAAATCGGTACAATCGTAATACCTCAGAGGCTAAAAACTATTGAAATGGTCACCAAATAACTTCTAATCGCAGATCTAGATCACTGATTGCCAATCAAACATTCTTTGAATATATTGTCCACTATCGACGATTCCGGAAGTCCGGAATTCCGGGCATATTCCACAATTAAAGTCAAATCGGTTCTTCGGTGATGACTGAACCGATTTTCTCAAACCAAGTCTCAAATGGAAGGCAAAATATGCAGTTGAGTATTGCGTCGCCGACCCCCCCCCCCCCCCGTCTTGCCCTTACACCTCCCTCCTTCATCACTCCCCTCCTCTTTGACCACCCTCACGCCCGCATTTCCTTCATCCATCCCGTATACCGAAATAAGATGAAGGATTTCTGACGCATCCTCCACTCCCACTCTACTAACCCCCCATTCCCTACACGTTCAAACCCATTCCACCAACCTTTCCAAATTATAATCACATGAAGATAACATTGAACTCATGCTTATTAAGCTGATTAAATATTATTCTTTTGCCTTTCTCATATAGAAAGGTTATGCAATTGCTTCAAAAACCGATTTTCTAACCGAGGCCCGGAGGGCCGAGTCTCATATAACATTCGACTCAGTTCGCCGAGATCGCAAAATATCTGTGTGTATGTATGTGTGTATGTATATGTGTATGTATGTATGTATGTATGTATGTATGTATGTGTGTATGTGCGGATTTGTTAACAAAATGTCCCCATCGGTTTCTCGGAGATGGCTGAACCGATTTTTACAAACTAAGATTCAAATGAAAGGTATAATATTCCCATAGGTTGCTATTGAATTTCATTTTCAACCGACATCTTGTTCCGGATTACGAGTTGAAGAGTATGGTTACAAAACAAAATTTGTTGATTTGTCCACATCGGTTTCTCGGAATTTTCTGAACCGATTTTGACAAATTTGATTTTAAATGAAAGGTCCATCAGCTGCTGTTGAATTTTGTGTGGATCCGAGTTCTGGTTCCTGAATTACAGGGTGATATGTACGATCACGCAGCAAATCCCGATTCTAACGAATTCTGCGATGAATTGGTGAGGTGATTTTTTTTCCAAAATATAAACACAACTGTTGAATTTGTAGATCTAGGTCACCAACAGTCATTCAAAGTCTCTTTGGCCACACTGGCCACCATCGACGGATCCGGAAGCATCCAAATTGGTTTTTCGAAAATGGCTATACCGATTTGATCAACTTAGTTTCAAATGAAAGGTGTTGCGTCCCCGGAAACTGATATTAAATTCCATCTCCATCCGACTTCCAGCTCCGGAGTAACGGGTTGTGGAGTGCGATCACATAGAAAACTCCGATTCAAACCGATACCTCGATGAATGCAAAAAGGTGCTCTTACCAAGTGTAATAAGAATGAAAGACATTTCCATAATGTTATATTGTACGAACCAGTTATTAAATCATAGTTTGGAGAAATGAGAAAGGCACAATTGCACCTATAGGTGGATTAAAACAGGTTTTTTCATCGAGACTTCACATAAAACTGAAAAATTCTCGAAAACTACTACATCTTCTAAATTATTTGTTATGAGTATTTTGATTCGAAATGTATAGTATTTTTGCAAATAGTAGAGTAGAATGGGGTCAAATAGGTATGGGGATACAATAGGTATAGGGCATTATTTTGCTGTGTTATTGCAGGGGTCGCTCATGTTGCTTGAATTAAATACACGGTAGAGAACATCGTTGACGACTGTCATTTTGGCTGTTACCGTGGATCAGCTGTATTAGTTACGGCGTCGTTTATGTTTTCGCGTATTGTTCTACGAAAACGCATTTTCTTTCGTCTTCACATCAGTACAGTACATTTAATCAATGTAAAAAATGTCAAGTGAGTTTTTTATTACGTAAAAATAATGGTGAACACGAGTATTGTGTTGGTTTTTCGATATTTTTATTTTTGAAACAAAGACGGATATCAACATGAAACATACGCTAGGGGGCACGACAGGTCAGCCGTTTGGGCTCAATATAGGTCACTACTATAATGTAAATCATTTTGACAGGGATATTGTGCGTAATTTTGTGCGAAAATCGCCAAAATCAGATGAAGAGGACATAACGCAATTGTGGCTGTACAAGATGGCCCCAGTATTCGATCAGCCGCTAAACGGTTCAATGTTCCATTCGAAGCATTACGTGCTCGTGTGAAAGGAAATGCTGGTCATCAATGAAAGCGCGTCAGATATTTCGCGTGAGTTAACAATATAATAGTTTTAGGTTTTGTTAACCAAATCAGAATGAAATAACAAGATTATAACAGAATGCAATTTTCGTAACATATTATGTTCTAAATTTGGCCTCGTTAGCAGTTAAAATAACAGAAAATTACAGCAAGTAACAACGGAAGATATAGTTTTGAAATATTCTTGTTATGTGCTTCTAATCGGGGAAGTAGACAATCGAAAAAACAACATGATCAAAAAAGAGAATGAAAAGGAATCCAAAAATGCTCCGAAGCGCAAACGTGATCGTCGCACAGCTAAACAATCACGTTAGCCGGAATGCACAACTTCAATTCCACACTCTGGTGACGACGAGGATACCGAAGACGTCACTTGCAAGTACAAAACCTGACGCAGCTGTTGGAAAAACATGTTTTTTCAACATTTTCTTCCGCGATTTCATGTTTTTTCACATCATTTGCCACTTCCTCATTTTCTTACCTGAATGACGTCAATAATCCATTTATTGTTTTTGTTGCTAATTTTTAAATAATCTATGACTCTTCAAATAATAGTAGAACCGCTGATTTGCTAGGTGTATATTGTTTTATTTAAGTGACCTATCGTATCCCCAGGTTTTAAAAACATCTAAATAAGTATCTTCGCCATATTGGATTTAACTTGAAAAATATTGCTTGTTTGTCAAAATCAGTGCAAAAATACCATCGTTCGAGTTCGCCAAAAAACTGACCTACTTGACCCCACTCTACTCTATGAATTGTAAAGATATCTTAAAAGTTGCTGCTAGAAGTGTTGTCCTATTGTTAGCTTTTCCATGTCCCAAAAGCACCGAAAAGGAGATATTTTTTTTATGTATAAAATGATAAACAATTGATTATTGATACTTGATGATGGTGGAACGCGAATCACTTCTGAAAAGGGAATAATTTTACAAATTATTTTTTTAACAAATGTCCAAATATTTCGCAATCTATCACATTTTGGAAGTTTTAAGTTGAAGGCATTTTGATTTGAAGTGACATTTTGAGTTATATTTTATAATAAAATTTTTGTTTTGTCTGTCAAATTGCAGAAAATTTAAAAACATGTTTGCGGTTAGCATTAAAAAACTTTTTTTACGGATAGTTTCACCATAATGCAATTACAATTAGAACGTTTCATTTCTCTTCAGATTTTCGTTGCCATAAGATAAAAAATTTAAAAACGTGTTTTTTTGTTATTAATTTTTTTAAATGTTTTTTTTTGTTTTTGTGAAAAACTTTTACACTGCATATTTTTTCTAGTGTATATTTGAAGAAGTTTTCATTCCTTATAACATTTCTCAGATAACTTTGCTGTATAAAATACAGTTATGGAACATAGTTTTTTTTAATGCTACATGTAAAAGCATCTACGCCCTTTCAAAAAATTGCTCTTGACTCAAAATAATCTCATTGGCTGTAGAAAATGTTTGGTCTTCCATGCCGCCGGTGTAGTTTCATCGGAATCGAAATTAGTCGGTCACAATTTTAATGGTTTTCGAACGGATCTTCCTTGAATTCCTCAAATACTTTTGGAAGAGTACTGTTTGATCGGTCAATACTCGCCCTCAACTTTCGCTATCGTAGGTCAATCGGGAACAGTTCATTGTTTCAGTTCACTGATTACATAAATCACTTTACATAAGTTCCTGTATCAACCGCGAGTGTCGTCACTCCCGGATGATGAAGTGTGCCATTGCTTCCTCAAAATCATCTTGGAGAAAGAGTGGCGAAAGAGAACCTAGGATAATATCATTTCCGAAAATATCCACCCTCAACAGCAGACACTCCATTTCCTGCACTCCATCGATAAACCCGTCCTTCGGAGAAACTCATCCCCTTCCCGCTCGCCGCCGTGCCCTCCACCAGTACCCGCCTGCGCAGGAAAAATCATTTTCCCAAGGACTTTTCTGCATCGTCACCGCCTTCGTCCACTGTCTTCGTTCAATCAGGCGGCTGGCTTTCCGGACCGGGTGGTACTCATTTCGTCTGCGTCTGTTATTCAAACGTCCTTGACCCCAGGTCCTGCGGTAAAGGGGAAGGTAGAGGTGGACGACGTGCTAAGGAATTGCGGTAGCGGCGTGGTTCGACGCGAATTTCGGGAAAACCACGCACCATAGAGCGGCGTTCGTTCGAGAGCGACACAATAACGAGACAGTCGTAAACTTCAGTCTCGATGAAAGGACGTTGGACCCGGTTCTCCTAAGACGGACGGAAATGGTGGTTGCTGAGAGAATGTGTTTTTTGGTCGAGTGGATGCTGTCAGATGCGTAGATGCGTAATGAGTGTCTGTTTGGGTGGGAAAGGCAGGTCACGGTGATTATGGCTTTCAAGTGGAAGGTGGGACCATCCGATGGTAATTCGTGCGGCAGCAATCATAAAAATCATACGGTAGGATTCCTCGTGTTGATTGAAAAAATGACTATTGTTTAAAGTCATCTCCATCTGGATTTTAAATGATTACTATTTTTTAAATAATTTACGATGGTTTCAACGTGCTGATTCCTTTATGTTTTCACTCATATCTCACGTTCAGAAGTTATTCTACAACACCAGTCACTTTGAGTCTCAGTGAACTATATTTTCGAGATGGAAAAACATTTTCATACAACGTTATTTCAAATACAGCGCATGCATCCTGATGCCGAACAGACAACCTTCGCCAAGGGCGGAAGTTCAACGGACTACGAGCGGAACTTCCCTAGATACCTTCTTTATTTACATTTTTTTTTCTTGCTACAACCATATCCAGTAGACAGGAAATTGGTAGCTTTATCCGTGACAAAAAAAACCACATCATTTCCCAGGGAAAACGTACAGCTTCCCTCACACGGTTCCACACCGTCGTCTTACGATGCGTAACGAAAACCATTTCGTTACTCCAACATGGGCAGAAAAATTTAGAACTCAAAACGCTTGTTGAACATTCGCGCGGCTTTGGTGGCCCCGACGGCGGTGATGGTTGTGAATGTTTTCTTAGCCTGGTTGTCAGGACAATAACCCCGCAGGAAGGGAACCCCTCCCCAGTTGCGCTGGGTGGGACTATTTTTCTGCATCATATTTGCGTACTCAAACATTTGTGTGTGTTATGGTTATAGGGAGAAGAAATGAATGATCGGCGTCTCACTTTGAGAATGGAAAAAAAGTTTTCCTGGTTTTTGCTTACGTACCTACCTACTTCCATCGGATGGACGAACGGTGAAGCAGGGTTTGACAGACAGTTTTTTCGTCTGGCGGCTAATGTTGCCGGGTATAGTTTGTTGATAGACTTTTCTGTTTTGTTGACAACGCCCATCCGGTGTTCGCATATCTGTTTCTGCTAGGATGTGAACTTTCTCTCGGGGTTAGCTGAATTAATGGGGGCTCGGAATGGGAGTTTACACAAGTGATCGATGTTTGATGTGAGTTTGCCATTGATGGACGGTTGAATTGATCTGCCTGTCTCTTACTCCGGTGCTAATGTGGATGGAAAAGTTTGCACGAGATTTTGCGGAAGCAACGGTTCAACGAAGTGTCCATCACGAAATGATTTAGCGCTCAACCAGCTTAACGATTTTTTTTTATTTCAAATCTTTAACGATATAGGGACTTGGATTACTATAATGCTAGTCGCTAATCCAAACGGTGAGTAAATCACAAAAACCGACGATGCTTCAGATTGGCCAAAGGCTTCGTAAATCCGTTTGCCGCTGTTCTATTTGCAGCACAAAATTAATTTTCATAACTATCTAAACTATCATGTACATATGTGTTACTTATTCAGAAGGTTATATTTTTTGCGCTTAAATAAATGTAAAAATCAAAAAGCCCTTCATAAATTCAAAAAATCACGATTTCGTAAACTGTACGATTCATGAAAATCGTGATCCAGTTCCTGAAGATATGGATAATATTCTGAGTTTCGTGGAATAGTTCACAAGAATCTATCCACCTTCACGAAAACCAGATCATGATCTAGATATAATAAATCATTATTTAGTTCACGTAGTATAGTCGGATTATAAATATTGTTCCTAAATTTATCAATAAAATCAAGAGGCTTGGTTTATGAATAATGTTCATATAATTGTGAACTACTTCACGTACTGACAAGCTATTTGGTAATGGCATACCGGAAACCGTGTTTGGAGTTCCCAAAACAAAAACAAATACTTCTACTAGTAAAAGCGTTATACTTGCATTCGGTAATACTGGTCCTGTTTTCGTAATGTAAAAACGTGATTGTTTTTCACTATGCTTTATTTCTCCTTTGTAGAGAAAAAAATTAGGCAAAAAACTATTTTTTCTCCACTAAGGAGAAAATTGTTTTAAACCCCTTTGGCGCGTACAGGACACGAAACCTATAACTAAATTAGTTATTGGGGCTTAAAATGAGCTTCTTTTCTTACAGGACATCACGTAGGACTGGAGGTTTCCTCAGAAGCACAAATTGTGTTTTCGTTTTTTGGGGCTAGTTCCAATCCAGCGCTAGCTTAGTCCTGTCACTACGTTCGTGTCGGATTCTGATGATCGGAACTCGAAACGCCTTTCCAATAACTAATTTAGTAATTTTTTTTCAATTTTGTCCATAATTTTTTTCAGTTATTCATTTGTTGACATTTTATTTGTTGTTTTTCCTATTTACTACGCTTATTTTATTTCTTTTATTCGTGTAATCCAATCAGCATTCAATTTGTTCATTTTATTCATCTTATTAATTTTATTATTTTTATCAATTCATTTATTTATTTTATGCATTTAATTCATTTCATTTATATAATTTATTGTATTCAGTTAATCAATTGTATTTTATTTGAGCATTTTATTAATTTTATAAATTGTGTTCAATTATTCATTCGATTCATTTCATCAAATTTATTAATTTAGTTCAATTTATTAACTGAATCAGGGGGGACTTGTGTACATTGTGATGTATCATTTCAATAACATTCTGTAATTTTTCCATTCAAAAATATCGATAAGCGACTAGTGATGTCTTTTTTTATTCGATTAACGCAAATAATCGATTAATTTATAATATAATCGAAAAATCAATAATCGATTACAAGCTTTCGGTATAATCGAGTAAATCGAGTAGCAGCTATCAATCATTCGAGAGCATAATAAATGAAGATTGAGCGTTGAAAATGAAAGTCGCAGAACAAAAAATATGACAAGACTTCTTCAAATTTTTCAAGATGTATCCAATCACCTTTTTTTTGGTTGACAAACTAAGATTTACAAAGTAATCGATTATTGATTTTAATCGATTATCTTGGTCGATTAATCGAATGAATTAATCAAGCTCTCGAAATTTTTTCGATTAATGGATAATCGATTATTTGCAAAAATTAGACATCACTAAGCGACTCGGAGGCGAAGCTTTTTGTGGAACGTCTCTGAAAAAAAAACAATTTGCGGTGTTAACTGCCATTCAAAAACCATTCAACCGATTTATTTCAAACTTTGCATGCACATTCTATGTAAAAACTACCTAACTCTTGCTTTGATTTAATTTTTCAATAAAGGTTTTTTTACTCATTTGAAATAAAACTTGCTATTTTCACGAACAATTTCGCCATTTTATGAATAAAAAAACCCTATTTTTATAATATTTTTAACATAGAATGTGTATGCAAAGTTTGAAGTAAATCGGTTAAGTAGTTTTTGAATGGCAGCTAACACCGCAAATCGTTCAAAAGCTTCGCCACCGAATCGCTTGTCGATATCTTTGCATGCAAAAAATACAGAATGTTACTGAAATAATACATTACAATGTACAAAAGTTTTGATCGATTCGCTTCACCCAAATTTCTAAAAAAATTCAAAAGAAGTGTGTTTTTCACGCTGGAACCCTTACCCGTCCCCTTAAATCAATTAATTTAACCCTCAAAAAGGCAACCGGGTCCCAGAGGCCCGGAACGTTACAATTTTTTAGTTACAAAAAAATGTGTATGCAGTATAAACTTGGGCATGGAAATTTTGATAAGTAGCTTTGAAATCTATAACAAAAATAAAGAATTGTGAAATTTTCATCTATGGAGTGATGCGCAGCTATGTTTGAATTTTTTACATGCACAAAAAGGCAGGCCGGGCCTGGCAGGCCCGGTGTGCATGCAATATTTACTAGGAATACCACGGGTTTTATACATTAATATTTATCTGAAAAAAACATTTTGATGAGTTCAGCTTCATATTAGCAGGAATTTTTTCATGTTTTTATTGATTTTATCTTTTTACCTTTTATTATAAGAAAAAAAATCTTGAAAGTTTGAGCGAATTCTATACATTTCTTTTATAGGAAATATAAAAATAGCATACGATAATGGCGTGTGTCATATTTTTTTGGGTAAATACTTTTATTTCACCCACTGTGGTCTACTTGACAATTATTTGGATACCACATAACCTAACTCTGTCGTTATTGTCTATTTTTGTTGTCTATTCTTTGTGTTATAGTTGTAATTATTCAAATTGTAGGATCTAAAAGCAACAAAAAGTTGAAATGGCTATAAGACGATATGCACATGTTTTCAATCGTCTCAAAGAATCTGAAATAATGGAAGAAATTCGAGCAAATTCAACAGCAGACGATTCCGAAACTGATTTGCAAAGCGAGGAAGAATGTGTGAATGATATTGCTTCCGTCGATGAATCTGATGCAGACTCGGGAGAAAAATCTGAATATGTACTCCGGTTATGCATCAGAAGAAATTAATAGCAAATCAGAAACATTTATTAGTCGTGTCCAAACGAAATGGAGCTCAGAACCAATCGACATTCGACGTGATCTTCCGAGTACTCACCTTTTGGAAAAAAAATTTGACCTTTTTACATCCAAGGCGTGAAATCGGGATTTGCTGCGTGTTCGTACTCATCATCCTGTAATTCCGGAACCGGAAGTCGAATCAATAAGAAATTCATAAGCAGCCAATAGGAACGCTGTACCTTTCATTTGAAACCAAGTTTGTAAAAATCTGTAAAGAATTCGCTGAGAAATAGGTATGACATTATCTTAGGAACTTGTTAAGCTCCCCCGAGGTCGAAGTTCCTTCGGTGGGTCATTAATGATCTAGACATGCAAAGCCAAGTAATGTTGCACATATTTTAATATATATTGTATCATTTGGACATCATGGTGGTATCAGTTTGTATGGAAATTTGCTGCATGATTGTACTCTTCAACACGTAACTCCAGAACCGAAAGTCGGATCAATAAAAAAATCAATAGCGTCCGATGGGAAGGCTGTACCTTTCATTTGAGACTAAATTTGTACAAATCGGTCCAGCCACCTCTGAGAAAAATCGGTGAGATTGTTTGCCACATACATACATCCATACATACATACAAACATACACACACATACAGACATTTTACGATCTCGACGAACTGAGTCGAATGTTATAAGAGATTTGGCCCTGCGGGTCTCGGTTAAAAAGTCGAAATTTCGACCGATTGCATAACCTTTCTATATGAGAACGGCAAAAAGGAGCTTGAATTTAGACGGGCCTGAGAAGCCCGGCTTGCCCTTTAATGTTAGGATTTTAGCTTGCCTTCACAAGGGTTAATACATTCAGTAAGTTAATTCATTTTATCAATTAATTTTATTAAGTAAGTCACTTTGTTCTATTATTATTATTTTTTTGTTTTATTCGTTTGAAGCATGTTATTCATTTTGTTCATTTAATTTATCCTTTTTATTTTATTTTTTTTATGGTCCATTATTCACTTTAATCGTTTGATTTAATGTATTAATTCAAAATTTTTAAAAATTTGAGAATATTCCAGCATTCTGCGCCACACTTATTTTTTTTAACTTTGTTCATAATTTTTTCAGTTTATTCATTTTCTGCATTTCATTTATTTTGATTTTCTTATTTATTTTCTTTATTTTATCCATTTAAATCGTTCAGCATTCAATTTGCTCAACATTTATTCATTTTCTCAATTTCATTCATTTTATTCTTTTGTATTAATTTTTTTCAGCTTATTCATTTTACGTATTTAATTCGTTTCATTCATAAAATTTATTGTCTTCAGTTCATCCATTTATGTGCATTTGATTTATTATATTCATTTCTGTCATTTTATAAATTATATTCAATTATTCATTTTATTTATTTTGTCAAAATTAATACTTTATTGAATTAATCGGGTTTTTATTTGATAAATTTCAATAATTTAAATTTCAATAATTTAAGTTATATCATAATCCAATTAATTTTATTCACATAATTCATTTTTTAATTTATTCATGTTTTCGTTTTACTGGATTGTTTTGTTCACTTAATTCATTCTTATTTTTGGGTATTTTTACTTTATTTTATTTATTTTGTTTATTTTATTTATTTATTTGTTTATTTTATTTATTTCAAAGTTTTTAGGAATATTATTCATTTACAATATTCCAAGGGTATTCCTTATTTTGGTCACTTTAATATTTTTTCCTTTTATTCATTTAGTTATTTTATTTATGTTATTCACTCTATTAATATTATTCGTTTTGCAGATTATAATCACTTTATTCGTTTCACTCTTTTCCTTTATTTTAATAGCTGATATGTTTGTTTCTATCATTTTAATTATATTGTCAATTATTTTTTTCACTGAGTACTGATTAAACGTTTTATGAATATTTTCAAATGTATGCATTCTATATATTTTAAAATTAGTAACATAATACTATTTTTTATGTTTTTTGTAAGAATTCATTAACAATTGGTATTGTTTTTGTTTATTTTGTTCATTTACTTCCTTTCAGTAAATGTATTCATTTTATACAATTTCGTCATTTTCTTCTGTTTATTTAGTTCGTTCCGTTCATTAATTGCGCACATTTTTGTTCATTTCATAAATTAAATATTTTTTTCATAATGTTCATTCTATTAGTTCCAATCCCTATACCACTCTTATTCGTTTTATGTTAATAAATATTCAATTCATTTTGCTAATTTAACTCATTTAATTGTCAATTTTGTGCGTTGATTCAGCGTATTTATTCAAGAAATTTTGATAAAATCATTGTGTACTAAGCTATATTTCTCATTAGTGGACAAAATTTAGATGAAAAGTATTTTTCTCCACTAAGGAGAAATGTTTTAAAACACATTTGCGCGCAAAGAGCAGAAAACCTATAACTAAAATAGCTATTAACTAACCCTCCGGAAGTCGCGCTTATAGCCCACTGAACGAGCAGCCGCTGATGCTCTAAGACGATTTCGCTAGCTTTTCAGAGCAGCATGCACTCAGTGCACTAGCGCGACTGCCGGAAAATTAAAGAGGCGTTTCGAATTTCTCTGATCAAAATCTGACACTATCTTTAACTAAACTAGCTCTAAAAATAAAAAAAGAACTATATTGTGTGTCTAAGCAAACCATTAGTCCTGCATGATGTCCCGCATGAAAAAGGAATTCTTATAAAGCTGATGCAATAATGCACTGTGCTATATTTCTACTTAGTATGAAAAATTTCAGGCAGAAACTATTTTTACTCGTATCATTTTGTTACGAGATATCACTCCAAAAATTAAAAAAAATGTTTTAATCCACCTAGTGGTGCAATTGAGCCTTTCTGTTTTTCTCCAACCTAAAATTCCATGCTCGATTGTGTTGAATATAATTGTGGAAATGTTCATTACATGTTCAGGTGTTGCACCGACTGGATACGGGAATTTAACAAGTGTTTACGGCTTTCTCAGTCGGTAAAATTTAGGCAAACGATTGGTTTATAAATTGCCCGACGTTTCGGCCGTTTTTGATGGCCCTTTTCAAGGCCTTTAAGTTCATTACATGCTTAGTACACTTTGCACCTGTACACAATGCCACGAACTAGATGAGCTACGTATCGACGATGAAACACTTGAAACAAAAATAATCTTTAATTGGCTTTATCAGCATTAGTTCAATGTTGTCTTCCTGCTAACTAATTTTGGCATGCGGGGGTGAGTATGTGATGGGAGTAAATAATCCTCACCCGAACCGCTTCCAATTTTTTAAATTTCGATTATTTCGGTTTTAACTTTAAGGTCATTCGCCTCTTCGCGTTGGAAAAATCTCTTATGAAAAATTTCTAACCCTATGTGGCGGGGTCGGGACTCGAACCCAGGTGCGCTGCGTACAAGGCAATCGATTTACCAACTACGCTACGCCCACCCCACCCCCAAATTCTTTTGGTATGCCGGGTGAAATAATTTTGCTAGCGGTACAAAATATCTATCTCGAATTCCTTAAAAGTTGTATCATGTTGTTTGTAGATGAAGCCTAGTTTTCAACGCAATCATTCTCATTTTTTATAAGCCAACCAAGCCCAATTTCGATACTAATGTCATATGTAATTATTTTTCTGAGTGGCCCACAACCGGGTACAAAAAGTGACCCATAACCGGGAAATGATGACATTTTTTTCAAAGACAACATATTTTGCATCCACTCAAACATTTCATGAAAATCTTTTTGATACGGCAAACTACAGGTCTAACTAACGTAATGTAAAATTGGCTTATGTTGAGATATGCCGCTGTACAAAGTTAAGCAGCGCCAGAAAAACGTACACGTACACAAATTCAACTATCTCCGAAATGGATAAATTTGGCTTAAAATTTGTTTCGTAGTTTGTATCAAATAAGTCATAAATATGATGGTCTAAAATGGTTAAAAAGCACAACTCGAGAAACTGAAAGTATGTCTTGCCGAAAATTACTCTTACGTTCAATACAACCTGTTATGGTGTAAAATGTATTACAATTATTTTACTGGCTTTTCAATGTATTATCGCAATCGCAAACGACTAGAAATAAAAAATTTGAAAAAGCACTAATAAATTCCGAGCGGCAATATGGGATTAAAAATAAAGTGATTAATGGCATCAAATAATTTATACAATTGTAACATATTAACATTCTAACCTAACTGCTTACAATAAGGTCAATCTAAAGATGGCAGTCTACCTTCTCATCTTGACCAGAGCAGAAGCAGAAAGTTGTTCCACTATAGAATTATAACAATCAGCATAGCAAGCAATCCATTCTAACTATCGCTTTGCCGCTTTTCCATCATACAAACAGTACAGTTTCAATTTCCCCCGGATGTAAATTGAAAATGAATGAATCACAGAAGAAAATAACTTTGCTGGAGAATATCTTTGTGACTGATTTTAAACAAACGCAACAAACGTGAACAGTCTTCTACTTCGTGGTGGGCAGAGATTGCTTAAAATTGTACGCTACAGGGACTTTTAAACGTCGGATCGCTCGAATTTTTCCCAATATACGCGACGCTACAAATGCAAATGAAAAACTTGATGTAAGCTGAAAAACGCGATTATTGGCACCGGTCCGTCGACGGATTAACGGACGGATCATCAGAGAAACAATGTTTCGTCTGGTGGCTAGGGCCTACGTTGTGTATTCGATTCATCCTGTGATTGGAATACGCGGAACGTTCGTCATATGATGACAGCTATGCATCGTTTTTATGCTAATGATTATGACAGTAGTGGTGAGTGTAAAAGAGGCTGTGCTGCCAACATTCTTCCCACAAAACTGGTGGTTTTATATTTATCTAGCAACAACCATGCCCACATCGTTGCAGTAACAGGAGGCTCTCCGTTTGATGGAGCATGGAAAGCACTCTTTGTATTTCCTGGAGAAAACATGGGAGATTCTGAGTACTTTAGTTTTAGTTCTTTCGCAGGACTCCATTTCGGGTAATGAGAAGGCGGACACTTGGATTAGAATGATAATAAGAAGGCGGACATTTAGGCATTAGAAGGTGATATTTATGAAAGATCGGGTAGCTTCAACGAGTGTTTAAATATTTCTTCTCAGAGGACGCTCGAAAATTGGGAAATTTCGTGGAGCGATGGAAGTTCTGGAATCCCAAAGGTATTAACAAACCTTGGTCCAACAGAGTGGATGAGGGTCATGACATCATTCGGTTGATATCTCGGGTCTTGTACAATCATTATACGTAGAATGCCCATCTCCGGCATATTAGGGTCATGGAAAGCGGTCTCTGTGCTTGCGGTGGCGATTATCGCGATATTAAACATGTTGTCTGGTCGTGCGCTAAGTGTTCTCGTACCAGATCTCCGTTAAATCCCTTCGGCTTCGTTCCAGTCCAGTCTGAGATGCTATACCAAATTTCTTACTGATACTTTTTACATGTATCAGACAACTAGCAGTTGGGAAATTGAATTCTGAGATGCTTATGACTTTCAATGGTTTAGTTTTCGATGAAAATAAACTGAAAAAAAATCAGCTTGGATTATTTTTCAAACAACTTTTTTCCTTGAAAGTGCCCAACTTGAATTTTTGACGGTAGGTAGGAAACATAATTACCTATCTCGGAACAAAATTTCATCCAAATCAAAGATGCAGTTTTTTTGTAAATCGATAGATTTTTTCAGTGTAGGAGTCGATGAAGATTTTTTTCAATATTTTTATTCAAATTTTGTAAAAATCACTCCTACAGCATTTTTTGTAGGATTTGTCATTTTTAAACTAGAGCCATTTGAAAAAAAAAAAATGGTAGAAAAAGTTTGACCCTTTTCAAAAGACAGTCTAGATCATTTTTTGAGAAAACAAATTATGCAAAGTGGCTTGTTGTGTTCTCATGTACAGAAATTTTCATTAAAATCGGAGAGGGTGCTGCCAACATTTGTTCGAGTTGGAGTAAAAATTCGTCCTTTTCTTTTATTAACGAAATTGTTATTTGAATTTTTTTACTGCTTACTTTTACTAAATATCCTATATAAAATTTCTGATTAATACTTGTCTACGAATACTTCTAATGCTTATTACTTTTATTTCGTTTCAGGTGATTCAATTTCGCTGTAGAATAAGGTAAGTCGATGTCAAGTCAGTCAAATGTTGTGTCACCACTCTAAATGTGATGCAATAAAACTTTTCTAATCAACTCGCGAGTCATGACCATTATTTCCGGTTACCCTGCTGGATGTCTGTTTAACCAGACATCTTAACTCAGCCTTTAGCAACTGACAACTTGTTACGCTATCAGACAAAGCATCACCAGTAATCATGGTACAACTTCTCCTAAATTATCAAAACTTTCCCGCCACTTCTGAGTAATACTGTCACAAATGTCCCACTAGTTGGGTTTTAGCTACTGCTGCTGCTGCATTGACTGCATCGTTACCGACTCGGAACCCCAAAGTGTGAATAAAGTCCCGTAGCTGTAACCTTCAGTCCCAACACAACCACACACACACACCTACATTTTCAGATGAGGTGTGAGCCAAAATTGATCTTTCAGCAAATGTGATGCTCCCGGTTGCAGTTTGGTACTGATAAACTTTGTCGGGCGATAATCAGAAAGATTACCAACGGAGGACCGTCTCCAAAGTGAGTCAAGGTCCTACAATGCAATGGAATGGCATGTTCGCACAACAAGTTCGAGCTAGAAGCAAATCTACTGTAACCAACCGTGAGGGAAATCTAACGACGCAACAAGGACGGGTGGCGCATGTTGCTTGGTATAGTATTTTACAAGGTGATCCCTGGGATTTCCTCAGCCATCCGCCGCCGCAGCAGTGTGTAGCTTTGTGAAAATGTTACTTTCAGCGGGGCGGAAAGGGTAATGCGTTGTGCGAACCATACCCAGTAGTGCTTGAAGAGAACTTCTGAATTGATGCTGCTCGACAGGGTCGTTAGCAATGCAATGCGAATGTTGGATTAGTAAGGGTAGTAATTCATACAGAGAACTTCCCCAAAGTTCTAAAACAGCGGAACGCAATTCGAATGTGTGCTTCTAATAAAATTATGTACTTTCGTGTGCACAAGATATTACCCCCCGAGGGACAAAACTGACCTTGTGCCGATCAGCACACAAAAGGAAATGTTATGAAAATCACAAAAAAGAACGGAACTTGCTGGTGGTTGGAATAAGAACACATCACTTAAAATTATTACTTTACGAGGGCGGAACCCCGGCATACAGCAGCAACACTGCAGTAGCTTTTCCATAGCACACCCTGCTGCACACAGGGTGTACAAATAAATGAGCTAAAGGATGAGCTGTTTTTCGTGAGATTTTTGCTCATATACATGTAAGCTCTTAATTTATTGTAACTTTTTTCGTGCTGTGAGAGCACCTCACGTTCATTCAAGGACGTGCTCACATTAGTAACGTTATGATCTCTTATCGGCAAGGGTTTTATGCGCGTGCTGCAACTCTATAATCACGTCGTTGAGTGAGTTTTTCTTTTGCTCATCCATCTTAGCAGCGGCGGCGACGGCGGTGACAGTCCCAGCTAACTCCCGAACGAACCGTTAATGTCGGGTCCATAGTTCCGATAAGCGCACAATTAATGATTCGTTTCAGATTTATTGATCTGTTGGTTGGTGTGAATTTGCTGCGGAGAAGAAGCGGCAGCGGCCAGAGTCCGGAACGATAACAAGATCATTAAAAATTTACTGCAGGACGGTTGTGTCCTTGTGACAGTTTAAGTGGAAAGTTTGCTTCTTGTTCACTATCTTTCAATGCGTGCTTAATGGATGCGGGGCATGGTCGTCTTTGGATAGATGAATTGGGCCACCTTTATTCCCTTTGACAGTGGGTGCTTATGGAGCAGTAGATACTTGGGATGGGAGGATTTGCAATCTCGGGTCGAGTTGCATGGGGGCACCGTTCCAGTTACATCGCACAGGAAGCAGGTGGACGCTGAACAAAGCTTTTACGGTTTGTAGTTATTAAGTTTAAATGTTGATTAAATTTGCTCCCTGCTCGACGTTACTTCGCGAAAAGTCAGTTCAGGGTCAGTGCGGATATTTTCATATACTATAGGTACTGCTTGTAATGTACCTAAGACTTTAATGAAGTTCGTAAATTATTGTAATAAAAATATAAAGTTCTACAGCTTGATTAGAATTAGTGTTTCTCGAGGGAAACTGTTGAAATTAGAAAGAAATTTACGTATCATCAAGATTTGCTACTCGATGTATATACTCAACAGTGTTTGGTTTATACCCGGCTGTTACATTCATATACAACAGTGACGTGCGGTGCAACAACCTAGAAATGCTGGTAAGTTTTATGCACGAAAGAACCAAAAAGTGGGTACAGCAAACTGATTACTACATGTTACAAAATAAATAAGAATAATATGTGTACTAGATATTTGTTGAACGAATATTGAAATGACAGCTCATGCTATAAAGAAGGATAATGCCAAATAGATAAGTAGTTGGTGTTAAGGATATACCTAATATAAAACTAACCAGCATTAAATTGTTACAATTTTTCAATGATTCATTAGTTTCGTAAACGAAATAATGTAGAATATTTCAAATTGCCCCTATAATCCTAAACATACTATCGAAATGCTATAACTTTTTCGGCCAGGCCCGAACGTAGATCGCGTAAGGAAAGAGAAGGAATGGTTAGTCCGATACTTGCTTTTGCTAGAGGCCGTATATACTACTGCGCACTTCACAAGTATTATGGGAGGAGGATATTTTTGTTAGTAAGAGTATAGAAGTTGGATATACTTCTTCTTTACCGACGCCAGAAAGGTGATTCCACTACCTGGACTAGATATCAATCCACCAATTTCATGGACCGGGGACCAACGGCCTTACTTCCCTTCCGAAGGAAGACGTGACCACTGATTTTGTCACCACAGAAAAATCTCAACGACCTCGGCTGGAATTGAACCCAGGCCAACTGGAATGAGTGGCGGTCACGCCTACCACTCAATCACCGGCGCCGTCCCTAAAAGTATAGGTATTAGACCGGTACAAAAATTGACTTTTTTTTTCGAAACACCACTCAATCGAATAGTAATTGGCTCCTGAAACCTCATTCCAAATAAAAACTTGTTCGGATGCTGCTAGTTCACTCACAAGAAATTTTTAGGTTTTTATCTAAAAATATCTGAAATATCGGCAATAAAAACAATAAATCCAGTAGAAAATGTCAGCATCATCTTATGTATCCAATGGTAAGTCGCGCGTACGGGATCGATCTTAGTATTAATTGTTTATTATCTTTACTGTTTATATCATGTAAATATATAAAAGACCCACGGCTCCGTGAAGCTAACGCCTTGAGCCAAGCCAAATAAACGAATTAAAAAAATAGTCTAATATGGTATATGCTGCCTCTCTCTATCGCACATGCACAGTGGTTTTTTACGCCAAAACGTGTGAAAAAAATTTCACGCGAAAACGGTAAAGCATACAGCAATCATGTCTTATGGGATGTTTTATGATGATCCAAGACCTCCATTTTGATGATATAATCATAGTGATTAATCCCTCTTTAAGTGAGATACTTGCCAAAAAAATCTTCAAAGTTTGAGAAACAAGATGAAATCTTCATAAATGTTAAAGAATTTGTTTTAGCGAACATCTTTATTGAAGACCAAAAAATATTAATGGTACACTTGAAGTTATTGACCGTTATTTGTGAATGACCCCTAAAAAGTTTTTTTTTCAACTTAACTTCTTAAATGTCGTAGATAAAGCTTCGGTACCTTCCAGAAAATTGTTTGTCATATCAAGATACACATCTTTCCAGAAGAGATCATCGGTCTATCTCTTACAACTTAGAAGTTATTGGGTAATTTTTGGTAAAATTACCAAATGTTTTAAAATTAGTAACTTATGAACGGGTAGCCACCTTCAGTTCCGATTAGAAATGGTATATCAACCCTATTAAACAGAATAGAGTTCAATTGTCTCTTGCTGTCTACAGTAGAGTTATAGATGTGGAACCTCATTGTTTTGCAAAGTAAACCTATTGTTTTTCAAAAAACCGATTTAATCCACCTAGCAATGAGATGAGACATTTCTTACACATTTCACTATTGGATTAGTTTGCAGAACTCACGAGAAGTATGCACCCAACTAAAGGTGGGATGAAAACAGTTCTAGTTTTCTAGTAGGGTTGGGAGTACCGGTTTTACCGTTGCCGAAAACCGGTAAATCCGTCCAAATATTAAATACCGGTTTTGCAAGAATGAAAAACCGGTATTTTCGATATTTTTTTTAGCGAAAACTATTTAAATAATTTTTCATTGTTTTTTTTATAATAGAGCTTTCGAAATACTTTAAAAATATTTTCACCTACTAATGTTAGAAGTAAGATCGCCTGTTTTGGGACACTTCAATGTTTTTGTATAAGCAGTGGAATGCAGCTCGATTGATCTTCAGCACATGGCTGTATTAAATTAGTGAATCAGTTTCCTTCCTTCGATCATTCTTGCTAATAGTAATAATGTTATTACGCGCGCGAATGTTAATTGCATAACAATCTGCATCATATATATTTCATATCGTTTGTAGAGAGAGAAATCAACTCATATTTGTCGTTTCATTGGTTATAATAACACGATGAATATTATTTATATTTCGAAATCTTCAATTACACATCTATTAGCATATTCAGCAGTCACATATCGCTTGAATCAACTAAACAACACTCACGACAATCAGTTGTTGCATTTTTAACAATCTAAGAATCTGTTATAAATTCTCGGTGGCTAGCTACCCCCAAAACAATGAATACATGATAACACTTCTCCAAGTTGCATTGACTTGTGCAATTATTTACCTCACCCCACTGACAAAATTCCTGCCCGTGGCAAACGTGGAGATGCAGAGGTACACGGTCTCCATAACAAAATTTGTTACGTTAACATTTCGTTCCTTCCCAGATGGCTGTAAGGACGCGGCAGACATCGCCATTGGCATTATACCGTACAGAACTCTCGATTGATGATGGATATATCCACCGATCGATAGCTACTCCCAGGTTCCATTCGCAAATTTTTTGTGAAATTTTGCTTGTTCTGTTCAATTAAGGACTAGCAATTACGAGTTCTGCTCATGCTCAATTGGAAAAGGAAGCACATAAACGCTGGTTTTCAAGACGAGGTGGAATTGAAACTTAAGCGGTTTCATATACGAAGTAGGACTGTTAAAATGGGTATTTTGAATACTGGTGACAAAATAGACAGATTAACCTGACCTATTACAAATCTAAAACGTTTTTGATGCGCTGGAGCTCAAACATTTTTTGAACATTATTTTCAGTATATGTTAAGGCATTTGTATAAGGAGAAAACAGCAATTTTAGGTCTGTTTTCGAAGTAATGGTTTGTCGAATCTCTTTTGTCTCTTTTTGTCTACTGCATTTAGCTAACCTGCTGTGCTTTTTGGTACAATAAGCGAGTTAGACAACATGACGACATGCACATTTTTCATGCTGCGATCATCAGTGGTTCTCAAGTAACGTCTGTTGAGCGATTACTTTGTTAATAAAGTATGAATTGGCATCAAAGCAAGTTAAATGCGACTGCTTTGTAAATTCAATTTAATTTCGATTTTTTCTTTGTAATATTACCGGTTTTTAGCGGTTTACCGGGTTTTTTTTCATTTTCAATACCGAAAATACCGGTTTCTCAAAATGCCTCGGTTTTCCCAACCCTAGTTTCTAGTCTTGCACGAATAAAATCTCAAATAAATTATAGAAATCAACAAAACGACCGAAATAAAAAAGTAAAGCAAAAAATGAAATACTAGGTTTTTAAATTCATAAAATGAGTAGAAAAATTAATGTAAATCAAAATTATAAAATACACGAATGAAATTAGATTAGGTTATCAAATAAAAATTAAGATTATATGTAGAAATAGTTATAAGAATAATAGAATAAATTGACTCATACTAACAAATTGAATGAAATAACACAAATGACTGAACAAATGAATCAAATGAATCAAATGATTCAAATGATTCAAATGAATCAAAATGAATCAAATCATTCAAATGATTCAAATGAATCAAATGAATCAAATGAATCAAATGAATCAAATGAATCAAATGAATCAAATGAATCAAATGAATCAAATGAATCAAATGAATCAAATGAATCAAATGAATCAAATGAATCAAATGAATCAAATGAATCAAATGAATCAAATGAATCAAATAAATCAAATAAATCAAATGAATCAAATAAATCAAATGAATCAAATGAATCAAAAGAATCAAATGAATCAAATGAATCACATATATCACATGTATCAAATGAATCAAATGAATTAAATGAATCAAATTGATTTAATTCATCCAGTGAATACAATGAATCAAATTAATGAAATGGATTAAATGAATAAAAAGAATGGATGAACAAAATGAATAAAGTAAAAAATAAATGAAATGCATAAATAAAATAAACGAATCAAATAAGCAAAATTAGCTGAAGTGATAAAATGAATAAAAAGAAGAAAATGAGCAGAATAAAATGCATTGATAAAAATGAAAAATTAAACAATGGTAAAAGGTTATAAATTAATATAAAGAAATAAATTGATCAAATAAATTATTTGGATGAAATGATTAAAACTGAAAAAGTTGTCAGATTATTAAAATGAAGAAACTGAACAAAATTAATAAACTGGAAAAAATGAATAAAATTCATGCAATGAAAACTATGAATAAGTTAAATGAATGATATGAGTAAAATGCACAAAAAGAATAAACTGATTAGAGTGAATCCAAAGAATGAAACGAATAAAATAAGTAAAATGAACGCAGATGAACAAAACGAATGAAAAGATTTGGAATGAAATAATTAATTAAAATGAAATGGTCATATATATGAATCTAAAAACATTTTTGAATAAAGAAAATGAATAAACCGGATTGTACGAATTTGAGAACCATTGCATCAGAAAGTTTTGAAATGTTTTTGAAAATCCCATCTTCTGAGAAAAGGCTAATAAATATGCAATGGACTTTCTAGGGCTTCCATCTTTTTTTTTGGTTTTATTCTTTTTGTTTTCATGCTTCTTTACTTGACGGCGTCGTTTTAAGATTATCTGGTGTTTCTACTTTATTGTTGGACATTAATTAGTTATCAGGAATCTGGAACGTTCAATTTGCTTTGGAATTCGAAAATTATTTTTTGATCACATATTCCTGAAAAAAAGATTTATGTACAGAATAGAATTTACTGGTCCAGTATTTTAACGCGCAATTGAATATAGTAAAGTGAGACAAGGTCACATGTGCTTTCAAGTCCCTTGCACAGAGAACGACAGAGAGAATGCGATTCGTGAATGAGACAGGTAGATATTTCAAAGTTTTTATTTGCATTGAAGTAAATAGTGTGAAATGTCTAGGCTACGTCGATAGCATAAAAGCCGTGCAATCAGTTGATTGCAATGCAGTCTCTTTCCATTCATCCTCATAGCTTTCATATCGTTTCGTTCCGAATTCTCGTGCAGGAAATATGGATAAATAAGTCATATACAGACCAATACTGTGAAAAAGAAATGGTTCAAACTACTCAGTATATCCAGATATGGACGACGATAAGTTAGAAGACACATTGTAATTGCATCCCCCATCGAGAGTGGGTACTTTGGGAGACTTCTTTTCCTGGATCTAATTTGTGGATATTTTTGGTCTTTGATCCGTTATTTTTGATGAAAGTTCGCACCAATACAACGAATGTGCAGCTGATACAACTCATGGTTCATTCGCCTGCGACACGTTCCGTCTTCCATCTGCACGCCACCATATATGGTACGCAACACCTTTCGTTCGAAAACTCCAAGGGCGCGTTGGTCCTCCACGAGCATAGTCCAGGTCTCGTGGCCAGTAGAGGACCACCGATCTAATCAGCGTCTTGTAGATAATCAACTTCGTGCGGCGGCGAATTTTGTTCGAACGGAGCGTCCTACGGAGTCCAAAATAGGCACGATTTCCCGCCAAGATCCGTCTCTGAATTTCACTGCTGTTATCATTGTCGTCGGTTACCAGTGAGTCCAAATACATGAATTCGTCGACCATCTCGATTTCGTCACCGTCAATCCGAACTCGGGTAGGAGGTTCACATTGTCGTCTCTAGAACCTCTTCCTCTCATGCATTTTGTCTTCGAAACGTTGATGACAAGTTCAATCCTGCTGGCTTCAGCTTTCAGTCTTTGAGCATATGTTTCATTCAAAATTCAATAGAGATACGAATAGTGTAAATATCGCACGTGGAATGTCTCTTTTGAAAATCTTCGTCGTCAAACTTTCATATTACCCAGTTAAGCCAAATATTTTTCTGATATAGCCATGAATTTCCTTAATTATAGTGTAGATACAGGCTTTGAATACAATTGAATTAAAGTTGAGTTGATGTAGCAGCAGACAAAAATAGTTTTGTTTTCTCAAACCTTCAAAGCAATCCAAAGCAATTACAATTAATAAATATTTCAGATTGGCAGAAGATCTTATCACACAACTTAGAAATGGATACAGAAATAGCTAGATAGATGCGGTAGAAGAGAGACAGAGAGAGAAAGAGAGAGATGAGGGGGGGGGGGCGTGTGAGGAATGGCAAATGATGGTTAATGCAGTGACATTTTTTATAGGTATATTATTATGATATATTGATTCTTACATTCTTATCATAAATAATGTAAGTAGTATTTTTTGCGCCATAACCAGTATAACCTAAATCTTGCAAAAGAGATAAATTTTCGCTAGATTTTTGGGCTTCAAACATACAGTTGCTTTCGGTGACGCCACAAGTATAATTATATTAGAAATCTTTTATCTCACTACTAGGTGAATTACTTGTTGATCTGTATATTGGTATATCATCCAACATTTACCTCATGATTGAACGCAATGCCTAATCCAAGGAATAAATACTAGAACTCAATGTTTCTTTATCAACACATTATTTTGTCTTTGAAGTGAACTTATATATTGATTTTTGAGAAATAGTTCATTTATTATAAAGGTAATTCACAAAATATTCTCAACATCGAATTCCTTGAATCACGTAGATGTGTTTTCATACCCCGATATTAAAAATGGGTTTAGTTTTGCCCCTAAAACACCAGTAAAGCAATACTCTGTATGAAACAATCTCATTTTTAATTTGTGGAAATTGGTAAGCGAGGATTAAAAATACGAAATGGTTAATATCTCCGCCGCTCGTGCACAGATTTAGACAATCTATAGCTTGTTAGAAAGGTATTTTTACAAGCTTTCTATTTATGCGCAGTTTGTGGGACAATAATGTATTGTTCGAAAGTTATTTGCAAAAAACCTGCTGTGTTTTGACAAAATCGCCCATATCTCAGAAAGTAAACAACATATCGAAAATCAAAAATAATAGTGTCAAATGGCAACGTTAGACCTTTCATTTGAAACTAATTTCATTAAGATCGGTTCAGCCATTGCTGAGATAATTACATGACATTTTGTACATACATACATACACACACACATACAGACATTGTCTCAATTTGTCGAGCTGAGTCGATTGGTATATGAGACTCGGCTCTCCGGGCCTCGGAAAAAGTTTTCAAAATTTGAGCGAATCCTATACATTTCTTTTGTAAGAAATGTAAAACATTAATACGCCATACAATAGTCGCAATATCCAATATATCCTCCAAAATATGGTTTTTATATGGAATCTGTCGGATCATGATGATAATGTTTTCATGGGTTGATCCCATTTCAAAGAGTATCAAAATACCATGCAGTGAAGTGGGACCATGAACATGAGGATTTTGTGGGCTTTACGTTTGCTAGGGAAGCATCACGCTATCTGATTTTGACGACATTTTACACATGTCTTTGATATAAAAGATGATGAAGGTTTCGCCTGTCTAGAGACCTACTTTGCTCAAGACTAACTTTTGAAAGTTTCGTATGCTTTTTTGACATATTTAAAAAAAATCATGATCGGAAATCTGTTGCAATTAAATTATGCCTATGAAAATGTTATAGATAAATAAGAAAACTTAATTAAAAAATACACACTGAAAAAACATTGCATACATTTTTCAAAAAATAGAAAATAAGGCAAATTTTGTCATTCTTTGGAATCACTCTTTAGAAACCAAGCCAAACCATTCGAAAAAAGAGTGTTCTCAATTATAAATTTCATTCGTAAAAAAGTTCTCTTTACATTTTTATTGAAAATCGTTTCATCACAGTAGTTCATAAAACTGAGTGATAATGTAACCTAAAAGTATAGGTATTAGACCGGTACAAAAATTGACTTTTTTTCGAAACACCACTCAATCGAATAGTAAGTGGCTCCTGAAACCTCATTCCAAATAAAAACTTGTTCGGATGCTGCTAGTTCACTCCCACGAAATTTTTAGGTTTTTATCTAAAAATATCTGAAATATCGGCAATGGAAACAATAAATTCAGTAGAAAATGTCAGCATCATCTTGTGTATCCTGAAATCCTCAGATGTATAGCTTAAGATGAAAGGATCAACCTTGCAGAAGACTGAAAATTGATCCAACTTTGTGGTGAAGATATAGTCTAATATATGACGTGGATGCAAATATTTCCCCGACACGAAAACGGATCTCCGCGCGCAATGGCAAGTCGCGCATACGGGATCGATCTTAGTATTAATTGTTTATTATCTTTACTGTTTACATCATGTAAATATATAAAAGTTCCACGGCTCCGTGAAGCTAACGCCTTGAGCCGTTATTGGCCGTTATTTGTGAATAACCCCTAAAAATTTTTTTTCAGCCTGTCTTCTTAAATATTGTAGATAAAGCTTCGGTACCTTCCAGAAAGTTGTTTGTCATATCAAGATACACATCTTTTCAAAAGAGATCATCGGTCTATCTCTTACAACTTAGAAGTTATTGGGTAATTTTTGGTAAAATTAGCAAATGTTTTAAAATAAATAACTTATGAACGGGCAGCCACCTTCAGTTCCGATTAGAAATGCTATATCAACACTATTAAACTCAATGGAGTTCAATTGTCTCTTGCTGTCTCCAGTAGAGTTATAGATGTGAAACCTCATTGTTTTGCAAATGAAAGCCTATTGTTTTTCAAAAAATGTCCAATATGTTCGAAAATACTCGAGATAACAAAAATTTAGCGGCAATGAAAATTGTGTATTTTGACGATTGAAATAACTTCGTAGAATATATGAAACCCATTGGAATAATAACTGAAAAGATATTCTAAAAAAATATTTTTAGGGGCCAGACAAATATAACGAGCTATAACTTCTTAACCCTTTCTTTGGTGATACTGTTCTTTTTAGCTTTATATAGATTTTCGGGGTCGCTGATTCTGATTCAGACGTCTAAAATGTGAAATTCAAAATGGCGACCGTGCTTGGCTAAATTTCACGTTTTTTTAATTGACCTAAAACGTCTTAAAAGAGGGTTTTCGGCGTCGCTGATTTTGATTCTGATGTTAGAATTGTTAAATTAAAAAATGGCGAATCCAATATGGCGACTGGGTTTGGATAAATTTCATGTTTTTTTATATTGTCCTATAACGTCTTCTAGGGTTTTTTTGGGGTATCTGATCACGATTGGTGACGTCATAACTGTAAATTTCGTGATAGCGGATCCAATATGGCGACTTTATGACAAAAAATTTCATATTTTTTTATTTTGGCTTAAAATGCGAAGCAAAAATTTTAATTATACCATTTATGAACGTTAAAGTTTGTGATCAATGAAGGTAACAAGAGTGCGCGGAACGTCTTCTTATATAGAAATCGTTTAGAAGCAAAGCTAAGCTTCGTCAAATTTTGTAATTATAATATCAGAATCGAAATCAGCGACCTAAAAAAAACCAGCGGATCGATTTTTATACTGACGGTAACAATTTGCCAATTTCGTACAAAATTGTTGCCATTTTGTATTTTTGAATTTTTGAGTTCTGACAGAATTGTTATCAGCGACCCCAAAAACTCTCGTAAATCAAATTTTATGCTCATTGTAACAAAATTCATATTCAAATTTCGTAAAAAAAATGGCCGCCATTTTGAGTTTTCAAATTCTGTTATCAGAATCGTAATCGGCGACCTCAAAAACCACATAATCTATTTTTATGCTAGTTGAGAAGTTATCCCTGTCTCTCAAAATCTTTTATAGACCAACATAATAATGAACTCCATTTTTGCATATTTTGATATTTTTTGTCGGAAAAATTCTGCAAAAAAAATCTTTTATTTAGTTCAATGTTTGAGATACTTGTAAAAAAAAATTTGATGTCTTGGACGTTTAGCTCAGACACAGCCGAATTTATTGTAAAAAAAAACGAGATTTTCGAGTTTTAATTGTTTATAACTAATAAGTAATTAACAAATTCACATATTTTTTTGTGCTAGCTGTACTGCTTACATCCCTAAGAATTGATTAAAAGAAAGAATTCTTATTTATATGTCAACGCCAACTAGCAACCCAATAAATACTTAGGCGGGACGTATACGTCCCACTGCGTCGCAAAGGGTTAAGCATTTAAAGAAGAGACTTCGTGTATTCTGCAAAAATATTCGCGAAAGCAATCTCCGCAACTTGTCCAAAGCTGTTAACTCATTTCCTTTACCAAAAAAGCAAATTTAGTTGAAAAATTTCATTTTTAGGACGATTAATCACAAAAATCATAGCGGCTAATGACAAATCTTGCTATTTTTCATGAGTAGTCCGAAGACACTATTGACGTAAACTCTGCCGTTTTCACGTTGACAACCAATCACCACTTGAAGCACTTTATTTTTTCAAAAATTGCCAAATTATTTTGAAAATACACGACATAATCCGTCGTTGCAGTAATGAAAGTTGTCCATTTTGATAATTCAAACCATTTTACGGAACATACCAAACTTGCCAGAATGATATTTAAAAAGTCATTAATATATTGGCTCTAAATAGATCATCCACAAACAACCAGCAATAATGTTGAATATTTTAAAGATAAAGGCTCTGTGTCTTCAGCAAAGTTATTGGCAAAAGCTTGCTCTACAACTTTGCCGAAGACATGATTTTAATATATGCACTTGCAAGAAAGTTGGTAAAATTCTTTCGATCTTCGGAGTTAAATAACTTTGTCCGGTAACCTCCAATCATTGTATAACGTTCAACAAAATTGTTCATCCTTCAAAAAGCTACAATGCCTGAAGTTTTCAGTTATTCAGAGCAACTGTGGAAGTTTTTAGTGAATTTTGATTTATTATTTCCGATTCTCCATATATTTCACCATAGAAACCTCTAAACTCTTGTGAGTGAACTAGAGCTATAGGGAAAAGCTCATATTTGGCACATGGTTTGTAGAGCTAATTACCTCTTGAAAAAAAGTTTCCGGTCTAATGGTTATAGCTCCATATGGTCCAAGTATTCCAAGAACTAAATCGAGATCTACTCGCGTAACTAGTTATCTTCCGGTCGTTTATGGATGCGGTCATTACTCATGGAGAGTCGTTAATTGAGAACTGATATTTATGGTCACCCAAAAACTTTCTAAAATACAGATATATGATCTACAAGCATAATAAGTAACAGGTTGGTGATTTTTTTCTCTGTATGCTTTTTGAGGTTCATGACATCACGTTCAATATAGGATACAGTTCAACGGATGCCACAGGTCAACCAAAGACGTCTTTGAGCACAGGTCTAAAGATCTACCAGCCAGTCGGCTTCCTCATCACGTGCAGATCAGAAGGTAAAAAGCGCACCGCTTGCGAACGGCATACAAATAAA
Organism: Topomyia yanbarensis; assembly: GCF_030247195.1. Classification (NCBI taxonomy): domain Eukaryota; kingdom Metazoa; phylum Arthropoda; class Insecta; order Diptera; family Culicidae; genus Topomyia; species Topomyia yanbarensis. The sequence goes on from NC_080672.1 coordinate 79,484,644, forward strand.
AAAATACTACCCGCGCCGCTCGGCTCTAGCGTGTACGCGTAGCTTATAGACAGCGATTGACTTTACGCCAACCCTTCGTAGACCGACAGTGCGCGGGGTTGTTCAAGGTAAAAATGTGCTTACAGACGTGTCACACATACAGCTACATCATACGAGACAAGTAGTACAGATAACGTTCAACTACCTAGCTGAGGCAGAAGGCTTCGTAGCGAAGAATAGTATGCAACACGATGTCGAATACGAAAGTGTCAATCGGAAATTCGCCTACACAATTTGGCACCGCGCACTGGTACAGATTATATTAAAAGATTCATGTTGAATTATGGAAAAGTGGAATCCGCTACAAATGACACTTGGAGAAACTTTTTTTCTAGTATTCTCAACGGTAATAAAGTCAAGGGCGCGTTTCGAATTTGTCTCATCTGAAACCGAAACTTATTGCCGGAATAGATTAGCGCCTCCTTGACGCTAAATCCCAAAACGGAAGCATTGTTTGTGTTTCCAATCAAACAACTGGTCAAACGGGATGTCCCGTTAGACTAGAAGTTCTGTTAAGCCGATGAGACACAGCGAAACCGAAGCTTAGCAGGCCAATGCGAAAGCACTATGCTATATTCCTACCCCTATTTTCACCTTTGGGAGAAAGGTTGGTGTTTACCCAATCTTTTTCTCCCTAGGGAGGAATATGGCATAATTCTTAACGGTGTTCGGGTTGTGCGAATTCGACTGAACCAACCTATACCTTCTTACTTGACCTTCTAGGGCATATCATCTCAAGATGTTATCTATATCCAAAGAACGCTATGCAAATACACTGAGCAGACGCCTACGTGCCAGTTCTGTAACCAGACAACCTTCGGTACACTACGGTAAGTCATGGGCCGAAATAATCAAAGACAATTAATCCACTACAACCAACATTAACAAACAACCTTCGACATCTACTGATACGCCACAGACAGCCAGCCAGCCAGCCAAAAAAACAAATGCCGGACAAACAATATCCCACGGTATCCACAAACCAAGAGCCAACATACCTAAAGAAGTGATAAACAAATAAGAAAACAGCTATACCAGAGTCACTCGATAAGATAAAAAGCTTCAAACATCTAACAGCGAAAATCAAAGTTCTAGCGACAACGACATGGATGCAAACAGGTGAAACGAGCAGCAAGCAGCAGAAGATAAACCTGACCGTTGCTCACCGCTGAGAAAAAAATTTAACTCAAGCAGCGGAAAGCAGTTCGCCCAGGATAGACGACAGCTATAATATTTGTATATTTTTCATGAATTGTAAATCAATTTTTTCTTTGAAATGTACAATATTTTCAAAAATGAACCTCGAGGTTAAAGCCTAAATAAATAATTACAATAATAATAATCTACAAGCGTTGCCACTGCAAAGAGTCGCAGATAATCGATCAAAAGAAAAAAGGAAGAGAATGGAGATATTCCCGCAACGGGCTTGACGAGTGGATGATGAAATTCGATGTTTGACGCTATTTTAAAATCCAATATGGCGACATTCGGTTGAGCAATATTCTCGATAACCCTAGCAATATGGATATTTTTAGAACGAGCTTGACGAGTAGATGGCGGAAGACAATGTATGGTGTCATTTAGAAGTCCAAGATGGCTTTTTGTTGAGCAATATTCTTGACAACGCTAACAATATGGATGTTTTTGATGTTTGGTGCCATTTAACAATCCAAGATGATGACTTCCGGTTGAGCAGTTTTGTCAATAACCCTAAATAAATGGATATTTTTAAAACGGGGCTGAATAGTAGATGGTAAAAATCGATGACCGACGCCGTTTTGAAATCCAAGAAGGCAACATCCAGATGAATAATATTCCCGATAATCCTAACAATATGGGTGATTTTGCCTTGACGAACAGATGATGAAAATTGATGTTTGGTGTCATTTCGGGCTTGTCAAGTAGATAGCAGAAATCAACGTGTGACACATTTTAAAATACAAGAAGGCGACTTCCGAGAATGCAAACCGAGGTTTGGCGATATTTGAATATCTAAGATCGTAACGCCATCTTAGATTTGAAATTGTCTTCAGACATCAATTACCGTCATCTATTCGTCGATCCTATTCCAAAAATACCCATGTTGTAGAGTTTATAGAGAATTTAGCTGAACCGGGATTTGCAATTTTGGGTTTTGAAATGGCTTCAGCCGATTTCCGGCATTTCTTCTCGTCATCCCCCTTACGAAAGTACCCAACTAAACTAGAGCTAAGAATATATTAAATTATATACAACTTCATACCGTAGTGCACGCACCCAAACTTTTTTACGAACTGGGTTCGTAAGAAAGTGTTTGTTAGTTGGAATTTACTACGCAAAAAGAGTTAGGTAGATCGAGTAGAGATCTACCTGAACATACGATAACTTTTTTTGTTTCAATTATAAAGTTTTAACCTTTCGGGTCATTCACCTCCTTTTTCGGTTTAGAAAACTCTAAACCTTATATGCGGGGTTGGGAATCGAACCCAGGTGAGCTGCGTGCAAGGCAATCTATTTACCAACTACGCTGCGCTGCTCTCTCTGAAAACTTTTCGTATGTCCAGGACCTTAACCGAATTGGTCCTTGAATTCTGAGTTTTGACTTTGAAAATGACTTACTCCACTATCTGGGTCTATATGAAGTTTACACACTTCTAACTCCGCAATTATTGGATGGATTTCATTCAGTTAATTACCAACCGATTCAGGAACGCCTAACTTGAATATTGGTAATAATTTAATATCTGTGCGAAAAATTCACGAAAAAAGGGAAAAATCCCATCAACGAGGCAGCTATTTCAAGCAGAACCGTCAATAGGAAGCACCATAGTGGTTCAATCAAATACGGCAAGGTTATAAATAGAGGTGCCGCGTGTTTGTTTGAATCATTGGATGCTCGCATGCCAAACGACCAATACCATGGCTATAGCGTCCGGACGCTACAATAAGCGGTAGATGTTATAGATTTTCGGCAGGGATGTCATTAACTCGCATATAGTTAAACCGTGTACGAATTTTAAGGGGAACCAGCACGGTATACACACGATGTTTTGCAAAGTGGATGGTTTTGGATTGAGTTCAATACTGCAGGGTGCGACGATGTGTGTAGGTTGTTTGTGATTTTGCGTTTAAGAAAAATACTTTATTTTTATGCTTGTGTGTGCGTTGGGTTGACGATGTTTTCGGCGGTTTGTAGGTACGTAGGATACAGAGCCTATTGGCACACACGTTTCATGCTTCCGATGTATGTGATGCGTTTTTTACTATTAAGGCATTTGACAAGGCGCTTCTGTAGCTATTTCTAACGCACGGGCGGACTCAACTGGATTTGCACCTATAGAAAGGCGGGGTTAGTTGGAGATTTTGCTAGGCGAGGAGATTGAGTTATGCTAACATAAGCAGTTTCAGTTTTGAATTGTTTTCAAAAAGCTGCGAAGATGATATAGAATAAGATAAGATAGAAAATTAATGTCATCTGATCAAGCATACGCTATCATTCTCTTTGTTTCTTCAATTGAAATACATGTAGAACTGTTTTGAATATATTATAAAGAGTATTCAGCATATACACCTAGGTTCGACAGATTGTGAAAAATAATTTCGAGTTAAGTAACGACCTAATTGGAATCTATCGCGTTTTGTTCAGGAAGGAAAAGTTTTCATAGTTGGGGTCGACAACCACTTCTATACACTTCTATCGTTGTGTGCTTTGATAGTTTGTTTAAATTCAGAAACTACTGCCTGTTTTCCTAGAGGAAATTGCTATTTTCCTTAGTCCAGAAAAAATAACCTTCAAACTAAGATTGCAACCGATTTTTAGCCTACAGAATAATTACAGTGTCAGAGCGCTAAGCTGTTGGCACCATAGTTCTCAAATAAATAATTTATTTACGCAGTTACCACGATAAATTATTTTCGTACCGGTTTAACGGGTATCGCACTTTCAAGGCCATACGTCATTTGGCCATACCCCGCACACTGCAGTAAATAGAATACCCATTCAAATGCATCCCGAAGCCTCGGAATTGTCTTTCCACCCAGCAACGCGTACTGGATGATGCCCATCCACCGATCATTTGCCACTTGTTAATTCTGTCCCCGTGCCCACCACCATATGCCGAATATTCGGTGTGCGCTTTTTATGACCTCATTTGCGTCCCCTCGATCATCGTCGACACACGTCGTCGTTGTTGCTGGATCGGGGGATGCACTTTCCGTGTTTGTTTTCTTTTTAATTTTGACAATGTTTATGGTGCCCCGCCGGAGAAACTCGTTTTCTGCGCCGCGCTTGGGGGAATTTGGAATTGGCCCGTCCTTTGCCCCCTGGTGTCGTCTGTGGTCACCGCGGTGGGTGCATATTTGCAAAATCAAGTCCAATAAAGAAGCAATTTATATTCATTCCTGCGTATTTGTTGGTAGCTATGGTGTGTTTTTTGGGACCGCGAGGCCCCAACACAAATGGATTTACTAGGTCAGATGCAACTTGGGCTTCGAGCCAGAATGATGTTGATTACTGAACTGCGCGACTGAATGCAACTGAATGCGGAATTGAGATTTACTTAAAAGGTTTAAAATATTAAACTAGACACGAAAACAAAATAAAACTATTAAATAATGGAATTCTTTTTATTCCTGCTTACTTGTGATTATACGACTATTTTATAATATAAAAGGCGTTCTCAAAGGTGCTTTTTGTAAATAAACCAAATCACAGAGTTGCTGGTGTCGAACCACAAATCGCTTGCCAAACTATTTTTTGTTTGAATTATAGAGATAATTTGCATTTTTGTTGGGTTAGACCTCATTGGCGGGGTTGGGAATGGAACCCAGGTGAGCTGCGTACAATGCAATCGACTCACGAAATACGCTATAGACTCACCCCCCATCCAATTTTTTTAATCTGTCCCAGATAGAACAATGTTTTTTCTTGACAGTAAAAAAATATAATGTGAAAAGAAATTTCTTTTTCAGTAACTTCAAATCATGGAAATTCGCTTCGGATATGCGAGATAGAAGCTGGGGCAATTTCAAATATATTCGCGCTAATAAAATATTGTAGGAAATTAAAGTTGTTTTGGGATTCCTACTACTAAGCGACCATTTACCATTCCAGAGATATAGTCAATATTATTACAAATGAAATTTGAAGCTGCTTTTCTAAATACGTCAAGTTTTGTATCGCTTTTATTCCCTTATTATATATTTCAGCGCTGGTTCGGTCTTTTTAACATGTTTGCAATACCACGAAAATCAGGCTCAACAGGAAAATACTACTGATATTTTGAAATTCGACCAATCAAAGTTAAACCGTAAGACTAATCCATCAAACTACTCAGTATCAAAGTAATTATCAAATTTTAAATATGGAATATGTGCCTTGATTTAATTTCTCGGTCCCAAATGTTTTCTAATTTACCCAATACAAATGTATTGTCAATGATTCATGAATCGATATTGTTTGACAGGTGGTTTGTGCTTGTGGTTTCATAACCACATTTTTCGTAATTCGAGGAAAACAAATTTCAATTTGATCGATATCCTTCAATATGGGTAAAATCGATTCTTCAAAAAAATTATACTTCAAAATAAAATTCAAATAATCGTATCCTCAAATAATCAATTTTGCGTATAACCAATTCTTCAAATATTTGATTCTTCAAAAATCGAATTTATTTTTAAAAAATCGATTCTCTGAGTAACGTATTCCTCACTAATCTTTTCTTCGAAAAATCGAATCTAAGAATATTTTTTTCAAAAAATCAATTCTTTAATAAACCGATCCTTTAGGAAATCGATTTTTCAAAATAATTATTTTCCAAATAAGCGATTCTTCAAAACATCGATTTTTCAACAATCAATCCTTCAAAATACCGATTTATCAAAAAGCCGATTGTACAAAAAAATCGACTTCAAAATATTGATTCCCAAACTTCCTATTAACATCGACAATTTCGTGCACGCGTTCTACCTTAACCTTTGCGTCCCCGTGATACTTTTCACTCATCAATTTAGGTGCTCAATTCGCTCTAGTTTTAACAATTGTCAACGGATTTCAATCAAACCACTTGCAAACGATCGCGAATTCATTCAAGTTTCTTTGACTGTATATGTTGGTCAGATCAGATAACCGGTTCCGTATTTATACGGAAATTCCGTGGGGTCTGTCCGAGGGTTATTTTAGCAATGTTCTTTAACTTTTCAACATCTAGCTATAAATCTGGTATTATTATAGCCCGTAAATGATCAAAACTTATATACAAACCCTTTGAAGTCATTTTGGGATGGTAATGGCCACATCCTGGCATGCTGGAACCGGTTCCGGGGGACCAAGTAAATCCGAAATGCGCTATCTTTACCAATAGGCATATCAAATATTACAAATTTTCATGAAAAATACACAACGATGCAAATTGCATGCTCATAGACTATTCCTGGACCCTTTCGAAAGCATTCGGGACATCCAAGAACCGATTCCGAGAGATTTGCTGGAACGGATTTCCGGAAACAGCAAGCCTTATCTATGAAAAAATTGAAAAAAAACATACCTGTCATGCGGCTCATCAAATTATATCACCTTGATGATGTATGAACAATGTAATCTTCTTTTAGGGCATCTAGACATACAGGGATACTTTAGGACCGCATCCGGATATTCCGGAATCCGGTTCTTCGGAACAAACATTTTTTGGTAAATATGCGAGTCATGCGGCACATCAAATTACATCAGTTTGATGATGTATGCACTTTGCTATCACGTTGTATGTCATCCGGCCACAAGGGGACACTTTTCGACTGGTTCCGGATGTTCCGGAATTCGGTTCCTCGGACCAAACATTTTTGGTGAATATGCCTGTCATGCGGCACATCAAATTACATCAGTTTGATGATTTATGAACATTGCGATCACGTTGTTTGTCATCTGGCCACAAGGGGACACGTTTCGACCGGATTCGGATGTTCCGGAATCCGGTTCTTCGGAACAAATATTTTCGGTAAATATGCCTGTCATGCGGCACATCAAATTACATCAGTTTGATCATCTATGAACATTGCGATCACGTTGTATGTCATCCAGCCACAATTGGACACTTTACGGACCAAACATTTTTGGTGAATATGCCTACCATGTGGCACATCAAATTACATCAGTTCGATAATCATCCAGCCACAAGGCGACATTTTTCGACCGGTTCCGGATGTTCCGGAATTCGGTTCTTCAGACCAAAAAAGAGATGAGGGATTTAAGCCAGAAAAAAGACATCAAAACATAAGTCGTCTGTTGCAACTGCAATACACCTGTTTGCAAGAAGCACGATACAGTACATAACATGCATTCAATGTGATCACTTGTTACAACCAGTAGCACTAGTGAGAAACTTTTTTTAAGTCATCAGTTCACCAATTTTCGTAACTAACTACAAGAAAAATCAGTGTGTTTTTGAAATAATAAAACCAAATTAATGTTCTGCATATCAAGCTGATGTTATTTGATGCACCTCATGTCCAACATATTCACCAAAAATGTTTTATCCGCTGAACCAGATTCTGAAATAACCGGAACCGGTCGAAATGTATACTCGTGTGCCCAGATAGGCTAAATCGTGATTGTATTTCTCATAGATCATCAAACTGATATAATTTGATGTCCCGCATGACAGGTATATTCACCAAAAATATTTGGTCCAAAGAACCGGACCACGGAATAACCGGAACCGGTCATAAAATGTCGCAGCCTTGTGGCCAGATGACATACAACGTGATCGCAATGTTCATAAATCATCAAACTGATGTAATTTGATGTGCCGCATGACAGGCGTATTCACCAAAAATGTATGGTCCGAAGAACCGGATTCCGGAACATTCGGAACCTGTCGTAAAGTGTCCCCTTGTGGCCAGATGACAAACAACGTGATCGCAATGTTCATAGATCATAAAACTGACGTAATTCGATGTGCCGCATGACAGGCATCTTCGCCAAAAATGTTTGGTCCGAAGAACCGGATTCCGGAACATCCGAAACCGGTCGAAAGGTGTCCCCTTGTGGCCGGATGACATACAACGTTATCGCTAAGTGCATACATCATCAAACTGATGTAATTTGATGTGCCGCATGACAGGCATATTCGCCAAAAATGTTTGGTCCGAAGAACCGGATTCCGGAACATCCGGAACCGGTCGTAAAGTGTCCCCTTGTGGCCGGATGACAAACAACGTGATCGCAATGTTCATAGATCATCAAACTGGTGTAATTTGATGTGCCGCATGACAGGCATATTCGCCAAAAATGTTTGGTCCGAAGAACCGGATTCCGGAACATCCGGAACCGGTCGTAAAGTGTCCCCTTGTGGCCAGATGACAAACAACGTGATCGCAATGTTCATAGATCATCAAACTGGTGTAATTTGATGTGCCGCATGACAGGCATATTCGCCAAAAATGTTTGGTCCGAAGAACCGGATTCCGGAACATCCGGAACCGGTCGTAAAGTATCCCCTTGTGGCTGGATGACAAACAACGTGATCGCAATGTTCATAGATCATCAAACTGGTGTAATTTGATGTGTCGCATGACAGGCATATTCGCCAAAAATGTTTGGTCCGGAGAACCGGAGTCCGGAACATCCGAAACCGGTCGAAAAGTGTCCCCTTGTGGCCGGATGACATACAACGTTATCGCTAAGTGCATACATCATCAAACTGATGTAATTTGCCGCATGACAGGCATATTCACCAAAAATGTTTGGTCCGAGGAACCGGATTCCGGAACATCCGGAACCGGTCGTACAGTGTCCCCTTGTGGCCGGATGACAAAGAACGTGATCGAAATGTTCATAGATCATCAAACTGGTGTAATTTGATGTGCCGCATGACAGGTATATTCACCAAAAATGTTTGGTCCGAGGAACCGGATTCCGGAACATCCGGATGCGGTCGTAAAGTGTCCCCGTATGTCTAGATGACCTAAAACAAGATTACATTGTTCATACATCATCACGGTGATATAATTTGATGTGCCGCATGACAGGTATGTTTTTTCTCAATTTTTTCATAGATAAGGCTAGCTGTTTCCGGAATTCCGTTCCAGGAAATCTCTCGGAATCGGTTCTTGGATGTCTCGGATGCTTTCGAAAGGGTCCAGGAATAGTCTATGAACATGCAATTTGCATCGTTCTGTATTTTTCATGAAATCTTGTAATATTTGATATGCCTTTTGGTAAAGATAGCGCATTTTGGATTTGCTAGGTCCCCCGGAACCGGTTCCAGGATGCCAGGATGTGGCCAATACCATCCCAAAATGACTTCAAAGGGTTTGTATACAAGTTTTGATCATGTACGGGCCATAATAATACCAGATTTATAGCTAGACGTTGAAAAGTTAAAGAAAATAACTAAAATGACCCTCGGACAGACCCCACGGAATTTCCGTATAAATCCGGAACCGGTTATCTGACCTGACCAACATATACAGCCTAAGAAACTTGAATGAATTCCCGATCGTTTGCAAGTGGTTTGATTGAAATCCGTTGACAATTGTTAAAACAAGAGTGAATTGAGCACCTAAATTGATAAGTGAAAATTATCACGGGGACGCAAAGGTTAAACGTGCTTCGTCTCGATGTACAAGTTCGTCTCGAACATCGAACCCAAGCAAACGGTGTACATGCAAACTCTAGTTCAAACATGCGTATACGTACACCGGGTGCGTACACGAGAACGATTCGCACAAGACAAAAAGAGTCAACGCTAGTGATGATGAGAATTAGAAAGAGAAAACTGGTGCCACGATCCTGTGTGTACACGAGGTGCATTCACACCGTGTACGTACATGGGGTTCAGTTGTGCAGGCAAACATGTGTTTTGGTGCAAAATAGCATGTTCGAGTTCATACATAAAATGTGGATTTAATATGAGCACAGAACCAGAGCATTGTGCACGATGTTCATTTGGGAAGACTGTTGATTCCTCGAATAATCGATTGTTTTAAGAACCGCTCCCTCAAATAATCGATTTTTCAACAAACCATTCTTGAAAAATGTAATTCCTAAAAAACAATTCATCCAAAAATCGATTCTTCAAAAAATCGATTCCTCAAACAATTCTTAAAATCGATCCTTTAAAAAATCGATTCGTCAAAAAAATTGATTCTTACAAAAATGGCTGGATTCTTCAAAAAACTACTTCGCGAAACGATCCTTTAAAAAATCGACTTCAAAAAATCTCATCTTCAAAACATCCATTCTTCTAAAAATTGATTTTAAAAAAATCGTTTCTTCAAATAATTCTTTCTGGAAATAACCGATCTATCAGAAATCGACTCTTTAAACAATCGACTCTTCAAATAATTGAATCTTCAAAAACCCGATTCTTTGAAGTATCGATTCTTCATATAATCGATTCTTCATATAATCTATTATTCAAAAATCGATTCCTGAAACAAACGATTCTTGAAAAACTCAAATTATTCAATTATTTGACTCTTCAGAAACTCGATTTTTCAAAACATCGCTTCTACGATGATCGCTTTTTCAAATAATCGATTCTTCAAAAAATCCATCTTTATAAAATCATTTTAAAATATCAATTCTTCAAATAATCGATTCCTAAAAAATCCATTCTTCAAATACTCAATTCATAAAAATAGTCGATTCGATTTTTCAACATAAAGATTTTTCAAAAGTCGATTTTTCAACTACTTAATTCTACAGATAATCGATTTTAAAAAATAACGGCTCTTCCAATAAAATTTATTCTTGAAATAACTGATTCTTCAAGTAATCGATTCAGCAAATAATCGATTCTTAAAAAAATTGGTTTTTCAAATATTTGCCTTTTCAACAAAACGATTATTGAAATATTTTTTTAAATGCGCTGTTTAAAAATCGAGTTTTTAAATAATCAATTCTTCGAAAAATCGATTCTTCAAATATTTGATTCTTCAGATTATCAATTTAACATTTCTTTCTGTATTCTTGAAATAACCGATATTGCAAATAATCGATTGAGCAAAAAATCGATTCAACGAATAATAGATTATTCAAAAGATCGAAGCATAAAAAAATTGATTTTTCAAATAATCGATTCTTAAAAATAGAGCATTTCATGTTCTTCGAGGTTTTTTAATTTCATCGATATCTTTCAATATGGTTACACAAAATAAAATATGTCAAGATCTGATTTATCAATCTAATGAGTAAGAAGTGAAATGGAAGGCCATGCAATTAAATTGTCCAGTGGGAGAATTTTTAATTTGTAACCTTCCAATTATTGATTCCGGTGACAACACAACAGGTGTTTTCGTTTTTGGAGCTGGCGTGAATTCGGCGCTGGTTTAGTCCTGTCAGTAAGTTAGTGTCGGATTTCATAACTTATTTACACCACAATTCGTAGTTGTTCAAACTGCTTGCTATAGCAATGCTATTGTTAATTTTATCAAAATTGCTTCGGTTCAATGTACCTTAATCATCTTCATTTTGGGAAACCACTCTTTTTGTGCACTGTTAATAACAACCTTTCCATGTGAAAACGATTATCACGATATCGAGCATGTTGTTTGGTCGAGTTTTTTGACGCATGATTCGAAGAAGATTATTCAATGTTCCAGTGCTGAGTATGCTGGCATGCCGCGTTTTTCTCTTTGTGTTCCTGGTTCACCACATCCTAAAAGCAATCGATATCCAAATTCAGCTCTCTCTTCCTCTTCTTCTTCAAGAATATCTCCATGTGCAATAGAAAGTTCCGTGTGCAAGATTCGACGCACACTCCACACTACATGTTTTTATTTATTTTTACAAATTGTGAATATATAACAGACCCACGATTCCGTTAAACTATCGCGATGAGCCATATCAAATAAACGATTAAAAAAACTATTCCCAGAATAAAATATAGTTTCTGTCTTTTCCGGTGATCTAAGCTAAAAAGTATGATATATTATATGGCAGCAACCAAAATTTTAGCTTTTTACTTTATATTCTTTTTAAGCCTATTTAAAATCATCTTTTTCGATACTTATTATAATGAAATTGTCCAACAGTATTACAATATAATCAAAGATGCCACAATCAAAACATAGTTCAGAATTTTTAAAGAATAAGTGTAGATGATTTAACGAAATAAAGAGATAAACATTATCACCTAATGTAGATACGCCTCATCGCTTTTATTTTTATGTTCTCCGACGTCGCTTCACGCACTCAGATCTAAACTAATTCAAAACCCCTAAGTTTAAGTAAGCCGGGCAAACGGCTGGATCACAGGTTTGCTTGCGATGGGCCTCCGCTTCCGATTTGGGGTCAGCGGCCACCTCGTCCAACGAATCCTCTCCCACCTCGATTATGTGACCAAACCGAATCAAACTGGCTTCGCTTTACACACTAGGACAATGTAGCAACCGAAGAAGGTTTCGTTGTTCAAGTCTTTGAACATATATTTTGTTAATCTCAAGAAAAAATTTCATTTGTATTTTTGTAAATTCCATGATTGAAATAAACAAAAGCAAATGTGATATCCGTTTGTCTTCTTAATATTTCTGAAAATCCGATTTTTTTCTTAATATTAGATGTTATTTTCTCTAGTGAAAGTCATCATATTTCAATCGTATTTTAACTTTATAGTAAACACGTGTTTTGTTATTAAGATATCATTGGTGATAGTGGGGATTTCAAGCCTATACACGCCTTCAAATACAATTTTCTGTTTCTATCTTCATTGCAGTAAACAATCCATATATTCAAACATTGCAAAATCGTAAAAAATCTCATTTTAAAGTAGAAAAATGTCTCCGAAACAGTATGAAAATCGCTTGTTGCTACTATAATGTGTAATTATAATTATCCAGTCAATCATCATTTAAAGAACAGCTCATGCTAGAAAGAAGAAGAAATATCAGTTAAGATCAAAGTTTTGTTTTTATGGTATGATTTTTGTCAGTTTTTATTTTTATAATTTAATTCTGTAGTTGAAGTTAAAAAAAATAATTTTTATTTTAACATATAATTAAGCTTAACCTTTGCTTTTATTTACTACTCTAATTCACTAAAATAAGTTCATTTGTTCCTGTACGTAGGTTTTGTTTTTTGGACCTTTTGTTATGTTCAACTTTTTGTCCTTTCGACCTTTTGTGTTTCGATCTTTTGTCCCTTTGACCATTTGTTTTTCGACCTTTTATACCTTTCGCTTTTTTGTCCTTTCTACATTTTGTCCTTGTCGGCCTTTTGCCTTTCGACCATTTATCGTTAGACCTTTTGTAACTTCGATCTTTTGTTTTTTATATTTTATTTTATATTTGATTATATTGTTTAGTATACAGTGAAGACCCGTTTTTATCAGCCCCTTGGCGAATTTTAAGCTGATAAAACAGGCACATTGTTAAAATCGGGACATATTTTTTTTTTTTTTTCATACGTTTATTTGACACGGCATTTGCAATAGCTTTTTACGCCAGTTTCTTTTTTTACATAGCACGTTACAAAAATCCTTAAGACTAATTTTAACTATACTAGTACTTTGTCTAAAACTAACACTGAAATCACTTTATTGTTTGCTTTTTTCCTTACATTGTTGTATTTCATACTGATCTAGTATTTTCGAGTGTATTAATTTACTTTTTTTCTGTTATTGTCTAAATTTAAAAACTAAATATTCTAGGACACTTTAATTGGTGAATGATTAGCCTTGGATGAGAGTATGAGGAGATGAATTTAATTAAATTTTGACAGACGCTGTTTTTAGAAAATGATAGATAAGTTCCATGTATAGAAGATCGCGATACGCCAGGATGTCTCTAACAGGAACATGGATTGGTCTTCCTCGGACTTGTAAAGAATCTACTAATTGTGATCTGGCTTCACGATATTCAGTGCAGGACCAAACAACATGCTCAATGTCATGGTAACCTTCTCCACAAGCACAATGATTACCCTCAGCGAGCCCAATACGACGGAGATGCGCATCTAAAGTATAATGATTGGACATGAGCCTAGACATCACACGGATGAAGTCCCGACTTACATTCAATCCTTTGAACCATGCCTTCGTTGATACTTTAGGGGTAATTGAGTGTAGCCATCGTCCCATATCTCCATTGTCCCAAGATGTTTGCCAACTAGCAAGTGTCCTCTGTCGAGAAGCGCTATAAAATTCATTGTAAGCGATGGGTCTTTCATATATTTCACCATCTAGTGCACCAATCTTGGCTAAATTATCAGCTTTCTCATTGCCCGCAATAGAGCAATGGGCGGGGAGCCACACTAGGGTAAATTTATAACATTTTCTTGTCAGGTTACTCAGAGATTCTCGTATCTTCCCCAAAAAGAATGGATCGTGATTATCAATCCTCTTTGAGCGTAGAGCTGCAATTGTGCTGAAACTATCAGTGAGGATAAAGTAATGGTTCGGGGGTAAAGTATTAATTATTTGCAAACTATAGTGAACTGCTGCTAGTTCCGCTATATAAACAGAGGCGGGTTCTGCAAGTTTGAGAGAAATTGAAAAATTATTGTTGAAAATACCGAAACCAGTGGCCTCACTGATTCGTGACCCATCAGTGTAAAACATTTTAAGGCAGTCTATGTGTTGATATTTACTTGTGAATATTTTAGGGATCTCCCGCGAGCGTAGATGATCCGGAATTCCACGAATCTCTGCTTGCATGGACGTGTCGAAGAATAAAGTGGATTCAGGAATATCTAGTATATTGACGTATGTGGGAACATACTTAGCAGGCGTTATTTCTTGTGACATGTGATTGAAATACACTGTCATGAATCTGGTTTGGGGTTGAAGCTCGACAAGTCTTTCAAAATTTTCAATTACCAGTGGGTTCATAACCTCACATCGAATAAGTAAACGAGAAGAGAGATCCCAGAATCGGTCTTTTAAAGGAAGAACTCCCGCTAGTACTTCAAGACTCATCGTATGGGTCGACTGCATGCAACCTAAGGCAATTCGTAAACAGCGATACTGTATCCGTTCCAGTTTAATAATGTGAGTGTTCGCAGCTGAACGGAAACAGATGCACCCATATTCCATTACTGAAAGTATTGTTGTTTGATACAATCTTATCATGTCACTTGGATGAGAACCCCACCATGATCCAGTTATTGTTCGCAGAAAATTTATCCTTTGTTGGCATTTCGTTATTAGATACCTAATGTGGCCTCCCCATGTGCCTTTAGAATCGAACCAAATTCCAAGGTATTTAAAAGTCAGGACTTGGGCTATCGTTCTACCAACCAACTGAAGCTGAAGCTGAGCTGGAACACGCTTCCTTGAAAAAACAACCAACTCTGTTTTCTCCGTAGAGAAATCGATGCCTAACTTCAAAGCCCAACTTGATAAATTATCCAAACTATCTTGCAGTGGTTGTTGTAAATTTAAGGCTTTTGGTCCTGTAACAGAAACCACGCCATCATCTGCAAGTTGCCTTAGAGTGCATGGGCTGACAATACAATTATCAATATCATTCACGTAAAAATTGTAGAGAAGGGGGCTTAAACAAGAACCTTGTGGGAGGCCCATGTAACTTATTCTGAATGTTGCCAAATCGCCATATGAAAAATGCATGTGCTTTTCTGACAATAAGTTGTATAAATAATTATTTAATATTGGTGAAAGACCACATTGATGTAGTTTCTCTGAGAGAACATCAATGGAAACAGAGTCGAATGCTCCTTTTATGTCTAAGAACACAGACGCCATTTGTTCTTTTTTTGCGTAAGCTAGTTGGATTTCTGACGAAAGTAGCGCCAGACAATCATTCGTTCCCTTTCCCCTCCGAAAACCAAACTGGGTATCTGATAGCAAGCCGTTCGCCTCAACCCAATTGTCGAGACGTCGTAGGATAATTTTTTCCAACAATTTCCTGATGCAGGATAACATTGCAATCGGTCGATACGAGTTATGATCGGAGGCTGGTTTTCCCGGTTTTGGAATAGCGATAACTCTCACTTGTCTCCAGTCGTGCGGGACAATGTTCTGCTCAAGAAGCTTATTGAATAAATTCAACAAGCGTCTTTTTGCTAGGTCAGGCAGATTCTTCACCAAGTTGAATTTAATTCTGTCTAGTCCCGGAGCATTATTGTTGCATGAGAGGAGTGCAATTGAGAATTCCATCATTGTCAAAGGCGAATCTATGAAATCGTTACTTGTGGGAGCATCGCGAGTGATTTTCTGCGCAGGAGCAGAATCGGGACAAATTTTCTTGGCAAAATTAAATATCCAACGATTCGAAAAATCTTCGCTTTCATTAGTCACGTTTCGATTCCTCATTCTTCTGGCTGTGCTCCAAAGAGTACTCATTGATGTTTCTCTTGACAAGCCATTAACGAAGTGTCTCCAATAACTAGATTTTTTGGCACGACGTATACTGTCAAATTTGTTTTGCAAAATGAAATAATTTTCAAAGTTCTCACGTATACCCCCTTTCTGTTTCATAATTTCTTTGTAGGCAACTTGTTTAGCTTCATATGCATCAGAGCACTCTTTGTCCCACCAAGGATTAGGGGGCCGTCTAAAATCGGGACATATATTTTTGTCCTTTTAATAAAATGAAGCTCTTATAATATTCTTCTTTGGTCCTTAGATATAGACTCGCAACTTTTTCTGATTATTTCCCCTTAGCGATCGACAGTGCAAAATTAAAAAAAAATAATATTTTTATTTTTGCATTTTTCGGATCTCTAAGATAAGAAATGTGTGCCCAAGAAAGAATTTACTCGAATTCAACTTGGTTCGTCTGCTAGAGGCCATCAAACTACCAACTATGAATTTTCATATGTAGCTGATAAAATCGGGGGTAGATAAAATCGGGTGCTCATAAAATCGGGTGCTGATAAAATCGGGTCTCCACCGTATCACATTCCTAATTAGTTCTGCCACAAGTGGTGACGTTTCATCTCTATTATTTACGTAATTTGGTGATTTATTATTGAGATGATTTTTGCAGTAGGAAATTTCCTCCGACCTTTAGTACCTGAACCCCTCAAGAATGTTGCCATTGTACTGAATAATTTGAGAAATAATCAATATGGAAGCAGCAATATTCGTATATTCGTTGAATGAATATTAAAAGGCGTCATTCTTTCTTTCATGAGCTGTTCGACAATTTTTTCTTCTCGGTATTCTTAGACAATTGCACCATGTATGTAAGAACTAATCTAAGATAATGTGCGTTATTCATACCTGAACACAAATGGGATTGATTTTAAACAAGTGTGTTAAACCCTTTTTAGTCATGTGCAATTTATCGGTTGTACGTCGAGAAAGTAACGCAAGTTGAGTTTCCGCATGCCAAGCATTCGGCCAGCTTCTTTTATTTGAGAAAAAAATGTCTGCAAATATATACAGCAGAATGAAGTGTTGATAGAGCTTGATAAATTTCCAGAGTGATTCTACAACATCAAAAGAAGTACAAATATTCACGCTCTTACCAACCGAGGCAATCATCGTCAAAAAATAAGTTCCGTTAAGTGATACATGATAATTTATGCACGGAAATTTTTTTTCCCAAAATCGTGAATAAGGTGGCATGAATTTTGGAACAATCAAGTTTTTACGGTACGAAAATAGGGTCATGAACAAAATCATGTGTTTTATAATTATGTTCACTGTTACTGAAGGGAAACACGCACAACGCGTTTATAAGTGGAAATATTTGTTTTTGCTTGGTGAACTTCAGTCACGGTTTCCGCCATGTCATTACCAAACCGATTATTGGTACGTGAACTAGGTGACAGCTTTATGAACATTATTCATAAAACCGAAGGTTTGTTATTCATAGATTTAGGAGTATTACTTCGCAAAATCAAATCATTATACATATTTTCTCCTGAACCATTTTACGAAACATAAATCCATTCAATCCTCGTGAACTAATCCATGATTCCTAATATATTTGTAACGATACAATATCCGTGCTTGTGAAGTAGTTCACAAAATCATAAAATATTATTCATGTATTCGTGAACTAGTTCATGATTACTAGTATAGTAGTAATGACTAACCATTCGTGCTCGTGAAATAGTTCACGAAATCGTTAAATATTCATGTATTCGAGAACTGGTTCACGATTCCTAGTATAATAGTCACGACTGAACATGTGTGCCCGTGAAATAAATCAAAAAGTTATATACACTCAAGTTTTTTTTTACGCGGTTTTTTTTTGCGCGGTATTTTTTTACGCGGATTTTTTTTACGCGGATTTTGAAATTTACGCGGTTTTCATTTACGCGGATTTTGAAATTTACGCGGTTTTCATTTACGCGGTTTTTGAAATTTACGCGGTTTTCATTTACGCGGATTTTGAAATTTACGCGGTATCCATCAATGAGGTTCCCTTTATCGCGGATTCTTAAATTTAAGTGGTCTTCATTTACGCGGATTTTGAAATTTACGCGGTTTTCATTTACGCGGATTTTGAAATTTACGCGGTTTTCGTTTACGCGGATTTTGAAATTTACGCGGTTTTCATTTACGCGGATTTTGAAATTTACGCGGTTTTCATTTACGCGGATTTTGAAATTTACGCGGTTTTCATTTACGCGGCTCGTATCCCCCGCGTAAAAAAAAACCTGAGTGTAATATTATTCATGTATTCTTGAACTGGTTCATGACACCTAATAAATTAGTCACGAACCGATATTCGTGCTCTATTTCACATAGTTCATAAAATCATGGAATATTATTCACGGACTGATTCATGCACACGATTTACGATCTATTTTGCGTGCTTGTGATATTTAGAAGATTTGCCTAATCAATTTCATGCAACATGGTAACGAAATTTTCACGTGAACTTTTTCACAAAATTTGGAGTATTATTCGTGGAATTATTTTCGTTCCAAGCTCGTGCTCATTAAATGTCCAGCCGCCAGCGACCAGTAATATGTACGAGCAGTTGATATAAGAAAACTACACACAGAAAAAAAATATTGGTAAAAGTAAGAGTATTGCGCTCTTAACAAAAAACAACCAACGCCTACTTTAAAGTTGAAAATAAAACTATTAAATTAATCAATATTAATATTCAAAATAAAAGTTTTTCTTTTAATTTATAAGAGAGTAATCAAAATAAAAGTTTTATTTTCAAACAAAGAGTATGTGTTGGTTGTTTTTTGCTAAGAACGAAAAACTCTTATTTTTACCAACATTTTTTTTCTGTGTGTATTTGGACCTGGAACGTCGTCATTCATTTGAGTGTGATGTCTGGATAGAAAACGAAAACTGCGCTGAGCACCACAAATCGTGTTCGTGATATAGTTAACAAAACAAGATACCGCTAATCAGTCGCACTTTTATTATCTAGTTCTCATTGTCACGATACCCCAAGTAAAAAAAAACCGCCAGTAACCAAAAAATGGAAGATCGCGATATGGCGAAGAGAAATTACGAATGTCATGATAAAACTGCTGATATCGTGAACATGAGTTACATTAGTCCACGTGTCAAATTCGAACGTAACCTCGGGCCCTATTCTCACAGTCACGTCACCTAGTGACTAGAAGGAAATTTTCTTCTAGTCACCAAGTGACGTGACTGTGAGAATAGGGCCCCTCTAGAATAAAATATCACGACTACGTGAATGGAAATTATGAAAACAATGACAAGGTTTCTGAAATCATAATTAACGTGATTAACTCTTGATTAACATATCAAAAATCATGTAATCATGAACAGGAATCCACTCTAATTTCTTTTTTTTTCGAGAGTTTTCCTACTGGAGCTGTAGAGCTAGGTTCTCGGAAGGGCTCCCCGTCAGAATCACATACTACAATTTGCAAACGAAGGAGGCGAATGGCGCCCACTAAAACACTGCTTTAGGCCAATTGTAGCGGGCTGTGATTCTGAATGTGATATTCATTGTACGATTCAGGTATGTGCGGGCGTAGGGACTCGCGATAGCGTATATCATCGCGAAGGACTCGAGTATTTGGACGTTAACGAGTTCGATCGCGTGTGCGTTTGTATGCCGCGTGTGCTAACGTGTTTGTAACTTCGCGTGTATAAATTCTATTATATAATCGTGTGCCTTTCGCATATTCGCGTGTATTCTAGAATGATCGCGCGCGGACCGTGAATCTGATACTTATTTTTTCGTGTACGGTTCAGATTCTAGAAGAAAGTGGGTTCGTCCATATCACTAGAGTGCCCAGTCATGTCGCAGTAGAACGTGTGATCTAGTGGATTTGAGCTTTATTTTTTGATTGATCCAACTGGATGTATGGACCTAAGTTGCTAGAATGAAGAGTAAAGATTTCCGGACGTGACCGATTCACGATCTCGCGCGTTTGCAGGTTCGCGTTTGTAACTTCGTAATTGTATGTCGACGTGTTTGTCGCGTGTGTTCGCGTGTATGTGACTTCGCTTGTATAAATACGATTTTGAAACCCTGCGGCCATTCACATAATCGCGGACTGTCATTCATCTAGTTTTCGGTGTACGGATCACATTCTGACAGGGAGTGAGTTACCCTATATCACTAGAGTTCCCGGCCATGAGACGTGTTGTCTAATAGGTATGAGCGTATTTTCTTAATTGGTCCAGCTGAAGGCATGGACCCAGGCTTCTAGGATCAAGGACAGACTGAACATGAATCCACTCTATATATGACTAAAATATCCCGATAACGTGTATAGGGGTTACGAAAAATCGAAATCGCGACTAAGATGCTGAAATAATGAACATAAATCCCGCTAGTCTGATAGAAAAATCCGATAGTACACTCATGAATAAAATAACACGGTAACGTGATGAGAAATCAATCCTGAAATCATGAACATCGTATGACTGTCAACTACATTTTAAAATATATGCTGAACATTAACAAACTATGGAATCCTGGGGATCATGAATGAGATAGGCACTGGATGATTTAAAACAGATTTTTATTAGGTCAATAATATCCCAACACTTAAAGCAGTATCGCGTCAACAATTCAGTGGAACATTTTGAATCTTGGCCGTCTGCTGTAAGTCCCCGGGCGGCAGCCAGCCACACATCAAAAGCCACTACATCCAGTCATTGTCCTAGGTCCGAACGATGTACGATGAATAACCTCCGTTTAGCACGATGGCAAAGTTCAACAACTGGAGCGAACCTGACTGACAGATTTGTGTTGCTGTTTGGAAAGTACCTATCTTACCCCACACCTACCTTTGTCTCTACTGTGTGGCAAAATCGTCAATCCAATTATGTAAAATCGTCTCCTTGCTCGTCGCCCGGTTTGCCCCGGAATTGTTGCGAGCGAATTGTAAACATGTTTGGTGCAGGTCGCATTTTTTTTCCCTTCCCGGTCTGTTCGTTGATCTTTGCATTTCAAACGTATCGGGTTACGGTTTTCAGGTTCAAAGCTGAGTTTGATTGTTAAGCTTTAAAACTGTCTCGTCAATAGGGATTCCGGTAGCGTGCGTTTAGTTATGACGTAATGGTTGAACCGTATCCTAAGAAGCTTTCAATGTTTGGTTTTTTCTTCTATCTGCTTATTTGCCACGGCATATATTTTTAATGCTTTTCAGAATACTTTAATAGAATCCAGAGAAACCACACTTCAATTCAAAAATGTTTAATATGTTCCTGAATAGATTTATTTGGTGATTTTAAATCATACGGCGTTTGAACCAACAATTTTTTACTAGAAAAACAGCGGCTCAACCTCTTTGCTTCGAACTCGTCTCCATCATAACCCATGAAAAGAAATTAAAAGCTATTCCAAGTTTGCGTGCCTGCCTGCCACTGTTCGGCAACAGTTTTGCACTGTCAAATGAAAACACCATTCTGTCCTTTCGTTTTTTTTTCGCTTGCTGGTTTATGGTTGAAGTTCAAAGGGTAGAGGTCGTTCGGAAAGTTTGGTACGATGTTCCAAATGAATGGAATATACTCCCGACGGAATCTGTGCCTTAAAATACGCTGAAGGTGAAAGGGAATGTTCGCGTGTTGCGTTTTGGTAAAAGTACCACACGTTTTGCACAAATCTCCGATCAACACAATCATACTGATTCCTAACAGTTTAAATTTTTTTTGGATACCTAAAATACTGACTGAGAAAATCTCAAATACAACATGACTACAGCTATTGCCAGGTTCTTTCATAGAGTACGCAAATAAGTAAACGCATGGTCCTCCACTACCCATACATGAATGGCGTCTCCATATTAACTAACACCTTGATAAATATGCAACCTACTATGACATACCGAAAACACTAAATTTATGTTGACCGCTGTAATCACAAACAAAACAACCCCCCAGCTCCATCGAACCTTCCCGAGCTCGGCGGAAGCTGACAGTGAAACCACGAACAGACGAACGACGACGTGAGTTGCATTCTTGTTTTTTTTTTTTGTTTACATACAACATTCACACTCCGGCATTCAGCTTCACTGGCGCAGTTTACTGTCAGTGCTTTGACTGTGGGGCTCCACCATCACCGCCACCACGAGCAGCAGCAGCAGCCCCCCATTGCTTACTGTCGTTGGCGAAGCATACATGTATGTATTGGTTTGGTCGACCGTCCACCACAACGCAAACAGTGCGGAAGCAAGCGTGCTGCTCTTGCTCGGCCAGACAGAGACGGCCACGACGGCGGCGAAACTGTTCGGATTGGGACACCAAGCGTGGTCCAAGATGTGATGGACAAACACAGAAAATAGTCAAAGCATCTCGGGAACCGGTTTCGCCAAAGCATCCAAATCGTTCGGCAGGTAGGAGATGATGGGGCAAAGAAGTGGCAGAGGGATAGGGCGGTTGGACGTTCGGACGTTCGGACGGACGGACACAGGCGAAATGGGAGAAGCGAAAAAAACGCAAAAATGAGAGTGATGCGAATGGTTGGGAAAACGTGCGAAGTGTGTGGGTGGAACGGATGGATCTGCGTGTGGTTTGGAGCGGCGAGTGCTGCCGTTGTGGTGGTAGTTGTGAGCGCTCGACAGGGCACGCTGTTTTACTGCTGCAGCGAATGAGTTACTGTGGGTGGAGCTCAGAGCGGGAGAGCGGAGAAAGCGTGTTTAACAGTTTCAATGCTATACAGTGATGACGCGATGTTTTCAGCCCTATGGTGTATTTTAGGCAGAAAAAATCTGGCCAAATGTTGTTCTTCCATCTTCTAGATACCTGTACATAGTGGTCCAGAATGCACATTTCGCAAGAATCTTAACTTTTTACGAGGGGGGGGGGGGGGGGGTCAGACAGAGCGTAGTTGGTAAATAATTTACCTTATACGTAGCTCACCAGGTTTAGGAATTTTTCTAATATGATTTTTCTAACGCGAAAAAACAGGCGAATAATACTAAGGTTAAAAACCTGTTTTAGCGCACCTAAAGGTGCAATTGTGCTTTCTCATTTGTCCAAACTACGATTCCATGCACACTTTGAAAAAATGAAAATTGAACATTTGACGTGAACAGCATTGTGATGCATTTTCCTGTTTAATAATGGAATTTTACATGTTTTGGCATGTGAAATAAAATATTGTGTCTCTTTTGATGTAGAACTCAGTTGAATGGAGACGGAGAAGTGTTAACAAAGCTCATTTTTACATATTCTTGAATGTAAATTCATGTGAATTGGGACGCTCCTTTTATGTGCATCTTGCGAGATGTAAATATTTTTAAGTGTGTGGCCTAACTACGCTCCTATCAAAACACAGAAAACCTATATTAGTAAAAAATAGGATTAGGTTGAGGATGTTCAGAATTATTGCTTTACCTTTCCATAGGAGAAAGGCAAAAATGTGAATTTGCTGTGTGTCCGCACTCTTCAACCCATAACTCCAGAACTCGGAATTTTATTTTTTTTTTACTTACATAGGTTTTCTGTGTTTTAACAGGGACGTAGTTGGGGGGATACGGTGAGGGGTACCCCCTACATCATTCACCATCCTTCCCTAAACCGCCCTTCCCTCATTATGTACCCCTCTACCCGAATAAAATTTTCTAGTTCCGAATATATGAATATACTCGTGAACCATATAGTACAGGAAACAATGGATTGACTAGTATTGTGGATTTGGGATCATGTACGATCAAAGACTTTATAATTGATACTTAACTTCTGAACATACGTAATATTAATGATTTAACAGTGGTAACGATAGTCCGTAGTTAGATGTAAATGTTCATTTTCGACTTTTTACGATTCAATCTGGCCTTGAGAATTGATACGTCATCTATTTTTATAGGTTTATAGGATTTAAATCCGAATCGAAGATAGATGATTCCTGCACTTAAAATCTGCGCATGGGCTTTGGAAAACAACGTGTCTTTTACTGCAGTTGACAAGCTCACTGACCTGTTGAGAGAACTCACCATAGACTCGAAGCTCTTGCAAAAGTTAGTTCCCATAGTTGGGAAGAACCAAAACGGCTTCAGTTGTTCAGTCGGTTATTGCTGTGATCAACATGATGAACTGGTCGAACAGATGAGAAGTTATATTTTCTCCATTATCGTCGATGAGTCTACCGATTTTAGTGGCAACAAAACGCTTGCAATTGTTGTCCGGGTAATGGATAAGGTATCTTTTTGTACCAAAGAACGATTTTCCACTGCGATAGAAATTGAGTGTGCAGACCATGCGACACTGCATTCGGTTATAGTTACGGAGTTTGAGAGAGACAACATCAACTACAACTCAGTGATGCGTTTGTTCGAAAAAGAATGTGCTAGCTATGCTTGCGAAAAGGTTCCATCATACGTTGAACAACTGATGCGTAATATATATATATATATATATATATATATATATATATATATATATATATATATATATATATATATATATATATATATATATATATATATATATATATATATATATATATATATATATATATATATATATATATATATATATATATATATATATATATATATATATATATATATATATATATATATATATATATATATATATATATATATATATATATATATATATATATATATATATTAGTATATATATATATATGTATATATATATATATATATATATATATATATATATATATATATATATATATATATATATATATATATATATATATAATATATATATATATATATATATATATATATATATATATATATATATATATATATATATATATATACAGGGTGCGCCAGAAAGTATGTCGGTCCTCCCGTATACAAAAAAAATTGTTCTCCTGTATACAAACAGCCATCGGCCTCACGGTCTGCGATGGCAGCGAGCTGGGATATAAACACGCTGAGTGAGCGACGGCAACTAAACGGATGCGCATATAAACGCTAAGTGGGTATCGTAGTATCAATGCCGGTTGAAATACGTTAATAGTGCGAAGTGCACTGATCGGCTACCCGCGGCACACCCGACAGGCGAAACCATACACTACGTCTGTACTGCGAGCAATGGCAATATGAGGCATAGTTCAAAATTAAACAAAATGCAAAATCAATCCCATCCGAGACGGCTGCGAGAGCGACCGTCGCTAGCAAGATCCGCACAAAGCAGAATATGAAACTTCTCTTATTTTACCAGCGAAAGATCCGCACAAAGCAGAATTGAAAACTTCTCTTATTGTACCGGTTGCTGGTCGGGTTCTTCATTGGACTGGCTGTGCGTGCCTATACAAATACGCAGCTGGCTTTGCATTTGCAAGCTGAGCGACGGTAACGGGAAGGTGCGTGGCGCACCTAGTATATATATATATATATATATATATATATATATATATATATATATATATATATATATATATATATATATATATATATATATATATATATATATATATATATATATATATATATATATATATATATATATATATATATATATATAATATATATATATATATATATATATATATATATATATATATATATATATATATATATATATATATATATATATATATATATATATATATATATATATATATATATATATATATATATATATATATATATATATATATATATATATATATATATATATATATATATATATATATATATATATATATATATATATATATATATATATATATATATATTATAAACGCCGTCAATGCGGCTAGAGCAACATTTAGAAAAAGCGCATTCCAAAATGTGGATAAAGAAAACTATTATTAGAGAATACATTTATCCCTAACTGGAAACCGTCAGCAAAGTTACATAAATCTTATTATAAATTTAGCTGGCAGTCATTGTTTTTAGCAACCGGCTCTCTTCCATCCTGAAAATGTTGTGTGAAGTTTGTAATCGGTAAACCATTGGTGCTTTTTTCTCGAGAAATATAACTGAAAAGCATTTTGGCCAATGAAACTAAATCACCAACCTTAACAATTCTTGAACCTATGATATCTTGTTTCAAGTTCATTAAGAACGTCAAGCAGGAGCGGATCCAGAAAAAAAAATTTTGGGGGGGTCCAAAATTTCGACTATGAAATGTTCATTGTACAATACGTAATATGTAATACCATAATTTAAATAAAATCGGTTTTGGTAATCGAATCCGGTTTGTAAAGATTTTGAACTTAGAATGACTTTAAAATAAAAACTATTTTAAAATTTTTCAAGAGGTTAAAAATTTTCGGGAGTTTCCGGACCCCCAAGACCCTCCCCCTGGATTCGCCACTGACGTCAAGAATTCAAGTATTTTGATCGGGAAAATAAACAATATATGTAGGTTTTCCTACACATTTAGCAAAATTTCTTTTCAATATAATTTGTGTGCTTTTATCATTCTGGCAGCAAACCGGTAGTGCTCAGTTCCAGCAAGAATTCTGCCATGAATGTACAATTTTGTTCGACTCCTGCCAGAGTTTGGTTTGACTTTTAGTTTAATTCTGTCCGGAAGATATTGCGATAGTTTTGGTTTTGGGATCCCTGTAGAATTATTCTGGCATTTTATTTAGCTCCAGTCTGATAGCAACCTAACGTAACGGCATCTACACTGAGAAACAAAAATATGCATAGTTAGCATACTTGCTGTTCCCGTCTCTTTTCTTCTACTGTGATTTTTTTGCATTTTCATGCATAAACTTCTAATAAGCATTCAATGAGTGGATAGACCGAATATGTCCAATGCATAAAATTTACAGCAGAAGAAACAAGAGGCAGATAGAAAAGAATGCTATCGATGCGTAAATAAAATTCTGCGTGTACCGGATAATTTAAAGCTTGGGGATATGTTGATTCGATACGGAAGATTTTCGGAAATTCCAATATAAGAGGAAGTGGCTTGATTTTGAAAGGCATCCTCTTGTATTTTCGAAAATCGATTTATTTTATTTTGGATTTTTTAAATTCAAAATGGAATCTATGTCTCTGTTTAGGTAAGGGTGGAATGAGGGCAGTTTCTAATTTGAACAGCGAAATGAATTTGATTATAAAAATGCTTAATTTTTTTTATTTTTAACAGATATGGAAAATATTAAGTGGGATGCGCTTTTTGCAAATTTTGCTCCATTCGAGCCGCCATGACTTCACCAAATCACCACAAAATTTGCTTATGAGTTCAATATATGGGAGCTGTCAAGTTGTCCCCAGGCTGAATAAAATACAGGATACTGTAGACCTCAACCCGTTGAAAGTGCTTCATCCATCCGCCACTAGATGGCTTTCTTTGGAAGCTGTCACACAGAGAACAGGCATATAAGCTAGAACAAACTTTCTCGAATAACCTGTGTAAACATTTAAATTAAAATACGTTGAAAATCACCCTCGCATACAGGTTCGCATGCGTGAGTTACCTTTGTATCCAAGTTTGCACAGAAACCCCGTAAAGCGATTGCTGGCCGATCGAAGCGCCGGCTAGTGGCAAGGGTCTACTTGCTGTTTTCATTTTAAAGCGATAGTTTTTTTCTTACACAAGTTGAAAACTTTACTTGTATGTCAGCTCTCATTGGCCGTCATTAATCGTAACTTGGAGAGGTTCGACGAAAGTTATTCTTCTCGTTCCAAGTAAAACATGACCACAACCCAACGGCAAATCGCATTTTAACTCATCTCAATGATCCCATGACGAAACCGATTATGCTTTTCCTTTATTATATATTACCACTTATCAACAACGCTAACCGAACTTTTCAGTCTGAGAATTGTCAGTTTTTTTTAAATTTACAATGAGACAAAAACTTTGGGCAACTTGTGTAAAGAGAATTACATTGAGCGGTTTACTGGCGATGATGTGGATGTTACCGATTTTGAATTATTTTTGAAAAAACTCGAAGACGTTAACGCCGTTAACGCCGAGGAAGCAGAGGAAGCTTTGGGAAATGCTGTTCAGTTGACATTTAAATCAATTTGCCGCGATTTTTATATCGAGTTGACTAAACAGATTTTAAAACGATTTGACTTCAAGGATCCTGTAATTAAAACTGCCGCTTTAATAAACCCTGAAACTTTCATTAAGCTACCAAACCTAAACGGATTAATGCGGTAATTTCCAAGTTTTCCCGAAGGGATTGATAGACAAGAATTGGACACTGAATTTAGACGACTGAAAATCAATCTCACACAAGATAAAACGATGGAGATGAATACAGCCTGGCCTCAGTTATTGAATACTAAAAGACGCGATGGTTTGTTCTTATATCCAATGTTACGATGCTTCGTGCGAATATTTTTTATTATTCCACATTCTTCGGCATGTGTGGAGAGAATTTTTTCGCTATACAACGCTAACAAATCAAAAGCAAGAAACCGATTGGCTTCCCATACGATGGATGCACTTCTGAAGGCAAAAACCTATGTTATGAACCAAGGAGGTGGAAATAACATAAAACTCACAAATTCAATGAAAGGTAAGTTCAATTAAACAATTTATAAACATCAGACAGAAGAAAATTTGAATAAATAATATTTATTTTACATGTTCATAATAAAAAGTAAAATCTTCATTGATTTGCACTATTCATTTGTATTGCGTATTTTAATTTATTGTGAATACGCCCCAATAATCGCACACTCCTTTATTTTTACTCGAGTCCCAAATCGAAATATTTAAAAAGTAACAACGTATGGAACATTTAACGGATTTTTACAGCATTCTCAATCTTATAAATTTGGATGAACCATATGTTTATAAATAGCCCGACATTTGGAATTTTAACAAAATCAAAGACAGAATCAGTCAAAAATCTGCACTTGTCTATCAACGACTTCGACAACACTAAATTTTCCGAATTTTCCTTGGAAAGGCATCGTAAATGACCGACATAAATTTACAATCATTCCATTTACCAAATTGTAAAAGAATGGTATAAATATCTGTTGAACAGTTATACCAAAATAATTGTTTCACCGAATAATTAAGATTTTATTTAAGATTATAGGTGAATTATTCATACAGACTTTTAATACAGATGTTTAGTTCAGCGATATAGATTTACAGATTTTCTAACGAAAAAATGCAGATATCAATGTGGCAACCCTGGGTAAACATTGGTCGCGCTCACTACCAACCAGTAACTAGAGAGCGTGAGTTCCACCGATCAGCTGCATCCACAGCTCTCTTTTGATGCAGTCAGCCAGTCACTCAGTCCGGGATCACAATACACTACCGAACCGAGTGTTGCTTCGTAACACCCCCCCCCCCCCCACCGCCCCCCAACCTTCGCATTGATCAGCGTGTTGGTGCATTTTATGCTGCCCTCGAGTCGCTGTGTGTTCTTGTTGGATTGTTGGTTCCCGCGGCAGTGCGGCGATGTTTTTCTGCTTCTTTACCCCCCCACAGTCCTCTTCTCCACACGCCGTACCTTGTTTTGGTCGAAAGAAGCAACACAAAAAAACTGTTTCGCCACTGTTTCGCGCTTGTTGGAGCCAAACGTCAGTCTCTCCTCGCCCATTGATTCGCACGGTCGCGCGTTATTTTAGTGTGTGTCTCTGGCACTGCTTCTCTAGCGGATCTTTGTGTGTAGTTTTGCTGTGTGTTATTACAACATCGCACCGTGCGTAGATCAAGTCGTGATCATTCGTCGTGGTCCGGATAGTTGCAGAGAACCAACCAATTCATCATATCCAGAAAGTGAAAAATGACGATTCCTTGGTCCACACCGGTGGGTGACATTCCGGGGACGTAGCTCCGTAGCGTTGAGTTGAATCTTGGCTGCGGTAACCGCGGAAAAAAGCTGCTGGCTTCCGTCAGCGAAAATAGAGTGAAAATCGCATTTTTCCGTCTGTAAAACGAACCCGAGCCGATCGGTGGAGTGCACGGTTTCGGGTTTGGCTGTGGCTAGCTGCTGCGGGCCTATCGCGCGAGTGATACAACATTGCTAGCGTTATTGGTGTATGTGTATATGTGTCTGTGTCCGCGGGTGTTTGTTTTCATGTTTTATTATTGTTGTCGTTTTGGAACCATTGATGAAAATGTATACCGAATGAGCTGCATCTGAAGCAGAATTTGCAGCGGAGATTTGTTTCCAGTGTTGGTGGAAAATCGTTTGAAATGTAAATGTTAAAATCAATCAAAGCTGGAAGCTAGTGTAAATTTAAGAAAAGTGTTGTTTATTAATTAGTAAAAGAAATTCCAAAAGATTAGTAAAAGAGTACATAAGACTGCATCTAGGCAGCACATTTCCACCGAATCATACTCACAAAGGCGAAGAATTTACCCCGGGCGGTAGTGAAGTGGTATCTTTATGTTTACGTTAGCTGCTGCCTCAAAGTGAATGCGTGTGCGCGTCCCCCCGCATAACAGCACCAAGTGCGCGAAGCAGATCCAAAGAGGAAGATAAATGGTGGCGTTGAAAACCCGGTGAAATTTCATGCATTACAACATCAGAAAAAGCCAGCTGAGTAACCGTAAAACGGGGCGGAGGAAAAAAAATCAAATCATAAAAAATACACACAGTTCCTCCAGTAGTCGTCGTCGTAGTAGGAACCGAAAGAAAATTCCGGCAGAAGCTGAGAGCTGGTATACGCGCAAGCCGGGGCTCTCGGAACAAAAGCGAAGAACGAAAGAAACGATAAACTAATTCAGCGTCGGAACATAATCAAACAACAGTTAGGCTGCGTGTGCGTAGCGGAAGGAAACAGCCGGAGAGAGCCATTGGTCCCAGCCGGTTCAATTAATCGACAAACCAGTGAAATGTTTCCAGAATTAGAAGGTAACGTGTCGAGAGTTGGGAATGTTTTTGGGAAACTCTATTGCAAGTAAACAATCAATTTGGACGGGTTTTTTATAATTTGGTATTAATTTCAGATTTCAATAGAGGGTTTCCGTTTCAAAATTCTACCAATATTTTTAGCGAAAATTAACAGCGGTATGTTTACTGAATAAATGAAAAAAAAAAAACATTGAGATCGGAGCAATACTTTAATGAAAAGTCTTATTCGGTAGCAGTCTCAATATCAATGTAATCGATGACGCCTCAAGGTCGCCAATGTTTCTGATCGTCAAAATTAAAATTTAAAAGTTAAAACATGTAGCATCAAAATAAAAAATAAAATTTCAAAACCTATTGAATGTTAATTCCCATAAGGGAAAATTGGATTGAACGATTTTGTTCATTAAGGGCACAAGACCTACCATAAATGAAGTTTCATTTTTGTGTTTAGAATTCATCTCGTCAGCAACCAACTGAGTGTCTAGTTAGACGATGAATCTAAACCAGTACCCAAATTAGCACTTACTAGACACAAAAAAATCTGAACAGTTCACACGACACATGTGAACGTCCAAAGCAACTGGCTTGTCCCCAGTGATGTCCCGGGAAGCAAATGCAGAAACTTTGGTTTGCTGCTGAGAAAGCGAAAACGACCTCTTGTCTTCTGGCTAGGGAACCAAACGCCTGGCATTATGCAATATTAATTCCCAAAAGCCTAAAAGTTTAAGTTGAATCTTGTGCACTTAATGCGCAAATTGGTTTAATCCAATTTTCCCTGGTATACGAACAACCATTGGCATTGTGAACATCGAATGATATCGTCGGTCGTTTGCTGACCAAGTCGAAGACCATCTTTTCTGTTTGTTCGGAGCAGCTCGACATTGCGTCTGTTCTGGAACGATCGTCTGAAGATGAAACCTTTGGTACTTTCTAACGATATCCAAAATTATATCCCCGTAACGAGGCTTGTTATCGCACACGGAAAAAATCCGTTCATAAATTCATGAACAAAAAATCACGATTTCGTGAACTGAACGCTTTACAAAAATTGTGACCAAGTTCCTGAAATTATGTAAAACAAACCTCGTATTCATGAAACTATCTGTGTTTTCCAGAAACTAGTTCGTACCAAAAATATACATGGCGTTACATTCTAATGTTTGGTTGAGTTACTGTGGTTGTTCCCTGGACATGTTTAGTTTTCTTGTGATTCTTGTTTATAAATTGGGGATGCACTGATTTGTATAAACTATAGGGGAGAGTGAGGACACTTGATCCTTGGGGAAATTCGATTCCCTGGCCATATCTCATAATCTATACGAATAAAGTTATCATAATATAAAAAGAAAATGATGTATTTGCTCGTTTATGATGTTTAAAAAACAAATCTGATGTATTACATTTGGTTTGGAAAAGTTGTGATAAATTTTAGGAAATATGTGTTTAAATCCATCTCGAACATCTTTTTGCAAATTTTTTGAGCTGTTGCATGAGATAGTCGAACTGATTATTTATGAATATTTTCATTTACGATTACTTCTAAGGGCTTTTGTCTAGAAAAAACACGTTTTTTGAATAAAAAATTTCACAAAACATACAAATAAATTTTAATTTTGTTCACCTTATACAACAGGTATCTTTGATCCCTGTGACAATGGGTATTCTTGATCCCTATCATTAGTTCTCTCAAACACTTTCGAAGTGTATAGGAATAGAAAAGCATCATTTTCATAAAGTACCGGGCTCTATTAATTGATCCAAAATGTTTTTCCGTGAACAATTCATGATATAAATTATTGAAAGTTGGAAAAGCCAGTTAAACAGCACTGATTTACCATAAATACTTGTCTTGACTTTCTACTGTGGTTAAAGTATGTCGTGCATCTTAAAAGGTAGTATCATTAGTTAATTTGTCAGGACAGGTGGTTAACTGAACTTTCGTGTCTATAGGTCATAGTGTGCTTTGTTTCTTTAGCCCTAGTAGGTGGGGGATCAAATTACCACACGTTTTCACAAAAACCTCGTTTTGACATAATTTTCAAAACTGTTCATATTACTGACAGGACATAGTATTCGGATTGACACATTATTCATAGCTTTACAATTCGAATTGACTACAAGATGGCGAATTTCGCAATTAAAATTTTTATTTCGTTGAAAAGTTATTAGAAAAAAACAAAAGTGGGATCAAGCGTACCCACTCTCCCCTATCAACTGAAAGAGTCGCAGTTGAACAACGTTCATGATTTCAGGAGCTTTGTCGCAATTTTCGTAATTTCTCATCACGTTACCGTAATATTTTACGCATGAGTGTACTATCGGATTTTTCTCGCAGAGTAGTGCGACTTATGTTTATGATTTCAGGACCTTAGTCATGATTTTCGTAAATTATATTCACGTTATCGTGATATTTTATTCACGAGTTTCGTATCGGATTTCTCTGGTACAGTAGTGTGATTTATGCTCAAAATTTCAGGATCTTAGCCACGATTTACGTAATTTCTATTCATGTTATCGTGATGTTTTAGACACATGTAGAGTGATTTGTGTTCATGATTTCAGGATGTTAGCCACGATTTTTGATATTTTAGACACGAGTACTGTGACTTATATTCATAATCTCAGGATCTCACAAAGGATTTCAGGATTTTAGTCACGATTTTTGCAATTTATATGCACGTTATATTTTATCATTGAGCTCACTTTCGAATTTAACACGTGGGGTAACTCATGTTTATGATATCGGCAGTGTTATGATATTCGTAACTTCTCTTCGCCTTATCGTGACATGCTGCTTTTTAAATACTATTTGTTTTTTATCCGGAATTTCGTGACAATATGACCTGGAGCATAATCGATTTGTGGCTCTATAATGCATTTATTGGTACTCAGCGCAGCTTTCGTTTTCTGTCCGGACATCACATTGAACCTTACCAAATGAAAAACGTTGTTCGATGTCGCAATAGTTTTCTTATATCTGTTACTCGTACCTATTACTAGTCACTAGCAGGTGGACATGTTCTAGATATCACAAACACTCAAGCTAGATTGTGAATCATGTACTAGGAACCATGAACCAGTGCACGAATCCATGAATATTTTATAATTTGCTGAACTATTTCACGAACTCACACAGTCAGGCATAACTATTATATTAGGAATCATGAACCAGTTCACGAATACATGAATAATATTTTATGATTTTGTGAATTGTTTCACAAGCACGAATTCTAAGTCGAGGAATTCCACGAAGATCCGTCCGAAAATAATTAAAATCCTGATCAACCGTCTTGGATTCCTATGAAACTTTACACATTTCATCGGCATGGAAGACTAAACATTTTCCACAATCAGTAAGATTATTTTGACTCAAGAGCAATTTTTTAAAAGGGCGTAAACATTTCTATGTGCATTAATTTCAATTTTCTTTTGTTCGATTACTGTATTTCATACAGCAAAACTTTCTGAGGACGAGTTTGAGAGAATGAATACTTATGCGCAAAAAATATGCACTGAAAAAAATGTTGTGTCATTTTTCACAAAAAATTAAAATTTGCGTTAAAAATTTAAATTGTAAAAAAACCCATTTTTTCTATTTTTTATATTTTGTCAATAAAAACCTCAAGAGAAAAGAAACATTTTGAATGTGATTGTATGATGGAGAACTTAATGGTAAAAAAGTTTTTCTAACAATAACTTTATATATGTTTTAAATTTCATGCTAATTAACATACAACACTGTAATTTTATTACAGAATATAATTCTAACTCTCATTTTAAATCAAAATGTATTTAACAAAAATCTTCCAAAATGCGGTAGGTTTCGAGATATTTGGAATTTTGTTCCAACAAAAACAGTTAATTCGTGTGATTATGCTCTTTTTAAAAGTTATTCGTGTTACCCAATTATAAAATGTCAAAATTTTAATGTTTATTGTTTTAAAGACGTAAAAGAAACTTTTTCAGTGTATTTGCTGTAAATGCTAATATCAAAAATTTTCTGAAATGTAGTAGTTCTCGAGATAGATAGATTGTTGTTAGGAAAACTTTTTTATTGAAAGCTTCTTCATGATCCAAATACACTGAAAATTTTTATTTTACGTCTTTAAAATGATAAACATTAGATTTTTGACATTTCATGATGGGGTAACTTTTAAAAAGGGCATAATCATACGAATTACCTGTTTTTGTTGGAACAAAGTTCCAAATATCTCGAAAACTATCGCATTTTGGAAGATTTTTGTTAAATACATTTTGATTTAAAATAAGAGTAAGAATTATATTCTGTAATAAAATTACAGTTTTGTACGTCAATTAGCATGAAATTTAAAAATATGTATAACGTTATTGTTAGAAAAACTTTTTCACCGACAAGTTCTCCACCACACAATCACATTCAAAATATTTCTTTTCTCTTTAGGTTTTTGTTTCTAAAATATAAAAAAATAGAAATTTTTTTTTTGGAATTAATATTTTTAGCACAAATTTTTGGTGAAAAGGTGAAAAGTGACACGTTTTTTTCAGTGTATATTTTGTTCGCACATAAATATTCATTCTCTGAAACTCGTTTTCAGAAAGTTTTGCTGTATAAAATACAGTAATCGAACAAAAAAAATTGAAATTAGTGCACGGACAAATGTTTACGCCCTTTTGAAAAATTGCTCTTGTATCAAAATATTGCAATTGTCAGAGAAAATATTGGAGATTCATAAACCAAACACAACTTCAAAGTTTCGTTCGAATCGACGATGGTCATATTTTGTGGTCGGCCGGTTTCTCATGGAATCCCTCCGTAACTAATTCGCTAGGAATCATGACTCACGTATACATTGATAATATTTTATAATTATGCAAACTATTTCACAAGCACGGGTGTTGATTTGTGCCTAATATATATTAGAAATCACGATCTAGCTCACGATAATTAAAAGAATCCTTGAATAATGTTCCGAGTTTCGTGAAATAGTTCACGAGAAAATATATTTTGTATTTGTGAACTAATTTACAAGCAAGAAAACTGGATTATGTTCAAGATGTTAAAAACCCTGAATCAGTTCACGTCGTATAGTCGGGTTCGGAATAATGTTTCTAAAATTCACGAGTCAACCTTTGGCTTTGTGAATAATGTTCATTAAGTTGTGAACTAGTTCACGTACAGAAAATCGATTTGGTAATGGTATTGCGGGAACCGTGACAGAAGTTCACAAAACAAAACAAATATCTCCTCTAATAAAATCGTTTTACACGCGTTACTGGAGGGAAGCAGAACATAATTATAAAACATATGATGTTTGTTCATGGTCCTGTTTTCGTAACGTAAAAACGTGATTGTTCCAGGGTTCATGGCACTTTATTTACGATTTTAAGAACATTTTTTTCCAAAATCGTAAATAAACCATGGCAAGGCGACATACCGGATCTTCAACACCGAAAAATGTATATTTAGATTCTGGATGAAGCAATGGCCACGACACGAAAAGTATTTGAATACTTGGTAATGTGACGTCAGAACCATTTTGGAACCTGCGCACTCCCTGCTTACTCGAGAGCTGCAAAAATGTAGGCAGAGATTGCAGCCCTTCAGAAAGCTCGATAGTGCGCCACTATTGATCGAGGATTCCGTCCAGTAAACTCAATTTCGAGTACATCGTTCATATGCCATAATAGATATGATCTGCTTCAGTTCCGGTAAGAAGGCAGAGCATGGAAATTGTGCTCGACAGGCAGTAGCGGTGGAATATCAATTAGAAATCGGTGAGTGACCGTATATACATGCTTGGAATAAAGAGCAAGTTCTTCAACTAAAGCTTGATCAACGCCTTCGCACCTCCACAAGACCTACGGAGTGCACCAACAACATAACGTGAAACTTATCGTCGGATAGGCAAATGTACAGTTCGAAAGGATTGAACTCTTTCGTCCAGTTTTTAGAGAGGAGAGTCTCCCCTCAACCAGCAACTGTTTGCTGTTTCGACGTTGACTGGCAAAACACGGCAGGCGAGATAAAGCAGGCTAGAAGCCGAATGCAATACACCACGTGGACGGGATAATTTGAGTGAAAAAGGAAATTTCGGTTTGGCTGGATGGCAGCATAAACTCGACCGTAATAAGTATCAAGACATAACGATCCTCAATACCGACTGTAAGGTTCTCTCCCGTATTCTGTTTAGCAGACTGTGCCTGTTTGATGGATTCTTTGACGGCGAATACCTAAGCGGGTTTCGGGAATGACCCTGAGACGAATTCTGGCTAAATTTCCAGAATACGGTTTATCATATGGTTGTGGATTTTAAGGTGGCGTACGATTAAGTGAAACGGAACGATATGGGAAAATGCTTGAGCATGGTGTATCAATAAGACTGATTAGGGTTGAATGGTCAAAATCAAGCTACAGAATTGCTTGTGTGGTATCCAATTCATTTGCAATGTTACATGAATTTAAGTGGACGAATGCACTTTCTAACTTGTTGTTCAATATTGCGCTCGAAGGTGCGATCCGATGTACAAGGAAACGGAACTATTATCACGAAATTTCATAACTTGACTTCGCCTACGACATCGACAAAATTGCCCAAGTAGCATTTTGAGTTTTATAGCATAGAGTTACAACAAGTGCATTCTAAGTTTTAAGAAGGCCTTCAAGAGTGCCATAAAACCTCAATTGTTACTAGGGTGGAGCTGGTCGCCGAGCAGTGAAAGTTTATATTTTGAAAAGGAGGTTTCGAGGAACCCAATGACTATGAACTCTAATAAAGCATTCAAGCACTGAAATGTTCTCCGATTCCAGTTTTTTGTTAATTGCTTCGTAGCAGTACCTACCAGCAACCCGCATCCGTTCACGAAGGCACCTAGCCCAGCTTCATTGCAAAACATCCCACACAATATCGTCTCTCCAGTCACTTAACAGGGACAGCGGGTCTGCCACAAACCTGCAGCATACAAGTACAATGTATCTGTGAACTTCTCAACGACATGACATGCTGCTACTATACTACCTAAATGTTGGTAGTATCAACTCAACCGTGGTTGAACGATGGCACACCTTCCAGTCAGGTATTCGGTACCAGTTCATTAAAAGGATAATAAGCGAGATAACTATCGTGGAATAACTTCATTGGGTGCTCTCTGGAAGTTGTCCGAGTTGGTGATTATGAAACATCTTCAAGCTCAGTAAGCAGTGCCTAAGTGACGATCAACATGGCTTCACGTCTGGACGGTCAACTGCATCTACTCTACTGTAATTAACAACCTACATACCGAAGTGTATGGAATGTCGCACTCAAACCGACGTGATTTACTGCAACTTATCTGTCGCTT
Source organism: Topomyia yanbarensis (assembly GCF_030247195.1). Lineage (NCBI taxonomy): Eukaryota > Metazoa > Arthropoda > Insecta > Diptera > Culicidae > Topomyia > Topomyia yanbarensis. The sequence goes on from NC_080672.1 coordinate 79,523,059, forward strand.
TCGATAAGATAAACCATTATGTCGCAATCGCAAAAAAAGGAGATATTCGGAATAAACGGTAGTGCTTTGCAGAGGTTTCGATCCTACCTCACAGACCGCGACAGGTTGTCATAGAAGATTGCCAGGCCCCTAGATTTACTTCTACATCAGGAATACACCAAGGAAGTCACTTGGGACCGTTAATGTTTATGCTATACTCCAATGTTGTCCCGAGCACTAGTATACATCTTCAGGATTACCAAAAGTTTTACGGTTATTTATTGTCTCAAATCGCTGTACTGCTGTATGTCACGATCAATATTGGAATATTGCCCTGAGATTTATCCAAACTACAATAACGGCGTTGAGAAAAATCGACGACCTATTCGAGGTTCACTGTTGAGCATAACTGTAGATGGTCTTGTTACCAGCATACGCACCACATGTCCAGCTCACTGCAGTCTGCTGTATTTTACTAGCATTTCATTGTCAGCATGCTTGTATACAGGTTACGCCTTGTATTTAACGCAATATTCTTCTCTGAAACACACTAAGCACTCGATACCTCGGGGCTGACTTCGTTATCACGAGTCACTAGAGTTCCAATAAATATGAAGTCGTCGTCAATCTCATACCGTACTCCATCGCTTTCCGCCCCTAACTCTAGAGTTTATTGTCAGTCCGATTCTCGCAGCCTCCCTTTTAAAAGGCAAAAATGTCTCTACCACTGCTCTACGATCAACGCCAATGATGTCGATGTCACCCGCGAAGCCAAGAAGCATGTGAGATAATGGTTCCATTCCTTTGCACGCCAGATCTTTATTTTTTTATTCAATTCGTTTATTTAATAGGCACAAATGAGTTAGCTTGGCGGTCTCAAATTCTTTTTTTACGTTTTGAATATCTTAGAACTAAGAGTTACAATGCACAAATATTTTTTTAATATTGAGAGGAACATTTTTTACAACTTCTTAAACTAAAGATACGATTCGATATACAAAATTGAACAATAATTATTGTTTACAAAAAACTTTCTACTGCTATCTTAAGACTAGGAATGTAGATTAATGTACAAGAAGGGGAACAAACTTTTGTGAGAAATTTCACAGCTATCTTAAAACTAGGAATACAATTAGGTATACAAGATGGGAATTAAAAAAACATGAAAAATGAAAAGGTTCAAGGGTATCTTAAAACTAGGAATATAATACAAATTGGTTTTTGTAACAGGTGGAGGAGTTGTATCAGGAACAGGGGGAGTAGGTGAGCACGATGACAGGGAAAATCGAACAAAACTTGTAACTTTCAGGCAAAGAGAAGAACAGTGACATGAGTTAGAGCCTCAGGTTGCTAGATGGTAGATGCCTATGATCGGGTTGACGGCGGAGAATCCTTCAAGAGTGATCAGACCATCGACCTGCTCTCGCTTTGACTTCATTTTTAGCAGGCGTGGTAAAGGTGACGGCAGTCACATAGTGGCAATCTGGTGCGCCAAAAGGAAGGAAAGGGAACTTCTAAAAATGAGAAATAAAGGATATGGTCTAGATTAGGATATTTGTCGTTTTAATAAAAAGGTAGATGAGAGATATATAGGGAAGATCGCGACTTGCCAGGATATCCCGAACTGGAACATCGGGCGGTCTACTTCGGGCCCGTAGAGAATCCTTTAACTGTGATCTGGCGCCAGAATACCCAGCGCACGCCCAGACAACGTGATCGATGTCGTGATAACCTTCATTACAAGCGCACCGACTCCGTGAGCCCAATACACCGCAAATGCGCATCCAATGTGTAGTGGTTGGACATAGGCCGGGACATTCCCGACCTACATCCACCCCCCTGAACCAAGACTTCATTGATACCTTCGGGATAATCGAGTGTAACCATCGTCCAAGTTCCCCATTGCTCCACGAGTTTTGCCAACTGTCGAGTGTCCTCTGATGACAAATACTGAAAGATTCGTTGAAGCAAATTGGTCTTTCGTAGATGTCACCTTCTAATGCGCCCACCTTTACTAAAGAGTCGGCCTTTTCATTACCCGGAATAGAGAAATGAGAGGGGACTCAAGCAAAGGTAATCTGGTAAGATTTTTAAGATAACTTGCGCGGAGACTCCCGTATCTTCAATGTACGAAGAGCCCGATAGAGCTGAGGCTGTCTGAAATGATGAAGTTGTGATCTGTGGGCAGAGTGTCGATGATGCCAAGGGTGTTCCAAATACAAATATTTGTATTCGGGTATACTGAATAGCAGCTAATTCTGCGACGTAAACTGAAATAGGATCATTGGGCTTGAATGAAGCGGTGATAGTATTATTGAAGATACCGAAGCCAGTGGACCCATCGAGATCAGATCCATCGGTGTAGAACATTTTGTCACAGTCGACTTCTCGGAATTTAACATCAGATCTTTATATCGCACTTTTGTGCGCTATGTTGAACAATAGAATAGATAATGCATCGCTCTCTTTAAATTTATCGATCGTGATAAACGAGTCGAATGTCTCTTTGACACTTGATTTTGACCCATTCGGTGTATCTATTTCCCCGTATTTTGACATGAATTGTTTAATGATTCCAGCTATAGTACGCGGTGCCAAATAACTCCGGAACCGGAGTTCCAATCGACACAAAATTCAAAAGCAGCCTATGGGAAGGTTGTACCTTTGATTTCAGACAAATCGGTCCAGCCAAATGAGTGACATTTTTGACACATACACACCTACGTACAGGCGTTGTCCGATTTCGGGGAACTGAGTCGAAAGGGTTACGACATTTGCACCTCCGGGATGGGATTAGGTTGGCGATTTTCAGAATGATTGCATAACCTTTCTATATGAGAAAGAAAAAAAAAGTATGGTGTTCATCCTATTGAACATCCTTTTTTCTGACAGGGTACACGATGGAAGTCAATATTCGGAGCTGATCCGTAATATGATAAATTTTCTCAAATGCTCATTTGATAATTTTAACTATTTTGATCGCTCATTCAATTGTTTGGTTCAATGGTTCAGCACAGTGGTTTTCAACCTTTTTCGTCCCATGTACCCCTTACCGAATATTGATCCCCTATGATGTACCCCGTTCTGAAAATTTCTTACATCATTACCCTGTTAGAAAAAAAAAAATGTTGTTCAGTTGTCCCTAGGCACTCTCAGTAGGCATCTGAATTCTTCACACACTGAAACAATATATAAAGACAAATGTCCGACGGGAATGTCAAACTTATCCCACGTAATTCACCCAGCAATAGTCTAATTTACTCCTGGGGTTGAATTCACCCCCGGTTGAAAACCACTGGTTTAGCACATAAGTAAAAATGACTAAAACTTTTAGTAAAATTCTGTTACAAAGTTTTTCAAGAAGAATTAGACAACCAATCGATATAAAACGTGGCCAGGATGGTAAAGAAACAATTTAAGTGTCGTTCCATGATTTCAATTCGGGTCATGGCGAAAGATTTCATTGAATGTGTACCAAAATCAATGAGACGACTTGGACACCACGTAGAGAACGTTCAGAATCTGTATAAGGAGCGGCTCACGAACCCATGTGCATTATGACGAACGATGAGACGCGGGCATCAGACAAATATCAGGACAGAAATACAAAAGGTTGTCGATATTCGCCAAATAATTCCTTATTTGGCAAGCGATCTGCGGATGCGGTAATGTCGTTCGTATCATTAACAGATAAATCTGTAAGAACGAATTCCTACAAAAGCGAACTTTTGTCCACTTTGAAATATGACGAAGGCTCGACACTGTTTTGAATGAATTTGGCATCCTTCCCGTTCAGCCCTAGACTGGAACTAAATAAATAACCGATGGCGCCGGTGGCTGAGTACGCGTGATTACCGCTCACCCAGGTGGATCTGTGTTCAATTCCAACCGATGTGGTTGAGAATTTCTGAGGGGAAAAATCCGTGCTCACGTCTTCCTTCGGAAGGAAAGTAAAGACGTTGGTCCCGGTCAGTGTGTTTATGGGCCAATATCTAGGGTTCAGATGGTGGATTCACCGCTCTGGCGTCGGACAGAGGCCGACGGACAATAAACGAGAAGAGAAAAAAAACGTGTTCTGTTCCCTTCACGCGCAAAGGTGGCTTTAAACAACTTTTTTCCTTAGTGAAGAAAAAATAGTTTTTACCTAAATTTTTCTCCACTTAGGTACCTAGGATAATAGAGCATAGGTGCATTTTGCATCGAAAAGTTTCAATTTCTTTATTTCTTTTCAGCTTGATCAAAACTCTTTCTTGCGGAACATCACGCGGGACAGGTTTGCTAAGAAACACACTGTACTTTGGATTATTACGATACTGATATCATTTGCTGGTATTTAGACGAGCTCAAGTAGGTTGAGTGCATATTACATGTGTTCTTTTCTTCTGCTTCATTAGTCTGATTTTGTTGTACTTTTATTAGTTTGCTTTTTCACTACTCATGTATACTATCAGTCAATTTATACGCTTCTACTTAATCCCTTTGTCTCGTTTTTAGTTTATTCTTGTTTCCTTTTATTACTGCATCTTAAATTAGATTCACTCACTAACAGAATAAATTGCATATTCTCTCATATACGCTCACAATCTCCCATTCCATACGTACAAACACTCGTGGCCTTCGCGATAACACAATTCTGGGCACAAACGCGATCATGCAATTGCAATCATCCACCCATACTTACGTCCGCGATTTCACCAACGTTTGAACACCCCGATAATTAAATGAACGTTTTGGCACGTATAAATATACAAGCATTAACCCACCACTCGCACGATCATGAATCGGTCACGTCCGGAAGTCTCTACCCTCGATCCTAGCAGCCTAAACTCATGCCTTCAGTTGGACCAATGAAAAAGTTTTGCTGTGATCGAATTGAAAGAGGAAGTGATGTGCATAGGTACAACACTAGAAACGCGTCTGATGCAAGAACACCTAACTTTTTATTTAGTAGATCACAGAACTCCTTGTTGTACAAAGGAATAAGTTTTTTCAATTCGATGCCTAGACATATTAAACGTGCGGCAACATTAGCGGAGTTCAAAACACTATGTATTTCACACGTAAAATCTGCTTTGTAGACAGATTTTTTGAATTTTTATATTTTGGAGTTATTTGAATAACTATGTAATACCACGAAGATTGTATTTTTTTCTCTTCTATTATTTGCATTTAATCACACTAAGTTATTATATTCGCTATGATGATGATGGATTTTTGTTAATTGTTTATTATAGTTTTTAAAAAATAATGAGATGTCTACAGAAGTCTGAGCCACGCGCGCGATAAGCAGATAGAGACTAACTTGAAATCGAACATGGTGACCAGTACTAAGAGCTCATCGGGTTGAATTGAAGCTTTTAGACTTTTGTTGTGATCAGGGTCTGATTTGATGATGGAGTTGCTTTGCTGGCTTTGCTCGACAATAGAGTTAATCTCGGTTATTGCTGCCATAGCGGCAATAAAAGAGTTGGTTCGTTGAGTGGGGGGCTTGGTGACTTCGTCTGATAAAACAAGATATCGGGTTCAACTCCTGATCAATCCAGGGTATTCCCGGAAAGGAATATCCCTGGATTGCCTTGGGTTAGTGGTACGCAACTTTCAATAAAGGGGCCTGATGTGGATGATATAACTCGATTAGACTCTGCACTGCCACTAGGCTCGTCACTTCTCACCTTAGCAGGTGGTAGTACCGATGTCTTGGTCAGGCGGGAGGAGTCTTACAGAGAATTATCAGAAATGGAAGCTATTGGGTTCAATTTCCGATTCTATCAAGTATCTTTCCGGAATGGAAATTTTCTTGATGGACCCTGGTTGTTGATGGAATATTCGAAATATATTTGATTACGTTCTTTTGAAAGAAAGGCTATGTCTGTAAATTGAACCAGTCCGTTGTTTTTGTTAACTGGTCTTGTCATGATTTAAAATATTAATTTTCTTCTAGATAAATCGTTCATCTCACACCTTTGTGGGGGTATGAGGTGGGACCACCATCATCATCATGCTCATATTCACTAGACAAAACGTTCCATGGTGACATGACCGGGAACTCTAGTGGAATGGAAGAACTCACTTTCATCTAGCGTTTAGACCATACAGACAAAATTAAGTATCAGATTCACGGACCGCGCGCGATCGTTCAAGAATACGCGAATATGCGAATGGTCATACGGTTCTAAAAAAATAATGCATGCACGCGAAGTTACTTTCACGCTAGCACACGCGACAAAAACGTTAACATACAAACGCTCGAGTCCTTCGCGATCATCCACGCATACCTACATTAGGATGGGACAAAAATTAGATTCCAGCTCCGAGCAACGTTTTAGATATTATTTAGGTCCTAGAACAACTGTGCTAATTCTTAGCTCGATCGCTGAAACTATATTTTTGCGCCCGCTGTTTAAAGTTTACATGGGATTTTGCATGGGATAATTAACTTTCACAAAATAATTCCTCAAGGAGTCGCCCATTACTTCCTAAAAATAAATCGTTATGTGGCTTTTATAGGAAATTTAACAAAGAATCAATGTCTTGAAAACCACGAAACGATCTGACGCTTGAGAAAAACGTTATTAAGCAGAAACCGATTGATACTCTTACGATTGACAAAATATTCCAATTTTTCTAGCACCACTGCTGTTGGTTGTCCAATTATACGCAATTTTGTTCTGATCTTCTCTTAATGTGTCTAAATCATTTATCTATACTGTTTGGCCACTCCGCAAGAGTTTTGAGGGATAAATTGAGGCTTCTTTTGTACATAATAAGAGAAAGTTAAAAATTTTGTATATAACTCGACCGTCAGAAGCAGTGATGCTATGAAAAGAGAAATTTTCATCAATCTTCGGTTTTTGCTTAATAACTTTTTCCACAAGCATCAGATCGTTTCGAGGTCTTCTAGACTTTGGTTCCTTGACAAATTTCCTATGAAAATCAGACATCCATTTATTTTTAGGAGGTAATGGCGACTCTTGGAAGAATTATTTGCAAAAGACAATTTCCCCATACGAAATCCCATGTAAACTTTAAATCGTGGGCGCAAAAATATAGTTTCATCGATCGAGCTAAAAATTTGCTGTGTTGTTCCATGGAGCTAAATGGGACCCAAAAAGTTACTCGGAGCAAAATTTGATTTTTTTTCATATAACCATGTCTCACTCTAACCTACATCCGCGATGCCGCAAACAAGATTACACACCGGTGACTAAGTGTACGTGTTGGCACTTATAAATTCACAAACGCGGTATCAGGAGTGAGCCTACAAACGCTCGTATTCACGCGATCACGAATCGGTTACGTCCGGAAGTTCCTATTCTTGGCCCTAGTAGCATAGGTCCAATACCTTCAGGTGGACCAAACAAAAATGACGCTCATATCCACTAAACAACACGTTCCACGGTGACAAAACAATAGAATTCACACACGCGAAGTCACAAACACGTTAACATACAAATGATTGAGCACTTCGCGATAATCCACGCAACCTACACCCACGTTCTCGCAAACATGATAACATCCCGGTAAAAAGGTGAAAGTTTCAGCAAATTTTCAAACTCGTTCTCAAGCGTGAACCTACAAATCTCCGCGCTCGCACGATCATGGATCGGTCACTTCCGGAGGTCTCTACCCCTGGTACCAGAAGTCTAGGTTCATGCCTTCAATTGGACCACTTAAAAAGAAAAGCTCTCATATCCACCAGACAACACGTTCCATGGCGACATGATCGGTAACTCTAGTTATATTGAGTAACTCATTCACTGTCAGAATCTGAACCGTACACCGACTACTAAATATCAGAATGACTGTCCGCTTGAACATCCAAGAACACGCGAATATGTGAATGGCCATATGGTTACAAAATCGAATTTATACACGGCAAAATCACAAACACGCGAGCACATGCGACAAACACGTTAACATACGAATGCTTATGCCCTTCGCGATCATTCACGCATACCTACGCCCGCGATCACGATAGCTTGATTACACCCCGGAAATAAGGTGAACGTTTTAGTACAAAGTTACAAACGCGGTCTCAAACGCGACACACATTAGGTAGACGATTTATTCAAATTGAAGCAAAAAAGTAGAGCTTCCCGCATATGCTCTTTTTGTGACACAAACTTAGACATGATTACGCAAGGGAAAATGTAAGTTGTTATATGAAATCACTGATTATGTGCAATGATTGATGTAAACAGATGTCGAACTCACACAAAAAACGTATGACGTTTCTATAGCAGTTAAATATGCTCACTGACGCACTGACTCACGCACATACACGTTAGCACACGCGACATACAAACGCACACGCGATCGAACACGTTAACACACAAACGCTCGAGCAACTCGCAATGATACAATGAATACCACATTAACAATCACGGCCCGCTGTAATTGGCCTTAAGCAGTTTTCCAGTGGGTGAAATTTGCCGTCTCGCCTGCAATTGTAGTGAGTGATTCTTACGGGGAGCCCTTCCGAGGTTCTAGCTCTACAGTTACAGTAGTACAACTCTCAAAAAACAGATAATGGGATTCGGGAGAACGGCATTCAAAAAATGACAACCGAGGCACAGTGGGACGAGCCCGGACTTAAGTCCATATATGAAGGTTATGCGATATTCTCATTAGTATTTTTCTCGTATCAGCTGCGCTATCAGAGACAATTTCGCAAGATTTTAGGTGACCTGAACGTAAAATGAATTTTTGACAGCTTTTTGAAGGGCATAACTCAAGTGTTTTTTGCATAATTTGACCATTGGAACTACATAGGTTATTTTCGTTTTACAAAGAAACGGTTGAATTTATGCAATGCATTTCTTCACCAAAATTATCCGTGTGATAAAATTACATCGTAAAATCGCCAAAAACAAGTCACTAGTTGGTTTAGTTAGTGTTTAGATAACTGTTTGTCATGAATTTGTATTGAACTCGAACTTCTAATGCGATTAAAACAACGACGCCCATGAATGCTCGCGATCACACTATACTCATTCGAAAGCTTTTAATTTTCTCTTTAAAATGAGTCTATGGTAGTTTTGCGAAAACTTGCGATAAGCAGTAAAAATTTTAAAAATCTGTGGATGGAGACGCATGATTATTACTGATATTGATTTTGAATGATCACTTTATAGCTAGAATAATGACCTGAATACATGCACAACTCTCAAATAGCATTGAGAGCATGATCTCCAGGGGTTTTACTAGTGATCAAGACTAAGGAGCCGAGTGGGAAGTACGGTTTTTTAGATAGTAAAGCTATTAAGAATGTTTAAAAATCAGTAAATATTTTCAACCATCTGAAATATGTCATAAAATGTTTCTGAAACTATATCTTGCTAAGTTACGCAATAACTGCCAAATTGAGTTAACACAGTTGAGTTCTAGTAAATTGGTGAGACTATTTTGATCCGAATTTTCATAGCACTCATCTAGCTGCGAAATTATTCAAATAAAATAAGATAATTTTTAAATGAACCATATACGCGAAAAATTTGGATTTATCTTTATTTAATATGAAATAAGCAATTTAAGTAACTTAAAACACACCTGCGAAAAAAATCGTTAACCATCTCGTTCAATAGTGAATGTAATTAAACATTCAACTAAGATGCACAAAATGTTTGTTTTGAAAATGAAAGAAAATGTAGTATTCATATCAAGTAACCCATTAATGAACTAAACGTTCCAAAATAAGTCGAACACATCTAATTTGATCCGCAAAAACAAAATAGTAATTTCTGAAGCCCCATAACGAGATGTCAGTCAATTCGTTTCAATATGGAAATTAATTCCAAAATTTCTATTGAAAAAATCATTGGAAAAGACGAAATACTTACTTTTGAGCCACTCTAATAAGTAGTAAAGTTAATTTCTATTTTTATAACCATAATAGGAATTCAGCGCACAAAAAATTCTTAAAAAAATATTTTGAACCTTCACAACAAAATATTTATTTTTGAGCCACCCTAATGTATAATGAATTTTTTACAAGTGTTAATATCAAAAACGCACACCAAAATTAATATACAAAAATTTTAAGAACGATTTCGAAAAAAAATATATTTTTGGGACACCCTTATGAATAGTAAATGTTTATTTTTAAAGTGTTTTAATATCAAAAACGAATTCAGCGTACCAAAATTACATTAGACCGTCCTATTTGAACCGATACGGCAAAGTTAGGACTTTAGTCCACCTTTTGTTCTAAGTCGTGCCACTGTGCGAGGTAAGGGTTTTCGAGGAAATGGTATTCTGAATAACGAGGAATTCTGAGTAATGGAATTCGAAGTAATTAAGTAACAAGATCTCTGATTTCTTCAATCGGTGTGACGAAATCAAATATGAAAAGTAGTCATTCATTGTGAGTAGACTGCCGATCGAGACGCAGTCGGAGCAAGCTGGGACTTGGCTATTTCAAAGTTTAAATTAATAACGTATAGTAATAACTAAGTTTACGAGTTAAAAAACGACGAAGCGGTTCAACAAGCATATCAACATCTAGTCAAATCGATTTGATAGTTAAAAATGACTAACAAGTTCCGCTCACAAGCAACCCATCATCACCAGCACACCGCCTATCGTTAAGCTATTCGATTGAAAAACCGACATCCGCGACCGGAGAATTATGTTGGTTTGCTACGGCGGATACGTCAGCTAGTCGGCACTCTTGCGGCACATTTCCAATAAATTACGCTCAGCGTCAACGAGAAGATCTGGTTGCATTCGAAGCGGACTGTAGAATCGACGCAGCAGCAGCAGCGCCCCGGGCTCTCACAAAGAAACGATCGGGCAGCTTATGGCTAGCTAGCAAATTATCATTATAGAGGGAGGAACATCACCCATGCACAAAAGCCACCGATACCAGTTCAAGGACAACCTTATTAGCATATTTACCTTTCCGTCCCGTCCGTCGTTGTCGTGCCTGGTACCACCTACTGCCACCGTCACCAACACCAAGCCGCTGATTTCTTTCCCACCACAGACGTGACCTCCTGCGGTCTGTTATTGCACTCTGATGGTGGTGAACCACCGCCACCACCAAACCACCACCACCGGCGGCCGAACCGAACCGAAGTTGCCGTCGGCATAAAAGTGCATATCTGCAACGACAGATCTTTCGAGGTGACCAACCCCGACCAAAAGGGCGGGCAGTGGTTGTGTCGCGGAAACGCACCGATCGGTCGTTTTGCCTAGTGAAACAGTCGTCTATACGCCGCGGGGATGCATGCACAGACTGAATGAAAAATGATTGAGCCTAGGGGCCTTCGCACAACTGGCCCATTAATAAAACATCTTCATCAGAGAATAAGAATGCAAAAGAACGAACGCTAACTGGCTGCGATTGTTGGTTTGTTTTGTTGTTAACAGGCGGAGGTTCGCAAGATTGCATTATCCCCGATGCACTTTCCTGACCAATGAAGATTGATTTCGACGGCTGCGATGGCCCAGCTAGTTAAAGTCGATTCCAATACATACGCGGTTCCAAAACGGAAACATTTAAATTACTCAAAAACCTTTCCTTTCTACGGACTGACTAAGCGCTGGCATAAATTACCGTCTTGTTCAAACAACCCAACTCAGCGACTATTAGTTATGCTGCCAAATGCAAATTGAATCGACGCTGAATGAAGACAGGCTTGTGAGCGCGAACGTTTCTCCCGGGGAGGTGTAAAGTGCGGTAAAACGGGTGCTAATTATTATTCCTAACAACAGTGTACACAGCGGACAAGAGACCTGGTGGTACACACACTTGGTCTAGCCAGCCCGTGGAGTAGGTACAGATAGAATATCAACCTACCCCGGGGAGCAACCTTTGAGCGGTGTAGAATTCTGCGCAAAGTCTCACGCGCTACCAGTGCCAGTGCCAGTGAATGCCGGCCGGTCGGTCGCCCGTGGCAGCGAACTTCGGAACGTATTTTTTTTTGTTTCTTCTCGCAAACATCGACACGAATGCGGACGCGGTTTGGCCGGAGTCGGGCTTTTAAAGTACAAGTGAAACAACTTTAGCAACCTGACCGACCGACCGGCAGGGACAGGTTCCACTGCTGTGAGGCAAGTTCTAGGAAATCGGTCAAGCTAGAATTCGCCCCCGCAGACTAGTATGGGGTAAAATTAGTATGCCTGTCGGTTTTGCATATGTATTAATCGGTTCCGATGTATTTATGGCCGCGACAAATAAACTATGCGATGTTATTTGTCGCGAACATAAATACATTGGAAGCATGGAGAGAGGGGGGTTTATGCTAATCAGGTCGTTGTCAGCAAGTTTCATTTCAGCATCACTTGATGGCGGTCGGGTTTTCGCTTTCCGCATTTTTTCTTCCTTTCGGCAGGAGGACAAAATTTGGAGAATTTGCCCATTAATGTATGCAAATTTTTAAAGGTGTTTTAGTTGTAGCTTAGCTTAGTTACCCCTTAACACCTTTACGACAATTAAACCACGGCTTTGAAATCCCTCTGTCCGATAGGGCAACATGCACCATAACTTTTTTTTTTTTAAATTTATGCTTAAATTTACATTTTACTTCCGGGGTTGTGGCCGACTTGTCGCTGGAACAGTGACTGTCATTTCCTGGAATAGGGTCTTCGAGAGCGGAAAGTAACTTTCGTCGTTTAGCACGAGTGACGTCCCGCGGTAGTTCTGTGTAATCCACCGGCACTGTGATTCCACGATCGCTATCTGCTCGTCCGTGTACTCGGGGGACCGAGTCTTCTTCCGACAGTTGATGTCCTCCATCTTTTGAATCAAAGCATGGGAGCAGCGATATTTTCGACCGGCAACAAGGACGGAACGCAAACTCGTTCCGTCCTTGTTGTCGAACAGCGTTTTCAACGCTTCCTTACCAGGAGCTAGTAAACTGTACTCACGGGCACGTTTTCGTCTCGGAACTGGCCTACCATAAACTTTTTTCCACGATGACCATGCGTTTCGTAAAACCGTACAACACGCTCGCGGAGTGCTTGCTGTTTCGACGCCATCTTCGATTGAACTGACAGCACCCAATCGAAAAGAAACGTGCTACCCATTTCTAGGGATTCCTGAGAGCAATTCTCTTGATGAGAAAAAAATTTACGCTCTTTACTTTAATTACAGAAAGGTATTGAAATCATTCTCATATTTTAATGAACACCAGTTATCCATGTTCCTCTACCGGCTCCTATGTGATCTTTTCCGAGCTCTGACGGAACGATATTCAGCAGTGACAGAAGTATAGAAATTTTGCCCCGATATACTGCAGATGGTGGTAAGTAGTTGAAAGCAGGTAAATGATATTGCTGGATACTGGGCTTTTACCAAGTCGTACAAAGCAGCGGTTCTCAACCTTCATTATATCACGGACCCCTTCGAAAGAACCCGGGGTTGTTGCGGCCCCTCACATTCACACAAAGTTACTGCAGGCTGGAGGGTATTGTGGATGTAGCTAGCTGCAGCGTGTTGAGGACCTTTTTCTTCACGCTAATGTATTAGCTGTGTTGTCCACAACTTGAGGGTCAACCCATTTGCCTTCTCTTGCGTTATTGTTCTCGTTCATGTCTTAACCGCTGCAGCTTTCAAGGTGTTCGAAGTTCTTATTTGTTTCTTGTTATATGTGATCACGTCTTCCTTCGGAAGGGAAGTAAAGCCGTTGGTCCCCGGTCTATGAGTTTGGTGGATCGATATCTAGTCCAGATGGTGAAGTCACCTCTCTGGCTTTGGTAAAGAAGAAGTGATCCAACTTCTATACTCTTACTAACAAAAATATCCTCCTCCTGTGATACTATACGGCCTCTAGCAAAAACAAGTGTCGGACTAACCGTTCCTTCCCTTTCCTTTGGATTACCAGGAGTTGCACATTGAAAGATGTTTCGCTATTCCCAAGCATAATTATCTACTTATTCTCTGTGCAACTTCAGCTAGTCCAGATCGATAACGGAGTAGCAGCCAGGGGTGGTCGCACAAGCTCAAGTGAAGGAAGAAAAAGATAAATATTTTTGCATAGTTTTACCTCCAAAATCTATCAGCGTCAACTCGGGAACTGGCATATTGCTACTTGATTTTCATGGATTGTCGTAGTTTTATCTCAGCTCTATTATAATGCATGGCCAAATGCAGGGTTGTTACGGTCGTGCGAATTTCGTGGATTTTGCGCGTTTTATGTTCTCAATAAGACGAATTGCGCGGATTTGGCGCGAATTCAATTTTCAACAGAATTTGACCTAAAATATTCCCTTAAACCTCTGCTACACGATGTTGTTTACAACGTTGAGAAGACCTTCTCACTTGGGTGTATTCCTAAATATTGAGGGTTCTTTTGACAATGTGTCCTTCCAGTCTACTCTGGAAGCGACACGCGGTCATGGAGCATCTGCATGTATTTCGGGTTGGATAAACGCAATGCTTAGCAACCTCATTTTTTGCTCGTCACTGAGAAGGACATAGATAAAGAAGTTGAGCATTTGCGGCTGTCCTCAGGGTGGCGTTCTGTCACCTTTGCTATGGAACCTGGTTGCCGACCGATTGTTGAGGAAACTCAATGAGTTTTAATTTCCAACCTACGGATTTGCTGGCGATTACCAAATAATAATTACTGGACTTTACAGTGGAACAATCTTTGAATTAATGCAACATGCATTAAGAGCTGTCGAACAATTGTGTCTACAAGTTAAATTATCAGTTAACCCAAACAAAACTTCAATGGCTCTCTTCACGACGAATCAAATAACAACAGGGGTTCGTCGCTTGCAATTCTTTGATTCTGCGCTACTGTGTGCAGATCAAGTCGAATACGTTGGAGTTATATTAGATTCCAAATTGAATTGGTCTGCTCACATTGAGTTCAGAGTCATGGCCTTCAGGCAGTGCAGAAGAACTTTTGGAAAGACCTAGTGTCTCAAACCCAAATACATCTATTGGATTTATACGATTGGTGATCCTTCTACCAGTAATACACGACTGGGATCACAAATGGTTACATGGGGTGAAAATATTCTTGCTCCCAACGAAATTACACTCACATGTATTTTTCCTTACAGGATATTCCATGTAAAGATTCCCAATCGAGACGAGGTGGCTATATTGAGAAACAACAACAAACGTACGTAAGTGGCCTATTATACTGACCGCTCGTTGATGAAGGGACGTGCTAGTGCTGGTGTCTACTGTCGTGAAATGAAATTGGAACAGTCTTACTCGCTAGGTAGATATTGTACTGTATTCCAAGCAGAAATCTGCGCAATTATGTGCGGTGTACAATCGGACTTTCAACGGAGCTTGTCCGAAAAAGTCATAAATGTCTACTCCAAGTTAGTGATCGCGTGCCAAACCCGTTTAATATTTTTAAACCATGTACTGATGTAAGGAGAACAAGATTGGATGGTTTTACCTAAAATTATCCGCTTACAGCTATTTTTCCAAAAATGATTTCAAGTTGATGTCCGTTTTCGTATTCCGGGGTGACTTTGATAACCTGCATGTTCACCCACATTAAGTTATTCAATGTACTGTAAAATTTGAGTAACCAAAATTCGTATAATTTGTGTCCAACTAGAATAAAAGATTCTGAAAACCTTTAAAGCTGCTAAAATTGTTTTATTTCAGTGCTTTATCAATGTACCAAATGTTTCATCCATTTTAACACGTTGGAATATTGAACAATAAAAAAGTTACGAGTTTTAGCTTAAATAAATTGAATTAATTGCCAACTAGTTTCACAAAAAATTGTATTTAAAATAAACAAACTCTTAAAAGTAAATTTGGTACATCCAACTCTAAAGGAAAATAAAAACTCGCTTGTAATTTATTACTCTTGTTCAAATCTGAGATTTATTTGTTTTATAAAAAAATAGACACCTTATGAAGCTTCGTAAAAATAAGGTAAAGTCAAATTTCGGTTTTTTGTAGTTTTTGTACCCAAAAACCGAACAAAATACTCAAAAAGTATAACAAACCAGTATTTCATAAGTTTAGAGTAAAAATCATTTCAAACTGAAATTATTAGGTAGACTATTCTGGTTTAATAAGCGATCTACGAAAAAAGTTTCGAGTGATCAAAGTCACCCCAGTTTACGGTACCCGGACATTCCGGTATTAGTAGAAATTAATGAGCTGGAAAATTGGTCATTAGGGCATTGCAATTTTTTTTTGAATTGTCGAAGCCCCCCCTCTCATATTGTGACAAGTGTCAAAGTAAGTTCAGATGCCAAATTTCACATCATTTGTAAAATTCTAGACTCCCACTTCGTTCGAAATTTTTGAAATTGGTGCTATAGGAAAATATGGAGGAAAAGTATATTAAATGCTATAACGTTTGAAGTAGCACTCAGAAAATGACAATTTATATCTCTTTTTAAAGGAAATAACCTTAGTATTTGAATAGAGATATTTCTGTTTCTAGAAAAACACGGGAAAGTGAGGTACTGGGTCATTTTGGCCCCAAAATTCCCTATTTTTAATAATTTTTCTGCTCCATGATGCTAATCATACATATTTTGCAGTTTTTCTAATGCAAAAAATCTCAGAAATCGAACGGAACCTTTTTAATCTTTGTCCGAATACGAGAAGTTGGGGTTATCATTCATAGTAAATTTTATCATTTTCTCGTGCATATACCTCCATTATTCTTCACTCAATTTTAATAAATTGTACCTTGTTGAACGTTTTAACTTTAGGGTTCTTCAGCCCTTTCCGGTTTAAAGAAATATCTTTTGGGAAAAAAAACTAACCCTATGTGCGGAGTTGGGAATCGATCCCTGGTGAGCTACGTACAAAGAAATCGATTTACCATCTACGCTATGCCCGTCCCTTTCTTTTTCTTCTTGGTTCTGCTAATTACTCCACCTGACAATAGTTCGCCTCAAGGCGAGATGGATGTCGAATTAGATCGAGTTATATCCATGCTCCTCTATCAGATCCTATGTGATCTTCTTCCGGGCCAAAGACGTGGCTGAATTTATTACACATTTCTCGAGTTCGAACAGAACGATATTCGGCTGCGACAGAAATATCCTAAATTCGCCCTGATAAGCTTCGGATGGTGGTAAGTAGTTTGAAGCATGCAAATAATATTGCTGGTTACGGGCCATTTACGAAGGAGTATAAAGTATATATACCAGCCAATCGGGTTGAAATTGACGGGGTCGTCTTCGATCCGAGTTTGAATTGCGAGGATCTGCTGACACGTGTATCTGTTTAAAGACCCTATGTTTCTGTGTGTTGGTTGTTTTAAAGACCCTATGCTTCAGCCAGTGAAAATACTGGACTACAAACGGTCATCAGTCGCAGTTCATGGGAAGACGACATACGTCAACTCAAACGCATCGGATAACCCTAGTTTTTCTACTCTATCTAACCTTCTCCTCTTTGACATGGCACGTCTACCTGTTCGCCTTCTTGCGCCGCGAATCATAAACTGCACTAATTACAATCAATTGGGGGGCACGGTCTCCCATTGTGGCTATAAAAGTCGTTGTGGGAAATGTTATGGGAATCAAGTAGATGATGCCTGCGGAAGCGATGTCGAAAAGTATCTTTACTGTGGGGGAAACCCACATGATATCCCGGATCTACTGTGGGGGAAACCCACATGATATGCAACGAATCGCTGCCCCTCCAGCGCGCCCGAATCCCTTGGATTTGTCCCTCTGCTCAACATCGCTGCGGTTAGATTGCATGTGGAAGGCAATCTCTCATCCCCACGGCAGCGACCAACAGCCAATCGCAATAACTATTACTAACGGTTCAAGGCCACCGAATACAATCAACGTGAGCTCACATGAAATATTGATTGGAGATCCTACGGGTCCGCGATATCCGGTAAAATCGAGTCCACACAAGAGCTTTTTCTGGAGTAAGAGTACGGATTCTTGACTGACTACATTCTCGACGTCGCGATTCAAGCTCAGACTAAACGCGTACCAGATGCGAACTCTCGCGGATGGTCTCCTGACCCGTGGTGGGACAAAGAATGCTCAGATGTATACGTGAAAAACGCCACTGCGTACAAGATCTTCCGGGAAGAGTTACCGACAGGACGCGACGTTAGAAACGCAAATAAACAGTTTAATGAAAGCCAATAAGCGTGGTTACTGGCACCGGTTTGTTAACGGATTAACGAGAAAATATCGATCAGCACTCTTTGGAGCACGGTCCGGCGTATGCGAAACCGAAACAGTGCTGTATAGAACGTGGAATATTCAAACCACTGGAAATTCGATTTCGCCAAGAATGTTTGTCCGGATTCCGTCGCGGCTCAGATTTTTTTTCTATGGTGAAATTCTCACTTGCTCTCTTATCATGTAACAATAAAGCCCCAGGACCAGACAGAATCAAATTCAACTGCCAGATTCTGCCAAGAGACGCTTGTTGAATTTATTTAATAAGTTTCTTAACGGTAACATTGTCCCACACGATTGGAGACAGCGAGTGTCATCGCCATCCAAAAACCAGGAAAACCAGCCTCCGACCACAACTCGTACCGACCGATTGAAATGCTGTCATGTATATGGAAGTTGTTCGAGAAAACGATATTGTTTCGGCTGGATAATTGGTCGAAGCAAATGGCTTACTGGCAGACACACAATTTGGCTTCCGCAAAGTTAAAGGGACGAACGATGTCTCGCATTGCTTTCAACAGAAATGCAAGTGGCCTACACGGAAACGAAAAACTACCTAAAATTGAGTTCCTTTGACTCAATCTCGTGGTATCGTGGGGGAACTTAAAATTAGGTAAACCGTCTTGAAGGTAGTTTCCATTTAACCACGGCAAAAATTACAACTCATTGATAGGTTTTTTATACTCAAATTTAAGTTGAATTTACCTAATTTTGAGTTCACCCTAAACAACTCAAAAGTACCTTCCTCCACGGAAGACCTCGACTGAGTCGAATCTCTCTTTTTGTTTTTGACAACACTAATAAGTGCGAAAGCGACCCACAACTCAAAAGTAAGTTAAAAGAACTTATTCTGCAGGTTGTTTTATTTAACCGTGTATGGTAACAAACAGCAGATGGCCTCAATTTCTTAGATTTTAAGGGGGCTTTTCATTCAGCTTCCATTAACATTCTTTCTGAGAAGCTGCACAACCATGATCTGTCACTGATTTTACACAAATTTGTTGTCGGAAAAGCACGTGTATTTTTCGCGTGGTGATTTATCGGCACTATTGCAAATTAGTTATGGAATTTGCGTTTCGACTTCGTCTCATCAGAATCCGACACTAACTTAGTAACAGGACTAAGCTAGCGTCGGATTGACGCTAGCTCCAAATAAACGGAGACACTATATATGTTCCTGAGCAAAACTAGTCAAGCGTGATGTCCCGCAAAAAAATTGCCGCAATAGTTTTTACCAAATTTACGAAATTGCACATAAAAGTATCATACTGTGTTGCGTTTCGGCTTCGCCTCATCAGAAACCAACACTAACTTATTGTCGGAATAGATTAGCGCCGGCTTGACGCAAATCCCTTAAAACTAAAACACACTTTGTGTTTCAATCGAACGACTGATCAAACGTGATGTCCCGTTCGAGCAGAAGTTCTGTTTATGCCGATGAGACACATAGGACATAAAAGTAGTTTTTTTTTAATTAATTTTGTATACAATTTCATGACGTTCTTTGCATCGATAAATGAACTGATTATTTAAAAGAGTATTTTGAAGGTCGTGAGAATAAATTAATTCTGAATAAGTTGTAAAGAAGAGTAGCGAATCTATGGCATCAGTTCCTGGCATGTTGTGAAATTGGAAGACGTACGTCAATACAATTTCAATGACACGAAACGAATTCTTCTCGGTGATTTAGAGCAACGGCAAAGTTGAACAACCTCCGCCTCAACAGTAGCTAAGCCACCAGCGTCCTTCAGAATGTTCATCAAAACGTTGCACTTTTTTCCCCTAACCGGCCCATTCATCAAGCAATTGTAACGACTAGGTGAGCCGGCGAAAATCGTTGGTTGTCTGTTGCCTCGACTAAGTCAACAAACTCAAAACCTGGCATATACCTACTATTTTTGACGGTGTGCATGACTGCACTCGGCAAATGCCATAACCGACCGTGTCTATAAATATGCACAGAACCCACCCCGTGTGTGTATGCACACACCAACACATCGGTTTGCCGGGTCGGGTGCTGAAGTGAAACAATCGTAAAATGATTTACCTACAGCCACCGCCCCCGCCTTTTTCCACCGGCGGGGCGCGGATAGAAAAATAGCAAAACGGAACCGAACCAAGCGAGCATTGTTTTTTTTGCTCGTTTCGCATGCTCGCGCCCCAACCAATTGAACTCGTACATCGGTTTTGTGGTCGTGTGGCGCATCAGGATTTGGGCCAAGGTCGTGTTGCCAGTTCTACATACGGAATCGTTCGTTCGGTTTGGTTCGGTTTGTTCGATGGCGGCTGTTCAATGCACTCTGCTGCTGCACTACTACAGCTGCCGCTGTCGGTTGTATCGCCATAATCATCATCATCATCATCATAAAAGCATCATCATCAATAGCAACTGTTCCGTACCGGGTGGTGGTTGATGGGCGAGAAGGTTAAAAATTACTACTCAACAACAATTGCAAATCGACCATGTATAATGTTACGCCGCCGTTTGCATAATCTAAACCACGCAATAGTATGTACATACAATGAAAGTGTAAAAACAGCACTGTCGGCAGAAACGGAAGGTTTGCAGCCGTTCCGAGGCAGCTTCGACGAACGTGACTGAACCGAGTTTCACTATTTTTATTGTGATTTGTCCTTTATTTTTTGTGCACCTCTAGAGGTTGGAGCTTCGCAGAGCCGCCAGGGTATCATTTTGTTACATTTTACAGGTTCTACCAAAAGGACGACTTGCGAAGTCGTTGAATTATGCGCGTGCCATGGTTTTTGGCACATGTGCGGGTCCTTCTGGGAGGAGAAAATCCGTCCTTGTTCGTTGACTCCAAAAGTACCTGAATAAAATTCTATCAAAAATATATCTCCTGTTGGTACTTACAATTTTCTGTTATTTCAACTACTAACGAGACAGATTTATAACACAGTTTACTATTAAAATGGAATTCTGTTTTATTTTTGGTATTGGATCCTGGTCGGGTATCGATATCATGCTTCCCATGCAACAAAATCAATGTTCTGGTACCCTTGAAGAAGTCTACAAGACTTCTTTCATAAAATAAAATTATTCTGCAAAACTGCTATAAAACCCTGTTAAGTCGAACCTAGCATCCTTAGCAACTTCAGCGTTAGCGCATTATCCTATGCTACAGTACAACTCCGGATACAGATCTGTAATTACGCATGGGTGTTACGGGTATTCGAATATCTCAGATGATCAGTTCGAATGACCGCCCCTTCGGGGTACTACTGACAAACCCTGTCAGTTTCGATTCCATTAATTCTTATCAGCTTAATAAGAACTTCTTTTCTTGCGAGATATCACGCATGACTATGAGTTTTGCACAGAAACACAAATAATGGAGCTAGCTTAGTCCTGTCACTAAGTTAGAGTCGGATTCTGATGAGACGAACTCGAAACGCAAATTCCATAACTAATTTAGTTATATGGTTTAATTTTCTTCTTAATGTAGGTTAATAGGTAAATAGGTTTTAATTTTCTCCTTAATGTAGAAAAAAATTGTTTTCTGCCAAAAATTTTCTCCACTTAGGAGGACTCCACACAAGTCGTGTTTTAGAAATAGTCGCACGAGCGAGTAGTACAAGAGAGATTTAAGGCAGTACGGGTCAAACTGTCTAAGGAAGAGTTACAGGGTATGAATTCTTCTGCACGAAAAAAATGTACACTGAAAAAAATCTGTGTCATCTTTCACAAAAAAATAGATGTAATCTAAAGAGAACAGTTCTTAGAACACGAGCTTTATACATGTTTTTAAATTTCGTACTAATTGACAGACAAAACTGTAAATATCGTTTTTAATCAAAATGAATTTAACAAAAATCTTCAATACTGCAAAAGTTGTCGAGATATTGGGAATTTTGTTTCAACAATAACAATTAATTCGTGCAATTATGCCCTTTTTATAAGTTACTCGCATATCACCTTGATGTGAAAGAGAAAGTTACAGGAAATTTATGAGGATTTTGAAAACCCTACAGTTCTTAATGGAGAAACGCGAATGACTTATGAAACCCTCAGGAGGAGCATTTTGATTTGAAATGGCATTTACAAATTTTATTTTTGACTCCGAAAATATGAATGATAAAAATATGTTAATTGTTTTTAGAAAAACTTTTTTACTTTAAGTTTCTCCATGATCCTATAAACTATAAAAAAGTTTTTCTACGTCTTTAAAACGGAGAAACGCAAATAATTTTTCGTAAATCTTCAGCTTATCGGCATACGCGAGCCTAGACTCTGGTTAAGGTGGCATTATATCGGTAAAGTACAACACAAACAATAATGGTCCAAGGTTGCTACCTAGTGGCCCTCCAAGTGAGTATGTGAAACACGACGAAGTACTCGACTAAAACTTCACACGGAGAGTTCTACTAGTCAAATAAGATTTCCACCGTTGCGCAAAACGATTCAAAGCATCTAGCTTGAATACCTTACGCAGAAGAATGCCGCAGAAGATTTCCCTATTTCTGGAAATGTTCAATTATTCAGTGACTTGTTGAAAATATGTAGTAAAGGTGGAGTACATTCTTCTGCTAGATATTTTAAAATTATTGGTGCAATTTCGTCAGGTCCAGGCCCTTTTCATGCGTCTAGGTTTTTTAGTGCAGTGGTAATTTCGTGTTCAGATAGTTCGTGGACGGAAATGTCATTTGAAAATTCAGGTATAAATGATAAGTAGTCGCGGTCGCGGTCTGTTTCGGAATATGTAATAATGTGATTAAGACAAGGTTTTTTATTTTTTTTAGCTTAATTATTGCGGCCGATTGTGGCCCGTTAGTGATTAACGTTTATAAATATATAAATAAATGTTATAGTTAACCGAGTCAAACGCTGCTTTGAGATCGGTACAAATAACGTCAACGTGTGTTCTGCGCTCCAGTTGTTTAAAATAGGTAAATGAAAACGAGAAGTAACCGTTGTAACCGACCGTCCTGGCATGAATCCACGTTTGTCACAAGAAGAAGCACAACAGAAGGAATACCGTCTAGCCCGGGCGAAAAAGCATTTTCAACATCCTAGCGGCTTTCTTGACCGTTGCAAGCGTCTCATCAAAGATATCCAAATCAAGCAGGTTGTCTGGAATTGACAAAACCAGTTCAAATGAGGCAACGGATTGTACAACAAATATGATGACTCAACGGACATTATGGTTATTTTGGAGGTATGTTCACTTTGGTCGACTTCTTTCGTTAGTCGAATCCTTTCACGGCGAATACCAAGGGGGTTTCGAGAAGGACGATCAACGATGGACCAGATGTAAACCCCGTGACAGATCCCGGATAAATTGAGTAATACAAATTGCGGTCTAGCAAATTTAAATTGTGCATTTCAAGGCGGCGTACGATTCAGTGGTACCGTTTCACTTTGTCAGATGATGCGTGAACGTGATTTTTCGACAAAATTTATTTAGTTGATTCGTATGACGTTAGGTGGGTTTAAAGTAAGCACCAAGAAAGGCTGGTAAGATATTCGACTCATTTGTGACGTTAGATGACGTTCAATGTCGCATACGAAGGTTCTATACGAGGATTTGCTTTGCAAGGCTTCGTGGATGCCATCAACATCATTAGCGTTGAACGCAGAGTAGTGAAAGAGCCTTTTGTTGGTATTTTAAAAGGGATGCTGCGGTAATCGATCTGTCAATAAACAGTGACAAGAACATGGTATCTGATAGAGAGAGATAGAGCGTGAGAGAGAGGAAGAGGCAGTGTAAATCGGTGGGGTGCGGTGCGAGGATGTTAAATTCATATAGACCATGAACGGAATCAAGTCATCGAAGATTTAAAAAGAAATCCTAATAAATCAGCGAGAGACGTGGCAAAAAACTCCATTTAAACAAATCTTTTGGGCAAGATGCAAAGATGTTAAGGACTACATACTTTGAAGGTCTAGAAGACACCAAACCGCACTGATCAGTAGAATACAGTGGGAAAAACGTGCGCGGAAGCTGTACATTCAGCTGTTCACGAAGCCGCATTGCCTTGTCATGGATGGAGAGACGCTTGTTAGTAGAGATTTCCGGCACCTTTCTGGACTCCTTATTTTCACAGCTTATAACAAATTCGACGTCCCTGAGAAAGTTAGAAAGCATAAAATGTCTAAGTTCACCTAAAAATACATGATTTGTCAGGCAATTTGCTGGTGTGGAAAGGGAAGCACCCCGTTTTTTGACAACAGGAACGGTCAATGGGCAGGTGGATTAGAAAGAATGCGTTCAACTTCCCGTTCTGAGGTCTCACAATGGCCCTATGGTTTTCTGGCCGGCTTTAATCTTATGACCTTACTCGAAAGATGCTCTGGAGTGGTCAATTTCTTGCTAAATAATCTTAATCACCCGAGCGCACCGTGATAGCGACCAATTGAATAATATTTGAACATTATGAAGCAGGTATTCCGAAAGCATCATATGGAAGTGAAATTTGAAGCAGAAATTAAGCAAAAAATCTGTTTTAATTCACCTAGCGGTGAAATTGTGCCTTTCTCATTAATTGTGCCAAAGTGGCTCGCCAGCCACGAACCTGATGAGCTACGTTCCAACGGTGACACACTTGCAACAAAATAAAATATCATACTTAGTTAGCCTAATCAGCATTAGTTCGATGTTATATTCCTGCTAACGAATTTTAACATGCGGGGGTGGATTTTAAGAGGGGTTTAAATGGAGGGGGATTCAGTGCTCCGTACACCCCTAGCTACACCCATGTTAAACTCCAAAAACCCTATGTCAGTCTAGAAAAAAATTATTCACTGTTTTGATAGCATAGTGGTACTAGTTAATATGGGAAATTTCTGTGTGGTCGCACTCTTAAACCCGTAACTCCAGAACCGAAATTCAAATCGACACAAAATTCTATAGCAGCCGATGGGAAGGATGTATCTTTCATGTGAGACTTAGTTCGGGAAGATTGGTCTCGCCGTCTATTAGAAAAGTGACATTTTTGACACATACGCACACACACACACTCACACATACAGACTTTCCGAAATCGACGAACTGAGTCGAATGGGATTGCATTGGCGAATTTCAGAGTGATTGCATTGCCTTTCTATATGAGAAGGGCAAAAGGGATTTTCATACAAAATTTCGTTAACCAAAACCTTGTACAAGACATTTTGATTTGTATTGAGAGGAAGGTACGTGCATTTGGATCTGATTATGAAATTGAATAAAAGCAGCATGTACAATGTTTGGTAAATGTTTTTTTCTATTCCCTGGAAGCTTGAAAACGACCGGCTGAATCACGAACGTTTTTTTGTGGTGAAATTTGATTCTTTATCTTGCAACACTAGTAATACGACAACCAATGTTAACCGCGCGGATTTTATAGGGTATGCGTAGTCCGATAAAGTCACACAGCCTGCAGACTAGCACAAAACGGCAACCACACGGGTGTGAATATAAACACTGAATGGATGCCATCGTGTGTGACTGTTTCACATCACGGGTGTGCATATGGACGCTGAGTGAGCTACCCGAGCAGAGTAGACATACAAGCAGCAATCATTGATGGTCAGGTTTCTTCAATGATTGCTGCTTGTATGCCTAATCTGCTCTCCGATGAGACACAACATTCACAGTGATTACCTATCAAAAAAAAAATTAACCTTCCGGCAGTAGTGCTAATGCACTGAGTGCACACTGCTCTGAAAATCTAGCGAAATCGTCTTAGGGCACCAGCGGCTACTCCTTCAGTGGGCCATAAGCGCGACTTCCGGAGGGTTAAGCATTCAAACTCTGACAAACGATTTTTATATTTTATATGCTACATTTTATATTTTATATTTTATATTTTATATTTTATATTTTATATTTTATATTTTATATTTTATATTTTATATTTTATATTTTATATTTTATATTTTATATTTTATATTTTATATTTTATATTTTATATTTTATATTTCTTTTTATTCGTGGATCTACGTTAACGGTTTCTAGGGTTAGCATCATTGCCAATGAAGAAATACGGTTAGATTTTTTTCTTCGATATGATACAGTAAAGACTTGATTATATCAGCCCCCAACTTTTGTTTGTCCCCGACTTTTATCTGCTCCCGATTTTGTTAGCGTTACATGAAAATCCGTTTGAAGGGCTCTAACCAGCGAACCAAGTCAAATTCGAGTAAATCCTTTAATGAATTTTACTAAAAAATAGGAAAGGGTTATGGAGCACTGTCTAGGGACTGAAGAAGAATATTCCAAAAGTTTCGGTTTATTAAAAAGAAAGAATAAATAAGTTCCGATTTTGTCAATGTCCCCGTTTTGGATTATAGTCAACTTATAATTCACGAAGGGGCTGATAAAAATGGGTCTTCACTTTTTTTTTTCCAATTAGTTTATTTGATAAGGCAGGTTTGCGTTAGCTTAAAGGTGCCAATTTTTTTTTGTTTTACATTTTAAATTACTTAAAACTAGGGGATTACATATTGATTAGCTATACATATACACAAGGGGGTAATATAATTTTCGTAAGATTAGGGGGTCATTTAGTTTTTATGGCAATATGGTTTGACATTTTTAGCAATGAGATTATTGGAGCAAATAATGTTTAACTAAGGGGGAAAATTTATACGACTATCTTAAAAGTAGAAATAATTAGAGGGCGCGATTAAATTTTGTAAAGATTCGGAGACATTAATTAGAGTTATTTTATGTGGTAGTAGAGTTGGGCATTTTCAACGAGATCATATAATATAATAGTTAAAACTAGAAAAGGCAAGAAGAGCTAAATGCTTCATGAAGATATTTGGGGGGGGGGGGGTAAGGGGTGTTACTTCTGTGTATAAGAGTCAGGGGAAGTAGGGTGGACAAACATGGCAGGGGGAGAACATTATTTCAGTTTCAGACTTCGGGAGATCAACGGATGGATTACAGAATCAGGGTGGCCTTCATCAGGAAGAATCATGTACTGGGACGCCGGGTGGTCGTTCTTAAGATGGCAGGGGTTTCTCCAGACGATTTCGTAGTGCGGCTCAGATGTTGATCGGCTACATTTCGAGTTGTGCGTGTGATGTTCGTGCTTTAGGTCCCGTGTTTGTTGGCTCATTTGACAGGGATGTTTTGTGTCGCCTTGGAGTCGCATCAAACCATCGTGGGTGTATGGTACAGGTGGAAGAGAGCGTTTCTGAGAATGATAAGGAAAAGGGGCAGTTAAAGTTGGATATTGATGGTTTTTATGAAGGTGTATATAAGGGACATATAGAGGACATCGCGGCTTGCCAACACATCTCGAACCGGGACGTTGGGTGGTCTTCCTCGGGCCCGGAGGGTGTCCATAAGCCGAGACCTGGCGAAACTGTACTCGGTGCACGCCCAGACTATGTGCTCTATATCGTGATAACCGTCGCCACAAGCGCAGATACCACTCTCCACGAGCCCAATACGTCGGAGATGTGCATCCAGCGTGTAATGGTTCGCCATGAGTCGAGACATCACACGAATGAAGTCACGACCCACATCCATCCCCTTGAACCAAGGTTAGGGACTATCGAATGTAGCCACCTTCCTAGCTCCCCATTGCTCCACGAGGTTTACCAACTTTCGAGGGTTCTCTGATGAGTAATACTGAAAAATTCGTGGAAGCAAATTGGTCTTTCAAAAACGTCACCTTCAATGGCACCCACCTTAGCTAAGGAGTCCGCCTTCTCATTGCCCGGAATGGAGCAATGAGAAGGGACCCACACCAAGGTAATCTGGAAAGATTTGTCAGATAAAGCACTCAGTAGCTCCCGTATTTTCCCCAAAAAATACGAGGAATGCTTTCCATGTTTCATCGAGCGAATAGCGTCAATAGAACTCAGACTATCCGAGACGATGAAGTAATGGTCTGCGGGTAATGTGTCAATGACTCCAAGGGTATACTGAATAGCAGCTAGTTCTGCGGCGTAAACTGAAGCAGGGTACCGAAAATGAAAATACCGAAGCCAGTGGACCCTTCGAGGTTTGATCCGTCAGTATAAAACATCTTAGAACAGTCGACTTCTCGGAATTTATTATAAAAAATATTTGGAACCACTTGTGGGCGTATGTGGTCCGGAATTCCACTAATCTCATCTTTCATGGATGTGTCGAAGAAAACAGTAGATTCAGAAGTATTTATGAAATGCACACGGTTGGGATTGTAAGAAGAAGGATTAATATTTTGCGCCATGTAGTCAAAGTACAGGGACATAAAACGGGTCTGAGAATTGAGCTCAACAAGCCTTTCGAAATTTTCAATCACCAACGGGTTCAAGATATCGCATCGAATAAGCAATCGATATGAGAGTTCCCAAAATCGATTTTTCAGCGGGAGAACGCCCGACAGGACTTCGAGACTCATCGTATGGGTCGACTGCATGCACCCTAAGGCGATACGCAAACAACGATACTGAATTCTTTCGAGTTTGATGAAATGTATGTTCGCGGCGGATCGAAAGCAGAAGCATCCGTATTTCAGTACCGACAGTATCGTTGTTTGATACAACCTAATTAGGTCTCCTGGGTGGGCACCCCACCACGTTCCGGTTATTGTACGAAGAAAGTTGATCCTTTGTTGGCATTTCTGTTTCAGATACCGAATATGGCATCCCCAAGTACCTTTCGAGTCGAACCAGACCCCTAGATATTTTACTGTGAAGACCTGAGCTATAGTTTGACCCATTAATAGAAGCTGTAGTTGTGCTGGTTCACGCTTCCTAGAAAATACAACTAGCTCAGTTTTCTCCGTGGAGAATTCGATACCCAGCTTAATAGCCCATGCAGACAAATTGTCCAAGGTATTCTGTAATGGTCCTTGTAGATCGACAGCTTTGGGTCCCGTAACAGACACCACGCCATCGTCTGCAAGTTGTCTTAACGTGCAGGAATTGTCAAGACATACATCAATGTCGTTGACGTAGAAATTGTATAACAGGGGGCTTAGACATGAGCCCTGGGGAAGGCCCATGTAGCTAAATCGTGATGTCGATAAGTCACCATGCGAAAAATGCATGTGCTTTTCCGACAACAAGTTTAGTAAAAAGTTGTTTAAAGTCGCTGAAAGACCATGCTGGTGCAGCTTCTCTGAAAGAATGTTGATAGAAACTGAATCAAAAGCCCCCTTTATATCTAGGAACACTGATGCCATCTGCTCTTTACTAGCATAGGCCATTTGAATTTCGGTTGAGAGCAACGCAAGACAATCGTTCGTCCCTTTGCCTTTGCGAAAGCCAAACTGTGTATCTGACAGTAAGCCATTTGCTTCGACCCAATTGTCGAGGCGGGATAGGATCATTTTCTCGAACAACTTCCGGATACAAGATAGCATTGCGATCGGTCGATACGAATTGTGGTCGGAGGCTGGTTTTCCTGGTTTTTGGATGGCGATGACCTTCACTTGCCTCCAATCGTGTGGGACAATGTTAGCCTCAAGAAACTTATTAAATAAGTTCAACAAGCGTCTCTTGGCAGAGTCTGGCAGATTCTTCAACAAGTTGAATTTGATTCTGTCTGGCCCTGGAGCTTTATTGTTACACGACAAGAGAGCAAGTGAGAACTCCACCATCGAAAAAGGTGTTTCGTTCGCGTTATCGTGACGGGACGCGGCGCGGTAGATCTTCTGTGCCGGGGCGGAATCCGGACAAACCTTCTTGGCGAAATCGAATATCCAACGGTTTGAATATTCCACGTTCTCATTAGTACTGTTTCGATTTCGCATACGTCGGGCTGTTCCCCAAAGAGTGCTCATCGATGTTTCTCTCGTTAATCCGTCGACGAACCGGCGCCAATAACCGCGTTTTTTGGCTTTCATCAAACTCTTCATTCGCTTGTCTAACGTCGCGTACTGTCGAAAACTAGCGGGTAACCCGTCGTTCCGGAAGGTCTTAAACGCGGCGGCCTTCTCTGCGTACACGTCTGAGCACTCTTTGTCCCACCAGGGATTGGGAGAACGTTTTTGTATGTTCGCGCCGGGTACTGGCTTAGTCTGAGCTTGATTCGCGCTGTCGAGAATCAAGCCAGCCAAAAAGCTGTACTCTTCCTCCGGAGGAAGTTCTTGAGTAGATTCGATGTTGTCGGATATCGCGGCAGCATAGCTCTTCCAATCGATATTTCGTATGAGGTCATACGAAATATTGATTGTTTCCAATGGCCTTGAGCCGTTATTGATTGAGACTACGATCGGCAGATGGTCGCTACCGTGGGGATCAGGGATTACCTTCCACGCGCATTCTAACTTTAGCGAGGTCGAGCAAAGGGATAAATCTAATGCGCTTGGGCGCGCAGGTGGGGGAGGAATCCGTGTCATTTCACCCGTGTTTAGAATTGTCATGTTGGAGTTGTCGCAAATATTGTGAATTAAAGAGGAACGGTTATCATCATAAAGGCAACCCCATTCCGTACCGTGAGAGTTAAAGTCGCCTAAAACTAGTCGCGGTGCAGGCAGGGATTCTATGATGTCATGTAGCCGGCGATGCCCAATCGCGGTGTTGGGGGGAATATGTATGGAAGCTATGCAAAGATCTTTGCCTTTGGTTGTTACTTGACAAGCGACAACTTCAATACCTGTTATCGAGGGAAGGTTAATTCTGTAGAAGGAATAGCGCTTTTTGATCCCCAAAAGCACTCCTCCATAGGGGGTGTCTCGATCCAGGCGAATAATATTAAAGTCGTGGAAGTTGAGATCTATGTCGGAAGTTAACCAAGTTTCACATAATGCAAATGCATCGCAACTCAAATTATTTATTAAAATTTTGAAGGAATCGATTTTCGGGATGATACTTCTGCAATTCCACTGTAGAACAGTGATCAAATCCGTGACCTCGTTCGATGAGTTAGCCATCGAAGGATACAATCGCTGAAAGGAGGGGCCATTTAGCAGTCAACTGCTTCAAAAATGTTCTTACTGTAGGGAGAAAAGCTAACATAAGACTTTTAATTGGATCAGTTATATTGAAAGTTTTTATTATCCAGTCCACAATGTCCGAGAGTTTGATAATTCCAGTGCCGCGATTATTCTCGAACTGAAACAGAGGAACACTTGGGATTTTTGATGTTCCGGGAAGTGCTGGGAACTCCTTCTCTGAGTTTAATCCTCCGAGACCAGGAGCTAATTGCTTCGGTTTGGTTGCAACACTTCCAATAGATGTGACTTTCGGAGTCCCGTCAAGGGATACCTTCTGGCCTTTACAACGAACTTTAGGAGAGGAAATGTTCCTCCTCTTCCTATAACTTCTAGGCGCCCTAGTAGATGTTCCCTCTTGTGGGTCATCAGCCTCGCCCTCGTTAGGAGGCAAGTGAGCATAGATGTTTGTTGAGGTTGGTGGTGTAGCTTTCTTTAGCATTTCTGCGAAAGAACGTTCGGATCGTCCCGCAAGGGAACGTTTTAGTTTATCCCCGCGTAGTTTGTACGCGGGACATGCCGAGATATCATGCAGATTCTCTGCACAGTAAGGACACTTCTCAGCATTCTTACTGCACGAATCATCTAGATGATTCTCCCCGCATTTTCCACAGCGGGCCTTATTGCTACAATGGGTGGCTGTGTGACCCAATTGTTTACACTTTGTGCAATTCATGACCCGCGGCACAAACAGACGCACAGGCAGACGAACCTTGTGCAAGAGGACGTAATTTGGCAAAGCGGTACCAGCGAAGGTCAACCGATAAGAGTTTGATTGGGGGTACGTTTTTGAACCATCCCCCGCAACTACTACTGAGTGCAAACGCTTGCACTCGAGTATTTTCACTGGCTGAAGTATGCGGTCTCTAAAACGGCCAACCCCGTACTGCAGCAGATCCTCGCATGTCAAACTGTCATCGGTGACAACGCCTTCAGACTGTACTTTTACAGCTGGAATATACACTTGATAGTCCTTCGTAAAGTGCTCGCAGCAAGCAATATCGTTTGCCTGCTTTGAGTTAGTCAGCACAACCCTCAGCCTGTCTGAGCGGACCTTTTTTATTTCGGTCACAGCCGAGAACCGTTCCGTCAGGTCTTTTGAAATCTGTAATAGATTCAGCGATTTTGTTTTGGGCCGAAAGAAGACCACAAAGGGACCGGTCGAGAGCTCTGGATATTGTTTGGGTCGGGGGAGAGCCTTAGGAGTCGACTCGATCTCCATTTGGCCATCCGGGGAGGAAGCCATCGACACCGTCAATGCACGGGGTCAGCACCCGCGCAGACGGGAAAAAGCCGTAAATGTATCAAAAAGGTAGATTTCACTTATCTGTATACTCGTTTCCCACGACGCACCAGTCCAGCTTAAATAGCTGGTTATTGTTCAATCCTCGCTTTACGAACAAAAGGTTGAGGAATGTGGCCTAACGGTTAACACACGCACAAAAGAATAAAAGTCCAAACCTCGAAGAGGCAGAGAATGGCAAAATAACCTTGAACGCGGATTACTGCACTGTTCTTCTTCCTACAGACCGAAAACAAAACACTTCTATCTCGATCGAGCGATGCGTAGAGACTGAGGTCTTCACTTTATTTTAAAGTGTCTGCGAGTATTAGATTTTTTTAAAGTGGACTTTGCCGCCCCCGATTTGGCTACCCTCAATTTAGTTTAAGCCTCTAAAATACACTAAGGTACTGATAAAACGAGTCTTCACTGTATCTACCTAATTTGAAATTTATGAATGCTGCAAATTACTGCAATTTATTGGAATTGACGTTATTAGAGACTGTTATTTGGATGACGATGGCTTATCTAAGGCTGTATATTTATAATAACAAAATATAAAATAAAAAACCGGGTAGCCGCTGTAGACACAGCCATTGCCTTACACAATGTAGCAAACCCGCTACGACTGTAAGCACAGTGACAATAGTCTAATAAAAAGCTATCCCGGCATTCGAAAGGCAAACAGAGATGAACAGCAGCAATCGTCGACAGGTTTTCAGTAATGATCTTGCGTGGCTTAGGTAGGTTGTCACGGTAAAGATGGACTTGTCTGTCTATACCAGGGCACATGCTAGTGAACACGGGTGATTCGTAGTTATGTTGCCTAAGCTCGACCCTCATTAGCAGAAGACAAAAATTAAGCCCGTACGATATTAAGCCTGTTCTATTGACCCTGCCACTTCTAGTTTTCCGATCTGTTTGCTTCACATCCTTGCTCTCACTTGAGTACTATTGCTCTAATTTTCATAACTTTCCCTACCCAGTAATCTCTAGCTAATTGAATGTCGTTAAAATGTAAAAAAAGAAAATGTGACTGACATAGTCGAAATAAAAAAAGGAAAAAAAACAAAATAAAATGGACTCAGAACGACCCTATTAAGGTAAATTTACGACCCTATTAAGGTAAAATTACGAAATAATAAGAAATCGTTATGAGGTTATGTTAGGAATTACGGATGAATATGCGGAGCAACGTGCATTGTTTTGTCTGGGTGCCCCGTTCGTCAAGAATTTGAAATTGGAACTTTTGATACATCATTAGTATGGTAATTTCTATTTTTGAAACAGCTAGAGGAATCTAGGGGTGTGAATGCTCAGTTGTCAGTTTTTTATAATTTTGCTGTTCAAAGTCGTAGTAATTTTGCCTATCCATAATTTTTTCAGTGCCCTGCAATCCCACTGAAGCAAGCGCGAGCTCATTCCTGGCATACCCCGCAAAAACACTCTTCAGGCATTCAACAAAGAACCTGCCGTGAATAAAAAAATATTTGCTTAACCCAAAGTCACATTGCATCCATCACTCCACTTATCGGATGGATCAATCCGCGCTAAATGATGTCTTGACTTTTTTCCCCATGCAAAACCCAACAAGGAAACGGGCATAAATGCGTAAAAGATCGCGACAAGATATACACTCCATCGTACCGTGCTGTCAAGTCAGGGAAGGTGCCCAACCGTTCCCGTCCACACCCGCAACTGGTGCTACCCAGTGATCGTGACTGAATTATTGCCAGCACGTCCCGCATCGCGCCAACTGTCTCATCAAACAGACGGACAGACAGACGTACAAAACATTAATTGAAGCCTGCAAACAAGTGATAATCGAAGAATTATGTAAAAAGACTCAGACGCAGACTCACAGAAGAAAATGGCTAACAAGTCCGGTCGCCGATGATGGACGGAAACTGTCGGAGAAGATAAGCACGATTTCCGTCCTCCTGACAGATGCAAACGAGAGCCAACCCAGCACCAGCGGGCTAGGGTATTTAGATTATGAATTTCAATTAGAGGCATAAACAGCCCCCGCCGCGGATCGAGTATGATCAATCGAACGTAATAAATAAGGATTGGAACAATTAAATGCAAAAAATACCGACCGAATTCATCCAGTTCGGTTGTTGGTTTCCCTGAAAAAATTCTTGTGCACGCGAGCCATAAAGTGTGTTGGGAACTTGGTTCTGCTGACCTCGAAAACAGCATGGGGCCCCGTCAATTCGGTGGAAAGTTGCGCACCGAAAAATATTTTGTAGGAAATATTTGTGGCATTACCACATTAACTTAATGTTAAAGTGAATAATTTTTTAACGTTGACCTTGATTTGTTCGCCAATTTTAGGAAGCTCAGTGATAAAGTTAAATTATTTTAAATTCTTTCTATCTCTACTCAGTTCAGTTAATTTCACGAGTGATGCAGTTTCCGGAAAAAAAACATACACAACCCGTGCCCAAAATATGCACTCGAATTGAAAAGGAAAGCGAATGCGCGCTGCCAGCAAAACAAATTGGTGGTAACTATTTCTCTCTCACTCTTCCCCACCCAGTCAGTGTGCCAACCAAACAGCGAAGAATAATGGCAAATGGAATTCGCTTTCGAACTGATTTGCGCGAGCAAGGCGAGCTTTTCCTGTTCATGTTTATGCCGGTCTGCTTATTCAGTTGTTGGCGATTTAATTTTATTTTATTTTAGTTTTGCTCTGCCATATCTCTTTCGGCCGTTTTTTTTTTTTGGTCCTTTTGGCATCAAGCACAATTCTGCTACGTGTTAACACGATTTCGTGAAGCAGCGAATCGGATGACTGCAAAAGTTGGCCAAAGCTGTTAACAGTCATTCAGTCAGTCAGTGGTGGACCGGATGAGCGGTGTATAGCGAAAGTTGAGTGAACTTGACATTTTGACACGGGAGTTGAATTAGGTGTGAGCAGGAGTGCCAATAGTTTTCCTCTAAATGAACTAGAAGAGGTTTAAAAAAATAGCAAAAACTGGAACAACTGAAATTAAACGAAAATCGTTCCTGGATATAAAATGCATTGACATTCAAAAAGATTTCATTTTCATTTAAAAAGTCGGTTGACTCGTCGGCATTCTCAATAACAAATCGATTTGTAACGTGTATTGTAATAGAAGAGGTACAGTAAAACACTGTTAATCAAAAACATTTCATTTGATCGTGATCTAATAGGTACTGAGGGCTAATTTGCAACTAGAATGATTTTTCTGTTTTTGTCTAACACTGAAGCTAGAGTTATGCAAATGTACCTCGACTACCCAATCCCATCGTTTATTAGCCTTAGCTGTGACATGCTTCACGCTCAGACAACTGCATGTACCCATGAAGGTAAGGTAGTCTATGCTACCAGCACGTTGTATTTTCTCTCGATTGATAAAGAACAACAAAAATGAAAAGGTAGCAAAACTATCTTACGGTTCACGAAATGGTCATAAAAATAAAATAAAAATAAGCATTCACTGATCTTAAGAACTAAGATAATAACAGGGATGAACGCCGAATAAAATAAACTGGAATCACTATTACATGGTGTTGGTCTGTAGTGTTCTTTTAGAGAAAATAATTATCATTTTCACTGGAAATCTGGTCATCCGCACATGTACTCAAGTCCTTACTTAAAAATTCTAGTCATACAAAGTATATTTTCTTTTTAACTTCTGTTTGTCTTGCCTTTTTTACATTGACTATCTATGCTGTATCATACTAGTATTTTGTTTCGCTCATTAATTGTTTTATCATAGCTTATTTGATAGCTCGTCGCCAGATTTTCACAGAGCCGTGGAACTTTTAATTTTTTACACAAAAAATTAAACAAAGGTAGGTAATGTGAGAGACATAACCGCAATGATGTATAATACACTTGAACCGGTTAAGACGAATGCAGAAAATGTTACTATGTTCTGAAAGATTAAAAATAAATCAGTTATTACGGCGTATACTGAAATCCCATTTATGGACTCTTTTTAAGGTAATATTCGAATTACGTAGCTTTTTTAACGAACCAAATTCGAAATAACGAACTCTTTTTTACGAACCTAATGCACATAAAAAGTTTGCGTACGTACAGTACGGTATGAGGTTGTATACAATTTAAGATATTCTTAGCTCTAACTGTTACTAATAAAAGTTGGGTATTTTCGGAATTGGGTTGACGAGTGCATAATGGAAATCGATGCCTGAAGCCATTTTTATAAACCCAAGATGGTGACTTTCGGTTTAGATAAATTCTCTAACCTCAACAATATGGGAGTTTTCGGAATGGGGTTGACGAGTAGTTGACGTAAATAGATGTAGTAAGTCATTTTAAAATCCAACATGGCAACTTCTGGTTTAGATAGTTTCTATAACATCAACAATATAGGTGCCTTCGGAATATGGTTGACGAGTAGATGACAGAAATCGATGCTTGAAGCCGTTTTGAAATTCAAGATGGTGACTTCCGGCTTCGATGAAGTTTCCATAACCTCAACAGTATGGGTGTTGTCGGAATGAAGTTGACGAGTAAAAGACGGAAATCGATGTCTGAAGCTATTTTGAAATCAAAGTTGGCGACTTACGGTTCAGATAAATTCGATGTCGATGCATTTCCTGGGCGGAATATTTTTTGAGTTATAGTCTCAGTCCTTTTTCATTGATAATAACGGACCTTCTTAAAAAATATTTTTTTTTATATTTCAATTTAGGGATGCAATATTACATATTACAGAAACAATCAGCTCACTTATCATTTGTAAACGTCATTTAAATTCAAATTAATTCTCATTCTATTTGGTCTCACATCAGGATGTTTGAGAAAAAATCATGCAGTTAGCCGTTAATTAACAAGTTTGCTTCATTTAGTGGAATGCTTGGTTAGTTTGGGAACCATTTTTGTATTATTGCGCCAAAAAATAAAAATAAAAAGTTTAATAGCTGAGATTACCCGCTAGGGCAGGGTTTTTCGTATAGTATTGCCGCGTGGCGATTTCGTATTCGTATGTAAGTAGTGTGACTTGAGCATTGTAAGTGCGTGGAGCAACGGACACGAACGAAGGATTCGTGCGGGATAGTCGGCATATCACCATATAGGGTGAATCGAAATTTTCACGAAATATTCTTCTACGTATTGTGACATAAATTTTGCGTTTACAGTTGTATACTCTGATAAATCGTATTGAAGCAATTCTATTGTAACATTAAAACATCTTCACACTCGACGACATGTTCTAAGTTGTTCAGCAGTTTGCTTTAGGTAACACATTCTTTAACTTGAGCTTGTGCGACTTCGTTATTTATTAAGGCTAGCTGAAATTGCACACAGCATCAATAGATAATCATGTCTGTGAGTAATAAATCATCATTCCATGTATAACTTGTAGTAGTCCCATATTGTTTATTGATCAATGCCGATACCAGCCAGACTCAAAAGTAGTTCTCGGCAGGATAGGGAAGGAATGTTAGTCCGACACTTGTTTTTGTTAGATGCCGAATAGATTGCTGCGCATTCTACAAGTATCACGGAACAAGGGGGAAAGTTTGTAGGGATAGGAATTCAATCTAAAATTGTGCTTGAAATGGCGTGCCATTCAAAATTTTAGAAGTCTCTAGGCATCCGGCCACCAGGCGACCTTTATTTTGGGCCAAAAATATGTTCTAGGAATTCATTACGAGGAATATCGAAAAAATGCATAGAAACATACTTAGTTCAAATATTATTTTCACAAAAGACAAACTAATAACAGGAAAATCACCAAAAGTTATCGGGCAAAATGTGTAAGAGTAATTTTTCAAACTGATACTTCAACAAAACTATCGATGGTATTAGCTACGAGAATTTGAAAAAAGTATTAACTATACTGGAAACCTCACTTTGTACGATGGACTTATTGGCAATTTCACGCGTATGTCGTTTATTATTATTTCAACTGTTAGAACAAGTCTAAAGCAAGTTTATCACGAATATAAGAGAAGAGTAATTTTAATTACTTTGCTGAGTTAGTACAAAAAATTGGGTAGTCCAAAATATGTGGGAAATTATGAGTAGAGTCCTGTTTATAACGCTTATTGCGACATAGGAATAGGCATCCATTGTATCAAAATTGTATTCAAAAATTCTTATCCATGAAACAAAAATTTATGAATAAAAAAGAATCGTTAAAGTACGAGAAAAATTAACTACGATCGATTGAAATAAAAATTAAGAAAATTGATTGTAGTAGTTTGAGTCTCGGATCTTTATAAAAATTTGGGAAAACATTCTTTAGATAAAGTAATAAAAAAATCGATTTCATGAAAAATTAAAAAGTAGTTAACCTCTTAATAAAAATATGCTTAGTTGCTAAATTAGATAATATCTTCACACAAACTGAGTTTTATTAGATTCTGAGATAAATATGACTTTCATTGGTTTAGTTTTCGACAAAAATGCACTGAAAAAAAAATCAGTTTGGACAAGGAAAAGTTTTTTTTCCAATAACTTTTTCTCCTTGAAAGTGTCCAACTTGAATTTTTGCCGGTAGGTAGGGAACATAATTACCTATCTTGGAACAAAATTTCATCGAAATCAAAAATGGTTTTTTTTGCAAATCGACTTTAAATTTTGAAAATCGATTTTTTTTTCAGTGTAGGAGTCAATGAAGAATTTTTTCAATATTTTTATTTAAAAATTTGACTAATTTTGTGAAAGTCACTCCTACAACATTTTTTGTAGGTTTGTCATTTTTAGACTACAGCCTTTTGAAAAAAAAAGGTAAAAAAGTGTGGCCCTTTTCAAAAGACAGTCTAGATCATTTTTGCAAAAACAAAGTATGCAAAGTGGCTTTTCGTGACAAAGTTCTCATGTACAGAAAGTTTCATTAAAATCTGAGAGGGTGCTGCCAACATTTGTTGGAGTTGTTTCGAAAATCGAGGATTACAAGCCATTTGTGTAGAATCCTGAGTCATTATTCCAATTTTAATTAGCTTCAACTGTACCGTCTACCTTCTCATCTCGTCTAGAGCAAAAGCTGAAAAATCCATCTTAGCTATTGATAAAGCCACCAAGTAGGTAGGACAACGATATTTGGTGTTCTGTTTTTGCAGTGGGAAGAATTCTTCTGCCTAAAAAGTACAAATATTATTGCCCTACCGATTGTTGTGAAATTGTGATGAGTGCTGATACACCGTAAAAAGTAACTCCACTACAGGCAAATAGTGTGGCTATTGATTGTTCAAAATGTCCCGCAAGATTAGCTATTTGAGTAGTGGAACAATTACTAAAAGTGCAGATGGGTCTCAAGCTAGCAGAAGTTGATACTCTACAATTCCACCACATCAAATATAGCATGCTCATTACGTTCAAGAACATAAGCCTAGCAGCGTCATTCGCTTCACTGAACAAGAATTAGAACACCGCTAAATACGACAACGTTAAAATCATCATCCCCGTACACATAGACAACGACTTTATATAGTCTTACTTAAATGATTTATATTCGCACATCCCTTAAATCGTAATCAGACTTCCCATGCACATCGTCAAATTTGTGCCTGTGTACAAAATTTCGGACACGCGTTCAACCTCAAACATGCTTCGTCGCGATGTACAGGTCGTCGCCTCGAACATCGAACCCAAGTGAACGATGTACAAACTCTAGTTCAAACATCCGTGCACGTACATCGGGTGCGCACACGAGAACGATTCGCACAAGGCAAAAAGAGTCAACACTAGTGGTGATGAGAGTGAGAAAGTGAAAACTGATGCCACGAACCTACACGGAAAACCGATTCATCACAATTTCAACTAAAAAATTAGTTGAGTTTTTGGTTTCGTCTAGTTAATATTTGGGCGGACTAAATTTTTGTTGAAAACAATAATCCAACGTTGTTGGTTTGATGCTGTCAGTTTCAGTATGGACACGAACGTTTCATCCTAGCACAAAACTTAAAAAGCTAAAGCACAAAACTTGAAAAGCTACATGAGCTAAAGCTTGAAACGCTTGTCTCAGCTTCTAACGCTTGTTTTAGTCCAGACACAATTGCATATGCCGTTACACTACCTTTTCAGCCAAGAAACAAACGACTAGAATTCAACTAATCTCATTGTTGAATTAAACTGCTTCATCGTAAAATACAACATAGGATATTTCAAACGTTTTGTTTCACCGACCGACGGATGAAAGGTATGGAATTAAATTGTTGAAAAATTCCGTATGTCAGTAATTCACACGTAAATATAATACAGAGTTATGTTTCTCATAATGTTATCTTTTTATAAACTGCAATCTTAAATGAGACGAAATAGCCAAAGGTATTTAAGGATTGTTGGAAATTGATTGATTTGAATTTTAGAATAAAGGTATATTTTTTTCTATTTAGTCACAAACACTATCCAGCACTACAAAAAAAACTTCATACTTATTCCACATCTAGTTTAGAATCTCAAACGATGAAAAATAATTATCATATTGCATATTACATTGGTTAATAATTGAAATGTTACTATATAATCGACTAAATCCGAAATAGAATGATTTTGACAATGTTCGACAATACTTTCAATTTTCAGTGCACATGTATTGAAAAAAATGTCAATAAAAATCATCCCTTTATCGAAATGTTTTTAAAGAAAAACTAGGTAAAACCAAAATGAGGTCAGTTGAATTTCTGTTTTTTTTGTGTACTGGTTCAGGTAGTTGCGTCCAGGATAAAACAAGCTTTCCAAGCTGAGACAACTACCTACGTGCTTAACCGTTATGCCCAGCGTGTATGAACATAGTTGCTGTCGCTACCTTGATGTATTTCAGTAAGGTGTGCATCTTAGCTACTTGCTGTCATTTCGTATGATGTGCGTCTTGAATCAAAATCAATAATAATTTTCAATAACTATTATTTGAGAATCTCTCAAAATTAAGAGAAAATTTAGTTACGTTATTCATTTTTCTGTTGAAATCAACTAATTAGGAAAACAAAAATTTGTTTTGTTATTTTCTTCATCGAATGGCTTTCAGTGTATGTGTGCGCACGCCGTGTACGTTCATGGGGTTCGGTTGTGCAGGTAAACATGTGCACGTGTTTAGGCACAAAATAACGTGTGTTTAATATGAGCACAGAACCAGAGCGAAGATTGTGTAAAATGTTCATTTGGGAAGACTGATCGTGATTAATTAATTACATATCCAGATACGGAGAAGTGGACCCCGTCACAGCTCTCGCTAGGAGATTTTTACCAAGAGTCCCTAACGGAGTTTGTAAGGTTGGAATTCGCCCAATCCCTACATACGTAACCTTTTTATGCAGATCACCTGAAAATGGGCTGTTCAATCAGACAACGCTGGTCACCCACTCAGGACGAATTCCAAACTGACAATTCT
The DNA here is from genome assembly GCF_030247195.1 of Topomyia yanbarensis. NCBI lineage: Eukaryota > Metazoa > Arthropoda > Insecta > Diptera > Culicidae > Topomyia > Topomyia yanbarensis. Next base: position 79,564,624 of record NC_080672.1, read on the forward strand.
GTAATGAGACCTGTAGCTAAGAAAAGTCTAGTGCAACTAAAAACAGCACACAACCATCTTACGCTAAACCACAAACGGTTGCGCAAAATCTACGGATTTGCCCATAACAAATATTCACTCAAAAACTATTGCACCTATTGCCTCCAAACTAACAACCAGCACCACTAACAAGGAAGCGATGATGACGGATATACAAACATCAGATTGTTAACAGCATGAAAGCAGTTCCGTTGACGACTTGGGCGAGTACGATTACGTATGATAGGGCAGACCAAATGATCCTCAAAATGCAGCGGACAATGCAGCGGACAATGCAGCTAATGCTTATCCGCCAACGAAACGAATCTTAACACACTGCAGCAAACTAAATACTTTAATTATCTTTGTTTATTTCACTTTATGCTTATGTATTGAACCGTGTTATATAAACAAAAAATCCGTGTTAGCAAATTCTTGTGAGTTAAATCACTCGAAAAGACCATTGTTGAGGCAGGATCGTGGTTTCCGGCGAAATTCGTTATATCGGGTTCACAGACAAGCAACAGACGGAAGCACCACCGAGCCGAACCGACAATCATGAGCGGGAAATAAAGCAACAGAAGGCTGTACGCTAGAGTGACAGGAAAAAAATGACCCCTATCGGCCCATGCCTGAGTCGATTCCTAGTCCCACCAGGAGTACTTGTTCCAAATTTGAAGCAAATCGGACAAGTCTAGCTACTGAACCAACGTGCCTGAAGTTTATATGGGATTTTTCGACAATTTACATGGAGAAAACCCACTAACTCACATTTTCGCCGCTAGGTGGCACTGTATGCATTGTATTTGTTTGCGAGTGTACTACTTCACCCTGAAACCATTTATGCACCCCTCGACCGCTACACCGTTTTTCCCTACTGAGAAGAAATCGCCGGTTCACTGTACTGATGTAAACACAACATAAAGTACGATTACCCAGCTGGCCGAGAAATGTCATCGGTCTACTCACACATCGGAGCCAGTACGAGTAAACAAATGCAGCTGAATAGCATCATCATCATCATCATCGGTAGGACTGGAGGGATAATCTCTCGACGACGGAAGCAGAGGAAACGAAGCCCTGGCGCACCACCTTTGCTGAACTTCACCCCCTGGAGCCCCCGGAATAGGAGAATAAAGGAGAAAGGCGCCATCAGTGCATATTCGGCGAAGAAGCTGCTCGGTCGCAGCAACCAATTCAATGTAAAGTGTAATGTATTGATTTGTCATATTGTGTAAGAATAAATGTTAATTAAATGTGAAAATATAGTGTGAAATGTAACGTGTTATCGGTATATGGCTGGTGTTAAGCTTATTTATGTACAAGTCCCTGAATCCTTTGCCGATTGCCGGAAGGTATCAAGTGTCTGCCGACAAGCTTTGCCATCGTCAGGAAACGGGAATTAAATTAGGATACAGTCCACTAATCCAATCGAAGGAAGGTAAGGACCAGACTCCAAAACAGTATTATCACTGTAAGTGAAAATAAGAAAGACCATTTACTTGCCTACAACTTTCTCGAGGACTGCTAGTAAATTCGGCTTTGTTAAAAGAAGTTATTAAACTTTTAACGAAGTGATGTCTGAGTCAGTTTTGCGTGGGGCCTAGCAGTGCATGGTTTTGTATCCGTTTCCGCAGCAGCAAATTCCTTGCCTGATCATCAGTTTCATGGCGTATATATCGGCAAAATCAAACATAAATTGACCTGTTGGGATCACATAAAAACTTGTCCTAGAACCTGAAACCCATCTCAACATAGGTTTGGTCGTCCATGAAATTCCAGCCTGCGCACTTCTTAAGAATTCTGTCATACAACTTCAGGTCGGAAGGCGCTTACGCTGTCATGTTTGAGTGAAATATGTATTTTATTTTAGATTTTTATATGTGATATCAAGACAATGCATCGTACAGCGTTGTGATAAGCTTGTTCCACAAATTGTGTGATTTTTTATATATTTGAAAAAAGTAGACGTAGAATTTTTTCCATTCATTATCCAGAATGTTGTGAATGACGATTCCTCATGGAAGCTCTTCACTAACAGTTTCGGCAGTAAATTACAAAGAGAATCAAAAGGATAATTTTTTGTAATTTGATTTCTAATATTAATTTTCAATTTATCTTAAAATTTAAACAGCTTTTAGACAATATTTTGTAACGAAAAATAACTGTTTTTTTATTTCGATTAAAGATATTTTAATCTTAGGGCCTTCTTTTAGGCGGGTTGGAAAAATCTGTTTTAGAAAAATCGCTAAGCCGGGGCTGGGAATCGAACCCAGGTGAGCTGCGTACAAGGCAATCGATATACCAATTACTCTATTTCTGCCCGTAGTGAAATTATTTTTAATAATTTTTAAAAATAATTTCCCTACGCCTTTTTGAAACTGAGTCCTGATTAAATATTCTTCAATGGAACCGACAAAGATTCCCACATCGCTCAGCTGCGTGTGATTTCCTGTCCTACACATCGGGTCTATCCCGTTATAGATAGGAAAATGACCCTATGATTAAAATGTTTAGATTTGAAACAATAAAATAAACCCGATGAAACATGATTCAAAGTGAGAGAGATCCAGTAAAAGAATAAAAGAATGAGAGAAGTAGAAAGTCCTATAAATTTGAATACAAGTCATTCTTTACGATATTTATCCCATATTCCTCCATAGGGAGAAAATGGGTTAAACATCGTTTTGCGTGCGAAGAAGACAATTCCTATAATTTAGTAAATTACATCAGTATCTGGCTGGGGCCATATAGATAAAATTAGAATATTTTGGCTTCTGGGGCCTCACTCTGGGTCAGTTGTTTTGTTTTAGTGTTTGTCTAACATCTGTTCGGAATGTTTTTAAACAAAACGCAGGCCTTTATTCTACCGCTTAACCAAGCACAATTTGTTATATTTTGTCTAATTTGCAATAAACGTAAGCGAGCACAAAAATACAGCGAGCGAAACAACTCGAAAAAAATACCAATTTGTTGCTGTACACTTCACCGTAAACACTCGCAAAATTCATCATTTTGGATCGCGCTTTATATTTTCGCACCAAAATTAAGTGAAAACGATGGCTATTACACTGACAATATTGAAGCAAAACTAGGCAATGTGTAATATTCAGGCAAATCGGAATTTTAGCTGAAAGTGATGGCGTGGGTAGACATTTTTGAGAAGGGCGTTTCAGTGTCTCTGATCCGCCCAAACAAATCCAAAGCGATCGATGCAGATGATTATATCAGTAAATGCTTGCCGAAACAGAGACACTTCATCGGAAAATATCACACGCGTGAAGAAATCATGTTTAGAACGAATCTTTCAAGCTGCCATGATGCGAAAAAAACTGCTGATTGGTTGAGCAGATTAAAAAATATCACTTGTGCCGAAAAAGGTCAAGCTTCCAAACATGGACGCCAAATCGAAAAAGTAATTTTGAACTATTATCAAAAGTATGGTATTCGACAAGGGATAGAAGGTTGCAAACGATCAGCAATTGATTTCTCGAATCAAACGAAGGATAATGGAAATCGATATCATCACCGTCCAAAACCTAATTCGAAAAGTTCGTGGCACACTGCGTAAAATCGAAGACAACGAACGATCCATTAAGTACACTGCAAATGTATTTTTAGACAGTTTATAAATAAAATAAAATGCCGATTTTCAATCCGTTGTTTTATGTTCATGTGTCGTGGAATTTAGTCTAAAACACATATTATCGCTAAGTTGTTGCCAGATACTGATGAGATAGTGTCGAAAAGCTAATTTACTTAATAATGAGCCCTGTTCTAATAGTCGCGTCCTCTATAGACCTCAAGGAAATTTACATGAAATCACTTGCTCACGAGGATGTGAGAATAGAGCATGCTAGTTATGTTTGGATCTTTTTAAATGAACTATATACTAATCAGTTGTATTTTCCTCTTCTTTTACAGGTAAGCTTCACCTCTATCTAAAATTTAGACCGAATAATCCGGGTAAGTTTGAGTGCAACAGTTGCACTCCTATTTTTTCTACAACCACTTTCTATGCATGCAAAACTGTCCTGGCTTCCCATGCAGTCATGCAGGAAGAAATGTTGTCACGCAAACAGCCCGTGTTAATTATGCTGAAAGCATACCTTAGCACACCTCACTCTATTTAAAAAAAACTACACTGTCTACCTGTGTGTGTCTGTGACTACTTTGACCCAATTTCCGGCTGCTGCTTTTCTCGCTTGATATGCGAAGGCAGAAATGGTCGAGGAAACCGACGAAGGACGTCCCATCATACAACATCGCGACGCTGTCGTGTCCTTAACTTTTCACTTGTCTCTATCCCTCTCCAAACATATCCCACAGCTGTGGAAAGAAATTTCAAACAACAAACTTTTCGAAGCAGCATTTTGGAAAATTAAAAAAAAAAACTGTCTGTAAAGGAATAACTATTCCAAAACATTTTACATCTGACTACCGTCCACTTCTGGAGACAAGCTTTCGAAATCAAGTGTTAGCAAAGTTGTCGCTTGAAACGCAACAGACAGTGCCGCGTCCAGATTAGGTCATTGTTTTAGCTCCAGTTGCGACTGAAACTCTACAACAATCTACATAAATCTTTCATCGTGCGGAAAATGCCTTGCCATTTCGCTGCTGCTGCTGCTACTACGACTGCTGGTAATTACCGATTGAGGTCAGTAAAGAAGCAAAATGTCCATCTTTGAGCGCGTTTTTCTTTCTCTCACATTAAAACAACGCGATTGATGCACGCCAGTAAGTCACGGAATGTCCTAGTTTTCTGTAATTGTTATTGGTGTTGTTGCTGTTATTGTTTATTCTCTTTCAATTATAACCCCCGCATACCCGAACCCACCCCGCCGCTCAGTGGCTCTTTTTAATTAGATGGCTATATCGCTCCGAGTGCTTGTTAATGCTGACAGGAAGAGGCATCCGCTTTGTAAATGAATTGCACTGCTATTTAGAAAGAGGAGCTGATGGAACTCGGTATCAGCATTGGGACTGCGGGAGAAAAAAAAAAGGAACTTGAATTTATTCGCAAGGATGGGGTACCGAGTTCTGTCCTGTAGTCGACCGAGATGTTGATTTGAGCTCAGTAAAACATTTTTGTGCTTTGCTGAAGAGTAAGTTCATCTTCGGTCTCGTGGTGAACTAAACGAGATCCAATATTGATTATCGGATATATGACCGGTGTTAAGCCAAAGAGAACCAAAAGGACCTTATATACCTTGGCTGGAATTACTTCCATACTTGTGACCCAGCTAGGAACTGTACCTCCAAGTTTTCCTGCTGTAACTGCCATGAAAAGCACTACTGCTTGCTACACGAGTCAGCGCCGCCGAAAATGCAATCCACTCCTGTCCCCACGGCAAGTCAGCCATTTCCCTCGGCATCCGGTATCGCTAAATCCTCCACTTCGGTGATACCTAAAAGCCCAGTAGTTTTGTCGGTTCACGGAGAGCGCAGTACAGTTGTACTGGAAACTGTTTCTCTCCTCGTCGTCAATCAGAGCGGTAAGTAGAACCTCTCACACACACCTCTTTGAATCCGGGGTTACGAGCAACCTCATCGTCAAAAAAAAATCTGACAAATTTCCTGATCCTTCGTCGCCCTAGGATGGATATCGCAGTAGCTGGTATCGGTGAATCCACTAAGAAGCAGGTTAAGTGTCAATTAACTGATATGATCAAGTCGAAGTCGATTCCATTCTTGATCCTCAAAAGACCGTCAGTTAAGATCCCAACTGCTCTGATCTATATTTAAGCTCCCAAGTTAACGCTGGCAGATCCCAGATTCCCATCTTAATCTTGCTTTTCCTAGGAGAGAATGTTTCCGGGAAGATGTTCGCCGATCATCTCACCATGCCCCGCGTCTGACATCTAATTGCTGTCGGACCGACGTCGAGAACAAGCGCTGCAGAAGTTCTGGAAACTAGAAGCTGTTGAGCCATGTATTCCTATGAAGAAAAACAGTCTGAAGAACTTTACGCTACTACCACCACTCGCGACTCGTTCGGTCGTTTTCGCGTTCGTTTCGATAGTCTCAGCGATTCGTTAGCCTCGGCGAATCAAGAACAATCATAGAACGTCATTTCCCGACCCTTAAGAATTTATTAAGATGTGTCACGAAGCAGGCATACTATGAATTCATGGAATTCCAGTAGACAAGTACGAGCCGGCTCACCAACGAAGGTCCGAGTTGTTTTCGATGCATCATCCAAGATGTCATCAGGATTTTCCGCCAACGATAAGCAGCTCATTGAACTGGTCCTGCAGAACTTGCTGTCGATCGTCATAAGGCTCCGCACACACTCGATCGCCATCGTAGCCTACATCGAAAAGATGTACTCGCTCCCTTCAACCAACTGCGTAGAACGAAATATATCCAGATACTGTGAAACCAGCGTTCACAACCGAAGACGCACATCACAATTTTCTTGTGTTTCTACAAGTCAGTGTGTCTGGCTTCTCGCCATAGTTTTAGCGCCTCTTCCCGATTCTCTACTGAATATTATCTTCGCCTGTCGTTCTTCCGGTATTCGTGCCACATGACCAACCCACCGCAGCCTGTCGTTTTTTTATTAGCTTGACAATATCCACTCCTTTATATACTTGGTATAACTCGTGATTCATGCGACGCCCCGCCAGATGCCATTTTCTTCTTTACCCCCGAGTATTGTTCGCAGCACCTTACGTTCGAAGACACCGAACGCTCTACGATCAACTTCCTTTAACGTCCACGTTTCATGGCCGTACAAGGCAACCGGAACTATCAATGTCTTGTACAACGCGAATTTTGTCTTCGTCTGCAAAGTACGGGACTTCAGCTGGCTACGAAGTCCGTAGAAAGCCCTATTTGCAGCTGTAAGACGCCTTTTCACCTCGCGGGCAACATCATTATCGCACGTCACTAGAGTTCCAAGGTACACAAATTCTTCAACTACTTCAAATTTATCACCACCTAACACCACTTCACCACCAACATCACTATTGGACCCACGTATTCTTCCAGCTATCATGTACTTCGTCTTGCTGGTGTTGAAAGTGAGACCAACTCTTGCTGTTTCCCTTCTTAAAGGCACGAATGTCTCCCAAGGCTCGGAGGTCGATTCCAATGATATCAATATCGTCCGCAAATCCTAGGAACATATGCGACCGAATGACGATGGTACCGTTCCTTTGCACGCCTGCTCTCCTGATGGCACCATCAAGAGCAGTATTGAACAGCAAGTTTGACAGCGCATCACCCTGCTTCAATCGTGTAAGGTTACGAAGGACGTCGAAATCTCATCCGCAACCCGAACACTTGATTTCGATCCATCCAGTGTTGCACGTTTCGTCAGGAAACCATGCTCTACCATTATCTGCCATAACTCGTTTCTTTTCACTGAATCGTACGCCGCTTTGAAATCAATAAACTGATGGTATGTCTGCAAGTTGTATTCCCGGAATTTATCTAGGATCTGTCGCAGGGTAAACATTTGATCCGTTGTTGATCGGCCTTCACGAAAACCACCTTGGTATTCGCCGACAAAAGACTCCTCCAACGGCCTCAATCTGTTGAACAGAATACGTGACATAATTTTGAACGCCGAATTAAGGGGCGATATTCCTCGATGATTGGCGCACTCCAGTCTGTGGCCCTTTTTGTATAAGGGGCGAATGAGCCCCGCTAGCCAATCAGCAGGTAGTTCTTCTTCTTCAAAACAGTACGGTGAAGTGGAGGAATATAGCATAGTTAAATGAACTACTTAATCTAACTTTAAATTGCGCGTGAAATTATCTGCTTTAATTGCTCCCCAATGATCATCTTAAGCCTTCTCTCTAGGAGACGAAAAATAACCTCTGAATACGAACCACGCGTAAGTTCTTCAAAGGCAGTAATGTGGAAATAAATAGTAATAGATAAATATGATTATTTTGCTTTACGCTAAAAGATAAGTATAACGACAATAAAATATGTTTATTGTGACCGAACAACTTTTTTGGAGTCCCCTCATTATCGCTGAAATGATACAAAGCCACCAGAATGTTGAATTACAATTTTTGCCTCCGCCGGCGGTACTCGATTGTCCGCAGTATATCTTATTTTATTGCTTTGACAATTCCCTTTTCCCCCTTGTTCGGTTTGTGAGGTTAACGTGAAGTATTTCTTTGGTCGCAATATCAACGGATCCTATCGCCAAACGCATCATTGTTCAAATATTAAGTACTTATTCTACTCAGACAAAACAATACGTATTTCCCCATCATATTCACAACGCACTTCACAGCGTTTAGTTCGATGCATAAATACTGAACAAACAAAGCTAATTTATCAATAAATATTTATGCATTTATCTGGCAGTACTTTTTAGTACACGCGCAATTTTGAAAACATATGGCTGTCAAAACACACTTTTAATGAAAATTCCGGACAAACGATTACTCGCTACTCACAGATGTTGGTGGTAAACAAAAAAGAAAAGCTTTCTCTTTCATTTAGTGCTGTGTACGGCCAGTAACGGTTTGTTCGGAATTTGCCTTTAAAGAGAATTTTGACAGTTGGCTTTTACGTCATAATCATATGTTTGTCGAGATATGATCATTACATACGACATAAAATGTTCAACTTGAAAAATAGTTAGATAAACCTTCCCCTTGGTTCGACGGTATTGCAAACATCATCAAGCATGTTTCATGTCCAGTGTCAAAAAACTCTCACAGAAAATTGCTTTAATCCTCCGGAAGTCGCGCTTATGGCTCACTGAATGAGCAGCCACTGGTGTCCCAAAAATGATTTCCCTAGATGTTCAGAGCAGCGTGCACTCAGTGCACTAGCGCGACTGCCGGAAGGTTAAGATGGTTATTGCATTACGTCTCGATAGTGGTACATCGAGGAGATCGACAGGGTTTATGGTTCTTTTTTATGTTTTGAGTATTTTCATACTCTGCATTGGCTTTGGACACGGCTCGCAGTGGAGGTCATTGATTTATCGGTCGGTTTCGTCATCGGGCACAGGCTAATTAATTGAGGTAATGTAAAATTAGAAACATATTAGCGTTAATATAGTAAAAATCGTAGTTTTTCGTACTAGTGTACAATTGTTATGTGCTAGTTGTATTTCTGTATATGTGTTCGTCTGAGTATTACAGCTGGGTCAGGGAATGTATGCAGAACTGGCGTATATGATAAAATAATGAGTAATTCTTCCTAGAAGTCATTGGTCACTTTATTCCGGTATATTCGATGCGATTCATTCGGGAAGATCGGATTGGATAAAGGAACGATTAATTTACCGACATAGCATTCTAACATAAGGCATTTTTTTAAATTGTATTAAACATATGTAGACTACCTAGAATAATATTACAATAATTTAATTCTAGACATGAAAAGTCAATTATTTCACAATTTGCATTATAATGACGCATCATTCTATTGACGGAACTATTTTCAGCATAGTTTGTCTTGTTCTTGAAATAAATTCCTAGTTCTTAGTTGACGGCTAGGTACATACAATTTTATTTGCGATTGTAATGATGCGGATTGTACACGTTGAGGGATAATGTCGTTGATAAAGCAAAGCATGGCAAATTCGCGGCGTTCTTAGAGTGTTTGTGTGTTAAAGAACATACAACGTGTTTTATATGATGGAAGAGGGAATGCCTTTCAATTTAGTTTACGAAGTGTGTACAAAAGAAATTGTTTTTGGACTGACTCGATGCTTCCTTCGTAAAGGACAGTGTATAGATTCCACGCTATGCTGCAATTTTCCAGAATTGGTCTGTCGTATGTATTGTCGTTAATGGTAAATCAATATCATTTGCTGGCATTAAGACGAGTTCAAGTAGTTTGATTGCATGTTACATGTGTGCTTTCTTTTCCTTTTATTACTATATCTTAAATTAGATTCCTACTAACACTCACTAACATAATTAATTGCGTATTCTCCACTCTTATTCAAAACGTACAAGCGCTCGGGACCTTCATGATAACACAACCTGGGCACAAATGCGAACATGCAATTATCCATACATACTTTCGCCCGCAATCTCGCCTACATTAAACCATCCCGGTAATTAAGTAAACGTTTCTGCTCTTATAAATTTTCAAACTCGGTCTCTAACATTAACCCACCGTTTGCGCGATCAATTATCGGTCACGTCCGGAAGTCCCTACCCTTGGTTCTAGCAGGCTAGGCTCACACCTACAGTTGCACCAATCAAAAATATCGCTCATATCCACTAGACAACACGTTCCATGGCCGGGAACTATCTTCTACCATCTGACCCGTACACTGAAAATTAAGGTATCAGATTCACGGACGGTCCGCGCGATCATTCAAGAATACATGCGAACATGCGAATGGCCACATGGTTATAAAACCGAATTTATGCACAAACATGTTAACATACAAACGCTCGAGCCCTTTGCGATTATTCACGCGCATCGACGCCCGCGCCTCAACAAGCAGGATAACGCCCCGATGACTAAGTGAACATTTTTGGCACTTATAAATTAACATACACTAATAATGGAGTAGCAACCAGGAGTGTGCAATAGACTGGTTCAATTTTTGACTTTTAGCTCCACCAAGCTCTACTGATTCCTTTTATGGCCCTTAGTAATTGTGCAAATTTTGGTACCGATCGGTTGCGTCTACGGACCCTCCAAAAATTTCAAAGTTTATATGGAAATTAGTATGGAAAATCGGTTAAAATTGAAAATAAATTCATAAAAAATCATCTCATCAATCAATTCATGAGAACACTATATATTTCTAAAAGTATTCTTCTACTGAACACATTCGTGGAACATTGTAAGTTTGTGAAAATTCGATGAGAAAAGTTATTAACTAAAGAAGCAGCATGACTTCAAAACAAATGGATTTTATTATTAATCATAGCAACCCTGACCCAGACCATAGAAAATGCACCATAAAATTTCGGAAAGAATATGAATTAAACTGAAGTTAAAAGTAAAAAAAAGATCGATTGTTTTCGCGACGAAAACATGAAATAATTTTGAGCGGCCCAAATAAGAATTACCTGTACTGAAATAGTTATTTTGTATGACAGACATACTAGCAAATTTAACGTGCTTTCTTTGTTATTATTCCAACTACTAGAAAGAGATACCAGTCGTATTATCACGAATAGATCAGAAGAATGATTAGACGTAATATTTTAATTTAGCACAAAAAATTAAAAGTCTAAAAGATTCCGTAGATGAAGTATAGTGAGTACTGTTTTTGTCGCTTCTTTCGACATGGTAGCAGGAACACATTGAAACAATTCCTGAGTTCTGCCGTCGAATGCTTCACGGCCGCTAGGCTGGATTTTCCCGGAGCAATTGAGTCGGCAACTTTTATTGATTACATTAAAGTTTGCTTGTATCTGTAAGTTGCATGTAGTTAGCACTTGAAAGAGCAGTGACCCATCTTACTGTTAACCTTCTTATCAGATCAACATAAAAAACAATTCAAGTCAGGCTACGCCACAAAAAAGCTACCATTCTCCGAACGCCTCCAATCCTGACGAGAGGCCACGTGCAGGCTCAAATCTCAAACCATCCCAAATCAATGCCACACCAAAGCCAACACACAACAAGTCACATTCGTTGTCACCACCTACCCGAAGCAGGTTCGATGCGCGTGATGATGGGGAAAGTGATCGGGTTTGATTGACACCGGGCGAGGCAGTGGCGGCTGACTGTGGTGGTGTTGAGTGGAGCTGGCCACAAATTGTTGCTGTTGTAGGCTATGGTTGGCAGTAATAAATGTAAGATAGTTAACTGTCTTCGTGATGTTTTGAGTAAACAACTAGTTATGTGCTGATCCACTATACCTTCCACGAAATTAGAACGGACAAATAAATACATAAATTACATAATCAATCAAGCGTTTGTTTGCTTGGCCTGGATCCCTTCAAAACTAGAGTTTCTTTAGGTAGTTATTTTTGGGCTTAACATGCAAACAAAAATGAGTGTCTCTAGCTATCGTTATCAACTTATCAGGACCAGCGGCAAGATTGAAAGCTCCACCATATAGGCAAATTTATTGTCAAGCATCCTGACAGCAATAGATTAGAACATGTATATCAATAGTGACAACTCAAGGCCGATGAAATTTACAACCCGCTACCGCAACCATCCAATAACCATAAAGGAATCCAAACGAGAGTGACCACAGACGGAAAGTGAATGGATGAGGCCTACCAAAAATATCATCGAACGTCGATCGGTGGGGTACCCCGTAAGTGAGAGTTTAGAGGCACGAACGCAGAAGACCTTGCAGATTGCAAACTCACCAACACAAAACTCCGTGACCTGCTACTCCAAAGCTGCGAGGCTCCGCTTGCTCCCTAGCAAGCCCACCACTGGTAGCCCCAAACCGGCTCTATAAATGCCGCGCGGTTGTTCGTTGATGTTCGAAGTTGTTATACATACACACGCCGATACTGTACGGCCACAGCAGTAGTGGTGGTGCTATCTTTTCGGTTCCCCTTTTGCCACCGACTCTTGGAGCGGAGACAGACATCGGCGCGAATGTGCCGAATCAAATCCGAAAACCGGTTTTGGCTCCACAAATGACCATGTTACAGTACGTGGATGGACCGGACCGAGCTAGGCAAGCGGACGGTCTGTTGGTCAGTCGGATGAGGAGGAGGAGAAGAAGACGTTCGAAAACCGAATTCGCTACACTACCGGTTTGAGGGCTGTTTTCGTCTTGGTCTGCTTCTTGGAAGCAAGCCGGAGGATGGTGGCCAAATTGCCGGCACCTCATACCGCGCGCCGAACCGAATCCGGGATGATGGGTTTGCATTTTACAAACCGTGTTCTCGCACGATCGGTTCGAGTGGGAAACAGTTCGAGTAGCTATCCTCCGCAAGGTACAGACGGCGAGAAAGTGAATTATGTCCCACGAAAATGGCCGGTATGCACGCAAAACCTACCGCTGCAGTACGGTTCTTGAGGATAATTTAAGCGTACTTCGGACGGGGAAGTTGTTTCATTTCGGGAAAGAGGAGGCTATTGGAATAGGTAACTGTTGGAGTAAATTGTGGCGGTGGCAGCATAGAACATAGAACGGAGCTCAGAAAACGAATCGATTTGAATTTAAAACTAGGTTCTATGTGCGAAATCCTGGAATAAATCTAGACGCGTTCTGTCGGAGTTGGCCAATAAACTTGAATAATTCTTCTGAATAAATGCAATTGTTGGTTCTATTTATGCTCTTGAATAGATTAAGACGAATCGCAAGTTGCCCGAAAGATTTAAACATGAGCTTGTTTTTAGAGGGATTGCGAAGTTTTGAAAACTTTTTTTTCGTGGAAAACTTGTCTGGTTTCACCTAGAAGTCGTTAAAGTCAAAACCCTTTCGGCTAAGTCGGTTCACTACAACATTACCAATTGCTGAAAGTACAACATCTTATTTGCTCGATGGTGTAGCTGACTTTCTTTGGTTTCAGGGATAACTGATTAAGATGATCTTTGCGAGTCCTTCATTTACATATTTGGTAAAATTTTATTAAAAAACTAACGATTACAACCTTGTACAAATTAGGAATAGCAGTAAAATGTAATCAGTTAAAAAACAACAACAAAATCGAATTGGGTAGAACTTAAGGAGAGAAAAACAAAAACAAAACAAATAAGGAACAAGCTAAGAAAAAATAATAACTAGATAAAAGGAAAAAGATGAAAAATGACATTTAAAATAATGGAAAAGATTAATAATATGCAACGAATTTAAAACCTACCAATATCCGCAATAGAAAAATAATCCAAAGTGAAGAAACAACAGAAAATGGACAAAATTAAGAGAATGTAAAAGTTAAAATAGAAAGTATGAAAAAAAATTGAAAAGAAAATAGCAACAGATTGAATCAATCAAATTAAATGATGGAAATAAAAAAGGTAATTAGACAAAATTCGAAGAAATAGAAAAATTTGGCGAAATGGTCAAAATAATGTAAAACGGGTGAACGACAAAATGAAAAATAAAATATCGTTAGCGTGGAAAACAGAAAAAATGGCAAAAGGTAGAAAAATGAATACAACAAAAAAATAAGAGCAAAGCTCTAAAAAAGTAAACAAATATAGAAATGATCAAAATGGATCCACTGAATTAGACATAGAAATAAGTATAGCACAAAATGTTTGAAATATAAAGATTGGTAACAAAATTAAAGATATGGAAAGAATGAAACAGAAAAATGAGAAAATTTTTAAAAATATTTGAAAATAGAAAAATTGATAAAGAACAGGAATGGAATAAATAGATAGGGTAAGGTGGGGCAAATCCGACCTATTAAATGGTTTTGGCTGTAAAATGCTCATTTTACATCGGATTAAGTCGTTTTATATACCAAATTAAAGGTTAGACTCCTGGCAACTTTCTATACATAGCATTTTATTCGGATCTTGGGAATATTTTGAGATACACGCGTTTTACGAAAAAGTTCATTTTTGCTGTTTTCAAAAATGGTAGGGTAAACCCGACCCTCTATGTTTTTGGTTGATTTAGTGCAGCTATTACCCAAATTTTATGGTTTTTCAATGATAAATCAATGAATGTGATGTTGTTGAATTGTAACATGAAGAAAATGGATTTCAATGTCAATCTTGGAATGCTAAAATCAAGAGCAGTAGCACGTTATGATATTCCCATTTGCATCGGAGCAATTGCTCGACGAATACTATAATCACACACGTTTTTGTGTCTTTCGTTTGTAATTATGAACCATTTTGCATAAAAATAATAAATAACAACAATAAAAATATATTTCAATTTGATAAATTAACATTTTCTTAGCTAAAATGCAGTCGGATTTACCCCAATATTTAGAGGTCGGATTTGCCCCACCGCGTCATTTTTATTACGATGCAAATAAAAAAATATATTAAAAAGTTTGAACTAAATTTATCTATGCACTTTGTAGGACTTTAATCAAAGAATTTTAATCCACTTACATTTTTTATGCAATCACTTTAACAATCAGAAATATCCTGTAGTCAACGATGCACAAAAATCAAATCAAATATTGTAAAAACACACTTATTGTTGTTTGAGCATCTCAATGTAGACTACTAAAATGCTGTCATGCCACCATCACGATTATTTTCGATGCTCTACACGACAACATTGATACTAGTTAGCGTAGTGCAGTATCGTGAACACCGCCACAGCCCCAATGCCTACCAATGGACCCATCGACCCCCAATATCTCCTACAAGCAAATCGTCACCGCCCCCTCTCAGGCAGATCTCACTCGTTATCTATTTTTAGCTCCCGAGGAATACGTTCATGTTTAAAATAATGTAGCCAAAAATAGATAACGACTAAGATTTGCCTAAGAGGGCGGTGACGATTTGCTTATAGCAGACGTTGGGGATCGATGGGTCCATTGGTAGTTATTGGGGCTATGGCGGCGATCACGATTCTGTTGGAAATCTGCAGTGACATCATCACAGTTCCCCGATGGCGGAATGGTTAACGCACCCAACTGGAGACTGAGAGATCGCAGGTTCGATTCTTGCTTGAGGACGAATCTTTTTTCAGTGGGTCCAATAAAAGGTGAATTGTCATCGTTCCGATCATTCTTTCTCTGAATATTTCCCTAATACGTTCCTAATTGATGAGTTGTTCATTATTTTCTGTTTCTTTCTCGGTGAAACTCCAAAACACACGGGTATATTCAAACGATCACAAGGTTATAAACAAGCACTAGTACACAAACGCGCTAGCATACGCGACACATAAAGGAAAATAAAAAGAACGCGAACAGTAATATACAAACGCTCGAGCCTTTCGCGATTATATAAACCCGGCCAATCACGAGATCAAATACTTTTACACTTGTGCCTTTCGTGACAATATAAATTTGGCCATGCATGTGTACATGCAATCGGTATTATCTGTGCACACTTGCGCCCGCGTTCTCACATACATAAAAATGCTCCGGTGATCAAGTTAATATATTGACACTTGCGAATATACAAACGCGGTCTCAAGTGCGATTATACTAACGCCTGTACCCACACTATTATGAATTGGGCACGTACAGAGGCCTCTACCTTTGGTCATAGCTGCCCAGGTTCATGTCTTCCATCTTCGAATGGAAAAAAATCACACTCATATACATTAAAAATTTCAGGTCATCATGACCGGATACTGTAGTGATAAGGGAAAGCTCTCTCCCTCCCAAATCTGAACCTACACTCCAAACCGCGCTTCACGCGAAAATACAAAGGCCCACACGAATATGCAAGTTGTTGCACAGTCATACAAACGAATTTATACACGCAAAGTCACATACATGGAACACAAACGATCTCGCGATGAAACCCGTTTACATACAATCGCTCGAGCTCTGCACGATTGTACAACCCTGGTCACAAACGCGAACATGCAATTGCGTTAATCTACGCAAACCTACACTCGCTTTTTCGCAAACATAAAAACCTCACTGTGACTAAGTGAACGTTTCAACACCTACGAATTTATAAACGCGGTCTCAAGCACGATTATACAAATGCGTGTTCCACGCGTAGAGTGGAGTGGTGCCAAGTAGGTCAATTTTCTTTGGCGAGTTCGTGCGATGGTATTTTTGCACTGATTTTGACAAACAAGCACTCGTTGGAAAGGTTATACATCTGGCAACGTCGTGGCAGTAATGGTTTTATGCCTGGCCAAATATTTTTCAAACTAAATTTAATAAGGCGAAGGTACTTTTTTTCGATGTTTTAAAAATTTGGGGGTACGATATGTCACTATACTCGAGGTTAAATTATACATTGTATTCGCCTAGAAAATCACCGGTTCAACTTTTATTTGAAGAGTATTAATATTGCAGATTATTTAAAAAATAAATTAACGTAATTCAGGTAAGAAAATGCGAAGTGGTAAATAATGTGAAAAATCATGAAACTGCGAAAGGAAATGTTGAAAAAATATGTTGTTTCGGCTGCTGCGCCTGGCTTTGTACTTGCGAATGACTTCTTCGGTGTCCTCGTCGTCGCCAGAGTGTGGAATTGAAGTTTTTCATTCCGGCTCACGTGTCTGATTAGCAGTTAGGCGATCAGTAGTGACCTATAGTACCCCACAACGGCTGACGTATCGTGCCCCCAAGCGTATGTTTCATGTTGATGTTCATATTTTTTCCAAAAACAAAAATATCGAAAAACCAACACAAAACTCGTGTTCCGGATTAATTTTAACGCATGAAAAAAAACTCACTTCACATTTTTTATCATTGAATAAATGTACTGTACCGAGGACGAAAAAACTGCGTTTTCGCAGAACAACACGCGAAAACATAAATGACGCCGCAATTAATACAACGGAACCACGGTAACAGCCGAAATGACAGTCGTCAACGATGTTCTCTACCGTGTATCTAATTCACACAAGATGAGCGACGTCTGCAATAACATAACAAATGCCCTGTACCTATTGTACCACCATACCTATTTGACGTCATTTTACTCTACCTAAATCGGTCATTTCTGGAAGTCCCTACACTCGGTCCTAGTAGCTAAGGTCCATGCCTTTAACTGAACCATTTTATTAAAAAAAATACGCTTACATACACTAGGCAACAAGTTTCAGGGCGACATATGCCATGAACTCTAGTGATATAGGGGAACTCGCGCTATTCTACCATCTGAAAGTTTTAGCTCTTATAAATTTGTGTACGCGGTCTCAAACACGAGCATACAAACGCTCTTTCCCACGCGTCTCTGAAATTTCTACGCCCCCACGTCTGAACCATTTACTCAAAATCACAATCAGAATCATGGCATGCTGCAATTCGCCTCAAGCAGTGTTTTAGTGGGTAACATATTGTTTCTAAACGGTCATTGTAGTGAGTGATTTCGACAGAGAGCCCCTCTGAGAAGCAACCTCTACAGCTCCAGTTGGACCACTCTAAAAAAATTCAAGTACACTCAAGTTTTTTTTCACGCGGTTTTTTTTGCGCGGTATTTTTTTACGCGGTTTTTTTTACGCGGATTTTGAAATTTACACGGTTTTCATTTACGCGGATTTTGAAATTTACGCGGTTTTCATTTACGCGGATTTTGGAATTTACGCGGTTTTCATTTACGCGGCTCGTATCCCCCGCGTAAAAAAAACCTGAGTGTATGTATGTTTTGCATTGATAACAAAAAACTGAATTTCAAAAAATCTTTCGAAATAGGCGCATAAAAAGTGAAAATTCCTAGACTATCCCGAGCAGAACCTGCAATATACAACACCAACTCGAATATTTTTCTATTGAGTGAAGCTCTGGCGTGTTCTTCATGCCCTGGGCACAACAAGGACGTTATTCACGGCATACCACTAAATGGCCTTTTTTCGTAACGGCAAGGCGCATCCTGCTAAAACAGAGCAGAACAATTGTGTTGCTTAAGAAAAAGATACGGACGTTTTACAAGGCTCTCCTGTACATAAATTTCCTGGTTGATTGTCCCGATTGTGATGTAAATATTTGTAGGAATACTTCTTCAGAGTTACCTTTTTCAACACAGTTTTATTATAATCACCTCGAATAGTATGAATAGTTTTAATTCTCCACAGTTTACTTTAAATGCCCACTTGTTACAATATTCTTCAATTCCGAATTATGAGTACCGTTATCACTATATTTGCTTTACGGTAATGTGAGTACTTGTTACAATATTCTTTAATTCCGAATTATGAGTACCGTGATCACTATATTTGCTTTACGGTAATGTGAGTACTTGTTACAATATTCTTTAATTCCGAATTATGAGTACCGTGATCACTATATTTGCTTTACGGTAATGTGACCTGCGACTGGCTGACTTCCGCACGCGCGCGCCTGCTACGCGCGAACACTAACTAACTTATTACGACTGACCCCTTCCAATCTGACGCAAAAGACTTTTATCATTTCGTCTGTGTAGACTTCTCTCTGAGAGAGTCTCAGACCTAAACAAAACATTCTTTCCACGCTCACGAGAGTAAAGACCCCGGTGGATGAATCAGTAGTTCACTATGACTCATACTCGGAAGCCTTTACTTTCTACAAAAGCGTCGCCGTCTGTTGCTAGCAGCAACAAACTGTGTTTAATTAAACAAAGTGTGTATTCTGTATCGATTTTGTTGGCTATTTTCGGCAAATTTGAGACTAAGAGAAACGAAAGCAATGAAATTGAAAGACGGATAGGTATTCTAGAGCGAATCAGTTATAAACTTAGAACGGAAAACTAGAACTAGGCAGGCTCATATGGGCATGATCGAAAGGAAATGTGAAGAATTTTTTTCTTCTGCAGAGTAGGAGTTGGGCGTTTCACCCAAGTCTACCGCATGGTCTATGGTAGAACATAATTCATCATCATGTTTTACCGAATCAAGTTTCAAAGAAATTTATAAAAAAAGACATTCTAGCGCAGCCTTTTTCAGGCAAGATGAAATACCATGATGATAGCGTTTTCGGTATTTCCAAACATTACCGACGGTTTAGAGAAATTTACGCGTTTTCGAAAAAAATATCCCGTCGCGTAAGCCACACCTATATTTGATTCTGTGCTAAAAAGGCGTCGGAGATTCGATTGTTTGTGCCCATTTGGTTTATTCATCTTTTCAGCTAGTATGATTTTGTATCTATCCTAATTGCGGGGCCCTCCAAAACCCATTACCACAAATATTTAATTTGCTACAGAATTTTCGATTTTAAGTTAGTTCATTTTCATAACTCTCGTTTTTTGTAGAAACCGAAAAAAGCACAAAAAACGATAACATTCAACGAATTGAAAAATATACAAATTTTTGATTTTTATTAGTTGAAAATGTTTGCAATGTACCTACTGTCCAAAAATGCCATATCCGAGCATCCAATGTTATTTCTCTGAACGATTTGATTTAAATAAACCTTTCATTTATTGTGAGACTTGGAACCGTTTATCGGTGAGCTGGTTGAACCTTTTTTGTGAGTGATCCAACCGAATTTCCATCTCCCACACTAGAGCTTCAAACGGCGAACCACCAACATAATCCACCTTTTCTCCTCGCACTTGAACAAACTGCTCCACAGAGGAGGCACAATAGTTTCCCCGATAGTTGCAGTTATTCAACTGTAAAAGGTAGATTATTACTTCACACCTACAAAGGACGCTGCTGTACGGTAGCGCAATCGGCCAATCATGTTCAAAGTCAAACCGAGCTTCACGCATAAACCATTGCCGGGGTTCCGTACCGTTTGCCATTTTCCTTTCGCTCTCTTCCACTACCACCAGTGAGGAGTTTTCCATATTTCTTGCTAATTCTCTATTTCGTTGTTTTTCCGCGCGCGTTCATGAAGCGGGTATAGTTTTAACAGTTCCGTTTGTAGTTTTAATTGTTTCGTGAGAAACGATAAAGGCACGATCGACGATAATCAGAGGTCGTTGATTGATCTTCCATAGCCGCCGGTAGTCTGAACAGGGTTTAACCTTGAAATCGAAGTTTCTCCCAGCCACGCACTGTTTTTTTATATTTTTTATTTTATGGTGCGAGTTCTGAGGCTTGTTTTGTCTTCCGGTACGGACAAACGGGGGTTCGTTTTGTACAGACGCGCCAAGTCTATTTCTTTTTTAATTTGTGAACTGTGTCAATGGCTTTCCTGCCAGTCTCTCTTTTACTACGATCCCACTTTCAAAATACTCGTATGCTCAGTAAATCAGTGGTTTCTACCAGGCTGAAATTGGTATGTACCGGCGTGTTTGTACGTTAATGATGATAGGATGAAGATGCTATAAAAGTGTGAAACATGGCAGTGAGCATAAAATTCTGCAACGTAGGTATACGGAGCATTTGGCAGTTTTGTAGTGCAAGAACAGCAACCACAGTGATTATTGGGTTGTTCATAAAATGCTCTTCAATTAAGTCCAAATGCTGAGTAGAAACGAAGATAACTGTGGGACGAGCATTCGTGTAAGAAAAAAAAACAATCTGGAACCACTTTATAGTGTAGTTATGGTGTGCTAATAAACTCTCATTACCATCACTCTGGGACTAGTCAGACACTTATATGAAATTGAAGTGTCATTCGCAACAGATTTTTAATGCCAAGGCTATAGATATGTTTTGATATTTGACTTCTTTCCTCGGAAAAAGGCAGTACTAAAAATCATTATAAAAATGAATCGTGATCACTTGTGATTTCTCACTGTGAAATCTCACTGCTGTGAATGTCCAGTTTTAGGCGATTTTACAAACGCGCTTTCCCTCGCGCCCATGAATTGGTCGCTCCAAAAAGCCTCGATTCTTCAGTCGGAACGCTCTTTAAAAAAAAACAAATGACGCTTATTAACACTACACAACAAGCTTCAAGGCGACTTTACCGGAAACCTCAGCGATATAAGGAAACTCACTCTTTTCTTTCATCTGAACCGTACACTCGAAATTAAGCATCACTCTCACGGTTCGCGCGAACATTGAACAACCCACGCGAATATGTCAATGGCAAAACGAATATGCAATCGAATTTATACACGCGCAATTACATACACATTGCACACACAAAAAAACGCCAACGTGTTGCAACACGTTTACATACAATCGCTCGAACCCTTCACGATCAACCACGCACACCTACGCCTGCAATCTCGCGCACGTGAAAACGCTCCGGTAATTAAGTGAACGTTTTTGCGCTTATAGATTAACAAACGCGTTCTGAAACGCAGACATACAAACGCTCGTTCTGACGCACTCGCGAAGTTTTCAAGCCCCAGTATCTGAACCAGTGACTCAATATTACAATCAGAACCACGGCCCGCTGCAATTGGTTTCCAGCGGTGTTTCGGTGGGTGATATTTTCGGTCTCGTCTGCAATTGTAATGAGTGATTCTGATGCAGCTTTACAATTCCAGTTGTTGAAGAACCTTGGAATCTTCGACAAAATTTAAACTTGTTAAATTTAAAAAAAACGATTTTATTCATTTAACAGTGAGATCGAACAATGATGGTGTTATTCATCACATTTGCATTTGCTCAATGACTTTCAAAGCCATGGTAATACATAATAAATCTGTAAAGTTAATGTTATGTTGTGTGGTTTTAACAACCTTCCAATTAGTTATGGGACACACCAAGATTGTTTTAAATCACATGGTTATGTCAGTATAAATTTGTCATGTCGAAAATTGATAATTACAATGTCTAATTATATATTGCACATAATGCCACATTGGATTTTGTTATTTTGCTTTCTTATTTTTCAGTGGTGAATTGTCACCATATTTGAAGCAGAAAATCAATGTACACATACTGTCAAATCACGGTTTAGGGTCGATGATAATTTGTTTTCGCCTATTATGGTCCTTTCTCGCTGAAATGAAATGAAAAGGCTGTAAATTTAATCCTGTTGCATGTATTTGAAAATTTGATGTTTTTAATTTCCGTAATTCAGATCGCTTAATTTAAAAATTTACAAATTTCCGTTATATCAAAATTAATAAAGTTCGTCAATTTTTGAAAATCCGTGAAATTCGACGAAAAGAAACTCGAAAAATTACGCAAAAATAAATTGTTTTTAGTGTTTCGGATTCTCCTCCTCAGTAACTAGCAACATCTTGGTGCCAGTTAGATGATAAATCTGACTCCAAAATTAGTATTAGTCAGTCGCTCAATCCTAAATCCAAAATATCATACGCATTGCATGAACTAATCTGCGAGTTACTTAGTTCATGCAAGACATGTCACTTTTTGGATTTAGGATCTAACTGGCACCAAGATGGCGCTAGTTACTGATGAGAAGAGACTGAAACGTTAAAAACTAAATTTAAATTAAATATTGCGCCTTCCTGCACAAAAGAAAAAATAGTTTTTTGCAAGGTGTCAGGCGTTTTGGTTCGCGAACCGAAAAAAAACTGTTTCGTATTCCGCATTCTCATCAGCAAACCAGAGATTCTATGCTTGTCTCCCGAGACAGCACTCGGAACCTACCAATTGCTTGGTTCAAGCAAGACATATAACTTTTTGGAATTAGAATCGAGCGCCTAACTAGGGCTAATTTTGGTGATAGTTTAGATTTATCATCTAACTGTAATTTGTAAAACTTTGTGAAATTTACAAGAATATGAAAAATTTATGTATACTTTTTAAATTTGCTAAAAATTGTAAAATCCAGGAAAAATCGCAAATTTTGTTAAAAAAAATCACAAAAATTGTAAAACTCATGAAACGAAATATTTTTGAAAATTTGAAAAATTTACAAAAAAAGACTAAAATTTGTCAAATTTGCAAATATTTGTAAAATTCTCCAAAATTTGCACACTTCACAAAACTAGTAAAATTAATATGTAGAATATGTAAAAATTAATAAATTGGTAAAATTTGTGTCATTCGTTAAATTTCTAAAGCTTTGTAAAATTTCTGAAGTTTGCTAAAATATAAAAAAATTACAAAATTTGCAAAATAACAGAAATTTGTATCTTTTAGAAAAAATTCAAATTCTGTAAAAACTTACGACATCCACAATTTCTATTTCAAAATATACATAAAATTGTAAATTTACATAAAATTGAAAAATTGATAAACAATTATAAAATTTTCATTTTTTGTCTATTTACAAAAATTTGCAACATCTGAAATTTTTTGAAAAAATTGTAAAATTTGTTTCGTTAAAAAATTTATAAAATTTGGAAAACTTACAGAAATTGTCAAAATGTGTAGAATTTGTTTGTTAAATTTATGAAACTTTGAACAAGAGACGATCCATAAATGACGTAGCATTTTTTGAGTGATTTTTAACACCCTCCTCCCTCATCGTAGCATTTCGTCACAAACCTCTAAATACTCCTTTGGTAATTACGTACCTAGACGATGTTAGTTATACCCCTTTAAAAAAGTTACGTAGCATGACCCCCTACCCCCCTGTCGTCACACATCATCACAAAATACAATACTCCCCCCTCCCCCATATAATACTACGTCATTTATGGATGATCCCCAAGTAGTAAAATTTGTGAAACTTGTACACTTCTAGAAATAACATTCTTGAATTGGGAATTTGCAAAATTGAAAAGATATTCGAAACCTTTCAAAAATAATAAAATTTCTACACTCCCACAAATATTTCTTGAATTGGTAAAATTGCTATGGATTCCAAAATACCCATAAATTGTAAAATTCCAAGAATCCTATAAATTCATCACAAAATTCCAAATATTTCTAAAAATTCGAAGAACTAAAAAGTTTTTAAATTCTCAATATAATTAAAATTCATAACAATCGAGAAATTCCCAAAAAATAGCAGTTCTTAAAATTTCTAAATCACACAAAATTTCCAAATTTATAAAATTTTTAAAGGTCCTGATCCTGAAATTGCAAAGAAAATCTGAAATACAGTGAAGACCCGATATTATCAGCCACCGATCTATCCCCGATGTTATCAGCCTTTTGACCCGATTTTATCAGCTTCGTATGAAAATTGATAGTTGGTAGTTTGATGGGCTCTAGCAAGCGAACCAAGTTGAATTCTAGTAAATCCTTTCTTGAGCATATTTTTCTTATCTTGGAGCTGCGAAATATGCAAAACTGATTTTTTTTGACGTAGGACTACGTCTTTGTTTTCGATATAGGGGTGCACGTTGCAAATTCTACAAAAATGGTATGTAACGAAAAGTTGTCCAATTTTAAACACATATAATTCAGCCATCTCACGATAAATTTTAAAATTTTTTGCGAATATCGCCCCGAAATACTTCTAAGAATAGATTCCAATAGATAAACCCAAAGATTTTTGATATCATGGCATTAAAAATTTAAATAATGAACAACCTAGTCAAAATATCGCGGATTTACGCACAGAAGATAGCGCTTCCCTAGTCCAGCACGACAGATTTGTGTACCTAGCGCGCTACGCTTCTATGGATGACGTTATCATATATAAACGGACCGATTTTGCCGAGCCAGCTCAGTTCCTTGTTGAACGGCGGGCGAAGCAGATCACTGCGCTGTGTGTTTTCGCAGCCAGTGTAGCTGAGTTAGAAGTCCGTTACACTGCCTGTGGAGGTACGCTACCCAGTGAATGGGACTGAGCTTGTCCGTTCAAACACTATGCTATCTTTTGTGTTGTGCTCGTTTCCAACACACTTTTATGTATAATTATTCGTACACAAAATAGTTTGTACATGCGAGCTCCATTTTCAAACACGGTTAACATAGTATCGTGGTATTAGTTGTCTCTTTCGCTCTACCCATCATCATCAGCGTTGATTCATTTTGCTTTGTGCGCTTGGGTTTAATGTTTGAGGCGAATTGCACAACGAAAGTTTATTATTTACGTTCGATCAATTCATTGATTCATTTCCCCATCACGTGATTCATTTCCACTCAGCTTATAGTATTTTGATTCTACTAATAGGTACACACTATAAAGCCTATTTATGAATGAATACACTGCCACTTGAAAAACCACGCATCTTGTCCATATATAAAATTGTTTTCGATTCTTGTATATTTATAGTTTTGATATATGATTAAGACCACTGCATTCGCTATATTTGTATGCGTACTTTAGGAAAGTTAAAATAATGGCAAAATATAACTAGAATGCTTGGTCTATACATGAAATGTGATTATACTGTCTAAAATTTGATTTTCCTTCACTGGTCCGGGTTTTTTACCACACACAATCGAAAAGTTTTTACTAGCTAATCTTATGCTATAAAGATTTTGTTCCAGATATTAGTTCGGTCACAGTTTTCTGTCATCTTTCTTCAGATCTTCTTAAATAAGTTTAATCGGATTCGATTACCTACTACAAATGAAATGACCTGATAATCAAGAAGGTTTGGTCCAATATGTAATATTCGATGTTGATTGATTGTGATTAAACCATTCGTAAGAAATATGTTTGATTTATTATTACTATAAATGTACTAAGAAAATAAATATTTTTCATTAAGTAGTATAGTCCTACGTCTACAGCTCGTGCAACCCCATAGGGCTGCCCCTTGTAGTTTTTTTAAATTTTGCACTGTTAGACCCCCTTAAGGGAAATTTAAACAAAATAATCAGGAAGGTTTATGAGTCTATATCTAGAGACTAAAGAGGAATATTTAAGAGCTTCGGTTTCTTAAAAAGAAAGAAAAAAAATGTACCGATTTTATTGACGCCCCTGTTTTATCACCAATTCACCAAGGGGCTGATAAAATCGGGTTTTCACTGTATTGCAAATTTCTTAAATCTCTTAAAATTTTTAAGATTTCCAAAATTCATTATTTTCTCAAAATTCCTAAAACTTTCAAAATTACCAGCATTTTTAAAATTTCTGATATTTTTAAAATTTCAAAAATTCCAAATATTCCCAAAATTAAGTCTAAGAAAACATTAAAATACCTTAAATTTCTCAAACTATAAAAATATATCAAAAATTCCCAAATAGACTAAAATTACCAATTGACTCATATTTTTGAAAATCTGTAAAATTCACAATAAAGGTTAAATAGACTAAAATTTATAAATATATGTGAAATTTACCATAATTTTTTAACATTGCAAAATTTAAAAGAAAATTGTGAAATTTGAGAAATATTTGGAAAACATGTAGAACCGGAAAAATATGCAAACTATGTGAAATGTGCAAAATATGTGAAATATGTAAAATTGGTAAAATTTGTAAAATTCGTAAAATTTCCAAAAATTTCTGAAATTTGCTAAAAAATCATGAAATTTACAAAATAAAATCCAATATTTAGAAAATTTTCAAATTTTGCGGCAACTTATGACATTTACCTTTTTTTCAAAATTACATAAAATTGTAAATTTACAATAAATTGCAAAATTAACGAACATTTTTAAAATTTACATTTTACATTTTTGTAAATTTACAACAAAAAAAACCATTTGTAAAGTTTGTGGAAATGACAAAAAATTGTTAGGTTTGAAATGTTCAAAATTTATTAAATTTGCAGAAATTTGTGGAATTTGTTTGTAAAATGTATAATCCCTAATAAAAAAAAATTATACACGAACTTTAACCCAACGATTCCACATATTGTTTGGATGATACCCTGAACAGGTCGTTAGGCTCTTGGATCATAAGATGTTTATTAGGGATACTTTTAACAGATCTGTAAAATTTATGAAACTTGTAACACTTTTAGAAAAAAAATTCTTGAATCGGAATTTTCAAAATTTTTAAAGATATTCAAATTCGTAAAGCTATTGAGATTTTTAAAATTTCTATAATTATTGAAATTCCTAAAAATTCCTAACAATCAAGAAATTCTCAAAAAAGGGTAAAATTGCTAAATCACAACAAGTTTGCTAAATTTTCAAATATTTGAAAAGCTAGGAAGATCCAAAAATTATAAAAAAATCGGAAATATATTCTAGCAAATCTTAAAACTATTAACATTTCGATGATTCATTAATTCTTTAAATTCCTAAAACTTTCAAAATCGCAGGCTTTTTAGAATTCGTCTTGTCTGTAAAATTCCGAAAATTCCTAAAATAATGAAAGCGTAAAAATTCCTAAAATACCGTTTATTCCTGAAATTTCTAAAACTCTAATAATATATCAAAATGTCCTAAATTTACTAAAATTTCCAAAATTCCTCCTATTTTTGAAAATTTATAAAATTTACAATAAAGGTTCAATTAGACTAAATTTTGTAAAGTTAACACACTTTACAAAATTGGCAAAATTTATAGAAATTGGTAAATTTTGAGAAATGTGTAAATTTTGGGAAATATGTAAATTTTGTAAAATGTGTAAAATTTGTAAAAATTGTAAAATATGTAAAATTTGTAAAATTACCAAAATTTCTTGCATTAGAAATTTGTAAAATTTCAAAATCTTTTTAAAATACTATGAATTGTGAGATTCCTAAAAGTTTAATAATTCCGAATTCCAAAAAAATCTAGAAAATTCGTAACACTCTTGAAAGTTTTTTAATGCTTTTTATTATTTAAATACCTGCAAATTCCTAACAATTAAGAAATCATAACATTCCAAAAAATTGTAAACTATTGAAAACTCTACAAATCTTAAAACTCCAATAATATCTAAGATTCCCAAAATTAATTAATTTTTCAAAATTCCTGATACTTTCAAAGTCGCTAGCATTTTTAAAATACTTGAAATTCCATAAAAACTTTATACAACAAAAGTTTAAAAGAAATCCTAAAATACCTCAAATTCCAAAATTTCTGAAATTCTTAACATACATAATCGTATTCCTAAAATTCCCAATATAAATGTAAATTTGCCGCAATCCCAAAGAAAAATTCAAAATAATCTAATTGTAATTCCCAAAACTCCTAGAATGATTCCTAAAATTATTTGAATTCCTAACATTCCAAAAATATCAAAAATTTCATGGAAAAGTTAATACAAAAAATCTCATTTTTTTCTATAAAATATAAAACTTACAAAAATCCTAAATTGTGTAACATATGCAACATTCTCTCAAATCCCTAAAACTATACATTTATGAAATTCCAAAAAATTCTGACATATTGCAAATTGCTGGAAAGCTTAAAACTTTTAACTTCCCCAAGAATAATTAATTTCTCAAAACTCCTAAAACTTTCAAAAATGCCAGCATTTTTAAAATACTTAAACTTGAAATAACGAAAGTTTTAAATAACTCATAAAATACCTCAAATTCCAAAAAAATCGAAAATTCTTGACTAAAATTTCCAAATTTCGAAAATTCCTAAAATTGTTAAAATATTCAAATTGCCAAAAATTTTCAAAATTTCTCAAATTCTTAACATACATAATTGTGTTTGAAAAATTCCTAAAATTTCCAATATTTCCAAAATAAAGTAATTTCCCAAAATTTCAAAAATATACTAAATTTCACACAATACCAAAAAATTCAATATAATGTTACTGTAATTCCCTCTAACTCCTTGAATGGCTAAAATTTTCAAAATTATATAAATTCTAAAAATTTCTATAAAATCCAAAATTTACAAGAATTCTAAATTGTATGACATATGCAATATTCTCTCAAATCCCTAAATTATACATCCCAAAAGCCCCAAAATTCCTGAAAGCCCC
This sequence comes from Topomyia yanbarensis, assembly GCF_030247195.1. Classification (NCBI taxonomy): domain Eukaryota; kingdom Metazoa; phylum Arthropoda; class Insecta; order Diptera; family Culicidae; genus Topomyia; species Topomyia yanbarensis. Next base: position 79,593,630 of record NC_080672.1, read on the forward strand.
TATATTGTGAAATATATTGGTTTAAGGAGTTCCTCTTATATAATTGTGGCAAAAAGTACCTAATTATTAATATTGAATTGTGCGCTATTCTGCAAAATGCTTATTAAAATAAAAATTGTCTATTAATTGTGTCAAAAATGGCGCCCAAAATTGCGGCTTACTCAGAACAAGAATTGTCAAATCTGCGGCCATTCACGTTTTTGAACCATTCAACCAATCAACTTCGGGTTTTGCCAGTATAAAAAAGATAACATTCTCGGGCGCTGTAACCTACAACATCGAAACATTTTGATCATTAACGATTTTTTACAGTTTTTAGGTTGGGGCCTCTACGGAATGTAATCTTCAAGATCGTTTTGGTTTGCTGCTGGTAGACGACGAATTGTGACCTGTATCGTGCCCGAAGATGAGATTGGTTTTCAAAACACCTTTTGCTGAATTGGGCATTTTGGACGCCATTTTTTACACATTACACTTGAAAATTTTTATTTTATTGATGAAACCTTAATAAACATTTTGCAGAATAGCGCGCATGTCTAAGTCATTTTACTATCATGCATTAGGTACTTTTTGCAGAATTATATAAGAGTACTCCCTTAATCCATGTAGTTCAAAAAATTATATGGATTCCCAAAAAAAATTAGAATTTGTAAAATTTACAAAATATTGTAAAATTGAGAATAATTTTTGAAAGCGGGAACCCACAAACGCACTTGTCAGCACAGATAATGAGTTGGTCACGTCCAGAAATCTTTACCTTCGGTCCTAGCAGCCTAGGTCCATGCTTTCAGTTGGATCAATAAAAAAATGATGCTCATATTCCCTAGACTTCTCTTCTAGTATCTGAACCATACTAAAACATTAAGTATCAGATTCACGATCCGCGCGATCATTCAAGAACCAACACGAATATGCGAATGGTCCCACGGTTATGACGTCGAATTTATGCACGCAAAGATACATACACGCTAGCACACGCGATAAATACGGTAACATACAAACGCTCGAGCCCTTCGCGATCATCCACGCGCACCTACGCCCGCTGTCTCGCTAATAGGATAACACTCAGATAAATAAGTGAACTATTCAGTACTTGTAAATTTACAAACGCGGTCTCAAAATTGAACCCACAAAAGTGATCGCACGATCATGAATCAGTTACGTTCGGAAGTCCCCATATTCTGCCCTAGCAATGACGCCCATATCCACTAGACAACACGTTCCATGGCGACATGACCGGGAACTCTAGTGATATGAAAGAACTCACTCTTTTCTAGTATCTGAACCGTACACTGAAATTTAAGTATTAAATATACGAATAAAATCGAAATTCTACACACGAAGTTGCATACACGCTAGCACACGCGACGTACAAACGTCCAAGCCATCGAACACGTTAACTTACAAACGCCCGAGCCCTACGCGATGATATTCAAAGACGAACATGCAATCGCGATCATACATGCACAACCACGCTCGAGATTTCACCAACACAAAAACGCCCCAATGATTAAATGAACGCTACATCACTTTTAATCTGATTAATGCTGTCTCAAGCGCGCACAAATGTGTAAGTTTTGCTTGGGGTCGAACAGCAGATGGTGATCCTTCGTATATTAATTTTAGATTATCGAGAATTGTTTTTTTTTTGGTTACGGGTTGATATCAGCGCTTCAAAGGTTTGTACCTTATCTTCAGGACAAAACGGTGCATTTTTGCTCAGAACCAACCCGCACTCGATCTCTCCGTATATATGTTTTTTATCCAAAATTTCTAATCAGTCCGATTATTGTAGTCTCCCGTTTTTAAATGAGAAAAACGACTCTTTCACTGCTCTACGATCGATGCCAATGGTGTCGATGTCGTTCGCTAAACCAAGCACCATATGGAATTTCGTATGTTCATATCGCATCCTGGGGCGAACAACATATCTAATCTTTTTCCATTTCCCAATGTTCTACTTCCATCTGACATCTAACCAAAATATTGATAAAACCGTAGCTAACGTTGTTCTCCGTTTCTTCCATTTTTTTCAGAATACACTTCCAACCTCCAGTGCTGCCATCAGTGAAGCAACAAAAGCAAAACCCGAAGCAAATCACCCAGTTTTGCCAGTGTACTTAACCGGTTCGTGAAACAAGAAAAAAACCGTGATCGGTGTTTGATATTTAAGAAGCAAATAACCAGAAGCATTAATACCATTTCAATGTTCATACCTGTGTAGATGCGTTAAGAATATCCAGCAAAATCTCATTCAAAAGTCTTTTAATCGTGTGTCATAAGTGTCTAACCAGTGCTTCTACAATCTAGCGAAGAGGAAAGAAAGCATTAATAAAAGTCCAGCACAACCTCTCTAGTATAGCAAAATAAGTGAAAGCATAATTCGATGTTCGTTTTTTTTTTCTCAAGTGAATCTCCAACATTCGAATAAATAGTAAGGAAAATATTATTCTGTCGAAGCCCGAGCAAACGGAAACACCAAGTGGAGAAGAAAAGAATCCCAGACATTAATATCGTTAACCCAGTATATCCAGTCGGTCAGTCAGTCAGTCAGTCAGTCAGCTAGTTTGTTGTTAGTCCAGTGTTGTTTAGTGTTACTTACATTCCCACAGCGTTCGTGTGCGTGTGTAACAGTTGCGTGTGGAAAGTAATCGTTCGAGGTGTACGACAGAGGAAAACAGTTTATAGTTGTACTACAAAGCAAAACCCATCACAATCAATCGTTAGTCAATAAAAAAAAATCCAGAGGAAGTAAGAAAAGGTATTCAGGTGGTGGAAAACGCAAACACAAAAGTAAATGTCCTAAGGTAAACAAAGCTGAAAACGAAAAAAAAAAGAAGGATGCCAGTGTGTTCGCGCGTATCTGTATCTGTGTGAGTTTGTTACCGTTACGTATCGAGTTTACAAAGTCTAGTGCTTGTGTTTGCTGTTGTCTTGCTGCGTGAAAAAAAAGAAAATAAGTGAAAATTTACGAGTGGTTTATCGTCGACTTGCTGCCATCGACTGCCGGCATCAAGTGCTAATTTAAAAGGTTGGTGGTTACCTCCGCCCGAATTTATGGTCAAACAACTCGCAATGGTTTGAGGTGAAGGGAACAGAAGAAAGAAAGAGACCTCAGCGCAGTGGTATGTGGTTGGTAATTGGAGATATTTTATAACGTTGAATTTTAAACCGATCGCGTATTTCGCCGTTGGACCGCGTGGGACGTTAATACAAGGTAAGTGTTGTTCAACCTATTGTCAGTTTAGTTGATATTTATTTATGAGGGATTGCGATATGCTTCTGGACATTTTTACGCCCAGTGTTGGGTTGAGCTAGCCAATCAAATAGCATGAATACAAAAAAAAAACTGTTATGGCTGTTTTTCTTCTACGTAAATATTCCAAGAGATTTGGGTTATGGCTTTGCACATTCCATTCAATTAGTACCGATTTCTGTGGAAAGCCTGACAACACGAAACACTTGATAGGCGAGACAAATCGAATAAAACGAGGGGTAGGAGTCCATAACTTCACTGAACTGATTCATTTCGATTGTTCTAGCAGAAAAATCTCTCGTCAGACTGGATTGAATTCATTACAAGTTAGAGGCATACCTCCGTCTTAGTATCATTGGTTAATCTAAAGTGGGACAACCAAATTACAGCCTAACCTTCAATGTGAGATCTTTACTATACAAACACGTCCAACAGAGTGGGTAGATTATTGATTATCCCTCTCCCGTTTCGGAGAGTATGATATTGTAGTACAATGCTCAAACGCCGGATCAGTCATATAAGCTGCCCCTTGAGCAGCCCTTTGCTGCTCCGATGGAGAAGCGTGCGTTTGACAAAAGTGTAAAATGGAAACGAAACAAAAAACTGGACCAGACCAGCCGGCGTCAGCAGCCTACCTAAATTGTGGACCGGCGCGCGGAACGCAGCCGGAAGTGGCGAATTTGGCAAGCATTTCTGCAAATTATCCCTTCACGGTTCGGTCAAAAGGAACAACACGGCTTTTTCAAGAGGGTGTGTATTTTGAGTTGGATTTCCTTCGATATTCGATTTTTAGACTGGATAATATTTTTAACTTTTTTTAAAGATGCGATTAACTGGATCTACTAGTTTCAGAACCTTTAATTTCGTCGTAGTCTTCGCTAACTTTACACTAAGTTTGGCAGCCATATTACACAGACGCTGCATTGCTCTTATCTCCGTAGTGCAATCGTTTTCCATGAAACTATTAAATTTTGGAATACTCAGATATTTAATTTCGAACGTGAACGTGAATATATCTCCCTGTTAAATCATCTGCTACAAATTGCTTGCCCAATAAATATTTTTTTCGAACCTTTGATCAACAGCATGACATTAATTTTTGGAGTATCGTAAACCACAAGGCATCCACTGCGCCGGAAGTGTGGATAAAGACGTCGTGTCTATAAAAAGTCAACACAATAATTCTTAATCGTTTTGACGCGAGGCACAGGGTGTTATCGCCAAAAACGCGCGAAAATTTAAATTCACTCAAAAACGGTAAAGCGTACAGCAATAATTACTTCTGGGATGTTTTATAATGAAATTTTTTACCATTTTTTTAAAGTATGAAATCTTCAGATATGTTAAAGAACTTGTTTTGCAAACAACTTTACTGAAGACCAAACTTTCTATTGATAGTACACTCGAAGTTATAGACCGTTATTTATGACTGGCCTCTTATTTTTTTTTGGCCGAAACACAGATTTCAATGTGGCATCCCTGCTTAGAAGTTACTGGGCTCACTTACCACTTACCTTCAGGTTAGAGCCTTGTTGTCGCAGTCTTCGAAGGGTCCGCTGGTCGTCCTCTATCTGGTCGATCCACCTTACTCGCTGTGCGCGCGTGTGCGTCTTCTTGTTCGTGTAGGGACGCCCTCAAAAACCATCTTCACCGGGTCGTCATCCGACATTCTTACGACGTGTCTAGCCCAACGTAAACGTCCTATTTTTGCGGTATGCGCGATGCAAGGTTCTTCCAGCAGCTGATGCAACTCATGGTTCATTCGCCTGCGCCACGTTCCGTCTGACATCTGCACCCCACCATAGATGGTAGGCAACACCTTTCGTTCGAAAACGCCAAGGGCGCGTTGCTCCTCAACGAGCATATTCCAGGTCTCGTGACCGTAGAGGACCACCGGTCTAGTCAGCGTCTTGTAGATAATCAATTTCGTGCGGCAGCGAATTTTGTTCGACCGAAGCGTTCTCCGAAGTCCAAAGTAGGCACGATTTCCCGCCAAGATCCGTCTCTAAATTTCTCTGCTGTTAACATTGTCGGCGGTTACCAGTGAGCCCAAAATACACGAATTCGTCGACCACCTCGTTTTCGTCACCGTCATACCCGAACTCGGTATAGGAGGTCCACAATGTCGTCTCTAGAACCTCTTCCTCTCATGTATTTTGTCTTCGAAACATTGATGGCAAGTCCTATCCTGCTGGCTTCAGCCTTCAGTCTGATGTACGTTTCCGACATCGCCTCAAAGTTCCGTGCCATTATGTCAATGTCGTCGGCGAAGCCAAGAAGCTGGACGGACTTTCTAAAGATCGTGCCACTCGTGTCTATCCCCGCTCTTCTTATTACACCTTCTAACGCAACGTTGAACAGCAGGCACGCTAGACCATCAACTTGCCGTAGATTCAAAGGAACTCGAGAGTGTCCCTGATACTCGAACAACGTATATCACCCGATCCGTCGTAGCTTTGTCTAATCATGTTAGCTTATCCGGAAAACAGTACTCGTGCATTATCTGGCATAGCTGATCTCGATCGATCGTGTCATATACCGATTTGAAACCGATGAACAAATGATGTGTGGGTACGTTGTATTCGCGGTACTTCTGCAGAACCTGCGGAATCGTGAATATTTGGTCCGTGGTGGCGCGAGAACCCATGAATCCCGCTTGGTAGTTGCGTTGCGTTGTGACGATGATTTTGGTGGATTGCACACTGACTTCATCATGTTTGCTGATTATCTAATAAGAGTTGCTTAGGAAATGGTAAGTAGAAATTCATACCAATCCGACCCATATTAAAACCTCAACAGGATGATAGCCATCATTGCCGGCCGCCCCCATCTCCATCGTTCACGGGGAAGAATAAAGGATAAGGTAGACAGGAAGTGTTGATGCTCCACCTACTTAACGGAAGGACGACGATTCATCAGACTCTTCCATAGGTGTCGCGGAGTTGGTAGTTTGGAAGGGTATCAGGTCTAGGATTCGCTCCAAGCAAGCGATGCAACCTGTAAAGCATATTTTATTAGGTAGTTGTTTAGTTAGTCTTCGAGTGCACGATCACTCGAAAAAGAGAAGATCTTGTTATGTTTTTGGTTCTTTTTAAACTCTGGGCAGCCGGCTACCGAGAGTATATTATGTTCCCTGAACAAAAGCAATTTGAACTCCACACAGCCGACCGTAGGAGTATTGCCTAAAAAAGCTAATCTGATCTACGTAATGGGCCGGATCACTATTTATTGCAACAGTATTTGGACAGAATTCGCTACTTCTTCTCTACGATATATTTATTGGCTTGAAAACTATCGAGTGATAACACATTATACAGGCAAAAATAGCGCGAGATATTATAAATCAAGGAAAGTATTCCTTATTTTTCATATCGGATTGTTTGTAGAATACAAGTATACGACTAGATCTGTTCGCACCCTCTCATTCTGCTACTATCGGCAGAAGGCTGATAGCACTCAGTCGTCGCCGGTCTAAGGACCAAATGTCATCAATAGACTTAGACTCGCGTGGAGGCATGAGATAGGAAACTTGTGAGAATTTTGTTATCCCACCGTTTGACGACCCAAGAAAAACGATACAGACATCATTTATTAACTAAAATCCTTCGTACGTCGCTGGAGAAAATAATTTAAAATATGCTGTGAATATTTCAAAGCTCGTGGTTTGAAAAGGGATTTAAAAAAACGCGTTTGAAACCCATGAATCCCGCTTGGTAGTGCCCCACGAACTCCCTTGCAAATGGTGACAATCGACGGCAAAGAATTTGAGAGATGACCTTGTAGGCGGCGCTAAGTAGTGTGAAGTTATCGGGCTATTTTTTGATAAAATTAGCTAACATGTCAAAAGCAAGAAATTTCGAACGGCGAAAAAGGGGCAGCTACCTCTAGTTGTAATTAGAAATGCTATATCTACTCCATAAAACTCAACTATTGTTCTTCAAAAAATGTCCAATATCTTCGAAAATACTAGAAATTGTGTATTTTGACAATTGGAATAACTTCATAAAATATATGAAATTTGTAGGGATGAAGATTGAAAAAATATTTAAAAAAATGTGTTTGGGGGTATCCAAATATAACGATTTAAAGCTAAAGCATTTAAAGCAGATACTTAGTGTGTTCAACAAAAATATACTCACTTTTAGGAGGATTACTCACTGTCAGCGCTGCAGCAAATGATAGACATTGCTGTTTTTGATAAGTATCCATATTTGTATTTTTGATAAGAAATGACTATTTGTAACACTATATTTTTCAAAATTTCCGAGTTACTTCGAAAGTACACGCGATCAGTCAATTTTTTATATAGAAAGTTGTCTATTTCTATAATTGATTTTTTTTTTTACGGAACAAACCCTCTGTGTCAGGATGATATGTTATTACATTAACATATCATCGGACATTTAAGAGGTCATCCACAAACAACAAGTAATAATGTTGAAAATAATGAAGATAAAGACTTTGAGTCTTCAGTAAAGTTATTGGTGAAAGCCTGCTCTACAACTTTGCCTAAGACAGAATCCTAATATATGTGCTTACAAGAAAGGTAATGAATATATCTCACTTTTAGGGAGATTAATCATTAAAAACACAACACCATATAAAAGGGCTTGTAATGTCCACAAACTGCTCCGAAGACGGGCGTAGTTGACATTTGAGGGAGATAAGGGGGGAGATTATTTCCTGGATCTAATTTGTGTATATTTTTGGACTTTGATTCGATGTTTTCCATCAGAAATATATGAATTTTCAACACCATCCTAAAACAGGCGTTTCTTGTTTTCAAATGACATATATGATCGTACATTTCATTCAAAATTCAATAAAGAGACTAAGAGTTTTAAAAGTTTTTTTTTAATTTTCATCTTCAAGCATCCATATTATCCAGTTAATTAAAATATTTTATAAGAAACCAAATGAATTGCTTAAATCTATTACAAATAATAATAAAAATAAATTTCTTATTGTGTAAATTTTCTCGCTTTTTTTTTTCAAATATGTTATTTGCCAAGAAAAATGTTATATGAAATTTGTTTCCCCAAGTGGCTCCGCTCTACACTAAAATGCAAAAACTATTTATAGGGAAACAGCCGACAAAAAATAGTTTTGTCCTCCTAAACCTACACAATTACGCCAGGAACATCGAGTTAGATTGGACATTAACAAATATTTCAGATCATTCGTTCGGTGACTCTCGAACCGATAAGTCGATCATCATAGTTCGCAATAATGAATAGTGCTAAGCGCTTTCAAGATGCTCGTTCTCCGCCTTTTTGAAGTTTCGGAATTTAATTCTTTTGCGTGTGCACGTCAACCGTTATTCGGCCAACTGAGGAGTGAAGCACCAGTCGTTCTTTTCTTATAATCCTCCTAGATACCGTTACATTTACAAGTTAAGTATCGCTATAATATTACATTTTTCATTTTTTTCTCTAATACCATCCCGCACTGGACAATAGAGCAGTGCAAAAAATGACTTCCCCTGACAATGATTCGTCTCATGGATATCGAACTAAAATCGACCCAATAATTAGTCCAGGTGTTTGCGTTTCGACTTCGTCTCTTCAGAACCACGGCACTTGACCAATGCACCGGACTGACGCTTAGTCCAAGATTGGCAACACTACTTGTGAACAGTGTAAACGACTTTTACTTTACGATGTCCCGTAGGTGATGAGACCTACTGAAATCGAACCTTGTCCGCAGCTAAGCAGACGAATGCTAGCAAATGTTATATTACTCCCCAAGGAGAAAAATGGTTTAAAACCGTCTTTATATATGAAGGGCACTATACCTAACTATAATTAGTCCCGGTGGACTCCCCGACTGAAATTGTACCCGGCATCCTCAATTGGACCGTTCCTAATCTTCTTGCGGACCAAAAACCTTTTTTAAAGTCCGTTTGCAGATTTGTCAAGCTCTCACTGAACGATATTCGGTTGTGACAGAAATATCGAAAGTTCGACCCCGATAAATAAAATAGCTCGAAGCGGGTAAAGGATATTGCTGGCCACGGACCTTTTTCGAAGGAGTACAGAGTATATGTACCAGCTAATCGAGTCGAATGTGAGGGAGTCGTAACCGATTCGAGTTTAAATTGCATGGATCTGCTGGAACACGGGATTGGCTATTTTAAAGACCCCATGCTTTAGCCAGTGAAGGTAATGGACTGCAAACGATTGCATTCAGTATCGGTCCCAGTTGGCAGGAAGAGGACATATGTCCACTCAGACTCTTATCGGGTGATCTTCGCCGGGTCTGCTCTACCCAACTGCCTTCACTTTGACAATGTTCGTCTACCTTTTCGCTTTTTTGTGCCGCTGGTCATGAACTGCACTAATTACAAAAGACTGGGACACACAGCCATTGTATCAATACGGTTCTTTGTGGGAAATGTAATGGGAATCATGTGGATGATTGCTGTAAAAGGGATGTTGAAACGTGTATACAGTGGGGGAAATCCACATGATCTCTTTACATGTCCCGCGTACAAGTAACTTCAGCGTTTCTTTCAGAGACGCTCTAAGCGATCTTTCACAGAAATGCCAAAAATAGCTACGCCATCGGACCCTGTGAACATCTATACTAACTTACCTACTAATTTAGACGACTGTGATGAACCCCAGGTTGGAACATCTTCTGCTGTACCCAAAAGCAATAGAAAAAGGAAGAACATTTCCTCTTCTAAACTTCATGGTAAAGGCCAGAAGATGTTCTTTAAGTTCCTCCAAAAATACCAGCTCATGTAGTACTTCCATGATGCAAAACCGAAGCAAGTAGCTTCTGGTCTCAGAAACCTGAGCTCAGAAAAGGAGTTCCCTGCACTTTCTGAGACATCAAAAACCCCAAGTGTTTCCATATTTCAACCGTAGAATGAAACTAGCGCTAGATTAATAAAATTTTCTGACATCGTGGACCGTATTTTTACAGCTTTAAATATTTCATATATTGCAGAAGCATTATCCCGAAAATCTCTCATTTCATGTCTAATCTTTACACGTTTGTGCATGCTCCGAGTGCTGTTCTACCATATCTCAACTGTTGGATTCTCTTCGGGCCCGAGAAAGATCACCCAGTGTCCCGGTTGGATCGAGATGTACTGCCAAGCCGTGACCTCCTCTAGATGTCCATCGTATACACCTTCCTAAAACCCATCAATATCCTATAGTTTTAACTGCCCCGTTTATTGTTCTTTTCATTCTTAGAAGCGCCTCTTCCACCTGTACCGTACACCAACGATGGTTTGATGTGACTTGAAGGTGACACGAAACATCTCTGTCGAATGAATCAACGAAACGGGACCTACAGCACAAACATTACACACCCAACTCGGTGTGTTGCGGATCCGCATCTGATGTAGGAATTCACACTCCACCGCCACCCCTAAACGTATTCCCCACGCATATTTAATACATAATCTCGTTAAGAAATGCCCAACTGTACCACTGCTTATAAAATAATAAAATTCAACCATTCTTCTAGTCATTTCTTGTTTAAATATTATTTGTAAATTGTTCCCCTTAGTTAATATTCAATTGCTCCAATAATCTTCCTCTTAAGAATCCTGAACTGTAATATTATAAAAAATAACGCCAAATAACCCCTCCAATCTTACGAATATTATATTATCCCCTCTTGTTAATGGAGGCTTTGTAAAACGGTTTCATTATTTTAATCTGTCAAAACAAAAGTCCGTTGGAGACATACCGAAGCTGCTCAGTACAAATCGAAAATATGTCTGGCGATGACAGAAACAATTACAAGGTGGAAGGGGAGTATCAGATGGGTCAGCGAATGGATGTAGATGTGGCATATATGATGAAATTGTGGGTATCATCCATTCCCGGTCAGCATAGTCCGACGAAATACATTTGCTGGCAATCTAATGTGTTTCTTAGATATCCTAAATGAGTTCAAGTAGCTTGATTGCGTTACATTTGTTCCGCTTCATTAGTTTGTTCCTTGTTCCTTTAGTTTGCGTTTCGACTACTCATGCATACCAAAAATAATCTCGGTCAATTTATACGCTTCTGCTTAATCTCTTTGCATCTTTTTTATCATTGTTCGGCAGGCTATATTTTTTCTCATGTATACTTACAATCTCTCAAATTCCAATCGCACAACCGCTCGTGGCCTTTGCGATAATACAAACCTGGTCAATATCAACACGTCGTCGCGTAATTGCGATCATTAACCCATACTTACACCCGTAATCTCGCCAACATTAGAACATCCCGGTAATTAAATGAACGTTTTAGCACCTATAAATTTACAAACGCGGACTCAAGTCTGAACCCACAAACGTCCGTGTTCGCGCCATCATGAATCCGATTGATTCGGAATCGGTTGTTGGATTTGATTTGGAAACCATAATGACTCCACTCAGAAATTCGAACCGGTTCCGGAATGAGTTTAACTGGGAACTAGAGTGCTCTATTGCACACCCCTATTGAAGCGTACCATCACATTTGACGCGTTGCAGAAAATAAAAAAAATAATCATCGCAGTAGGCAGAGTGTGAAAATACTTCGTCAAAAACCCATTCTCATTCGAACTGGCCCCGATACAAGAAGCAATATTTTGCGGATCAAAATTAAGCCGAGCTGCAAACTTGAAAATTCTCGAACAACTTCGAGATATTTCCTGAAATTCCTTCCCGTACTTCGGAAGTAAGAAATTAATTGCGGAAAATCAATATGGATCGATTGGTAAGTTTTTTACAGTAACGAAACGTTGCTCTAACTTTAACTCTCCAAAATGCGATTCTTTTTCCTATACTCAGACCAACCAACGCAGAGCCGACCAACGGGAAGATTACCAGGAACCGATGGATGCGGCACGTCGTCGCCGTCGCTCTCCAGCTCGATCCCGATCCCGAGCTCGGTCCCAGTCCAGACAAGCGGCTGCTCCTCGCCGACGCCGCAGCCGTTCTCGAAGTCGCCGTCGGGCACAACACCCGATGTGAGCAATGCCGGAAAACATCCAGGATTCGCGGTAATGTGCTAAATTCCATGTGAATAGATAATGCTAAATTGCATGTCAATAAAGAATGGGTTTGCATACTCGCGAAAAAATAGTCGTTTCCATGGTGAAAAACAGCCGTAGCGCTTATAACCAACAGGCATTTGTTGCATAGGTAAACCATATTTTCGAACTGGTGTTGGCATTTGTAATGCACGTTACTCGTTAATCGCAAATGAGCGGGCTTCGCAGGACTAGCGGTTAAATGGAGCAGGTGAAAAATTGCTCTGGGAAAATGATATTTGGAATGGACGAGAGTTCTGACGATTGAGCGCAAGCAGTGTCTCGAAAACGACTGTCGGTTGTCCTGGCGACGCACGATTGTATTTTGGAGCTCCTTCTCCAATGTCACTCGCAACGGTTCGCAGTTCGTTAGTGGTATGTTCGTCCGTATACCAACGTACCCCAACGAACTAAATACCGTCAGGTCAAGAGTTGAGTTTTGGTATATATTTCCCTCAAAATGTCCTCTTTTTTTCCCTTCATCAAGCTCCTTCGAAACCTCGGTGTGTTGCGTTTCATGAAAGATTATAACCGCTGGACCCAGGGACTGGGGTGTTCCTGGCAGGGCCAGGTTGTAACTATAGGTTATTTAGCTGTTTATCATGCTTTCAATCAAAACACGATTTATTCCAGCAGTTTCCCAACTAGTTAATGGATCTGCGAAAAACTTTTTGAATTACAGGCGTAGCATCTTTGCGCAAAGTTCGTGCCCGTGACAATTTTTCCAACAATCATTGTGAGTTACATCCAGGTATATTTCCCACCACGTTAATGGAATGTATTTTTTGGAAGACTACAAGTAAGAATTTTTTTTTAAATTATGCTTGAAGTATTCATATCTTCTTTGAAGTGGAACTGTAATGATTTTATCTTTTTCCGGTCTTATACGGATCCATCGCCCATTTGATCGATTCGGTTGACACAATTCTTCGAGAAAATGCCAAAAAATGAGCCTCTTGGCATGCCGCTACTATAAGTGAGTTTGTTTTATCCGTCCAAGTCACTTGGAGATTCAATCGTCGAAAAATACCCATGAAACCTAGTCGCCAAGCCCTCTTCGTGGAGGTCCCAATTCGTAGAGTTGGAATTACAATATGTGGAGAGTATCGAAACGTTTAAATGATCAAAAACGATATGATATGATAACGACGGTTCGTGCTCCTTGGGTAGGAGCCAGTTACTCATGCGTCATTCCACCAGAGCAGAGAGTTACATCTAACACCTCTTTTCTGACAGCTTATGCAAAAGTTTGGCGATTTCCCACGTATGTGCAGATTTGTACTACTTAAGTATTCCGACAATTTGGTGCCTCTCAAATTAATATCTGAACTAGGGCATCGCAAAAAATTATTTTTTTTTGAATCCTCAAAGGTACTTCATTATCTCATATTGTGACAAATGTCAAAGTTAGCTGAAATTGGTGCTTTGGGAAAATATGGAGGAAAAATAAATTAAATGCAATAACTTTGAAGTAGCAATCAAAAAATTGCAATTTATACCTCTTTTTAAAGGAAATAACATTAGTATTCGAATAGAGGTATTCCTGTTTCTAGAAAAATAAGGGAAAGTGGGGTACTGGGTCATTTTGGCCCCAAAATCACCTATTTTTAATAATTTATCTGGCCCGTAATGCAAATCATACATATTTTACAGTTTTTCCAATGTGAAAAAATCTCAGAAATCGAACAGAACCTTTTTGATTTTTGTCCAAATACAAGAAGTTGGGGTTATAAGGCCTTTTGTCATTCATATTAAATTTTATCGTTTTCTCGTGCTTATATCTCTATTATTCTTCAACTAATTTCAATAAATTGTGCCTTGTTGAACGTGGAAAATCTTTAGGAACAAAATAAAAAGAGATTCGTTACCGGTAAAATTCAGAAACATCAAATTATCTGACATATAGTCTTGATTTTATATTTTTATCATAAAATCGCACATATTAACTCTATTTAACAACAAAATTCCTAATTAATTTATTACTTATAGTGTAAAATATCCTTAGGGATCATATAAGAAAGTTTTTATTCCTGGAAAAATAGGAGAAGTTGAGGTATTAGGACATTTAATAAAAAAAAAATGTGATTTGTAGAGTTAATGTCAAAAAATTTGATATTTCTGAATTTTACCGCTAACGAATCTATTTTTGTTGTATTCCCAAGAATTTTCCACGTTCAATAAGTTACATTTTATGAAAATTGATTAAAGAATAATAGAGATATATGCACGAGAAAATGATAAAATTAATTATGAATCCCAAAAGGCCCTATAACCCCAACTTCTCGTATTCGGGCAAAGGTCAAAAAGATTCCGTTCGATTTCTGAGCTTTTTTTCACATTAGAAAAACTGCAAAATATGTATGGTTTGTATCACGGAGCAGAAATTATTTTAAAAATAGGTGATTTTGGGACCAAAATGACCAAGTATCCAATTTTACCTTATTTTTCTAGAAACAAGAATATCTTTATTTAAATACTTCCTTTTTTCCTGTAAAAAGATGTATAAATTGTAATTTTCTGATTGCTACTTCAAAAGTTATAGTATTTAATTTATTTTTCCTCAATATTTTCCCATAGCACCAATTTCAAAAATTTCACGCGAAGTGGGCGGGAGTCTAAAATTGTCCAAATGATGTGAAATTTGGCATCTGAGCTTACTTTGACATTTGTCACAATATGAGAGGGGGGGGGGGGCCTTTGAGAATTCGAAAAAAAAATTGCGATGCCTTAATCTGAACCGCCCCATATTAGGGTGATGTGCCTATTATGGCAGTAGAGCCTATTGTTACCCTATTTCGTACCCCTTGGTTTCGAACCAAGCATATGAGATAATGACACTATCGATTTGGCTAAAGCAGGTGAGAAAAAATAAGCTCAAGTTATGTTCTTTATTTGTTGTGCACATATGTATTTAGAACTATCCTCTAAATCCAACTTTTAATTAAAACAAAATCACCTTATAGAAATATCTACTAATCCGCCTCACTCACGTAGTGAACCGCAACTGGATGCAACGGCGCTTAGCAAAATAAACACTTACGAGCCAGCATTTACCGCCTCATATCTCGTTATTCCAGCACAAATATACTAAACATTGCACTGATACATACCTTTATTTTAGCTGGAGAATCTTTTTACGATAATTTCACTTTAAAATCACTCGTCAAACACTAGAATAGGCCTAGTGTTATAATAGGATAAAACTAAATACGGGGGTTCCTATTATTGGCATGTTTTGCTGATACACTACCACAATCAAAACCAACTTTTTGTATCCATCATACAGAAAAGAATCACCAGTGCGGCCAAACCAAAACATGAACTTATAAATATAATGTAATGCAATTTCAGGTATAAGTAATCAATTACTTCAAGTTATTCAACTAATTGTTGATTGCAGATATTTTATTTTCATCTGCACATACAATTCGGATCGTGAGAAAGCAATGTGTGATGTGAAACTTGTCATTCCAGTTGCTAACCTTCGAATGGTTTTTTCTGCGTGCGCAATTCTGGGCGCTCTTCTACTAACAGCTGATGAGTTTCATTGATGTGCGTGATGTTTACGTTTGTTTTGATCGGCTGAAAAAAGCAGAATGATTCGTTTTACAAATCACACGTTGGCGTCCATGATCTGGATAGCTAGTTAGAATCGACGCAAATGGAATATGAGGCATTGCGTTTCAACTAAATTGTTTTTCGATGAGGTGGAAATTGGCACACCCATGAGGCGATAATTGGATCATTGAGGTGGGAATAGATGCACAGAATGGAACATTTATTTTCATTTATGCTGAAAATTGAGGCAATTCTGCTAAATAAGCATTATATAGATGTTTAAGAAACAGTACACTGATACTTTATGCTGAGAAAGGTTATAGATAATATGGCTTCTTTTAAAGTTGTACAAAAAATAGTGCGACCCTCTCCCTAATGGTGCCAAAATAGGCTCATCACCCTATGTGGCGGGTTTTTGAATCTGCCGATTATGAGTGGAAACCCATTTCTGCCACAGTATGATATACCCCCTATTGAAATCATTAGAAGGTGATGATTCATTATGCGGCGAATATGTCGAACAATAGAGGTTTTTTTACGCGGATTTTCCAATTTGTTTGGTTTTGGTTTTGTTACGCGGATTTTCCAACAATCGAACAATAGAGGTTTTTTTACGCGGATTTTCCAATTTGTTTGGTTTTGGTTTTGTTACGCGGATTTTCCAATTAACGCGGTTTTTGCAAAAATATTCTAAGTCCTTTTGAATGCAAAAGACTTAGAAGATTTTCGGAAAGATGGAAGAGACAGGCCTGCAAGACTCCTTATGGCCCACACCCCAACAATATGGGTATTTTCGGAATGGACTTGAAGAGTAGGTGCCAGAAATTGATTTTTGACGCCATTTTGAAATCCAAGATGCCGATTTCCGGTTTAGTGAAATCGATATAACCCAATCAATAAGGGTATTTTCGGAATGGTCCTGAAGAGTAGGTGCCAGAAATTGATTTTTGACGCCATTTTGAAGTCAAAGATGGCGACTTCCGGTTTAGCGAAATTCGCTATAACCCAATCAATATGGGTATTTTCGGAACGGTCTTGAAGAGTAGGTGCCAGAAATTGATTTTTGACGCCATTTTGAAATCAAAGATGGCGACTTCCGCAAAAACCGCATTAATTGCGAAATCCGTGTAAAAAAAACTTCCAAAAATATTCTAAGTCGTTTGCTGAGAGTTTTTTTACGCGGATTTTCGAATTAACGCGGTTTTTTACGCGGATTTTCCAAAATTAACGCGCTGTTTTACGTGGTTTTTTTACGCGGTACGAATCCCCCGCGTAAAAAAACCTGGGTGTATTTCCTTTTTATGTTATCAGCAGTCGTATTGGCTGTAACGGCACAAATATCACAAATTGTAAAGTCGAATATAAGACATGCGTTGAGAGCACTATTCGCAAGTATACATGCACGAGGTATTTCTCGTTGATTTGTCATACCATTTTTATTGAAAGCTATGAAGACGGGGTTAAGTAGCTTTCAAATTTTCGAGTGAATAAACTAAATTGTCTCAATTTTTTTCCCGCTTTCATCATATAATAATTAAATAAGGTGAATGAATATAAAGAAGTTACAAATACTATTTTATTACTCTAGGTAAAAATGCGGGTCCACAAACTGTACCAGGGGCCCAGAGCAATTTCTCTAACTGAACCCCCCCCCCCTCTCATCGACCAAGCAATTGTACTCATCCACAATAAAACACCTCGTTAATTAAGTGAACGTTTTAGCACTTATAAATTTACAAACGCGGTCTCATGCATTAACCGACCGTTCGCGCGATCATGAATCGGTCACGTCCGGAAGTCCCGGTAGACAACACGTTCGATGGCAGCATTACCGAATACTCTAGTGATACGGGAGAACTCATTCTCTTCTAGTATTAGAACCGTACACTGAAAATTAATTATCAGATTCACGGTTCGCGTGATCATCCAAGAACACACGCGAATATGCGAATGGACGCTCGGTTCGAATTTTAAACGCGAAGTTACATATACGCTAGCACACGCGTCCTACAAACCCCCATTCGACATACAAACGCCCACGCGATCGAACACATTAACATACAATCGCCCAAGCCCTTCACGATGATACACAAAGACGAATATCCACGCACAACTACGCCTACGATTTCGTGAACACAAATACGCTCCAATGATTTAGTGAATGCTATAGCACTGATAGTCTGATTAACACGGTCTTAAGTGCGAACATATCAACGCGATTATAAAGTTCCTACACCAGCACATCTGAACCAACGACAGTTGGTTGCAGTTTTTCCGCTGGGACTTACTGTTTTTTTCTTTGTTGATTTTGTAATCGTTGCTAGGCACAGAAATCAATTAGACAAAGAAGTGTTGCTGGAGAACTTATTTTTTCGTCCGCATCGAGGGGTAACTCAATATACAGGTAACTGGCGGTGAATGGCTCGGATTTTTTTTTTGAATTGTTTCATGAAATTTCTGGTCACGTCGTTGCCTGAGCCGTACACTCAATGTCACAATCAGAATCACGGCCTGCTGCAATTGATGTTAAGCAGTGTTTTAGTGGTTAACATTTCTCGTCTCGTCTGCAATTGTAGTGAGTGATTCTTGCGGGGAGCCCTTCCGAGAATTCAGCTCTACAGCTCCAGTAGAACAACTCTCGAAAGAAGTGTGATCAAGAATATTTTGAAAAATATAATTAGCTCAGAATTTGATGTAACCAACAACTTCCTATTCTGAACACACAATATCCATTCAAATGCATATCGCAAAATCTTCTAATGCTGGAAAAATGAAACCATCACACACCAACGTATTTTACTTCTGAATGGGCAATCATGAAAAAAACTGTAATAATAATAA
This sequence comes from Topomyia yanbarensis, assembly GCF_030247195.1. Taxonomy (NCBI): domain Eukaryota; kingdom Metazoa; phylum Arthropoda; class Insecta; order Diptera; family Culicidae; genus Topomyia; species Topomyia yanbarensis. Next base: position 79,612,309 of record NC_080672.1, read on the forward strand.
TGTTCCTCCATCGCTCCGCACTCGGCTGAGCAACAAACGGTTAGTGGGTCAGTAAACGACTTTCGACTTGACTCGACTCACGCGCGTTTCGAGAAGCAAGCGAAAAGTCGATCCAATTTGGTGTTGCGTTTGTGTCCGTTGTTCGTTTTCTGTTTTTTTCTTTTGGAATTTGGGAAAAGACGCGACCACGGGGTGTGTTGTTTTACTCCATCTACTACTCCCCATCATCTTCCTTTGGGATCGTGTAGGTTATTGCTGGTTCGAATCAACAACCAGTCGGTTCTGGGGTTCGGGAGCTTCGATTTACGTTTAGTTCTATGTTTTGAGTCTAAAAATAGGTGCATAAAGAGATGGGTCTGTTCCTTTGTTTTTGTTTTCTCCGTGGACTCTTGTTCGGTCTACCAATCTTCCCGGCGCGGTTGCGATGAAAAAATGCATTAAAATGCAGTTAGTCCGTGTTGTATGATCAACGGAATTGAATATATGGGGGCGTCGTATACTACAGATGTGAAACGTACCTGGAAGGCGGGACAAGCTCAACTAAGCGCCAACGTGGAAACGAAGATGAACAAAAAAATTTAAATAATGTCGTTATCTTTAACATTCTTCTTACATAGTACGATTGTGAATTACTAATTTAAAAGGTTTGTTCATAAAAAAGATGGGTAGGTAATGTCAGAGACATAACCGAAGTGAAGTAGAATAAGGGAATGTAGCCTGGGTTGGGACGGGTTTATTTAGAAACTGATATCTCGTTTCCATGACAATATTTTTTAGCTTGTAGTACACCATTTTGTAGATATATTATGTGGATTAATGTCTGCGAAGGGAAGATGTTCAATTGCAATTTTAAATAGGACTCAGGATCAATTTTCTGCATGACGGCAAAATGGCCAAAAAAATTGTGTCGTATAGGTTGGGACACTTCAAACGATTTAAATAATTAAAGTCAAATTAAATTTAAATGCATTATATTTATTTTTTGATTAATATTTATTTGTTGATTGGTAATTTAGAATTAGAATAAGTAAATGAAAGACGTATTTACTTCCATTTGACAAAGTTAATCTGACTCACAGTTTTTCCATGTTAAACTTGAACGCAATCTTGTACGCATGTGTAAGTCCATGGTGTCCCAACCTATACGATACGCTTGTCCCAACCTATTTTTCGAAGAAAAAAAATCCAATCAAGCAAACGCAAAACCCTGATCGGTAATAACATTTCAGTTACTTCTTAGCACTTTAAAATTACTTACGTTGCAATTTCGATGAAAAAGATTCAATTTAAGAATGCCCAAAAAACAGCACAACAAAAGTTTTTTCGCTCGTTTTTTGACTCGGCTCAGTGCAGCTGTGACAAGAATGAACTATAACTTCAACTTGGCATAAACAGTGAGCTACAACGGAGTCTAGCATGTGCTAAAAATAACAGATGGCAACACTGAATATGAACGAAAATATCGAGCTATCCCAACCCTTACAGCGCCAAATTGGATAACAAATACTAGTTGGACTCACTGGAAGTTAAACTCACTCCACAGTTAAAAGCCAGTATAAAGGCATTTGCGCGTGGAATGTCAACATTAGAGAGTTAAGGCGAACGTCCTATAAAAAATAATATTTTCAATCCTTAACCAACCAGATTTCTTCGCAATAACCATGCAATTGTCACGTATGATAATAACCGACAACAAATGTAGTATCAGTACTTTACTTTCAAAAGAGTATTTCACTGGTAGAGCAGTGAAACTCGCAAAAAAATAAGTAAAATGAAAATACCGTATGCACATGTTATACAATTAATCTGGTTCTGCGGATCATTATAAAACTGTGTTTATAGCCGCATATACGATGATACGTGAAACGTTTTCCCAGTTTGCCCCGGCTATCAAACCATCAGCAGAAACTCGTATCTCTATTCAACAAACCAACATAATCTTCTTCAAATCGTCAATCGCACCCACACTACCGCTCGCTAGAAGAAAACCAATGAAAGAGCACACTCCAGTGTACGGTCCAGTAATCAGTATATACATCCTTGCACTCTGGAGCGCGTGCCGTGGTGAATTTATTTGAGAATGCCACACATAATTGAAAGAGCACGATCTCTCGCACCCAACCAGCCCATCGCCACCGAACACTTGAAATTCGTTTATTTAGCTCCGAACGAAAGAGCGTTCTGTTTTTTTCTGTGGTCTGTGATCATTGTATGCATAAAACTGGCGCACATGTGCATCATTGAAATGGAATCTACTATTTCGAGCTGACGGAACGTAGCAACTACTACGAGGTCAGAGCAGTGTCGGAAAATGTTTTTTTTTTTCATTTGCCAAAATCAGGCGAAACTGACGAAAGAACGAAGCTTCTCTCCATGCCACTAGCACTTTGCGAAATTGAAAATGAGACAAGGGCCTAGGATAGAGCATGCATGTAGCAGAGCGTTGTCATTATTCCTTCCGCACACTCGTTTTCGCTTTGAGATTCAGAATGTTATTGGTAGTTTCGATATTGAGCTTACTGCTGGGGAAACGAAAATACACTAGCAATGATATTTATTTGTCGCTGCTCGATTTTGCAGATTTGTGAGCTAGTGATGATATTGTAGGACGGAAGCCTGATAGATGTGCATATTTTTCGTTTTAACTATGGTTTAGTTGTATTTTTTGATGCACATTGCTTTAATTTCATTTTATGGACGAGAATCGAAAATTACTGAGCATACATCAAAACGAAATTGAAACTTCGGATTGTCATAGGAAAATGAAAGTCGCTACTTCTGCTACTCGTTTTCGTAGAATCGAGAGAGGAGGGGACATTGCCTTTATTGTTTTATTTTTTGCGCATTTAGCGACGAAGGAGGCAGGAAAAAGACGAAGATGAATTCTTTGAATTTCGTCGTTCATTGAATAGGTATGAGAATTTTAGGCTCTGGGTCAGAGAGCAAATTGACGATTATTTTCTTATGTGCTGCTTTTATACCTGTGTCGCGGTTTATTGGATGATAAAGAGGCATTCCTAGCAAAGCTCGCCGCTGCTTGGTTGAATTATACGGACTAATAATTACCACTTTTACACAATACATTATTTTCGTTATTTTTAGTAATCGTACATTTTACGGTATCACATACAATATACGTGCACATATTTCCGATCAGATAGTGCAAAAATATAGCGATTTCGATCAGTACAACAGAAGTTATTCGCACTGAAGGACTCGGAAAATATCTCAGTAGAAACTTTGAAACGGGACCCCTATATTAAAACGTTAGAAGCATTCTACGTCAAAAATTGGATGATTTCACAAGATGTCCAATTTAAAAAAAAAAATCAGATTAAAGTGATTTTAGGAGATCTCGAAAGGTTTTAGCGGATTTTGGTAAATTAGCTATGAAGTTTGCGTTTCGACTTCGTCTCATCAAAATTTCACACTAACTGACAGGACTAAGCTAGCGCCACAATAGATCAAAACACTGGTCGCAGGGGAATATGTATCCAACAGAAAAAAAAACTTGCGCCCAATTGACGCTGGCTCTAAAAATCGAAAACACTTTTGGTGTTTCTGAGCAAACTCCTAGTCCTGCGTGATGTCCCGCAAGAAACCTATATTTTTTCTTTGGTTATTTGTTGTATACATTTTAAAGATCCTTCCACACATTCAAACAATTTCGGAGCATTTTTGAAAATTTCTCATTGTAATCCTTTCAACAAATAATTTCAATAATATTAGAAGTATTCAGAAACTGTCGGGTGAATCCACAAAATTGTAGGTTTCTGGGGAAGTACAAGTATACTTTCGCACAGACGACGAAACCTGTGTCAAGATGGATTTCAGGCAGGTTTGCGGACCAAACTGTTATCTGGCCCAGCAAATTCAAATTTCCGTTCGACGATAAATTCCGAAACTAGTGATTTGGCAAGCAATTTTCGGCTGCGGATCAAAACTGTACTGAGCTGTAGGAAACTGTACTGACAAGAGTTCCTGGAGAACGAAGTACCCCCTTTTGTTAAGGCTCACAAAAGTCCGGTGGAGTTGTGACCAGATTTAGTCAGAAAGTACTCGTCGGTCGATCTCGTTCGCCCTATCGAAAAGTTTTCAGAGCAGTTATCAAGCGGAAGTTAACAAACATGAGACACAACTTAAGACACTGCAAAGATGTAAAAAAATGACCAGTTCAGTGTGCGGCAGGTGATGATGGCAATTTTATGGAAATTCCGTAAGTATATCCGAAAGTCGTCGTAATATTTTTTGCAATTTGTTCATGAAAGTACTGAAAAAACCTTAATGTTGATTGAATTACATTTTTCTTTCGTTAAATCAATCCAGAAAAATATTTGGTTTTATGTGTCCTAAGTGGACCAAACTAGGTAGATTGCATTATCTTTATCGAACCACTACTATTTCGCGATAGCTTCTTAACACTCGGAATACCAAGGGGGTAAAAAAAATGAGAACGCTTACTTTGACCGGTCATATCTCAGCCGTTACATAATCGATTTTAAAACTGTCTTCACCAATAGAAAGATATATCTTTTGTGAACACGTCGAATTAAAAAAATAGAAGAATAGAGTTGTCTACCGTAAGTTAAAGTAAAAAGAGAATAACAAAGTCAGTGAGAAAAAAATGGGAACGCTTCTTTGACTTGCCATATCTTAGCTGTTTGTTCACCAATTTTAATTCTTTCTTCACCATTGGATAGGTAAATCTTTTATAAAAACAGTGAACAAAGAATGATGGAAAGCAAATTTGTATATCTGAAGTAATTGTAAAAAAAGTAATTGAGAGTCAGTGCAGACGAAATGAGTTTTTCTGTTCAAACAATCGTATCACGACCATTTGTCAGCCAATTTCAATTTTCCTTACACCAATGCAATCCTTAGAGCTACTAGACTTGTAATATATGCAATAAATAGTAGATTTTCAAAAATTACTGTACTTTTTCGAGTTTTTAGGAGATAAGATTTTTACAATGTACGTGGCATACGGCATTGAAATTCTTTGCGACTTGTTAGTTTTACGGTTTGAAAATTACCTGTTTACTCAATAGTTCTACATATTATACATGGATATTATTATATCAAAATGTTTGCACAAACGTGGAGAAACACATTATTGTATGTAAGTTACTTAATAATAGAGTGTGTTAGGACGATTCAGTAAATACGAAGAAGTTCAGAATTTTAAAATGTTCGTCATATAACTTCAAATTTGAAACGATGACCCATACATTTTAATACACCAATCGATTGTAATTGATGGCGGCTACAATTTCTGAGAAAAGACATTTTTATATTTTCTCAAAAAATAGCCAAAAGTACGTAGAAGTACAGAAATTTCATTTAGTTAGCAAATAACGTCGAATTCAAAGCGATGGCCTATACCTTTTTATATACCAATCGATTATAATTGATTTTGGTTACAATTTCTGGAAGAACAATTTTTATATTTTCTCAAAAATAGACAAAAGTACGTAGAACTACAGTAATTTCATTTAGTTGACAAATAACTTCAAGTATTCAAATCTATCACCTATGCAATTTATACACCAATCGTTTGTAATTGATTTTGGCTACAATTTCTGAAAGAACAAATTTTTATATTTTTTCAAAAAATAGCCAAAAATACGTACAAGTACAGAAATATCATTTAGTGGGTAAATAACGTCGAATTCTAAGGGATGATTTATACTTTTTTATACACCAATCGATTGTAATTGATGGCGGCTACAATTTTTGAAAGAACACATTTTTATATTTTCTCAAAAAATAGACAAAATACGTAGAAGTACGGAAATTTGATGTAGTTGGCAAATAAGGCAAAATTCAAAATGATGGCCTACACTTTTATATATACCAATCGATTGTAATTGATTTCAGCTACAATTGTTGCAAGATAAACTTTTCATATTTTCCCAAAAAACGACAAAAATACGTAGAAGTACAGAAATTTCGTCTGATTGGCACTGCGAATTTCTGTACTTCTACGTATTTTTGGCTAATTTTTGAGAAAATATAAACAATTGTTCTTTCAGAAATTGTAGCCGCCATCAATTACAATAGATTGGTGTATAAATAGTGTAGGTCATCCCTTTTAATTTGCAGTTATTTGCCAATCAAACGAAATTTCTGTACTTCTACGTATTTTTGTCGTTTTTTTTAAAGAAAATATAAAAAGTTTATCTTGCAACAATTGTAGCCGAAATCAATTACAATCGATTGGTGTATAAAAAGTATAAATCATCCCTTAGAATTCGATGTTATTTACCCACTAAATGAAATTTCTGTACTTGTACGTATTTTTGGCTATTTTTGAGAAAATATAAAAATTTGTTCTTTCAGAAATTGTAGCCAAAATCAATTACAAACGATTGGTGTATAAATTGCATAGGTGATAGATTTGAATACTTGAAGTTATTTGTCAACTAAATGAAATTACTGTAGTTCTACGTACTTTTGTCTATTTTTGAGAAAATATAAAAATTGTTCTTCCAGAAATTGTAACCAAAATCAATTATAATCGATTGGTATATAAAAAGGTATAGGCCATCGCTTTGAATTCGACGTTATTTGCGAACTAAATGAAATTTTTGCACTTCTACGTACTTTTGGCTATTTTTTGAGAAAAATATAAAAATGTCTTTTTTCAGAAATTATAGCCGCCATCAATTACAATCGATTGGTGTATTAAAATGTATGGGTCATCGTTTCAAATTTGAAGTTATATGACGAATATTTTAAATTCTGAACTTCTTCGTATTTACTGAATCGTCCTAACACACTCTATTATTAAGTAACTTACATACAATATTGTGTTTCTCCACGTTTGTGCAAACATTTTGATATAATAATATCCATGTATAATATGTAGAACTATTGAGTAAACAAGTAATTTTCAAACCGTAAAACTAACAAGTCGCAAAGAATTTCAATGCCGTATGCCACGTACATTGTAAAAATCTTATCTCCTAAAAACTCGAAAAAGTACAGTAATTTTTGAAAATCTACTATTTATTGCATATATTACAAGTCTAGAAGCTCTAAGGATTGCATTGGTGTAAGGAAAATTGAAATTGGCTGACAAATGGTCGTGATACGATTGTTTGAACAGAAAAACTCATTTCGTCTGCACTGACTCTCAATTACTTTTTTTACAATTACTTCAGATATACAAATTTGCTTTCCATCATTCTTTGTTCACTGTTTTTATAAAAGATTTACCTATCCAATGGTGAAGAAAGATTTAAAATTGGTGAATAAACAGCTAAGATATGGCAAGTCAAAGAAGCGTTCCCATTTTTTTTCTCACTGACTTTGTTATACTCTTTTTACTGTAACTTACGGTAGACAACTCTATTCTTCTATTTTTTTATTTGACGTATTCACAAAAGACATATCTTTCTATTGGTGAAGACAGATTTGAAATCGATTATGTAACGGCTGAGATATGAGCGGTTAAAGTAAGCGTTCCCATTTTTTTAGACCCCCTTGGTAGTCCGCGTAACTTTTTACCCCCTTGGTATTCCGAGTGTTAATAATTACAATCTTTATAGTTATACTTTCTCATAGTGACATTCGGAAAAGTTTAACCTTAGTTTGCCAAAACTGAATTCAAGACTGTCGTGTTGACTGTGAATTTTGTTTAATTCGGTATATATCTCTCTCTCACACACAAAACCCAAACGCATCTCGCTACATGCAATTTCGCGCTTGAAGGTCACCGTAGTAATAATTCAATTTAAGTCTTTCCGCTGGGCGAACAGACCCGTTTTGTTTTCCACCGTCAGAGCTAGCAACGGCGCTAGTTAGCACGGTTGGCTGTAGGGTGGGGGAAAATGGAAAACTGAACGGAGAAACTTTTCACCCGTGGTGAATTGTGAAGTGAAGGTGGAACACGATAAAATTGGGCACATGTAATACTTTAACCATTTTTTTCTTATAATATGTATGGCTCGATGTGTGAGCTTAACGGAGTAGTGTGTCTTTTACATATTTACACGCGCATTGTACCAGTGCCTGTGAAGATTCTTTACACTGTTCAACACAAGATCGGGGAGCAGAACGAAAAAAATGGCAAAAGTTTGTGGTTCCAGGAAACCTCAGGTGAAGAAATTTTTGAAAAAATTTCGAACGGGGCTTCACAGATTAAAACCAAAGTTTGTATGGAGAACTAGGGTTGTACATGAGGGAAAATATCAATGAAAATGGTCATCCTAAGTTTTCGCATATAATCTTACATAAAATGAATATTACATCGAAAAGTAATCTATGCATTTTTTTTAGCTCAATCATCAAAACATCATTAAGGGCATCATTTAGGGAGAGCGACGTTTGAATATTGATGTCTTAATATTTGAAAAAATCCAAAGGAATACATGAAGTATTGAAAATCGATTTTTTTTTTGTCAAAATGTGTCTAAAAATAGCGTGAAACATCAGCATCTAGTGTCAAAACAAACCGGAAACCGCTAGAAAATAAATTTAATTTTTTTTAGTTCCAATTTTTGAAAAAAAAAATCGAGGATCAAAAATTTTATTGTAATACCTTATGATTTCAAAAAAAAATCCAGCAAACTGGGCTTGGGAGCAGAACAAATAAAATGAGGGCAGGGATTTGGGGTTCCAATTAAATTCCAATTAAATTGAAATTCCCTGCCATCTTTTTATTTATTTGGTTCCCAAGCCCAGTTCGTTGGAAAAATTCGATCAAAGATGCCTATTTTCCCCTAGAAATCGTTATTTTTTTAAATTTCACGCTTCACTGTGAAGTCCAGTTCCAATTTGTTTCAAAAATTTCTTCACGATGATTTAGTTGGAACCCTAAATCCTTGCCATTTTTGCCTTTCTCATGTAAAAATTGACTTTTTAACCGAGGCCCGGAGGACCGAGTGTCATATACCATTCGATTCAGTTCGTCGAGATCGGAAAATGTCTCAGAGATGGCTGAACCGATTTTCACAAACTTAGTTTCATCTGATAGGTATATCGCTCCCATAAACTGCTATTGAATTTTTTGTTGATCCGACTTCCGGTTCCGGAGTTACGGGTTGAAGAGTGCGGTCACACAGCAAATTCCCGTACAAACTGGTACCCCCATTATGTCCAAATAATGTGACGCATATTAAAAAGGGTACAACATTACTTTGATTTGCAGGTATAGGTCACCAATGATCATTCAAAGTAGCTTTGACCACATTGGCCTCCTATGACGGTTCATGATGCCCCGGGAAACTCGCCAAGTTCCTAATCTAATATCACACCTATTTCCTAGCGAATTCTTGACCGATTTTTACAAACTTGATTTCAAATGAAAGATACAATTACCCCATTGACTGTTAATAAATTTCATTCGTTTCTGGATTCTGGTTCCGGAGTTATAGATTGGTTATTAAAGTCGCATTGTAATTTCCTTTACAATCGCAATTCCGCAAAACTATTGAAATGGTCACCAAATTACTTCGATTCGCAGATCTAGATCTCTGATTGCCAATGAAACATTCTTTGAATATATTGTCCACTATCGACGATTCCGGAAGTCCCGGATTCCGGGCCTATGCCACAGTTAAAGTCACATTGGTTGTTCGATGATGACTAAACCGATTTTCACAAATCAAGTCTCAAATGGAAGGTATAGTATGCAGTTGAATATTGCATCGCCTTCTTCCTTCTACCCTTACATCTCCTTATTTTGAAGTGAGTCAGCGTCGACTTTCGTGGTAGTCGTGAGATGCGTGCTAAGTATAATAAGAATTTAATAAACACTTCCACAATGATATTGGACATAACCAGCTATTGAATCACAGTTTGGATAAATGAAAAAGGCACAATTGCACCACCAGGTGGATTAAAACAGGTTTTTTTTATTTTGTTTCGCAGTGTTATCAGCATCACGTGATAACGCCTGAGAGTCATCTGATGCACCACCCTTGATTGTAGCTGTCGTCCATATTATCATCACCGCTGTTGATTTCTTTTATTTGTTTCTTCGATTTGCGTATTACGGTAATTCCGGGTTCCACATTTAGTACACAAATTGTTTATAGTACTGACACATGGGAGACTGGTTATCATAAGTACACTGCGTGTTCTGAGCACAAATAGAGCCAGGCCACAGGATCATGTAGGATGAAATACAGTGTTTCTAGTGCAACGTGCTGTTGGTAGCGGAATCTTCTCTGTTCAAAATGATCATATAAAAACTGTCCCAAAGACTGTAGAGTAACTCCATGCCCTACCATGGAGGTCTCCCAAGTCGAGCCTCGGTAACATGGTGGCGAATCAGTAGTCGATTCCCAGGAACTTTATATTTTTGCAAGTTAAAGGTTGGGTTAAGCTGAACGTGATATGAGTAGTCTTGTGACTACCAAATTTTACGTCATTTTTTTTCACTTCGAGGACGCCAGCACTGACTTTTAAACGATGAGAGATAGAATATAGACTTGTTACAAGAATTACTGACAAAAGCCTGTTGTACAACATTGTAAAAGACACCTAAATTCGATATCCCTCCGTTGAAAAGTTAGTATTGGCGCCCTCTGTAGGGTGCAATACAGAACTAAAATTTTGTAGTCAATAGATGGCTCATATCATGTACTAAAACTATTCCAAACCTACTATTCAGCTAAACTCAACCATTATTACACAAAAATAAGTTCGTCGGAATCGAGTACTGATTCATCACTGGTGCCATTCCTAATTGATTCTGTTTCTCCATACATCAATTTTGTAATGATCGTAGTACGCGATGCTAAATCGTGTGATTTTACTTCAATTTTATCATCATACGCACGTGATGTAGCTGTATTTATACCAGCTCCATATCCACCTTCAATAACTCTTCCACCTCATTTGATAAAAGCAAATGACAATGGTGTTTCCCGTGGTAGAAATGATTTTGTGTGTGTGTTACCCATCCTATTTCCCACTAGGCGGAAGTGAAAAAATATGTTTGCATGTATTTAAACATATTCATGCAAATAACGTGGCTCACGAATTTGGGTAGGTGTTAGCTCAATTGATTTTCCGATGACCTATTTCGTATACAGCGCCAGACATGTGCCGAGGTCAACCAGCCCCGCCTTAATGTAATGTTTGTATCAATTGGATTTTAACATTACAGTCTAACTTTCGATTTCTTGCAGGAAGAAATCGGCGCATATTTGCTGTATTACTTTGATTTGTATATATAAATTTACACATGTATGTTAGAAAACTTAATGTTTTTATTTTTAACGTTTTGAAATTTTTTTAATGTTTTGACATGGTAAAACTTTAGATTTAAACAAATTTATACGAAAATTAACAAATTTGGAAATTTGAAAATCTAAGCATTTTAAGATTTGTGAAATTAACCATTTAAAAAAATAAAAATTTTGGAAGCGAAGGATACAGAAATCTGAAAATATAAAAAAATTTAAAAAAATTGAAAATTTTGAAGGTAAAAATTTAGAAATCTAAAAATCCAAGGATTTAAAAATTAAAATGCTAAAACTAAAAAATAGCAAAATTTAAAAATTCCGATATTCAAAATTTTTCAATGTGGTATATTCTAATTTTTACAATAAGAAAGTTGAAGAAATAACCTAATTAAAAATAGAACCATGAATGACACGGTGCTACAGTGACTTTCACTTTTCAAGTGACCTAGTAGATCTCATCAAATGTAACAAAAAATAATGCATGAAAAATGTTCAATGCCCTCATAATCTCACTTTATAGCAAAACACTATTTTTCGGGACTTTAAGCACGAAAAAATTAGCTTCGAGATTTGGAATTTTTTGAGTATCTGGAAAGGTGTGACCTTTCCAGCGATTTTTTCATTGAAAATTTGAAAATTGTTCATCATTTTTTATACAGCAAAGTCATTCTTCTAATAAAAATTTAGAGAAAATGTTCAATTCCGCACCAACTTACCTATTTTTATCAAAATCCGCATCTAGTGACATACATATTGTGAAAATCGGTTGAAAAATGACCGCGTAGTTAATTTTTTGGTGCCGGGCATGCTGAATAATAGTTTTTTTTTGTTTTATATAAATCAAGATTAGGAGGGTATATTAAATTGATCAAAGATCGTTTCGTATTGTATTTGACCAGACCTATAACCTTTACTAGATCACTTGAAAAGTATATTCAGTTTTTTTTATTAAAAATTGAACCAGCACATGTTTAAAAAAAAAATGATACTTTGGGAACTTAATAAATAAAACTTCTAAAAAGTTTAAATTAAAAAGAAGTCTTAAAGTATAAATTTAAATATTAAGATAAAAAAAATTTGCAAAGTCGGAAACTCATACGTTTAAACATGTTGATTTCAATAATGGTATGCATAAACAAATAAAAAACAGCTAAGTATATTACATAAGTGGAATTCCCAAAAATAATGGCAACACTGGCCAGCGCCATCACTTTAAATCCGCTGATTCTCTCCGCAACTTGCCACAGTGGGTTCGATTGGTACAACGGGTGCGTATGTGGTCTAATGGCTTGAATTCCCGATCAGAAACACATATATTACGAAAATTGCATTATATTATAATATTATAATCTTATTATCCAATTCTGATCGGGTTCAGTGCAATTCATAAGCAGCGATTCAAAATGCCGGACATGTGGACGTACCTTGTCGAAGAGGACGTAATTTGGCAAAGCAGTCCCGGCAAATTTCACCCGATACGAATCGGAGTGGACATAGGATTTTGTCCTGTCCTGTGTAATTGATCCTGAACGCAATCACTTATAATTAAAAGGCTTTGCTCGCATTACTGAGGTCCTTGCAACGGTCATTAGATCCACGAACAACACTCTCGAATCGATGAATACGCCGTCAATCTTAACTCCGTGACCGGGGACGTAAACGAGGTAATCATTCGTAAGAGGCTGGGCCAAAGCAATGTCGTTTACCTGCTTTAGAAATCTTTAGAATAATTAGCAGCTTATCTTAGGTTCGGAAAAAAATCAGGTACGGTCGGTTCATGTTCAAAGGGATATAATTTTAAAATTTTGGGGTCTACGATGACGAATCTTGTTCGGTATCCAATTTACCATCAGATGGGCCTTTTTCAAGGGAGGTAATTTATAAAACATATTAAGGGACAGAGAAAGAGGAGTTACGGAATATAATATATGAAACTGAAAGACGAATCAGGCACGATGTATGGTAGCAAAGTAAAACGTGGCACTTATCTCACTTCGATGTACAGCTGAATGTTGTTGATATCAAATGCATCATTGACCACTGCACAACAAACCAGCTACCCATTCACTGTTGGCACAAAGATAATACAACGACCTTGCGTAGCAATTACTTACATAAGTCTTTTTGTAAATTTATAACACAAATAATGTACCAAAACGTTGAGCAGACAAAACCCCCTGAAAATTCAACAAAACAAATGTTCCGTACTTGGAATCAAACATTATTTATATTTGAATTTCTACACAATGTTTCGTTGTTTTATATAAGCTTAAATTTTCTTCGTGGAATATTAGTGTTCGACAAAAAAGCCATTTGAATTTAATTTTCCTTATTTTAAGCATGAGCTTTTCTTTGATAGAAAAGATAGCAAAATATCTATTTTATGGCACTTGGCATAATGGTCATTTTACATAATGCCAATTCGGTATAATAGTCATTTGGCATAACGGTCATTTGACATAGGGGTCATTTGGCATAATGGTGATTTGGCATTTTGCTTTTGCTGAATACGCGCAATCGTGGAGATTTTTTCATACTCTGCGCCAACCCTACCTAACCAATCAAAAAAATGACTCGTATTCACTAGTTCACACGATAACATACAAACGCTTGAGCTTTGTCCACTCACCACTACGCCCGCGATTTCATAAACATGAAAACACCTTGGTAATTGGGTACACGTTTTAACACTTTTGACCTTCAAAAATCATAAACATGGTCTCGGCCCTAGTAGCATAGGTTTATGCCTTCAGTTGGACCAATAGAAACAATGACGCTCATATCCACTAAATAACACGTGCCATGGCGACAGGATCGGGAACTTTGATGAAATGGGGAATTTCGCTCGCTTCTCAGCACCTGGTCTCAAGCGGGAACCTACAAACGCCCATATTCGCACGATAATGCATCGGTCGCGTCCTGAAATCTCTTTCTTCGGTCTTAGCAACCTAGTCCCGTGCGTTCAGTTGGACCAATACTAAAAAGACGCTCATATTCAATAGACAACATGTTCCATTGCGACATGTTCGGGAAGTTCAAACGTAAACACGTTAACATACAAACGCTCGAGCCCCTGGCGATCATCCATGCACCCCTACGCTCACAATCTCGCAAACAGGATAACACCCCGGTGACTAAGTGAACGATTTAGCACTTATAATTTCACAAACGCGGTCACAGGGGTGAACCTACAAATGACTGTGTTCGCGCGATCGCGAGTCGATTACACCCGGAAGTTCCGAGTCTAGGTCCAAGCCTTCAGTTGGACCAATTAAAATTGACGCTCATATCCACCAGACAACATGGCGACATGGGGCCCTATTCTCACAGTCACGTCACTTGGTGACTAGAAGAAAATTTCCTTCTAGTCACTAGGTGACGTGACTGTGAGAATAGGGCCCATGATCGGGAACTCTAGTGATATGGAAGAACTCACACTGTTCTAGCATCTGTGCCATACACCAAAAATTAAGTATCAGATTCATAGTCCCCACGCGATCATCCAAAAACACACGCGATTATGCGAATGGATACACGGTTATAAAACCGAATTTATACATGCGAAGTTATATACACGCTAGCACACGCGACATGCAAATGCCCATGCGCCTGAACCCGTTAACACACAAACACTCAAACCTCTCACGATGATACACGCGCTCGTGAAGTTCCCATGCCCGCACATATCTGAACCGTACAATGAATATCATATTCAAAATCACGACCCGCTTCAATTGGCTTTAAGCAGGTGACATTTCCCGTCTCGACTGCAATTGTAGCGAGTGATTCTGATGGGGAGCCCTTCCGAAAAAATGTAGTTTTCGCACTTTCAATGCTGTGTACTATTTTGTTTAATTCTAGCGTGAAACCATTGTAATCAAATGGGAAAATCACGAAAAGACAATTGGTTGTTATGCCCATTTGAGGATCGCTTCAGAAGCATATCCTGAAATGATTTTTTCTCATCAACATTTCATGTAGACTAATACAGGTCGGATTAAAAAATTGGAATAAATAAGTATATAAATAAATAAATAACAGTAAATACATAGATTGTTAGGAACGTTTGAATGTAAAAATCAAACAAAATACATTTCAGAGGTCGCCGGATTTTTTCGTGTGCAACCTTTTGGGCTGCGCGGAAGGGTTGTGACTCATATTCGGTCCAACCGACGACAACGTGAGAGAAAAGGGATCGGACATCCCCCCGACTCCAAATTTCAAGGTCTGCTGGTGAGTTATGGTTGGTTGGGAAAAGGGTTTGTCTGTGCTTCAGTTGCAGAAATAAAAGTGCCGTTCAAAAATCGTTTAAAAAAAGAATTAAATTGTGTCCTTCAGATTTAGAAAAATATTTTTTTTATGTTTTATTGTACACCAGTATCAGAAAGATTGTAATTATACGACCAAATTTTTTTATATGCGAATTAAAGGGTTCAATTTCAGAACAATTCGTTTAAAAATAGAAATTAAAAAAAGGTCTTTAACTTTTCTCAGCATAATCCTCTAATTTTTGAGAACAGCATGTTCCCAAAAATAAAAGGATATTGATTTTGAGGATAGTTGCTTATTATACAACGTACTGAGAAAACTTGTGTGGCATTAATTGTCATCGAGTCATTTCTATATGAAGTTATTTACGAATCCTTCGTCATTCGATGCTTCATCATGCTGCGATATCTGAGACTATTTTCATTTTTAGCCCGATGCCTTTAACTAAATTTTGTCCGAGCTCTTTAGGTAGGATCTGGTCTAGGGTTCGCAGTACCGACCCATTTTGGTGAGAAACGGTACTGCGGTACTCAAGCCCCCAGTCCCGATAGTACCGGTAAAGTACCGGTACTCAAATTTTTTTTTTCAAATAATTCGAGAAACGCTTCAAAATAAAATTGATTGCTCAAAATGATGTCTCATTGCAGCAGGAGGTACTTTTCGAATGCGGCACGTTTTGCCTTTCTCATATAAAGAAAGGTTATGCAATCACTGTAAAAATCGACTTTTTAACCGAGGCCCGGAGGGCCGAATGTCATACACCATTCGATTCAGTTCGTCGAGATCGGCAAATGTCTGTGTGTGTATGTATGTGTGTGTGTGTGTGTATATGTGTGTGTGTGTCATTTAAACTCACAATTTTCTCAGAGATGGCTGAACCGATTTTCGCAAACTTAGTTTCATCTGAAAGGTATAGGGGAACATGGGGAGACTTGACCAAGCGTAACATTCTATTTTCGGCAATGGCGTCTTCTATTCGATTCTTAATTTTTTTTTCAAAAATATTTTTATACTTGTTTCGATCCCTTAAGGTAATTATGAAAGTTTGGAGTAAAAAATCCTTTCCTTGCAGAAAATATTACGTGATTAATAAATTTGCAATAAATGATGTAATTTTTTATCAAACTTTGTATGGACATATCTACTCGACTACTAATTACTATTAAAGGACTAATATACCATCTTAATCCTTGTGAAGTAGTGAAATGATTTTACATAAACTGGAACATTGGAATAGTTATTACTAGAATTCGCATGAAATTGAGCGCAATAACTAATGTTGGGGAGACTTGATCAAGTGGCGATCAGCTGAAGAAAGATACAAAATTCCTAATATTTATTATGCTTTGGTACCTACTGTTAATGTTAATCACGCCATAAAAAAATCCCACCCCAAACATAAGTCTTTATATTTTAAAATTTGTAAGCAAAGTTAGCAATAGTAGGACTGATTTCGTGACGTGTGAACATGCAATGCAAGCAGTACAGTTAATCCTTAAAAAGAAATGCATTTAAAAAAAATCAAAATTTATCATATGCAACTCTTATATTTTTACTGCTACCTAAGGATCTCGACAATAGGGAAAAAAAATAATTACAGTATGTTTTATGTCATTATTTTTTGTTATGATTTTTCAAAATTGGGGAGACTTGACCAGAAAAAACCATCACAGAAAAACTTTTGTAACTTCTCAAAAATTAAATTAAAAATTCTGCAAAAAATCATGAAGACGCGCAATAACTTTGCGCATTATATCTGGATGATTTTTGGGGGATTGAAGGCTTTTTTAGAGATTTATGCAATTTTAGCTGAAAACCTGGTCAAGTCTCCCCATGTTCCCCTAACGCTCCCATAAACTGCTATTGAATTTTTAGTTGATCCGACTTCCGGTTCCGGAGTTACGGGTTGAAGAGTGCGGTCACACAGCAAATTCCCATATAAACTGGTACCATCATGATGTTAAAATGATGTAAAACACATTAAAATTGATGTAACATTACTCTAGTTTGCGGGTCTAGATCACTAATGATCAATTTAAGCAGCTTTGATCACATTGGCCACCTATGACGGTTCATGACGCCCCCGGGGAACCCGCCAAGTTCCTAAGCTAATATCACACCCATTCCCCAACGAATTCTCTACCGATTTTTACAAACTTGATTTCAAATGAAAGATACAGTAATGCCATTGACTGCTGCTGAATTTCATTCGGTTCTGACTCTTGCTTCCGGAGTTACAGGGGTGTTAGTAAGGATACACTGAAATTTCCCATATAAATCGGTACAATCGTAATACCGCTAAAAACTATTGAAATGGTCACCAAATTACTTCTAATCGCAGATCTAGATCACTGATTACCAATCAAACATTCTTTGAATATATTGTCCACTATCGACGATTCAGGAATTCCGGGCATATTCCACAATTAAAGTCACATCGCTTCTTCAGTGATGACTGAACCGATTTTCTCAAACCAAGTCTCAAATGGAAGGCAAAATATGCAGTTGAGTATTGCGTACCCCCCCCCCCCCGCCTTGCCCTTACACCTCCCTCCTTCATCACTCCCCTCCCCTTGGACCACCCTCACGCCCGCATTTCCCTCATCCACCCCGTATACCGAAATAAGATGAAGGATTTCTGACGCATCCTCCACTCCCACTCTACTAACCCCCCATTCCCTACACGTTCAAACCCATTCCACCAACCTTTCCAAATTATAATCACATGAAGATAAGATTGAACTCATGCTTATTAAGCTAATTAAATATTATTCTTTTTCCTTTCTCATATAGAAGGGTTATGCAATTGCTCCAAAAACCGACTTTCCAACCGAGGCCCGGAGGGCCGAGTCTCATATAACATTCGACTCAGTTCGCCGAGATCGCAAAATATCTGTGTGTATGTATGTATGTATGTATGTGTGTATGTATGTATGTATGTATGTATGTATGTATGTATGTATGTATGTATGTATGTATGTATGTATGTGTGTGTATGTGCGGATTTGTTAACCTAATATCCACATCGGTTTCTCGGAGATGGCTGAACCGATTTTTACAAACTAAGATTCAAATGAAAGGTATAATATTCCCATAGGTTGCTATTAAATTTCATTTTCAACCGACATCTTGTTCCGGATTACGAGTTGAAGAGTATGGTTACAAAACAAAATTTGTTGATTTGTCCACATCGGTTTCTCGGAATTTTCTGAACCGATTTTGACAAACTTGATTTTAAATGAAAGGTCCATCAGCTGCTGTTGAATTTTGTGTGGATCCGAGTTCTGGTTCCTGAATTACAAGGTGATACGTACGATCACGCAGCAAATCCCTATTCTAACGAATTCTGCGATGAATGTAAAAAGGCGAATTTTTTTCCAAAATGTAAACACAACTGTTGAATTTGTAGATCTCGGTCACCAACAGTCATTCAAAGTCTCTTTGGCCACACTGGCCACCATCGACGGATCCGGAAGCATCCAAATTCAGAATAACGGTTATATTGGTTTCTCGAAAATGACTGGACAGATTTGATCAACTTAGTCTCAAATGAAAGGTGTTACGTCCCCGGAAACTGATATTAAATTCCATCTCCATCCGACTTCCGGCTCCGGAGTTACGGCGATCACATAGAAAACTCCGATTCAAACCGATACCGCGATGAATGCAAAAAGGTGCTCTTATATGTACTTACCAAGTGTAATAAGAATGAAAGACATTTCCATAATGTTATATATTGTACGAACCAGCTATTAAATCATAGTTTGGAGAAATGAGAAAGGCACAATTGCACCTCTAGGTGGATTAAAACAGGTTTTTTTTATCTCGGATCTAGGCCACTTTCAATCCAATAATTGGTAAGCGGTGCGGGTTTCGTCGACTTCAACAGATGGTAAATCTAAGGAAACCCTATTGTCAACAGTAAATCGAAGCCAGAATGTAAATACGCGTACGTTGGTCGCTTTTCCTTTCTGCATTTTCGCTTTGCTGTAAATTGGTTTCGACTTTTATGCATACCAAGGCTCCTAATTTCCTGTAAACTATGGAGTTTTGCTGAATTTTTCGATCACCAAAAATTACGAATCGCTCATATGAAGCGGTTCACCAATTCTAAAATTATAAGCTACTAAATCGCTGTTCGTTCTTTTATAGATATAGATTTAAGGGCAAACAAAATACAGACATGAATTAGGCCACAGTCTTATTACGCGCAACCCAGTGAATAATTGGAACTAATCAGAATGTCACTAGTAAAAAAATCAAAACAAATTATTACTCTTATGCTAGATGTGAATACTTTGAAATTTAGTAGAAGTTAGTTGAAGTTTTTAAACAGTGCAGGAATTTGAACATATCGTTCAGAACAACGGGAGTTAGCAATAGTTAATTTGTAGAATTATTATGATGATGGCCCCACCTCATTTCCCCACAAAGGCGTAAGCTGAATGATTTATTTAAAGGTTAATTAAATACCTATAATTAAAAGCCACCTTGTCGACCTATATTTGGAAACGGGTCCCGCTAGAGACATATTTTTCATACATATTTTTCATAAAAAAAATTTGTATGGTACCGAAAATACCGGTACTGGCTTTTGTTCAGTAGCTGTATTACGGTACCAATAGGGATTTTCGATACCGGTACCACAATCCTAGTCTGGTCTAGTTGAATGTACATTTCGTCCGTTAAATTTAGTGTCATAATCAGGAAGAAAATGTTACTCGACTTGCCACCAACAAACTGTATACATACATTAAATGAAGCGAAGTGCAGTGTTGGTAGATTAATTTTTTTTCTGACAAATACCTGAAATCGCCTTTTTCGAACACACGACTACGTACGCAACTAAACAAAGCCGTGTGCTGTCCGGCGGGTTGAAATCTTTTTGCACTATTTCAGCCAAGAATAGCACCTCTGGGAACTGCTCCCATGTCGTAAGAGGCGACTAACAATATGCTAGAAGTTCCTAGCTCGAGGTATTGCTCCGTACCGAAGACTTAAGGAGTTCCTAGGTCGAGGTATTGCTCCGTACCGAAGATTTAACCTGGACGGACCTTAAGATTTTACATCATAACCTTTATCCATCCTGTATTTAGTGAATCACTGACATATAGTCACCTTTTCTGATTCGCTATTCTCGATTGTGTACCAACGTTTTAAGTTTCTTCTGGCGGTTGTATAATAGCCGTAAAGAACGAAATCTAATTCTACACTAAGTAATAGCATATATTAACATACACCGGCTCTTCCACGCTACGGTTTAATTTCCAAAGCTTTTTTTATTTTTTAAAATAAACTTTCATGTAGGAAATTTATTGAATTGGCCTAAGATGGAGCTGTCGAATTGCACAAAAAGTTTTTTATGTTGCAAGGGATCTGTAGATGTGTTAAATTAGGTATTTTTTTTTGTTAAATCTGGAACCGTGTACCGACAGGTGTACATTTACGAATACCTCCAAAAGTGACTTCTTGAGGTCTCATGAAGACCTGGCACTAGCTTTTATACTTTTGCTTTCCTAAACAGTGATAAAAATCTCAATATTCCAGAGTTCCACATTGTCAGAAAATGTAGGGCCATCGAAAGCTAAAACTTCGTAAAATCGCATTCCTGGTCCTTTCTTCAAAATCATCCAGTGCAGTACTCTACGTCACTCATTCGAATTTGCACCGCTCATATGGTAGTCGGTATTTGCTCGTATTGCTGTTCTCCCATCCATTCTTCTTCTGGATCACCGAGGGATCCCCTGTCGTAGTATTTATTATATTTGTTACGCATAATAAACAAATCGTTTGCAATTGGTATTTAACCCAATTATGGGAACGTGTCTGATAGGGAGAGTGGAGATGCCAAATTGTCATTAACATTTCGCAGTGATTTTTTTCATATTCATTTGGGATATATTTTATACATTTGTACTCTTTCTTTGTACTGCAAACTTTGAAAATGATTATTGAAGTGTTAATAAGAAGCATTTCCGATGGCCGGCTGTTCGGAGTTCAAATTGTTTGTTTCGAATTCTCGGAAATTGATCACGAGCGACTTCGTACATATTTCTTAGATCATATTGTCTATCATATTCCACGTGCCTTATCCTTTCATAACGCCCCACGGAAGAATAGTTTTTAAAATGCCTATTTGAAAGGATTCATATTTCTACTGGAGGTCGCACACCTGAAAACTTTGATCTAAAATGAAAAGACAAAGCGCGTGAGTACTTAGTTAAATCACAATATCTACCAAGATATATCCTGATTCATCTCCCTACCTACTAACACCAATCCTATCCTGTGACACTTGTGGATGATGCAGAGAATTCCTCGGTCATAATAGTCACAAGTGTTGAACTAACATTCCTTCCCATCCCAAAATTGACCTGCATGGGCGTGGCCATCTACGTTATTGATCATACTATAATCTTAGTCTCTTTAGATTGCACGTTGAGTATGATGAACTACTCCCAAGTATCATACATTTGGTTCAATATGCAATTTCAACAGGCTTTGATCAATCACGAAAAACTCACGGGCGGTCAACTAAGCTAAGCTAAGCACACGACTACTTACGCAACTAAACAATTGGTTACTCATCGCACAAATCTGGCACAAATTTATAATCACAAGTCAATGACTAAATATATCCCAAGCAAGCTTAAACCAATTGCGTAGCACTCCCCCTCGCAAATACTGCTTGACATTTCCACTGGAGGAATAACGTTCGCGCTTACACGCTTACAAACAAGTTTCCCGAGTAAAAAAACAACAAACAAACACGCCAAATTGCATCTCTCAACGCGGACGGCACTCCGGTACAATACTGTACGAGAAGTAATCGGCAACGGAAGGGAAGTACTAAATTGATTTATCACGATCGCTGTCGTCCGAAACCGCAAAAGGCAAAGCGGGGATAATATCGCTCATTTAGCCGCGTTTATTTTCTGTATCGCGTATTCGTTCAACGACGAAATGGGGGGGGGGGGGGTAGTTGGGATGGTGTGATGACGATGATGATATCGCTAAAAGGTTCTGCACATCAATCGTCAAGGGAATTGCTTAGTCAGAGGTGTTGGAATGTATGGCACATTTATCATTTGATCTTTATGAAAGAAGCTGTCTTGTCAATCGAGTTACAGTTAAAAATGATTCAAGCATAATCTAACCAATCGGAACTTAACTGTCGATGAACTGTAACACCTTTCGAGTGCAACCGTCTTGGGCCTCGCGTGAGGTTATGCAGCCAGCTTGCAGTTCTATAATAAAATAAATATCGGTGTAATCAGCCCCGGCAATGGTCTCGTCGATGGAACGATCGTGCGCCGATTAATAAGTTAATGATGCCAATTTATTGCAGTTCCAACGATGTGATCTTTTGAGAAATGGTGGCATGGTTCCGCAGAAATATGCTATAGGATGACGATGCACTGTGTGTTCTTTCGCCTTCTGCTGGCCGTGGTTCGGGGGGTAGAATATTGAAGATGCCGAGAAGGAGAAGGAAGTATCGTGAATCTGATAGCTGAGTATGGAACAGCACCCGTGGAAGGTTAGCTTCCTACCATGATTTGGATTTTCAGCTTGATGCCGATTTCAATCCTGAACGTAGAGTTGTATTATTTTCAATTCTCGCGTGATTTGCGACTTATTTCTTTCGATTAACAGGTTTGGAAAGTTAAATGATTTATGATTAATTACTACGAAATAGGAAGGTAAATAAACTCGTCGTTAAGTTTGTTTTTTTGTAATCGAGCAATACTTCACATGTCCTTCATTATCCTTAACATTAGAGTATCGATTCCTGGAAAAAAACTTAGAATGGTAGGGAAATCATTTTAGCCTGGAATTATCAGGAAATTTGCATTGAAATCAGTAAATAGTTGGTTCTGAATGTTTTGTGTTTCACTCGTCAGTAACTGACAGCAACTTGTTGTCAGTTAGAATTAGAAAAAATGAAAATTACATTTGACGTAAACAACATTGCGACGTATTTTGCTGTCTAATAATGGAATTTTACAAGTTTTGACATGTGAAATAAAATATTGTATCTCTTTTGATGTAGAACTCGGTTGAATGGAGATGAAGAATTGTAAACAAAGCGCATTTTACATGTTCTTGAATGTAAATTCCAGTGAATTGTGACGCTCCTTTTGTGTGCATCTGGCGAAATGCAAATATTTTTATGTCTGCAGCTTAACACCAAATTGACGTCAGTTAGACACTAAATCCAGAAAGTTCACACAAGAGTCGTCCATTCCCGGCCAGCATAGCATGGTGATAACCTAACAGCATGCAATGGTCGTTATATTACAAAATTTGCTGCATTTAGACGAGTTTGATGGCATGTTACATGTGTTTTTTATTCTACTTCACTAGTCTGTTTCTTTCGGAATCTATTAGTTTGCTTTTCCATTATAGAATTATACCAAAAAAGTATCGGTCAATTTATACACTTCTAATCAAGCTCTTTGCATATTTTTTTTCTTTATTCGGAATGTTATGATTTCTTTTATTAATATATCTACTATACGCTCGTGGCCTTCGCGATAACACAAACCTGGCCACAAACGCGACCATGCAATTGAAATAATCCACACATACTTACGCCCGCGATTTCGCCTACATGAAAAAAACTCCGGTAGTTAAGTAAACGTAGCATCTTTAAACTTCCAAACGCGGTCTCAAACATTAACCCACCACTCGCGCGATCATGAAACGGATATCACGTCCGAAAGTTTCACCAGTCTGGACTAATGCCTTTCAGTTGAACCAATCAAAAAAGTTACGCTCATATTCACTAAACAACACGTTCCATGGTGACATGACCTGGAACTCTAGTGATATGGGAAAACGGACTCTCTTCTAGCACCTGTACCGTTCACTAAAAATTAAGCATCAGATTCACGGTTCGCGCGCGATCAAACAAGAATACACGCTACATCATTATAAAATAGAAATTATACCCGCGAAGTCACATACACGTGACAAGCACGTTAATATACAAATGCTTGAGCCCTTCGCGATCATCCACGGCACCTACTCCCGCGATCTCGTAAACATGATGACATCCCAGTGATAAAGTGAATGTCTCAGCTCGTATAAATATTCCAACGTGAACCTAAAAACTCCCGCACTCGCACGATCATGAATCGGTCACTTCCGGATGTTTCTATCCTTGATATCAGTAGACTAGGTCCATGCCTTCAATTGGTCCAATTAAAAAAGAAAGCTCTCATATCCACTATACACCACGTTACATGGCGAAATGACCGAGGACTCTAGTGATGTGGGGTAACTTACTCCCTGTCAGAATGTGAATTGTACACCGAAAACTAACTATCAGTATGAAGGTCCGCGTGACCATCCCAGAACGCACGCGTATATAGGAATGGCCACACGGTTGCAAAATCCAGTTTTGTACACGCGAAGTCACATGAACGCGAGCACACGTGACAAACACGTAAACATACGAACGCTTAAGCCATTCGCGATTAACAACGCACACCTACGTTCGCGATCGCGCAAACTTAATAACACCATGGTAATAAGGTGAACGTTTTAGCACTTACGAAGCTTCAAACGCTGTCTCAAACGCGAACCTACAAACGTCCGTTTTTGCGCGCTCATGGATCGGTCACGTTCGGAAACCATTACCCTCTGTCCTAATAACTTTCGTCTATACATTCAGTAGGACCAATAAAAAAATAAAGCTCATATCCACTAAACAACACGTTCCATGGCGACATCACCGGGAACTCTAGTGATGTGGAAGACTCACTTTCTTCTAGCATCTGAGCCGTACACCAAAAATAAAGTATTAGACTCACGGTACGCGCGTGATTATCCAAGAACACACGCGAATATGCGAAAGGCACACAGTTATACAATAGAATTTATACACGCGAAGTTACATACACGTTAGCACACGCGACATACAAACGCACACGCGATCGAACACGTTAACGTACAAATGCTCGAGCTCTTCGCGATGATACACGCGATCGCGAGTCCCTACGCCCGCACATACCTGAACCGTACAATGAATATCACATTCAAAATCACGGCCCGCTACAATTAGCCTGATGCAGTGTTTTAGTGGGCGCCATTCGCCTGTCTCGTCTGCAAATTGTAGTAGGTGTTTCTGACGGGGAGCCCTTCCGAGAACCTAGCTCTACAGCTCCAGTAGGACAACTCTCGAAAAAAAATAAAAAAGAAAATAACTCAGCTTTCATTTCAGTTTTCATATTAATTTTGCAGTTTTATGTTAATAAAAGCCCCTCTTACTACGAACGAAAAATTTCAACTATCTTCAAGAAAAAAATAAGACGCGCATAAAAACCTCTTGTATATGATTTCGTATTTTAATCAGTATCGCATGGGGTAAAATCAGCACCGACACGATGGAAACCACGAAAACTTCGTTGCGTGATAGCAAAATCGATTTATTATATTATAAGTAATGCTCCTCATAGTCAACTATCCGGAGTTCAAGTTGCTTATTTGACCAATCGTATTAATACGACAAATGATAAATTTCCCAAATTCTCGGCAGCCGGCTGCCCAGAGCAATCATTACAACGTTATATTATTATAACATCATTCTCATACTCACTAACAACTCTCCCTTTCCCGTGATACATGTAGAGATGCAGAGGATCCTCGGTCTCTAGCAGCGACATGGATCGGACTTACGTTCCTTCCTTTCCCAGAAGATCTACATTCATGTCCGTGACCGGCGTCGGTATTGATCAGTATGCAGGGGTCAATATAGATTGCACAATGTGGCTCATCCTGTTATTCCCAAGCATGCTGTTCCAATGACCATTTTTAAACCTCTATTGGTTCTGGTCAATAACGGACTAGCAATCACGGGCGATCTCTTATGCTTATGCATAATTTTTCTTATCTCGAGTGTTTTTGAAGATATTGGACATTTTTTGAAAACAATATTTTTTCAAATCATCTACAACTCCACTGGAGACATCGAAAGACAAGTGAACTCTATTGAGTTCTATAGTGTTGATCTAGCATTTTAATTGTAACTAGAGTTGGTTGCCCATTTTTTCCTGTTCAAAAGTTATTTTTCTGCTAATTTTACCAGAAATTATCCAATTACTTCTAAATCACAACCAATGATCTCTTCTAGAAAGATATGTCTTGATAAGACGAACAACTTTCTGGAGCATGTTGAAGTTTTATTTACGATATTTTAGAAGTTATGTCGAAAAAAGATTTCAAGGGGTCATTCACAAACAGTGGTCGATAACTTTATATACTATATTTTTGGTCTTCAGTAAAGATGTTCGCAAAAACAAGTCATCATTTCTGAAGACTCCATCTTGTTTTTCATATTTTGAAAAAAGTTGTGGTAAATATCTCACTTCAATTAATCACTATAACTGTATCATTAAAATGAAGGTCATTATAAAACATCCCAGAAGATATCATTCCTGTACGCTTCACCGTTTTCGCATGAAATGCGCGAAAAATTGCATTTTTGGCGAAAACAACCACTGTGAACGCCTAAAGCAACTGATACCGAGTGATGTCCGGTTTGCCAAGCACAGAAGTTCTAAGTCACTGACGAGTATGGGGAAACGATTTTTGACATGAGAGCCAAACGTCTGCAAGGATGCAATCTTTATTTTTCCTTTGGGAAAAATAAAGACTGCATCCTTGCAGGCGTTTGGTTTGTTTTGGATTAACCAATTTGCGCACCTAACTTGAAAATTTTAAAAAAATGGATTTTTATGTTTCGGTCCACTAATCAGTAACTGACACCAACTTGTTGCCAGTTAGACGAGATATCCAAACTAATACCTAATCGGCGCCAGTTGGACATTAACTCCAAATAGTTCAGGCGTTCACACACGTTGTGTTAATCGTTTGGATTTGGTGTCTACCTGGCGCTAATTTGGTTTGACTGGCAGCAAGTTTGTGTCTGTTACTGAAGAGTGTAACACAAAACATTAATATCCAAACTTTTTGAATATTTTTTTTATTTTTCTGTAGGCCTTAATAAATTGTATTTTAATCTTTTTTAAAGTGTACTATGTTATATTTCTCCTCAGCGCAGAAAAATTTAAGTAAAAACTATTTTTTAAACTAAGCAGAAAATTGTTTAAACCACATTTAAAGGGCGCGAAACCTGTAACTAAATTAGTTATAGAGATGCGTTGCGAGTTCCAATGAACTGCAGCGAACGAAAACCGTTGAATCTCGTGAACGTAATCTTTTTTCGCAATAAACAATTTTGCGCAGCAGCTCGTCGCGGTTAACTCATCTTCCGTGCAACATGCAGCCCGTAATTTTTGCCTGAAACAAAAAAATTAAATAGTGTCCTGTTCCCTAATTCATCTATTAAACTCACTAGACTAAATTGTAGAATGAATAAGGGTGCGTTGTACTCGACTTATTGTTTCGTCCAAACGGGAGTATTTTACATATTCTGAACCAGAATTTTTATGTTGCTGCTTCTTAGGAACGAAGCAAGGTTGCTTATACCCAGGGCCAGCGGAACACCTTTTTCCCGAGTGGGTAGTAAGATTCGGAGTGATTTCTCCCCGTACTGACAAAAGTTCAGCTATGGCGTTTGTAAGTGAAAATTAAAATTCCCTGATAATATCTGGTGGCATCCTTTGCTAACAGGGCTGTATGTCTGACGGCTCAGCGAAAATGTGTTTGTTGAATACAGATACTACAAATGTTCCACAGCTAAGTACCAATTACTCCATTCTTTTAAATTTCGTTGCATTAATTTTCCGTTCCCTGCTATAGAACCTTCCTTTCGCGGGTGCTGAAGCCCGCATGATAGTGTTGACTAATGGGAAGGTAGTGGAGGTCGTTTTGAATATTTCTCCGTTGGCAAAAATAATGCCGATAAGTCTCATTTTCGATGCTAATTGTATCTAATACAACCAGCCTCTGGATGGTTTACTTCCGGCCAACGATATATCGCGTAATCTAACTAAACAGCACTCGACCATGTGCGAAAAAATATTTTGTCTACGTACCCGTCCGGGAAGCAGAGAGTGATGGTGTAGTCTCCAAGAAGGGCCTTAATCGCGAAATAGGGAGTGCTCCTTCCAGATCCCTGTGCTTCAGTCAGTGAAAATTGTGGTATGCAAGCAACTGCGTTCAGCAAAAACCGAGGAATAAAAGAAAACTTATTTTCCATCAGCCTCATTTCGAGCCTTTCACCGGATTTGTTCTTCCAAAATTTGTTCTCTTGAATGGAGCTTGTCTATTTGTTCACCTTTTTGTACTGTGGGGCATGTACTGCAACCAACGGGCCCATTGTAGAAATAAAGCACGGTGTGGAAAATACAGTGTGGAAAATGTCGCTTGTTAAATAAGAATCATAGACAAAGATTTATCGATATTGTTTCCATATACGTCCCACCTCAGCTGGTTCTAGAAGACTTCAACTCCCACGGTATGTCGTGGGGTTGTCTTCATTCTGATAACCGATCTATCTTACTGCGTGATATGCGCGACAATTTCAATATGACCATCTTGAATACAGTGGAAATGAAACGAATGTTTACCAGCGCTGCCAAGCACGTTAGATTTATCGTTGTACTCTACCTCATTAGTGTGCTCATTGATCGAAAGATCGAAACGCGTCCACTATATCCGAAACAATCAAATCAAAAATAGAAATTCCTCTGGTGTTAGTGTCCAACGTTTTGACTGGCTGGTTTATCTATACAGCGATTAAAGGTCAGACGAAACGAATATCCAGCGCTAACAACCGTGGACTGTTTCCCACGCCGTTATTGTCAGACAGTGCTCAGAATTGTATGCGAAAAGGTCCTATGAGGACTTTTTAACCGTCGGATCACCCAAATTTTTTGGAACACTCGTGACTTTAGAACGGCAATTAAAAAACTTGATGAAAACTGAAAAACGTAGTTATTGGCACCGGTTCGTCAAAGGATTAACGAGAGAAACAATATTTCATCTGGCAGCAGGGCCCTGCGCTATGTACTCGATTCGGCCTTTGATCGTAATACATGGAACTAAGAATCATTTATCGGCGACAACAGCATTCCACATAGATTCACATTCAATTAATAGACGTTTCGCGATCAAAATCTTATAATGTAAATAAACGTAATATTTGTTCTTCAAATACACAAATATATCTGACAGCAAAGATACTCGCGCCAATCATTCTCCCCACAAAACTTATGGTTTATACGGTCATGTTTTTACGGTATTTTCCTGGAGAAAACATGGGCGTTCCTAGTTCCTATTAGTTTGAGTTCTTTCGCATTGTTCTATTCCGGGTAATGAGAAAAGTGGCACTTGGATTAGAATGGTAAAGAGAAGGCGGACACTAGAATGTAATATTTGTGGTAGATCGCACAGCTTTAACGAATTTTTTAGTATTTCTTGTCAGAGGACGCTCGAAAATTGGCAAATTTCGTGGGATAATGGAAGTTTAGGAATCCCAAAGGCATCAATCAACCTTGGTTAAAAAGGAAGGATGAAGGTCGTGACTTCTTTCGGGTGGCAATCATTATACGTTGAATGCGCATCTCCGGAGTATTGGGGTGGTGGATAGTGTTATCTGCGCTTGCGATGACAGCTATCGTGACATTAAACATGTTGTCGGGTCGTGCGCCTAGTGTTGTACACACCAAAAAAAACTGAATTTTACCGTAGAGGTAATTCCACACTTCCCACAATCTAACAAACCGCAATTGACGAAATATAACTGTGTTCTGTTGAATTTTACATGAAAGATGTACGTTCCATGCGCAGTGCCATAAAATTACAATCCTCCATATTTTAAACAAACGCCATATGTGGAGTAAAATTACGGAACTTGAAAAATTCAACGACATGTAAAATTAAATCAAACGTAAAGTTATGTAATTTTTGATGCTCGTATATGTCATGGTCAGGCGACGATTTTACACGATTTTTGCCTAATCCCGGCCCGGAGGGCCGAGTGTCATATCCCATTCGACTCAGTTCGTCGAGATCGGAAAAAGTCTGTATGTGTGTGTGTATGTATGTATGTGCGTATGTGTCAAATAATGTCACTAATTTTTCTCAGAGATGGCTGGACCGATTTGCCCAAACTTAGTCTCAAATGAAAGGTGCAACCTTCTCATCGGCTGCTATTGAATTTTGGATCGATCGGAATTCTGTTTCCGGAACTACGGGTTTAAGAGTGCGGCCACACAGAAATTTCTCATATAAAAAATTTTGACGGCTATTCACTTTTTTGGATTTTGGCACATTTTTGCCTTTCTCATATAGAAAGGTTATGCAATCACTCTGAAAAACGTCAACCTAATCCTAACCCCCCTAATTTTTTTTGACTCGCATAAGGTTTCTAGATTTTAACAGGGGCGTAGTTCACTATATCACAAAGCAAACCAATTTAAGCTGGGGAGTCGTTCGTTCATGGAACTTTCGCCCACCTCACACCATCCCCCGCATGACAAAATGAGTTAGCAAGCAGATAACATTGATCTAATACTGATTAGGCTAATGAAGTACGATATTTTTTGTTTCAAGTGTTTCACCGTCGACACGTAGCTCATCAAGTTCGTGGCTGGCAAGCTATCTATCTATCTATCTATCTATATATATATAAAAGTCAAAGTTTGTATGTATATGATTTATAAACTCCCAAACGGCTTAACCGATTTCCGTAAAAATTTGCACACAGTAGGTATTTGGTATGGGGCGTGTTTGTGTGCTATTAGTTGGAGATTATCTGCCCGCCAGATGGCGTTTTGGAACAAATTGTGTTTTCCTCCTATTTCGCAGAGTGTCGCAGCAACGCGCGATGGGTATTAGCTAGTTGTGTATAAATGCAAAGTGTACTAAGAATGTGATGGACATTTCCACAACTATGTTGAATATAAAAAGCCTCCGTGCTATAGTTTAGAGAAATGAGAAAGGCACAATTGCACCGCTAGATGGATTAAAACAGGTTTTTCTATGCGTGTAGCGTCAGACGGTAAACGAATCCCTTCGACCTGGTTCTAGTCCGAGATGTGCTGGCTATCCTCCAAATTTATTTATATCTTCTTTGGTTGACTTGCTAAACAGCTACTTGCAAATGTGATCCCAAGAGTTCCCGGCGGATCCAAGGAGGGCAGTCGGTGATCCGGGTCATAATGTCCTGATAGTGGTCTTTCGTTTGCTACAAAGCTACAAGTTTAATTTCATTTTATCTTTTGCTTTCCTTATAAAAAGTCTACTGATTGTCTAGTTATCGTTTCTCCTTGTTCCAATTTTTAATCAAATGATTGTTCATGTTAAAACATTACTAATTGTATATATTGTCCTTAAAAATATTTCTAACTGCATGCAATAGTCTGAATTAAATTGCATTAATATTATTTGTCTATCGTTTAAGATGTAGATGTGTCAAAATGTATTCCCATGAGCATAAATATAAAAAATAATTCCAAATTTCAAACAAATCCTAATTATTATCCCATATTCTCCAAAAAAAAATTGAGAAGCAATGAAATTTGTATCTGAATAAAAATATGCAATTGTTTTACATCGAAAATTTGCAACGTAAGAATTTTGTGCGCAAGACACATACGTGGTTAATCTTAGTTTTTGGTTGTTCCAAACTTTCGAGTGGGTAATTCCCACCTCGGTAATTTTCGAGTAGGTAGTACTACCCATACTACCCACGCTTTACCTTTATAAGCGCAATACGATCACTGTCGACCGACTTACCGACGAAATAGTGTAACATCCGTCCTATGACAAAACTTTCTGGCTTTGGCTAACGAGTTTGATGATATCAGCACTGATGATGAAGCTGGATGAAGGTGACTTCCGTAAGCCTAAGCTCCATCTTCACATTCAGAAAATATTCCACTTAACGAAGATTCAGTCTATGGTACAAAATTTGAAGCCTGACACCGCGGTTCTGGGTCGGAGTAGCGCTTTTGCTTCAACTTCACTCATGATGACAAAATTTCAAGCCAGTGGTTATTTTGTTGTTTAGAAAATACAGACTAGATTCACTTTACTCATATATACCTCTGACTCGGGGTGAAGTGGAAAGTAAACCGGCTTTTAGGATTGATATATTTGCTAAAAACGTATGTCTTCTTATATATACTAAATTCTTGGACGCTGTACAGTACAGTAAATAGTATCAAAAAGTCCACAAAAAGTCATTCCGAACTTGGAGCAGATAGTTTCAGTGGCTGCCGAAATCAGTAGCAGTCTCTTGCTAAGATTGATACCTAAAATGGGTGACAAAGTGTAAATAACCTGAAGTGAAAAATGATTATTAAAAATGAAGTAACAGTTTCGAACTAGTATAATAAAAAACACGAGTTTGCTATACAGAATCTCCTGTGTTTCATGTAGGTATAAAACATCAGCGACACTAGTGCCCTTTCCTGAGTCGTAATAGTTGTGTTCCTAACATAGGAGCACGCAAAACTTTCGCGTCAACTTAGAAAATGATTTCAAATAATTATTGATGGATGACTCAGCTTAAAACAATGCTTCTCTATCGGATAGAGTTTGTCACTTTCCACATACCACAGAGATCATATTTGTATAAAAGCAGAAACGTGATTCGAATGCTAGCAACCGATCGCCGCTTAAAGTCAAGTTCAAGTACCCTGACATTTTACTCGCTCACACTCACTTTCATGACGACAGCTCCGAACCCGAAACCGGGGTCCAGCTTGATCGTAATAAAATTTTGAACAAACTAGCACGGCCCAATCACAGCCACACAGGAAACTACAAGACAATAGCGAATTAACGACTGGAAATGCCGCGCGGCTTGTTCGGTTTGGACATGTAGAATGTCACAACACGTTCATTCCCCACCGGTGGTGTTGGTGGTCCATGCAAACTATTCGCGAAATTAAATTCTAATGCTAATCTAAAGAAGTAGTTGAAAAAATTGCAACTCGGAACAACCCTGCCATGGTCGATAAAATTGTCAATGTGCTGATCGTGACAAGTTGCTCAAATGTGTCCTTCATCCCATTCTAGACGAGAACGATCGTGTCCTCTGGCAAACTAGATGATTTCAGAACCACGCAAAGCGATTAGAAATATGACTGCACAACCGAATTAAGAAGAAGAAGAAAATAAGTAGATATAGCTAATACATTAGCACATACGAATCGATTCAATGGGGAAAAGATCACCGAAATTTTGGTCTAGACCGATGCGTCGACTGCCGCCGCTCTACGTAAGGTGAATAACCTTAGCCTAGCTTTGCTAGCGCATTTCGGCATGATAGACGAAACGCACGTAATAAATAGTGTCAAGTCAGCAATGCTACCCAATTAGCACTTGTTGCCGATGTTTGTTTGTCTTGCTTAGAGATGATTCGGATTAGGTTGCTGTGTGGTAGAACGACATGAATCACCGGTCGCCACTTTTTGGACTTTTTCCCGGGAGGGTATTTTAGAGGAAATATGTCGTGTTTAGTGTTGTTAAGTGATGTCCGTTAGTTTTAATAAAATTATTATGTGTTGGCAATCACCGTTCAAAATTGTCCCACCAGAATCTGACACTAACTTAGTGCCAGGACTAAGCTAGCACCGGATTGACGATAACTGCAAAGACGGAGACACTGTTTATGTAATTTGGCTTGTAAGTCGAACTAAGCTCGAGCTCACTAGTTCTCATCAGTTTAACAAAAATCCGTTTCTTACGGGACATCACGCTTGACTAGGGTTTTACCCAGGAACACACATTGTGCCTCCGTTTTTGGAGCTATCGTCAATTCGATCTTGGTACTAAGTTAGTGTCGGATACTGATGAGACGAAATGGAGACGCAATTTCCATAACTAATTTAGGTTAATAATTAAACGAAATATCAAGTTAAATTCAGCTTTATGGTCATTCAACTTTTTCGGATCAGAAAATTTTCTCAATCGAACCCAGGTGAACTGCGTACAGGGCAATCGATTTACAAACTGTGTCATGCCCATTACAAATCATATGACCTGCTTTCAGTAAGAAAACAGTTGGAATTAAGAACACATTTACTCTGCAGTGTTTCAACAAACACGCAAGTATGTAGTTGTTATGTAGCAAAACTTTATATAAAATTAGTTAGTTTGATTAGTTTTCAACCGCGTCTCTGTTTATAATTTGTTCTAAACTCACCATCAATTTATTTAATTTTTAAGATTAATTTAAAACACTATAATCCGATGCTTCGTCGATTTACTGTTCCGTTCATCGATATACATCGACTGACTGACCAACCGACCGTCCGTCACGTCAAGTTTATACCAGCTGACAGTTATTGGCTAGCTCCAGCAGGATAATAAATGCACCCCCGTTGAATACCTATATTGAC
Source organism: Topomyia yanbarensis (assembly GCF_030247195.1). NCBI lineage: Eukaryota > Metazoa > Arthropoda > Insecta > Diptera > Culicidae > Topomyia > Topomyia yanbarensis. The sequence goes on from NC_080672.1 coordinate 79,647,092, forward strand.
GAATACATACCTATATCAAACCATGCTGTAAACACATAGGATGCGGTCGGAGTACACTAACCCAATTACGTTCAGCTGCAGCTCATAATTGATAGCATTTATTTTTAATCAACTTCACACACACACACACAACGGCGTGCCAGGCAGGTCCTGTTTGATGGACGCTGGTATATAGTAGCCCATTGACCTCAAAATAACATGAAGGAGGCGTCAATGAAATGGCACAGCATAAATTATGGATGGAATGAGATGGTTTGAACTAAATGGATAGGATCTGGATGGGTTATAATGGAACACTGAAAGATACTCGTTGGTTTTGTATATGTTTGTAAATTATAGCAATTTGTAAGTGATGCTGAAACGGCATGCCTCAGATTTTTAAACTTTTGGATAAGGTTTCCAGAGTTTCGAGAAAAAAATCTAAATAATATTTGCTGCTCTGCATTCATACTACTACCTTAAAACTTCAAACAGTAGGGTGGGACTATCCGAGATTTATCAGTGAGTAAACCGAACTATAGGGAAGATCGTGAAAGTTTCAGGTTTCACCACTCGGAAAATCTTTCTTAGCACCTACAGATTGTTACTTTGTGATGAGGTTGGTTCACATATCTCAGAGACAAATTTGCTCATAGTTGATTTATGAACAGATCTTAAATGACACCAGGCATCATCTTGAGACCTTAGCTCGTAATATTTTATTGTAACGACCATTATACTAAAATGTGAGGGTTTTGGGTATCCGTGGATCACTAAGACCCGTAGCCAAGATTTTGCTTGGTGAGGGGCTTAACAATTAGTGCATAAATGCGTTAGTTCTGATGACTTGAGATAGTCACTAAAACTGAATGAAAGTTGAAAAATTCTTAGTGAAAGCAATTCCAAAACAAAGACAATCGAATTTAAAAATCCAAAAAATATGTTCCCACCTTCACAAAAGGCAATAGTATATCATTTTATTGATTTATTTGGAGCAGGGAAAAGCCCGCTGGGACTAACCTTCATTCACACCATTTCTCCAACAGGCATAAAACCTCTTTGTCTTTTGTACCAACAGATTACAAACATCCAAATGATGCCTTTCACAGCTTATTTCTAGAACCAACACTAACATTATAATTTTGCCACACTATAACTAACATAGGGACAAAAGCTAACTTGATAACGAATTAAAAAACAATCGCTTGGTGTCGTTACGGGAAAGAAAAAAGTCAACTATGTCGGAACATCGGTTGAATAAACGACACATACTAGCGAATGGCTCATTTTGGCCCTAATTGGTTCTGGCAATAGGAAGACGATAGAATGGATGGGATCGAAGGCGACGGGGCAGTCGATTTGTGATTTAATTAGATCGGCGATATCAAGAGATGCAAGTCGTTGAGGTAGAGCAGGAATATGGAAGGTCCAAGATGACTACCCTGAGGAACCCGAAAGCTGACAGTCTAGATAGACAGAAGTGAAGCCAATCCAGAAAAAAAGCCGCCGAATCCAAGCCTGTGTCTACTTTAGAAATAGTTATCTGGCGGTTGATCTTGTTTAAGGCTGCCGAAAGATCGGTGTATAAGGTGTCTATTTGTAGTCTTACTTGCAAGGAACGAATGGTGGAAGATGCGTCGGATATTAGGTTAGTAGAAGTAGACCGTTTAGGCATAAAACCGTGTTGGGTCTCGAATATGTAATATATAGCTGAATTATTGCTTTGAAATTTGACTTTCGTTTACATAAAATTAGAGTGGAATGGGGTCAAATAAGTATGGGGCATTATCTTTGCTATGTTATTGCAGAGGTCGCTCATGTTGTGTAAATTAGATACACGATAGAGAACATCGTTAACGACTGTCATTTCGGCTGTTACTGTGGATTGGTTGTAGTAGTTACGGTGTCGTTTAATTTTTCGCATGTTGTTCTGCGAAAACCCATCCTTATTACAGTACATTTAATCAATGTAAAAAAATACCAAGTGAGTTAAGAAAAAACGTAAAAATTGATATTGAACACGAGTATTGATTTGGTCTTTTGATATTTTTTTATTTTTAAAAAATATGGGCATCAACATAAAACATACGCTTTGGGACAGGATAGGTCAGCCGTTTGGGGGCACCAATTAATTTCAATTGAAGATTTTCAGCCATTTCCCAAAGCTCCATTGCGCAAACCAGCTAATCGAGGCCGAAAGCGACGTAAAGCTGCACTTCTCACTGATTCAGTGATGCTGGAGTCTTTACGAGTTGAGCAAGCAGCTAAACCTATAAAAAACAACCGGCGAAGCCAGAAAAAAAATTTTGGCTAAAAAAAAATAAAGAGGCAGCAAAACGGCAGAATCAAATGGAAAAAGAACGAAAATTACTCGAAGAAGAGAAGAAAAAAGAATTAAAAAACTGCTATGAAGCGCAAACATGGTCGTCCCGCAGCTAAGCAACCACGTGAGCCAGAATGCACAACTTCTATTCCACACTCTGGCGACGACGAAGATACTGAAAAGCTATTAGCCAGTACAAAACCAAACGCAACTGCTAGAATATACATGTTTTTTCAGCTTTTCCTTACATGGTTTCATGATGGTTCACATCATTTGCCACTCCTCAATTTTTTACCTGAATTACGTCAATAAATACCATTCATTATTTGTGTTATTAATTTCTAAATTATCTGTTGTATTTATACTCTTCAAATAAAATTAGGACTGCTGATTTTCTAAGCTTGTGCATAGTTTTGTTTGACGTCAAATAAAGTGACCTATCGTACCCCCCGATTTTAAAAACGTCGAAAAAAGTACCTTCGCCTTAATAGATGTAGCTTGAAAAATGTTTAGCCAAACATAAAATCATTATTGCCAAAACGTTGCCAGATGTATAACCTTTCCAACGAGAGCTTGTTTGTCTAAATCACTGCTAAATTACCATCGCACGAGCTCGCCAAGGGAAACTGATCTACTTTACCCCACGCTACTCTAATATTTTAAGCGATTTTAAATATTTAAGAAAAAAGAATTTCGAAATTTCGAATTTTAAAAAAAAAATCAAGAATTAACAAATTTTGAAATTGATTTCAAAAGTTTTAATAACTCACAAATTTTGAATTTTTAGATTTAAATCTCCAAGAAAATTTTGATGTTCTCATATTTCCAGTTTTTTCTGTTTTTTGTTTTCTGTTTTTTTGTCTTCTGTTTTCTGTTATTCTGCTTTTCTCTGTTTTTCTATTTTTCTATCCTTCTGTTGTCTGTTGTCTGTTGTCTGTTGTCTGTTGTCTGTTGTCTGTTGTCTGTTGTCTGTTGTCTGTTGTCTGTTGTCTGTTGTCTGTTGTCTGTTGTCTGTTGTCTGTTGTCTGTTGTCTGTTGTCTGTTGTCTGTTGTCTGTTGTCTTTTGTCTGTTATCTGTTGTTCGTTATATGTTGTTCGTTGTCTGTTGTCTGATGTTTGTTGTCTGTTGTTTGTTATCTGTTGTTCGATGTCTGTTGTCTGTTATCTGTTGTTCGTTGTCTGTTGTCTAATTTTTGTTGTCTGTTGTCTGTTGTAAGAGTTTTGGTGATCAGGTTTTTATAAAATTTCTTATACTTTTTTATTATATAATTCGTTGGTATAATTTGATTCGATTCCTTAGCTAAACGAAGCCATCTTTTATATATTTACATAATGTATACAATAAAAACTATAGAACAATTTTCGAACGGTAATCCCGCAGATCCTGTTCGAACGACTAGCGATTGCGCATGGAGACCTGTTTACAAGGCGAGAGAAAAATATTTTTTCCCGCCAACTGCGACTGAGGGTTATTTCATTTTTATCTCGCTGTTGTACACATCCATGTCATCATCGTGATTGCTGTCATCATGTTCGCAATCAGATGATTGCCCTTGAGGGTACTGAGCGTAAAATTCCTCAATTATGGTACTGGCTGTTGATTTTGAGGTGCGCGACGCAGCTTTTGCAGCTGACACATTCGGCAACCGCTGGTAGTGGAGTGAGCTTTTCTGTGTGTTCATTTCTCTTCTTCTTTCTTTTCTCTTTTTTTAACAATATGCAGTCTTTTCACATAACTAGGAAGATAGCTTTGTGCAAAAAAATTCCACATTCTCACCAGAAAAAAATTTAAAATTCCAGGAATGTTATGTTCTTTGTAATGGATCCCATTTCTTCCAAATGAAACGTAAATCTTTTAATAGCCACTGTGCAAATAAGTGATGTCAGATCTTGTTTCCCAGGCTAGATTTTACCATCGTATATGTATATAGGGATCTTGATTATAGCGTTGCCACACAACCACGCGGTTTAAGTTGTTATGCAAAATGAATAGTTTTGTCTGGAATAATTTCTCGAACGTTATCTCTGAATGCCTGACGTGGTAGCATTTGGCTTCTGTAAGCCTAAACTCCAATTTCAGCGAATGTTCCACATCACAAATGCTCGGTCGCATGCGAAAAGGTCAGAAGTCAATATCCATCGTATTTGGCCGTAGAAGAGTGGCTAATTTTCGACAGGTTAGTTTGAACTTGAAAGGGAACAAATCTCAATTCATGCCCATTAGTTAACGCTATGAATATCTCTCTCCTCGGGTACAGACTAGGATTTTCAAACAAAACTACTCTTAACGTACTTCTCACTGTTTATGTGTGCTTGAAAATGTTAAACATGGAAGTGTTTTTTGTGAAGTGTGACATGTGTTTTGGAACTCATTTGTTTTTCCGACAAGACTCAGACTGTTTTTGTCGTTCGCTTTGCGCTGGTTCGGGCAGATACAGAAAGCACACTGAGTATTGTGATCGTTGTCTTTGGTGGTTGGAAATAGCAGTTTTCTTCAACATTTTTTACCCCAATGTGTTCAAACCAAAACGAAATACATTTTTTATGAGTCGCCGCATTACATGTTTTTTGGGTATTTTTTTAAATTACTTATTTTTCAACTTCCAAATTTGAACGATGGAATTCAACAAATTAATTTTATATAACCATTATTCTATAAAGTGAAGAACAATTCCACAATGCAGTTTTAAGTGATATAAGTCTACCCGATAAACTGGTAAATCTACAGTGTCAATTCTTGTCATGTTCATCTTTTTTCGATGACATATCCGGTTCCAAATCAATTTTTTCAAAAAACTGTCGAGATTAAAAAACACAACAGCAAAATTGGCGCTTCTCTCGCTCTATCACTGCGAGAGAAGTACCTATTTTGCTGTCAAATTACCCGATGTCTCCTACAATTGAGTGGCATGGTAGATAGTCTGAAACTTTGCATTGCATAGAATAGGTAATCGGGAACTGTCCCCGACAGCACTGCTCCAGCGGAACAGAACAGACGATTAGATCCCATCAAAATGTGATAGTTCCAGTTATTGGCCTAACTTGTTTCGATGTGAAGTTCTTCTCTAAACCAAAAGTTATAACTGTCTAGAAACGTTGTTGTTTATAAAAAATGTGAACATGAAGAGTTCAACAATGCAACTTCACACGAAAATTTCAGTACTAGATGGGTTGCATAGTAACTGGAGTATTTATTTACTACCGAACACCCGATATTTTCAAAGCTCACGATTTATAACAACGCTTCGCACACGGGGTAAAATTCAGGTACCCGAAACTAGTTGAATTGTTAAATTTAGGAAAACTTACACATTGCTTGCTGAGCTATATCTCAAAAATTTTACGTTAAATTTGAATGATTTAATATAGCGCTATAGGGAATAGATTGAAATTTTCCTCCAGTACATCGAAATAATATTTTTTCTAACGTTATTGAACCATACTTGTTGATTTCCATCACTAATGCTATATTTTCTTTGTTTATTTCCAGGTAAAAATCATCTCGATGTTCTACTGAATCAGGCAATTATTTTTTGAAAATATCCTAATCCACATTTAAATCCTTATCGATCCGAACGCATCAACCATTTACCGTCTGTGTGTGCGTGTGAAGTGAACTCAAATACCAACCGTTTCGGTCCTAAAACCAAGCACTGTTCGTTTTACGCTCAAGAAAGGTGGTACGGGAATAGATAGCAGTAGAGAGGGTATGGGCTAATTTTAGAGAGCCCGTTTCGAACGCAGTGTAGCTTGTAATTAAAAGTAACGCTCTTTAAATCGCGGGCGGGGGCATTGGTGGCGCATCGTGCTTCGAAAAGTGAAATTCGTTCTTTTGGGCGAGCGTGACACACATACCTCTGCAGCAACCTACGACTTGTTGCAGTGGTATTTTGGGTTCAAGAAATAAATCCGCTTGTTTGGATGATTCAAATGTTGATCCTGCTATCGGTTGTAGATTTATGATTTTAAAGCGACAGTTTATTTATTCGTTTCCTGTTATGTTCATATGAATTATTGTTTGGCGATCAAAACTGTTCCGAATAAAACTCAATTGTGTGCACCGTTCGAAGGGTTAAATCCTCTATTTACTAAAGTCAAAATTCTCACAAACTACGTACTTGAGTCTGAGTATTTAGGTGTATATATTTATATGCACTTTCCCATACAGCCGATTCGGTGGCGAATTCAACTTCATTTAACCGTGACCTGTGGTAGCACAGCAGCACACGGCAGGACAGAATCAAGTCAGTCAGTCAGTCAGTGTAGTGCACGATGCCGTGCGCTATGAACAAACGAAACATTTTGCACGCTGAATGTCGCGTCGTCGTCGTCGGACTCCGATGTCGGTCGTGCGGTGAAACACACTTGCTCTAAAACGAACATGGCTGAACGAAGACGAAGTTTTTGTTTACGATTGATTGATTTAGCGTTTCGGCTGAAATGTCAAAAAGATAATTTTATAATAACCGGCATCAACCCAAATACCCTCTCGCAGGTTGATGGGATTGACGGTATTGTAAACATCATCAAGCCACAATATATTCAATAGAGTTATCTAAATATAAGGACCTTCGCTCTTTTTTGTTTTTATTTGCACCAAGTTCTACTACTAGAGGTTAATTAGCTCTCATGTTAATAATCCACCAAACATTATGACTACTGAGGATTTGATTTATATAAGAAGCCCGCTTCAAGATGTTGATTACAATACGCCTCGATAGTGGTGTGTCGAGGAGGCCGGGAGGGCTGATATGAGCCTTTTGTCTGTTCTATACCTTTCCTCTATTCACCAGCTCATAACCAACAATCAACCAGTAACAAATAGATAATTGAGAAAGGATGTGCTATGTGTGGTGATTGGCTATTCAAGTATTAGTAGTGTTTGAAGTACTAATGTATGTCTCATGTGATGATCATAATTTCAGCTGTATCTTGTACCTATCTAATCTATTACGTCTCTCATATATTGTCTTTTATTTCTTCTTTTCGAGTCCTATACTGCCATTCTACACCCGCCTTCAGCTGAATCAACAACGATGGTGATAGTGAACGTCTTAACACTCACACATTCTCAAACGCGGTCTCAGCGGGAACCTACAAAAATGCCATCGTGCACGCGATTACGAATCGGTCACGTCCGAAAGTCTATCCTTGATCCTAGAAGCCTAGGTCCATGCCTTCAGCTGGACCAATTAAGAAAATACGCCCATACCTATTAGACAACACGTCTCATGGCGACATGACCGGGAACCCTATCGATATAAACGATCCCACTCTCTGCCAGAATTCAAACCGCGCACTGAAAATTTAATATCAGACTCACGGTTCGCGCAACCATTCAAGAACACACGTTACAAAATCACGTCAGCGCACAAACGTTAGAGCCCCTCGCGATTTTCCAAGCAACCTACGAACTCGCAAACATGATTACACCCCGGTGATAAGGTGAAAATCTCAGCACTCATAAACTTACCAACACGATCTCAAGTGTCAACCTACAAACTCCCGCGCTCGCGCCATCATGAATCGGGATCGTCCGGAAGTATCTATCCTCGGTACAAACAATCTAGGTCCTTGTTAATTATTAAAAAAAATAATAAAATTGAAAAATAACTACCATATCCACTAGACAAAACGTTCCATGGCGACATGACCGGAAACTCTAGTGATATGGGGTAACTCTCTCCCTGTCAGAATGTGATCCGTACACCGAAAACTAAAGATCAGAATGACGGTCCGCGAATATATAAATCGCCGCAGGGTTTCAAAATCGAATTTATACACGCGAAGTCGCATACACGCGAGCACACGCGACAAACACGTCAACATACGAACGCTTAAGCCCTTAGCGATCATCTACGCACACCTATGCCTGCGATCGCGTAAACTTGATAACACTGCGGCAATTGTGTGAACGTTTTAGTACTTACGAAGTTACAAACGCGATCTCAAACGCCAACCCGCAAATGCGCGATCATGAATCGGTCACGTCCGGAAATCTTTAACCTTTATTCTAGCAATTTAGGTCCATACATTCAGTTGGACCAATCAAAAAAAATAAAGCTCATATCCACTAGACCACGCGTTCTACGACATGATTGGGATCTCTAATGATATGGAAGAACCCACTTCCTTCTGGAATCTGAACCGTACACAAAAAATTAAGTATCAGATTCACGGTCCGCGCGCGATCATTCTAGAACACACGCGAATATGCGAAAGGCACACGGTTATGAAATAGAATTTATGCACGCGAAGTTACACGTTAGCACACGCGACATACAAACGCACACGCGATCGAGCACATTAACGTACAAATATTCGAGCCCTTCGCGATGATACACGCGATTCCGAGTCCCTAAGCCCGCACATGCCTGAACCGTACAAAGAATATCACATTCAGAATCACGGCCCGCTACAATTGGCCTATTGCAGTGTTTTATTGGGCGACATTGCCTGTCTCGTCTGCAAATTGTAGTATGTGATTCTGACGGGGAGCCCTTCCGAGAACCTAGCTCTACAGCTCCAGTAGGACAACACTCGAAAAAAAAAAAAAATAACCGGCATCAACCAAAATATCTTTTTATCCCTCACTTATGGTTTTTTTATATGGGAAAATTGATGGTTTGAAATATAATCTCAAATAATTTAGAGTTTTGAATTTACAGCTTGTCTTTTTTTGATTATGTTATTAAAATGTGGGATCGTCCACAAAGGTCTCCTATGTATCGACTGTAAATATAGGACCCCAGATTACTACCTTGCGGATTACAATAAAGTTGTAATTTGTTATACCATAGGACTCCAATGGTATGTTACAAATGAAACTATGTTTCAAATATTTTAATAGCAGTGTATAAAAATTTGGAGGATTGCTTCAGAAGTAGATTCCTTTACTTTTTAAATTCTAATCATCAGTAACTAGCACTAACCTAAGGCCAGTTAAATTACCAAAATTGGCACTAATTGCCAGCAAAATCCTCAAGGTCATCACAAGGTCATACGTCTTGCATGGGCTCCTAAACAACTGGCTGATTCCGATTGGTGCCTTGTGTGGAGTTGTGACGCTTATGTACTTAGAGTCTAGCTGGTGCCAAGACGGCTTGGGTTGTTGATAAGGAGAATGGTGGATTGTTTTTGTAGAATTCCGAGCAGTTCTGATGCCTGGTGAATCTCGCCGTCACTAGTGCGAACACTCAAATTGACGTCGGAAATCTTTAATTTGAGTACTCGATCGGCGAAATCAATCATACAATTCTCGGAATATACTCAAAAACTTCTGGACAACATCGAACACTCGAAAAAAATGAACGACCAAAACCAAAATTGAACTTATTCCTTCGGAAATTTACAGTAATATATGAAAACAAAGAAAGTTGTTTGGTAAGCTTGCCTTATTCCCACTAGCAAAAAATACTATTTAACAGCTATGAGAATGACAAATTACTAGACTACTTCAAACTCAAATAAAAATAGGTTTTCAGTGTAACGATTTTGAGAGATGAATTCAAGTGAACTAGTAATTAATATTTTTTTATCTTTTTTATTATACTTTATTTGACGGGGTAGAATGCGTCACCTTGACTGAACTGTGGGTCTTTCATATTTTACAATGTGTAAAAATCAGAAAAACACTAAAACAAGAATTAATTTCGTTGGGTCTTTTCGATTCAGTTTGCTGCTGCGGTGTTGATATCCTTATTCATGGCGGTGAAACATTCGCTACGTTGTCCATTCCAATTTGGGAGTCAATCTGTCTGTCTTCTCTCGAGTACAGATCCATGTCATTTTTATTGTTTTGTTTCTGTTCACTGTTGCATGTTTTTATATGTTTATTATTCTTCCGGGTATATTTGTATAGGGGAACCCGGGGCTATTCGGACCTACTTAAGCACATCGCCCCTTTGGGTGGATAGATGTGAAAAAAGTTACCGGTCAAAAGTTCTAATTGTTAATGTGAAACCTCAGCTACATTTTAGTGTTATAAAAGGTTCATTTGCACAACTCAATGGCAGCGCTAGGCGACGATTTGCAAACTTCTACGTTTTTCCATTTTTTTACAATTCGGACCTCCCTACGGGGCAATTCAGACCGTCATTTTTCTTTCATTTTTTTACAATGAAATTATGTTTACCTGTGAATTAGTTACAAGAGACACTCCTAAGTAGCAAAAAAATTGCTTTACAAAAACTTAATCTGTTATATCACATCTGTCGATTGGCGGCCCATATATTTTTTTGCTGTGGCGTATGCAGTGGTGTACGCAACCGCAAGCCGCTGAACGGTGGTTGACGGAATAGGGGGTCCGGATAGCCCCGTACGTTCATATCGCACAAAAGTGGTGAGCGTCTCGAAAATATCTCTGTTTTCACCCAAACAAGAATCATTTCATAAAATAGGAGCCTCAAGCTTTCCAAAACACTTACTTTTTATTTTTTCACTTTTATTTGTTGCTTTAATCACGTTTTTCCATTATAATGATTTTTGTTTTGAGAATGGCAAAACAACGAAACACGTTGTATCTCCTTTTTACAAAAAACAAAGAATCAACTTCAGCTCTCAAAATTAATGTTTCAGAATAGCGGTTCCATGAATATATACGATAGTCAGAAAGTCTTGCTATTTTCTGAGAAATCGAGGGATTCCGAATTACCCCCACTGTCTTAATAGCCCCGGGTCCCCTATACAGATACACCTAAAAAGCGTCCTCACATTTTCTGTTTATGCGCTCACATCCTCATGTCCAAAAGCAATCCTTATTGAACATGGCGCTATTCGTGTACAGTTTGAGGCAATCTTCCCCAATGCACATCGAACACTATGTTCGCTCTAGTTCTGTGCTCATCTTAAACCCACATTTCGTGTACAAACTGAACATGCCAAAGAGTGCCGAAAAACGTGCAATGTTCGTCCGCACAACCGAACCCAATGTACGTACACGGTGTGCGTACATGTAGGTTCGAGGCACTAGTTTTTCTTTCTCTCTCTCATCATCACTAGCGTTGATTATTTTTGTCTTGTGCGAATCGTTCTCGTGTACGCACTCGGTGTACGTACACGGATTTTTGAATTCTAGTTTGTACATTGTTCGCCTGGGGTTCGGCTTTCAAGGCAAACCTGTACACAAAGGCAAAGTGTGTTTGAGGTTGAACGCGTGTACGAAATTTTGTACACAGGTGCAAATTTGTTGATGTTCATGGGAAGACTGGTTTGAGGTGAACGCAACGCTCTCGCAACCAAAATCGATGGCACACACTCACAAAAAAAAGGCCTTTGTCTGTACTTAGATTCGGTATCAATTTGCTGCTTACGAAGCTCCTCTTCACCTTACATTCCCACCTACCCTTCACTGATAATTGTTTTCATTGCTGTGCATCATTATTTTTTGCTCCATTCTCTCCTCAGTTGCTATATATAGCTCATGACCTGAAAGTTCTAGAAAAAAATGTGAATCAGACTCCTAGATTAGAGCCGAACTATTTAGGAGCTTTTCGCTCACAGTTTGAGAGCAAAAAAAGCAGAGGCATTAACGCTCCCGAGAATTTGTTTCGGTGTACAAAAACTTTAATGTTTTATTCTTTGTTTGTGGAACCTGATCTTATTTTCAGAGGCATTAGGCACGGTCTTTGATGAATAAGTATTTGTTACTGCCTAATCCGCAGTTGGGTTTATGTTTGAAACCGTTTGTGGTTTAGCATAACATGACTGGGTACTGGTTCTGTTCCCAGTAGGAGGAAATTCATTAGCTTCGGCTTCGGCGCAATGTTTTCCGTGGTGTATCGCCTATAGGCACGTTGAGATTTTCCTTAGGTTTGTAACCAATGTGGTATGACTACATGTACGAAGAGATAGATTTTATCGGATATATTCTCACCCAACAAACACCATTGGAAACAACTGGGAAAAAGTTTCTCTAAGTACCTTTCTCAACGGTATCTACTTCTCTGTACTTTAACATATGATATTTGATAACGCTATTGTTGGTACATGTTGCAAAATTATGTAGTCGGACTCTGTTAGTGTCATCGTCTCTATACACTGGGTTACTCTATACAAAATGGCTACTCTCGAAAAAAAAGGTGGTACGTTGTTCCGCGAAGCATATGATTCTGCTTGGGTGTTGCTCCTAACCAGTAGCGAATGACGTAGGTGATGAAACTACACTATGTAAATTTTCGCTATGTTAAGCTTCAGACCCTTCTTTAATAATTGTTCCACTTCACGAATATGGAAGGTTTTACGGGACATTTCGAGAAAAATATTGTTCATTTTATGAGTTATTGTTTGCTGCTTCGCTGCTAGTGCTGGATGTTGATTCAGTATTACTGACACGGGATGGTCAGAGTCACGATAAGGTCCCCAGAATTATTGCGGCATTATATAATATAGATTCTACCAAACTCAAAGGTACATAAATTTTATTTTCAAGGACACGTAAATTCATATTTTGGACAATAATGAGAATTATGAATATTACAATAGCAGTATGACAATGCACTTTTCGGCGAGTTTTAGGTGATGAATCTGCAACCTAGCGTTAAACCATAAAATGTCCCATCAATCGGTAACATGTTAACTGTTTACATTCCAATTTCAAAGATGGTACGAGTTCTTTATGGGTCCTCTTATGACAGATATATAACCCAATTTTTAATTTAATATAATTTAAATTAGATAAACTTATTATTAAAAACTTGAAAAACAAACGATCAACAAAAGTACTCTGGACAGCGGCGTCAAAAATACTACTTATTTATAATTTTGAAAAAATAAACAAGGGGGTACTGTCTGTGGCATAACCGAAGTGTCATGACTACTCTTTGGCTTGTTAATTCAAATATTCAACGAAATCACGTTTCAATGGGAAACTTTATTATTGTTCTTTATGATAATTATGGGGGAAACGGATGCATACGTTACTGGTAATTGGAATCCGAAAAATGAGTGCTAAATGTGGACAGGTTTATACCTACACCGCCGAAATTCGGCATTTTATCCGCATGTTCTAGTCCATGCTCGTTCAATATCCAAGCAACGAATGATAAAAAAAACGAACACATAGGACTGATGTAAATAACCTCCCGAAACCACCTCTCGCGTACATGTGTGCAAAGTTTAACCACGCACAGCAGAGCACCCGATATATTTTGCACGCAGGGCTACGAAGCGGGTGCATGTGGTGGTATAGCGCCCGAAAATGTGAACTCTCTTGTTGTTGCTCGTTCAAAAGTCAAGCAACGAATGATCAATAACGAAAACGCGGGACATGTATACATAACTACCCGTATTCTATTGTGTCTCTTAGGCGCGCCCCACATCGACGGCTCTCTTTGAAATAGCCAGGAAAATTTCGTTTTTTTCCACGTCGCTTTCGAAAGATTTTCTGAACATCAGTTTTTGTTTTATATATAGTTAACATGGATGCTTCAAAAGTTTATACAAAATTGATGCACACTTTTTTCGACTGATTAGTGCAGACATGGTGTAATTCCGTTTAATTCACTGAAAATTACTAAAATTCAAAAATTCTACCTGCTGTTTTCCCTGAAATTTTGAAAAGGGGCCCCAACATTGAAACGTATCGTATGTCGTAGTTACGACAAAAATGTTGATGTGTTAGAGAAATACCAACATCATAGAGAGAGGGTATAAATACGTTTTCTTCAACACAATTCATTGTAATTGTAATTTGTTTATTGAGGGCTTTAACCGGGTGGTCATTCGCCCGAAACACAATTTATCAGGTTAAACCATCAACATCCCCGATCGATTATGTAGTTTACATGCAGTTTAAACATACATACATACAAATACACTACACCATTTCGCGAATACAATAGTGAGCTCCTTTCTGTTCCTTTTCTATGGAGATTAATTGAGCAGTCGTCGTTGTCCAGTCTCGTCAAAATATTGGAAAAATTTGGAAACTATTTGCATTTTTAGCTTCTTATGAAAATAGACAGAAACACTTTATTCTAATCTGAAGGCTAAAGGCATAAAGGCTTCTCAAAAGATAGTCAATCATTTACATTTTTTAGGATTGTTTGATCTATTGTTTGGCATGCCCCCTTACCAGGGCCGCGACACGTAACCTCGTGATGGGGCTACCATCGTCTTGGATATAGCTGACGAGACACCGTATTTCTCCTTAAGCCATCCATTCCTAGACGGACGCTTTTTAGAGCCGCTCTCTGCATGAAAATTAGGGTGCCAATGGTATGTATGGCAAAAAGGGATTATCGAATTTGTTAACCGGACTTCAAAAGCTTTAGCATCTCAAGTAAAGTCCAAAGGTAAAATTTGAGCTCACTCGGACATAATCGGTCAAGCTTCAAAATATTTCACCTTTGAATTTAAAAAATTTAATTTTATGCCATACGTCTTAGAATATGGTTAAACGTCGATATCTAGTGTCATTTTGAAAAATAGTTATTGAAAATTGCCTTAATGAGCCTTTTTGTGTTGAGTTTTAATTTTTTATTGAACCCAAATTTTGTCTTAGAACTGCAAATAACGTCAAAGTTGCCATTCTATGTAGTATGTATGTAGTATTCAAAATCTCTTTAGACTAAAAATGAAATAATTTTTTACTCTCCCTGATGATCAATATGGAGCCAAACTTTCAATTGTCTATTAGATCAATTCAATCGTCACGATTATGACATCTAATGTCCACGTATCAAACTTCAGGTGACGTCGTTTGTGATGATCAAAAGGATGGGCCTCTAGAAGAACGCTCAATCCGAAGCGGATGAGTCTCTTCATATTTTGCTACCATGAGCAAGTTTATTTTATTTACCACTTTCTCCAAGTCACCTGAAGAATCAAATGTTACAAGAATTAACCATTAAACCCAGTTACTAAGTCCTCTTCGTTGATATGTTACGATATCTAATTGAATCGTGTGAATGATCCACGAAAATTTATATGCGATCGGATAATTAGTGTCTGAACTATTTAGGTGTGTGCAAATTTGTCAACTGATGAGTAATTCCGTTGGAGTAGAGATTTTGATGTAACACATATTCCTCGCACATCAAAATTTTGGGCTATATTCAGTATTGAGTTTATGCAGATTCATGCTATTTAGGTATTCCATCTAAACTAAAGTTAATATCAGAACAGCCCTAAAGGAGTTGACGATTATTAGCATAGAACCGTTTCTGTCACAATGTATCACAACCCTTCTAAAATCATCAGAAGGTGGCACATGGTCCGCAACCAACAGACGCATTTCTTGTCTATGCTACCAACAGTTGATAGCACAAAAAATATCAGCTCAGTTATAAAATACATGTCAAATGCACTATTCGAAAGTGTGCATGCACGAGGCATTTCACGTGGATTTGTCATGCCAATTTTTTCGAATGCAACGGAGACGGAGCTTAGTAACTTTTCAATATAGAAGTTTCCGTTTTGAAAGTACTGTTCTAGGGCCAGATTAGAGATGACAGATGTGAAGACATGTCTTCATTTTGAAGACAGTTGAAACGTTGTTAGACATTTTTTACATTTTGAAGACAATTTGGTTCGTAAATCTGTCTTTACTCTGGCCGACTACTGGCTCAAAATCAAAAACCAATTCAGCAGTCCTTCAGGACAAATAAAGATTTTTTTATTAAATGTGACATTTGACAACATTTGAAAAATATACTAAGCATCCCTGCCTCCAACTATTCAATCTTCAACGGAACTACATCTTGACATATCGTCGCTGTTGTGCTATCTTATGACAAGCGCCATTTTGCACATTTCGAGAAAAACGATTTTTAAAGTTTGAGATTGAATATCATGAAACTTATAAATGGTAGAAACAATTCTGAGAAGACAATTGATGCTTCTACCTATTCTGTACTAATCTCTCAAATATTACGAAGATCGGTTGACTATGTTGCGAGTTTTCACTAAAAATATAAACAAAAGTCGCACTCACACGTGTCATAGGTGTGTATTGATGAAAAAATTTGTATGACGTCATAATCGTGCATGGAAAATTTTCCAAAGAAAAAATCACCAATTATGAACTTTTATTCATATATTTGGCTTCATTTGGTCTATAAACAATCGGTTAGATGCATTTTGAAGGAAATGAGTCAGGATATCTAGAAAAAATAGTCATTTTTAGTTACAGTGTTGCCAAATAGGCAATATTTCCAGTTTAAAGCTAAAACTGCGTTTTTCTCCCGATACATGTATTTTTCTTTTGAAAATTATTATGCCATTGTGTTCCTACGACATTTTTTCACATAAAAGCAACTAAAATTTTATTATAACTTGAGCCAATCCCAAGATATGATGATTTGAAGCAAAAAACTCACAATTTCTTATCACTTTTCTCGCTATATTTCAGTAACCAAGCAAAATTTCCAAATTCTGGAAACGCCATCTTGTAGAGATTCGTTAGACGAGCAATGTGGCATATCTAACTCAGTTTACCCCAAAATGGCGTTTGTCATAAGATAGCACAACAGCGACGATATGGACTCCTGTTTCTGTTGTCTTTTACGATTTGGCAACAGGGAACCAGTGGATTATTTCCTTGCTGAGATTCTTAAACCCGACAGGCGCCATACGATTCTAGTCTAGTTTACCTAATCTGTGAACTACTTCCCCAGACTAGGGCGGTGCACAGTGGCGGGTCTTCAAACAAAAGTTGGTCAAAACCTCAAATGTAACCTAATTTGGCTGAAAATCACAAATTAAGCTAATTTTGAGGTGCTGAGCTCATTTTTTATGTCAAAAGTCGTAAAATATTAAATGCATTTTTCCATACAGTGTCATTGAACCTTTCTTATAACTATGATCCCGTTTTCATGATAGATTTTCCGTTACTGTTCACCAATGTCAGCAATATCATAAAAATGAAGAACACTACTTTAAATCCTTTGTATAACGTGTTGGTTTACTGTAGATTGTCTAACTATTTTAAACAAAACACCATGCGCCTCCATATTAGCAGCAAAGCTTCAAAATCTCCTTAAACCTTTTTGCGCACCTAGGCGCAGAACGAGACCATCATATTCGAAAAGTTGAGGTTATTTCCCATAGAATGTATACTATGTGACCGTTCCGAAATGATTCCGAAATTTGTACAGAATACATTAGTGAAAAAAATATTTTTGATCTGACCACCTCAAACGTATTTAAACTAACAGTCATAGTTTCAAGCAAATTTATCAAATGTATTTTATTCACTAATAAAGTTCTTTCGTTCCTCTACACAATGAAACTAGTTGTGCTGAAATCGGACCAAAATCAAAAGAGCAACATGCATTTGAAGTGAACAGAGCAATGGTGGTTTCGGAAATGAAAATCATTAAAAAGTCCGGACTTTTCTACGTTTAAACTCATGTTAAAAATCGTGTTCTTATCCAATGATCATAATATTTTGAATATACATCATTCAATACATGGGAAATTTAGGAAAAATATAAAACATCAATATTTCAAAAATAAATTTTTGAGGTTTTGGCCAGCCTCCAGCCACTGTGCGGTGGTCAGCTGTTTTCATCCGCGTCCCTCTTATCATTTTTATAAAGCGGTTCATCAGCAGTGTTATCTTTGAAAATGAACCAGCTTGGTTGGGCAACTAGTTTTTTTCGTTCTTATTTTGATGCAAATAATTAAGCAGTCTTGATTTCGTTTTATTCTGAATTGCACATATTTTGTCGTATGTAATTTTGAATGTTCTTTGATTTAATGGCATTCTAAGGGAACACGTACCCGCCGGTTGATGCCAATCGAACCGGCACTTCTTTAGACTGAGCAAACTAATTTATTTGTTTGTTTAGTGTTTATTTGATCAACTAGGAAACTAATCCACTGGGTATTTAATGCGCGTGGAGAATACGCATGGTCTTGTCTGAGTGAGTGATGACTTTTGAATTATGTATGATGGGTGAAAATTGACTATTCGCTAGAAGAATTCATTTAGCCATTTCAGGTATTTCGGTAGGGTTTATTTTATATCGTTTAAAATGTGCCTTAGCAGAACAACGCGCGGATAATTATAACATAAGAATCAATCGTCCGCGGAGAAAGAAGCTAATACATAATAGATATTAATAATAATACCAAAATTTAAACATGATAAATACTTTGCATTACGAAACTTCTAATTACATAGATATATCGACAAATGTCTTGAGACACTAAAAGTAATCACTTTTCATTATATTGTATTGTTTTTGGAATGCGGTTTTTGACGAAGTGTACGAGCAACACTCCCAACTATCGGCTGACCGGTGCTAAAGTTGCTTTTCTTACGAACCGAGCATTTCAAAATTAATTCAATAAACGATAAATCTATCATAAATTCTCGGAAGCCGGCTGCCCAGAGCAATAAACTCATGATAAAACTACTGCGAGTTGCATAGATCGTATCACTCATCAAGGTGAATCCAGATTTGTGTAACTGTACCCCATCCTACTAACAAAATCTTCTTCACGTGGCAAACGTAGAGATGCAGAGGTATACACGGTCTCCATAACAACGTTTGTTACACTAACATTCCTTCCCTTCCCCGATGGCTGTAAGGACGTGGCCGGCGCCGTTATTGGCATTTCGATATATAGAATTCTCGAAACGAACACATTAAGGATGGCTATTCTCTGTGTAATTGCGCTTGTTCTGGTCAATCACGCAGTTGCAACTACGAATTGTGTGGTGCATCATGCTCAAACTCAAGCTCTGTGAACCACTTCCCCAGACTAGGTATACATCTACAAAGTTTCATTGCTTCTGAGAGGGTGGTCATAATTAGACCATTAATTAGATTGAGCTTGGTTTCTACCTCCAACACCACAGTAATGCTCAGAGCAGACAACACACAAAATCAGACCCAAATTAAGCTTAAATTATTTACCACCGGTTGGTTGACCCAGTTTTACCGGCCCGGCACGGGAGGCGAAATAACACCGTCTACGACCATCACTACCATACCGTGTGCCGTTCCGGACGTCACCATGGGCCATACTTTTGAATGCCACACTACAAATCAAAAACAAAAGAGAGCGAGAGATGCGGAGGAGGAGGATTGTATGGGTAAACTAGCATCGATCGAACTGCGTCCCTAAAGGGAGGTTCAATGTTGCCTGCACGAATGCATCTGTTTGCAAAGCGCAAGCGGGAAAGGCACAAAGAAACAGAAGACGATATGGCGGCGGAGGAAGTCATTGTGACGAGCATCCATCCGATCCGTCGTTCGTGCCCCAAGTGGCATTTCAAGAAGTCACAAGGGATTAGCACGTTCGACGTGAAACACGATATTTGCATCGGCCTAATTTTTTTTGCGCACAGCCAAGAACTTCAGCTAGTATCAGTGGCAGTGAGTAGCCCATCATTAAATCGAGGGGTCTCGTTTGTGTGGACACTTTTGTTGTATTAACTACGAAAAATCAATCCGCTTCGCATCATCCGGATATCGAACAGAATAGTTCAGCATTCAACAAGAAATCACTCACAATTTGCCGAATTGTGTGTCCGGCGAGTGTCGCCGAACCCCTCGCCAAATGCCAATGTTCTCAAAGGCTTTGGCCTTGCACAGCACAGCACTCTCCCTATCGTTGTTGCTGCTGCTACTGCTGCTGCTGCATGGCACATGGCGGTCGTCCCATTGAGTAGTGACATATGCGTACCCTGTGTATTCGTCTCGTGATATAATTAGACTAAAGGCCGACCAGTCGGTGCTGTCAGCACAGAACCGACTCATCACTTTCGGGCCTACTTTGTCAGCTATGACGACGACGACGACAACGACAACGCACGACCAACGCGCGCCAAGTGCCCTGCTTCTGTACGTCGTCGCGTCGTTCAGACCGAACACACATGCTCCTCGGTATGACGGGGGCTTTTTGTTGATTCCCGAACCTACCGCACGCGAAAGTATGTTAATTTTTATTAAGAATGTTCTGCTGCAAGTTGTTTATAGCTATGAATATGGTTCCGGTCTGCATATGGTTACTTCATTTATGCAGGTTTTTCAATTCGTTGTTCCGCTTTGCATTATTGCAAGTTGCAGCAAACTAACGAATCACGCACGGTGTTAATGACTTGTTGTGGAATGGTTGTTGCGAACATGGTCATTTATTATTGGTTTTACTCACTCAATTTTGAAAAGTGGTATACTAATGGAGAAGTTGTCGAATTGTCGCTTTTGTTATATTTGAAAGCTTCGCGATAGGACTTTCTCAAGACAGTTTTCATATTCTATTCCATTGGGATTATTTGTTGCATATGCACCAACCGGTCCCTTGATTCAAGTACACAGTGAACCAGAATAAAAGCTGGAATTTTATTTTTTAAATATAAATTAATAACTTACAATATGTTTAGGAAAGTTGTTGTACTTTTCAAAACTATTCTTTTAGCTAAAAATTTCAATCTAAAATTGAACTTTTTACGATTCGACTGCCTCCAATAAAGTTTTACATTTTAGACTAATTTGCTGAAGATATTCAACCTCTATCTTTCATACTTTGCATTTCACAAAAAATCAAAAGTATGATTTACGAAGGTTTTCATACATTTTTGTAGTTTTGACTTTGCACTATTTGAAGAACTTCAACATTATTTTAGGGCATATGATTTATTGCAATACACCAACTACTAAACTGTTTTCGTTTCAAAGTAAGAGAACTTGCATATACAAATGAAAACTTTCTCAAATTTTATTATTCTCGATTAGGGTACTTAACATCAAATACCGTTTTTTGCCATATGAATTTGCATATCTTTTAGTTTACATCACCAAACAATGGCAATGGAGTTATTTTTTATATCTTGCAATATTTATTCCAAACATTGGTGAGAAAGGTGATGGCTTTCTATTGAAAGAAGCTGGAGGTTCGGTAATTTGAGATAAACTATTCTCCTTCAAAATATCTGAATGTATCATCCTAACGGAAAATCATATCGTTATACAAATAAAACCATTATAATACATATACCCTAATTTTTGTTTGGCAATTTTTATCACCTTACCAACTATTCAAATTAAGAGAAAAGACTATAGTCTATTGTAAAAGTAGTTTAAAGATATTACTAAGGGGCAGTTAGACTTATAAGCTGGTCAATCTCAAACGCGAATGTACAAACGCTCGTTCCCAAGCGGTCAAGAAAACTCCATACCCCCACATTTGAAACATCCACTCGATATCACAATCAGATCAAGGCCTGCTGAATTCGGCTTTTAGCAGTGTTTCAGTAATTTTCTGCGATTGTAGTGATTGATTCTGACGGGGAGTTCTTCCGACAACCAAGCTATAAAGCTCCAGTTGGACCTCTCTAAAAATAGTATGAACTATAAAAATATGTTAAAAGTTGTTATGTTTCGATAGGTTACAAATATACTAAAAAAAATTTGTTTTGTTCATAATGAAAAATATAGAATTGTTAATAGCTCTTGATTAAGAAACATGAATCAATTATTAGAAGGGCATAATTTCAGGATTTTTTTTGTTGCCGCAAAATGTGAAATATCTTTAAAACTATCACATTATGCGAGATTTTGATGAAAAATAATTCGATTTGTAATGACATTCAAAATCATATTCTATAATAAAATCGCAGTTTTGTCTGTCAATTAGTATGAAATTTCAAAATATGTTTGAAATTATCTTTGACAAAACTATTGCTCTCCATGACGCGTAATTAAAACTATTAGCATTTTTTGTGAAAAGTGTCAAAACTTTTCTTTCAGTGTGTATTTTTTCGTGCAGAACATCCATTCTCTGTACCTTTTTCTCGGATAGTGTTGGTGCACAAAATAGATAATCGAACATTTTTTGCCGTGACTTACAACTTATCTTTCATTATCGGGGCATTTTTTCAAAATTTCGGAAGAAAATTATGGTTTGGAACTTTTATATCTTCTGTTGTATCGCATGGATTTGATCAATTTCTTCGCCATTTTTTTAAAAAATGGGTTCAGCAATGTTTTATTATATTCTGGAGTATGTATAATATTCATTAAAAACGAAAATACGGTGCTTTGGTAAATTTTTCGAAAACTACTCGGAAAAGGTGAGAATTTCCAGCTCATCTCGGCCAGAGCCGTCAATATGGTGAACCAACCAAAAATATAGTTCCGGTACAGATGTGATTCTATTATCATTCGTATTTAGCTGCTTCGAGCGAACGGAGAATCTTCTCAATGGACTATACAATACAGAGTAGGAAATATTTGTGAGTTGTGCATGGCTGGCGGACGAATCAGTTTGTGTCGTTACGTGCTATTAGTAGGGGTCATTATTTTCATTTTCTATGGTTGGAAAGTAGCGTACACATCGAAAAACCAGATTTTAAAACACCCGGCCGTAGTTCGTTCGTGATTAGTTCCCGCTAATTTCATACACCGAGCCGCAAATCTTGAACAGAGAGAATTGTGATTTTAGTCGGTTTCTGCGCGTCAACTTTGTTGGATATCCGGAGACTACATATCAACACCGGATGAGAAGGTGATTATTAAGATTTGGCATCCTCCGTGGACTGATTACATTAATTAGTTTGTGCAGGTCCGTGCTAGTAACCGGCGCCAATTGGATAAAAAATCTGCCACACGGAGAGTATTTGTTTGGCAAACAAATTAATCCTTATCAGCGCTATCAAACCAGTCAAAAGAGTTAAAACCTATTTTCTTCACAAACTACTATTTTTATTATCGATTTTAAAACATCTGACCGAAGCTCGTTTGTGATTAGTTCCCGCTAATTTTATACATCGAGCCGAAAACCTTGAACTGAAAAATTGTGATATTAGTCTTCAAACTTGTCGGTCGGATGCTCTCTTTTCGAAAGACAATCATTATATCAACTCAGGGCACGAAGACGATTATTAGGATGTGGCCACATCCGTGGACTTTGTATTATTTAGTTTGTATAACCGGGGTTGATACGAACAACTATCTCCCACCTGGAGAATATTTTCTTTAGCAAACAAAATAGCCCTTAACAGCGTTTTCAATCCATTCAGAAAAAATGAAATTTGAAAATTTACAACTAGCATGTCAGAATCGAATTCATGAACAACAAATAAGCCTGGACATAGGGAACAGAAGCCAGTGGTATCCAACGATCTTCGAGTCCAGTGGATCGTTCATCAACACCAACGCCAACATTAAAGGTTGTTTAAATTTAAATTAACAGCTCAAAGTGTAGTCACGACACTCCGGTTATGTCACAGACATTACCAACCCCTCATCTGTTTACCTTTCTTATATAAAGAAATGCTATGCAA
Organism: Topomyia yanbarensis; assembly: GCF_030247195.1. Classification (NCBI taxonomy): domain Eukaryota; kingdom Metazoa; phylum Arthropoda; class Insecta; order Diptera; family Culicidae; genus Topomyia; species Topomyia yanbarensis. The sequence goes on from NC_080672.1 coordinate 79,670,629, forward strand.
TCACTGTAAAAATCGATTTTTCAACCGAGGCGTGTAAGGCCGAGATTCTTATACCATTTTATTCAGTTCTTCGAGATCTGCGAATGTCTGTATATCTCATTTAAACCTTCACAAGTTTGTCAGCGATGGCTGAATCGTTTTCGTATCTTCGTCCAACACAAAAAATATACATTTGAATGAACAAAAATATAACCTTCTCCAAATTACTCTGAAGTTTTGTTCTTGAGGTTCTACAGCTTCAAATAAAGCCGTGTACGATACCTGGACTAATTATGCGAATATATTAAAATTCGCGGAATTGCTCACGTTTTGAGAGTAAAATGGCTGTAAAATTAAGTTATTGAGGTAGCTGTAACTGAGATTTGTAAGATGTTCTAGATAGCCGTACGAATCTTTTGACATACATGGAACTTCGTACTTTCTTGGCAGCAAAACGTGGTGTTCCGGTCAAATATAATAGCCGTTTACATAAGTTCTATTCGCGAGGTGTAACATTTATCGGAGATGAAAATGTAGCTTAGGGTTACGAAAGTCACTTTTATCCAGTTCCGTCATGTCAGGCATACAGTACAGTACAGTAACGTTTAATAAATTGCCTAAGGCGAAAAATTAATTTTGCTAAACCACAACAAACACGCGAGAAAACGATAGAAACCTCGTGTACATGGGCGATACTAAAATCGAAGCACGGGTACACAATCTGTGAGTGAGTCACAACTCACTATTCATGCTTGTGAAATAGTTCATAAAGTCTTGAAATCTTATTCATGGAAACTTGAACTTCGTCATCATTCCTATTATCATAGTCACATCTGACACTGCCTGCTCGTGGAATAGATCACAAATTCGTAAAATAATGTCCATGTATTCGTGAACTGGTTCACGATTCCTAGCACATGATTCACGATCTCTCTTGAATGCTTGCGATATTTAGTAGATATTCCCAATTATTTTCAATTTCCTGCAACTCGGCAAATGTTCACGAAATTTTCAAACGAACTAATTTGGGGTTTTCCATGAAACATCATATAGTTGTTTCCAGCTGCTGGCGACTAATAATAGGTACGTGAAGCAGTTATAAGAATACTATTGGGACCTTGAACATCGTTTTTCTTTTGATAAGATTCAATGTGACGTCCGAACAGAAAACGAAAACTGCACTGAGGACCTAAAATACATTATAAAGCCACAAACCCTGTTGGTGATTTAAATCACAAAACAAGATACCGCGAGTCAGTTGCACTTTTATGATCTAGTTCATATTGTCACGTTACACCGAGTTAAAAGTCCGATGGGAACTAGAAATAGCATACACATCATGAAAAGACGAAGAGAAATTTCGAATATCATGATAAAACTCCTAAAATCATGAACATGAGTCACAATACTCCACGTATCAAATTCGAATGTGATTTCAAGAATAAAATATCACGATAACGATATAAATTACGAAAATCAATACTCAGATCCTAAATTTTTTAACATACATACAAAATGAAAGATGGCTTTTTGGTTACGGATTTCTGGCAAAAATATTTATTTTGCGTCAAATCACCGACGTTTCGATGGATTATTCCCTTATCTTCAGGGCAAACAAGCAATGTCGAAATCAAAATTTGTTCAAATTAATGTCTATAACTGTTTACATATCAATTTGTATGTACTTTTTGGTGTAGAACAGACGTTTGTGGAAACAATCTTATTGTTATACCCCAATTGACAAAGAAAATATGTGTAGTCGTAAGTTAATTTGCATCATGTTTCATGTTGAGAACTGTCACTAATTGTAGGGATAATTCTGCGAAACGTCAGTCGTTTGACGCAAAATAAATATTTTTGCCAGAAATTCGAAACCAAAAAGCCATCTTTCATTTCGTGATACAAAGTGGTCGTTCCAGTTTTTCTGATAAATCACACAACTCGTCACTCAAATGTCAAAAATCGTGACTGGGACCCTGAAATCATGAACTCAAATCGCTTTACTCCAGTCTAAAATATGACAATAACGTGAATGAGATCCTGAGGTCATGAACATAAATCGCGCGAAAATCCGATAGTAAATTCATGAATAACAAATCTCGGTAACGTGATGAGAAATTATGAAAATCGTGAAAAAAGTTCCTGAAGTCATGTATGTCGTTTAAATGTCGATTCTTTTAGTTGATATTCAAACCCAACCAAACATTTGATTGTAACGCCATACATATTTTTGATTTATTGAAAACACAAATAGTTTCATGAATTCGAGGTTTATTATTCATGATTTCAGGAACTTGGTCACGAGTTTCGTGAATCATTCGGTTCACGAAATAATGATGCTTTGTTCTTGAATTTATGAACGGATTTTCTTCGTATAATTCTGCTGGCAAGTCACCAAAATACTCCTTCAACCGCCTGTTCCGGGACAGATGCTTTTTTAAACCACTCCAAACACAGGAGAAAAGATGACACACGGAAAAAAAATGTTCCCAAAATCGTGTATAAAGTGGTATGAAATCTGGAACAACCACGTTTGTACGTTACGAAAACTGAACCATGAACAAAAATCATGACTTTTATAATTATGTTCAATTTCCCTTCAAATTTGTTTTTGCTTTGTGAACTTAAATCATGTTTTCCGCCATGTCATTAGCAAATCGATTTCCTGTATGTGAACTAGTTCACAACTATAAGAACTTTATTCATAAAACCAAAGGTTGACTTACGATGTTATTCATAAATTTAGGAACATTAGTTCACAAAATCAAAATCGTCTGGATACTTTTTCGTTACTATTTCACGAAACTCGGAATTTTATTCATGAATCCATACAATCATCGTGAACTAATTCATGATTCTTAATATATTAGTCATGATCTAATATCCGTGCTAGAGAAATAGTTCACAAAATCTTCAAATATTATTCATGTATTCGTAAACTGGTTCATGATTCCTAGTATAATAGTCTCTACTTACCATATGCGATCGTGAAATTGTTGACGAAATCATGAAATATTATACATGTATTCGTGATCCCTAGTATACTAGTCACGATTTACTATTCGTGTTCGTGAAATATTTCACAAAATCGCACAATATTATTCATGTATTCTTGAATTAGTTCATAGTTCCTAGTATAATAGCCATGACTTACCATTCGTGGTAACAGTTCACAAAATCATAGAATATTATTCATGTTTTCATCTAGTCTAGTCTAGTCTACACATACACAGCCAATACATGTAGGGATCCTGGAAAATTGCGGACGTTCGTCCACAATTTTTCTTGTCATTATTAATGTTTGTGGCACATATTGAATATGACACAATCATTAAAGCCAACTGTGCAGCGTACAAAATAAAGATGATTCAAAATTATACGGCAATCAAATTATTCATTCAATGAATAATTTAATCAACGTACTATTTTGAACCTTGAATAAGGAAGAAACGTGGACAACCGTACACAACCGTTTCAATTTGATGGGGGTTTGATAAATCGTTGGGAGTGACTATGCTAAGAGGGTTAATGTCACTCCTTTGGTCCTAGGCTCCTGGGATGGGACAGAAGCATTAAGCCCTGCCCTGGCTAATGAGCCAGGGTTATAGCGCCCTTACTCGCTCTCTGAAACAATAGAGAAAATTGGCGAATCTGGTTAATTAGTAGTAATATAAACAAAAAACGCATAAAAATACAAACCAACAGACAACTCACCTTCGACAAAAATCCATATAGGACTTCTACGTCCTAATAGACAATACAGGATCATGAAAACAGAAACCTTCCGGAACGTTCCGGAACGCATTTCCTCCACATTTTGTGAAAAAAATAAGAAAATTTTCGTAACGCCGGAATGTACTAAAAGTCGCATCCACACGTTTATAACACTCGTTCGCCAAAATTTAGAATTTATCGTTTGTTATCTCAGTTTGCAGAAAGCAAGCAGGAAACATAAAATACATCTTATTTCAAAGGAGATGAAAATATCGACCAGTACCCACTACAAATAATACATAAGAAAAGGATTTAATATTCTGTTATTGCGAACATGAAAAGGGTTGCACTATCTCTAATATCTGTTTATTTTTCTTTTTTCATAACCCTTATGTATAAACCGGGAACATATATTCCAAAATCCCGATTACATGCCGCCTAATTTTCTACTCTGCACTTAACCTTCCGGTAGTCGCGCCATATGCGCGACTTCCGGAGGGTTAATAATTATCACGAAAAGTACCTGTAACATTACATTTAAGATGATTCTAAAATTACAATTAAGACATTCTATCATTCTAATGTAATTCAGATCATTGTGGAAGGGCACAAAAGAACCCATTCATTCTAGTCAACGGAAACCTTCTGCTGTAGACGCATTCAAAATTTTGCATCCTTTTCTCTGCCAGGTAAGAGTATGATGAATAATATAATATAAAATAAAATTGTACTTCCTTTCGTATGGTCGCTTCCTGTAAATGCTTCCTCATTTTAAACTTCCAAATAGCACCACTCGCGAATAATTTTCCTCCAAGCTTTTTATCGCACTGGCTATCACTCGTATCGGATTCTGTGTTTCATCACCAGGCTTGCGGTCACCAAGAATACATCAAAAAGTTACTGGGGATCTGAACCCACAATGCAGGAAACAAATGAAAAAAATAACACGAAAAAATTTGTCGAGAAAAAATAAAGAATATTATTCATGTTTTCATTAACTAAAAGTCACGACTTACCATTCGTGCTCATGAAATAGTTCGCGAGCTCATAAAATATTTTTCATGTATTTGTGAACTGGTTCATTATTCCTAGTTTAGTATTCACGATATACCATTTGGGCTCGTGAAATAGTTTACGAAATCATCAAATATTATTCATTAATTCCTGAACTAGTTCCTAGTACAATAGTCACGACTAATTATTCGTGCACGTAAAATATTTCACAAAATCATGAAATATTATTCATGGGTTGGTGAACTAGTTCATGATTCCTAGTACTTGACCTACGATCTATTTTGCGTGCTCGTGTTATATAGAAGATATCCGTAATCATTTTCAGTTTCATGCTACATGGTCATTTTCACGGAAACTACTTCACAAAATCTAGAGTATTATTCGTACACTGTTCCATGACACGTCATATATGTCCAGCTGCTAGCGACCAGCCAGAAGCACAAGCAGTAGATATAAGAAGACTCTTAGGATCTAGAACATTCATTTGAAAAGGTTCAGTGTGATTCGACAAAAAAAGAAAACTGCACTGAGCATCAAAAATACATTATAGAGTCACAAATCGTGTTCGTGATATAGTTCATGGAACAAGATCCCGCTTATTAGTCATGCATTTACGTTCCTGTTTATGTTGTCGCGATACTCCGAGTACAAAAACCTATAATAACCAAAATAACAGATCGCGATAAAACGAAGAGAAATTACGAATATCATAATAAAACTGCTGATGTCATGAACATCAGTCACATGATCCACGTGTCAACTTTGAAAATAAGCTCTAGAATACAATATCATGATAACGTGCAAATAAATTACGTAAATCGTGAAATGATCCTAAAATCAAGAGCATAAAACATACTTTTCTTGACGAAAATATCAAAAATCATGACTAAGATACTGAAATCATGAACATAATTCACTTTACTCGAGACTAAAATATCAAAAAAACGTAAATAAAAAATACGAAAATTTGTGCAAAGATCCTGCAATCATGAGCATGAATCAGTCCACTCATGACTAAAATACCACGAAATAGAAATTACGACAATCGGGATTAAGATACTGCAATCATGAATATAAATCACGCTACTCTGACAGAAAAATACGATAGCAAACTCATGAATAAAACATCACGATATCTTGATGAGAAATCACAAAAATCGTGAATAAGCTCCTACAATGTATTCCCAAATTACGAACCAGGATCACAACAAAAACTAAACATGTCCAATGTTTAGTATGTAACGCCATTTATAACTAGTTTTTACACAAATAGTTTCATGAATACGAGGTTTATGATTCATAATTTTAGAAACTTGGTTACGGTTTTCGTAAATCGTTCAGTTCACGAAATCGTGATCTTGTTTTCATGAATTTATGAACGGATTTGTGCACTCTTTGGTTTTTTACTTCCTTGTCAGCATACGAACGTAAACCATACCGGGGTTGTTTACCCATCTTCATTAAGATCCCCAGGGGTGGTAAGGGTCAGGAGTTCTGTATCCAAAGTAATTGACTAGAATGCAAAGCAAAGCCTTGGTACTATTTCCCGTTTCAGGAATTGACTGTGTTTGTGCAGGACAATCTACAGGGCTAATGCTACGACCACTAGGAATCCTTCTTGACTGGGGTTGTATCATACGACGAGTCACTTCTGAGACAGGCGTCTTACCCTCTAAGACAAACGTTGGCTATTGGACTAAATTTTCCACTAGATCACTGGATCACTTTACTTCACATCAAAAACAGGTCTTATTTATTTAACTGCCCATTTATCAGTAACGCCTTAAACAAAAATGTCAACCCTTACCTGGGTCTGCATTGAGGTAGTCTCCATGTTTTTCTGTGTTTTTGTGCACGTCATGACTCTTTCCGGACAATAGTTGGTTGCAAACGAGGAAAAGCTCATTAATTTAAATGCAGATTTATTTGGTTTGTTTAATGTCGATTCTTCGTGCGTCAATCCTCCATGGTGGAAAGCACAGAAAGACAGAACTTTTGTGACGGACTCGACGGTGACAAAGTACATACAACGAGTTGAAGATGAAAGAGAAAATGTTCGCGTGTAAGTTGTGAACTGAGAGAGAAAAAAAAAGTTTTCAGCATTTAGCATCGCTAAATCCTAAAAACTTATAAATTTTAATCACGAAAATGTAAGTGAATCTAACATTAAAATAGCTTTTCTTTAATGATTATTCTTAACCAAAAATTCAACATTCAAAGTCAAGTAAAAATCTTTTTCTCTGCTGACCAGTACAGACTGCCCGTGCCGAGCAGACGAAAAGAAAATGAAATGCATATTTTGCGAATGTGTTTGCACGCCTTCATAAGTCCGGAGTGTGTATGTGCCATTATTATGAACATGTAGGACTGCACTTTCGGCTTTAACGGGGTCAACCGACATCGCATCGAGACAGGGAGCGAGAATGATGTCATACCGTCGCTGGTCGGTCGGTCGGTCGGTAGGTACGTGGCTGGCGTGAGCGCTGATGCACGGAGTCGTTATTTTTGGAGCTTGTTACTTGCACCACAATTCTCTGCTCCATCCCAAGCGTGGTCGCTCGAAGCGGTTTGTTGATTTTGATCACCGGATGACCGTGCAAGGTCACTTTCATATTACTGCGTCGACGCAATCGATGCTGCAGGAGGTTGCTGCATTCGCGTTCGGTTGGGGCAGTTATGTCAAAAAGTTGGTGTCAAAAAGTCGTAGAATGATGATCCATTTAGTTGATTACATTTGATTTGAAAAGATCACTCGCAGTGCAAGCTGTTAATAATTGTTGATGGGTTTTTTTCTCTCGAATGTTACTATGCACAGTCCACATGACCTGCGTTAAGCCAAAGCGAACTGAGCGCCATAATTTTTTCCTGGTATTTTTAATGAAAAAAATAATTTTTCGATTATTTACCATTATCATAGAAAGTTTAAGGGTACTTATTTGCTATCGATTACTATTTCAGTTCTCAGAAATAAATTGGTGTAGGTGTTTATAGTGCTACATTAGCTGCGATAGCGATTTTAATGAAGGTACCTCCAAATGGCGCTTGGTCCTCTTTGGCTTAACACAGGCCACATGTGAGCAGATGAAAGTGGGAAATGCGAGCTGCCAACAAATACAACCCTCGTTCGTGTCAGTGGAGTAGATGCGGTGTGCAACGAAGGCATCAAAAATCTAAATAAACACTCAACGCACGAGCTGCCGTGTCTGCCTGGTTTGGCGGTGCAAATGCAACCGAATATCAACATCAACCAGCAGCGCTACTCCTAGCAAGTTTGGACTAGAGCAATGAACTTTACGACTGAGTCGGTCGGTATACCGACAGGAAAAAATATATGAATCTAATATTATTGTGCGCCGCGCTTCGTTGCGATGTCGACGGTGTTGCTACGGAAGCGAACCACACTGCAGCGGCGAGCTGTTATCAAACGGTCTACTTGCGGCGAAGCACGATTACCTACATTTCGTGGAAGATATTCAATCGAGCATCGGAAGGGTTTCGCGAAGTTTATTCTGCTGGCTTAAGTATGACGAAGTTTCTTTTTGAAAAGAGACTAATATATTTTATGTGCATACTGTAGTTGGAGTTAAATCTTAACCTCTTCATGCCCATGTTGTTTGTGAACAACAATGTTTTTAAACAGCTATAACTTTTGATTGAGACAACATTTACTCACAAAAACAAGTAAGACTAATAAATGTGACCATTGCCTTTCATTTGAGTATGGACAGTTACAAGGATCACCCCTAGAACTGAAGTTATTGCAATTAGTCTGGTTGGATTCCGACGGAGCAGTGCTCCCAGGAACAGTTTACATTGACGACGAAAATGTATTTTTCATATATCTTGGTTATGCTGCAATATTATTGAAAACTGATGAAACTTATCAATTTAGGCTGTCTTTGGTTACGTTTTCCACGATGAACTTTTGAGCGTTTTGTGGCATGGATTTTCACCAAATATAGGAATACTACTACAATCCGAAGTGGGGTAAAACGGTCTTTGAAATTTTGCCTGCTTAAATTCGTTGACACTTTGAAAGCATTGACACTCCAACTGTCGCCTACTATCTGTACAGAATGGATAAAATTTATTGAAAAAAACAGCAGCATGCAATCTAGCCAGGTCGATGCTCCAAAAACTGTCTTCTCCGTATACCGATCTTGCAGTCTTCCATCGAAGCTCCACCGTGTTCAAACATATGAACGATGTGAATGATGTGGCGATACAGACAACTTGGTCCTAAACAAGACCGATGATTTAGAAGCACCATTCGGAATGTCGATATAATTATTTGGTCGCGTAAGCCTCGCTCATATTCGATTCGGTGCTAACAAGGCGTCTTCGGTTCCATTTTTAATCAACCCTAGTGAGACCAACTCTTGGGTATATTAAGCTGACCAACTGTAGGCTTGGAAAAAATATTAGGCTGTTTAGTATTTCTCACGTTCCCTATATTTCACCACTGGCGACGGTATTTTTACAAAATATTTTCTGGATTCAGTGTGAGTAGTGGAGCACAGAAAGTAAATGTCAAAGTTTGTGTGTTAGTGTTCTGAGCTTTGTCATTTAAATATAATTAGTTTGCCGTCAAAACCTAGCTCGATCATTCCGCGACATCATTCCGTTCATCACATTATGCTTTTAAAATATCCAGAAATTTTTTTTCTGTTTGCTATTTTTCATATCAAGTAATCAAAATGAACCAATAGTTCTGGCTATGCAGGAAGAGTCTTAGCAATTATTGCAGTCTGTTATAATTCAATTAAAGTAACAAATACTTAGCTTTGGGGTCGGTAATTTTGGACTTTGGCATTTGGATTCCAAGGCTTGGGGGACTGGATCAAAGATTCGCGCTAAATCGTATTCAGAGTTGGCAGCACCTTCTCAATGATGAACTTAATGAAATGAAACTTTCTGTACATGAAAACTTTGTCACAAAAAGCCACTTTGCATACTTCGTTTTTCCAAAAAAGATCTAGACTGTCTTTTGAAAAGGGTCAAACTTTTTTACCAATTTATTTCAAATGGCTATAGTCTAAAAATGACAAATCCTAGAGAAAATGATTTATGAATGATTTTGACAAAATTAGTAAAATTTTTGAATAAAAATATTGGAACAATCATCGACTCCTACACCGAAAAAAATCGATTTCAAAAATTTAAAGTCGATTTACAAAAAAAAACATCTTTGATTTGAATGAAATTTTGTTCCCTACCTACCATCAAAAATTCAAGCTGGGCACTTTCAAGGAAAAATAGTTAGTTGAAAAAATTTTTTCCTTGTCCAAACTAGATTTTTTTCAGTGTTTTTATTCAGGGACCATATCCCAGAGACCAGAATCCGTAATCCCGAGGAGGGAAGCTAGACTCCAGATTCCATAGCCCAGATATCAGAACCCGGGATCCCGAGGCGAGAACTCAGACTCCGGATTCCATAGCCCAGAGTCCAGAGTCACGAGGAGAGAGACCAGAATCCAGAGACGCGAGTCCTTAACCCAAAATACTGAGGCGAGTCTAGAGTGCAGAATCCAGAGGTCAGTGTCGAGAATGCAGAGTCCAGAGTCCATAGCGCAGCAATCAGAACCCAGAGCTCCAAAGGCAGAGCTCAGAGTCCAGAGCGCAGAGTTCAAAGCTCAGAGTTCAGATGCCAGAGCCCAGCGTCCAAAACCTAGAGTGAAGAGCTCAGTGACCAGAAACCAGAGTCTAGAGTTCTTATCCCAAAATATTGAGCCCAGAGTCATCAGCACATAATCCAGAGCCCAGAGTCCCTAACCCAAAATAGTGAGACCAGAGTTTCGAGTCCAGATTCTAGAGCTCAGAGTTCAGACTCCAGAGTTTAGATTCCATACCCCAGCGAGCAGAACTCAGAGTCCCGAGGAGAGAGCCCAGATTCCAGAGTCCACAATCCAGAGGTCCGAGTGCGTAGTACAGAGTTCAGAGTGCAGAGAACAGAATCGAGAATCCTGAATCCAGAGTCCAGAGCCCAGAGTCCTCAACCCAAATTACTGTGGCCAGAGTCCAGAGCTCTGCGACCAGAATCCAGAGCCCGAAGTACTTAACCCAAAATACTGAGGCAAGAGTTCGAACTCCAGAGCACAGAGCCCAAAACCCAGAGGCCAGAATCCAGAGTCCATAACACAGAATTTCGAGGCGAGAGTCCAGAACACAGCGTGAAAAGTGCAGCATCCAGAGTTCAAAGTCCGGAATCTAGAGCTCAGAGTCCAGAAACGAGATTTCTGAGACCAGAGTTCGGAGTCCAGAAACCTGAGTCCTCAGCCCAAAATACTGAGCCCAGTGTCCCGAGGTCAGAACCCAGTGTCCAGTTCCCAGAGTTCAGATCACAGAGCCCAGAGACCAGAATCAAGAGTCCCGAGGAGAGAGCCCACAGCCCAGAATCCAGAGACCCGAGTGCAGAGCCTAAAGTTCAGAATCCAGAGTCTAGAGTTCAGATTCCAGAGTGAAGGATCAAGACCCCAGATACCAGAGCCCATGGTTCAGAATCCAGAGAGCATAGTATAGAAATTCGAGGCCAGCGCCAGGAATCCATCATCCAGCGGTGAGAGTGATGAATCCAGAATCTAAAGTTCAGTGTCCATAGTCCAGAGACCAGAACTCAGAATCCAGAGTCTCGAAGGGAGAGCCAAGAGTCCAGAATCCAGAGTCCCGAGTGCTGATTCCATAGTTCAGAATCCAGACTTCAGAGTCTAGAGTTCGGATTCCAGAATCAAGACCCCAGCGACCATCGTTCAGAGTCCAGAGTTCATAGCACAGAATATCGAGGCCAGAGCCCAGTATCCAGAATCCAGCGTGAAGAGTGCAGAGTCCGGACTTCACAGTCTAGAATCTAGACTGACTGGATATTTTCGGAATGGTCTTGACGAGCAGGTACCAGAAATTTATATCTGACGCCATGTTGAAATCCAAGATGGCGACCTCCGGACGTAAATTATTACGATTACACTTCGGATTGATTATCTTTGCGTAGCACTTGATACTGTTTAATATTGTTTTATACAATGGATCCATAATGATAATTTTACTAGAACTACTCTTCACAATTATTGTTACTAGACTGCTTTAAGGCCTTAGTTTTGTAGCACTGTTTTTTAAAAAAATGAGTATTGATGCAGATAAGGTACAGGTAACCAGGGTAATATGCCAAACGAATACCATATTGGTTACTAATACTTTTTGCATGTATCAGGCAACTAGCAGTTGGGAAAATGGATTCTGAGATGATTATGACTTCCATTGGTTTAGTTTTCGATAAAAATGCACTGAAAAAAATCAGTTTGGGCAAGGAAAAGTTTTTTTCAAATAACTTATTTTCCTTGAAAGTGCCCAACTTGAATTTTTGACGGTAACATAATTTGGAATAAAATTTCATTCAAATCAAAGATGGTTTTTTTTTGTAAAACTTTGAATTTTAAAAATCGATTTTTTTTTTCAGTGTAAGAGTCGATGAAGAATTTTTACAAGATTTTTATTCAATAATTAGACTAATTTTGTGAAATTCACTCCTACAAGATTTCTTTGTGGGATTTGTTATTTTTAGACTATAGCCATTTGAAAAAAATTGGTAAAAAAGTTTGACCCTTTTCAAAAGATAGTCTAGATCTTTTTGGAAAAAAACAATGTGGCTTTTTGTGACAAAGTTCTCATGTACAGAAAGTTTTATTAAAATCTGAGAGGGGGCTGCCAACATTTGTTCGAGTTGGCGCGAAATTCGTCAGATACAAGACACTATCCGAATTGTGAATATTTTAACTAAGATCCGAATGCAGAGACCGAAGGCCGAGAACTTTTTTTTTACAAAATATTGAAGTATAAATTCTTGAATAAAGAGGATGTTTCTTCTTCTTCAATTTCACAAAAAATAGCTGTACGTGTAAAACAAGTGCTATACAGACAATAAAAGGAAAGAGTAAAAAAGAGAGGTTTCTTGAATTTATCTCACCAGTAGCAACACAGAAGGGAAAGTGCACGCGACTTGCCATAACGCGTGGAGACCCTTTTTCGCAACAGGAGTATATTTGCTTCCTGTACTGCTGCCTCTTGGAGGTCATTAATTGCTTTTCAGTGATCGTGCAATACTTTATGATCGTAGTTGGCTCTTCTTTCTTGTGGCCGTTACAGACCACGAGTGTCAATCCACCTTCTTTGGCTTTGGTTCCTCACTGATGATACTGGCTTTTGATTTGGAGGTGTTAGAAACAGTTTTTGCAGTGTTGCAGTTGCCATTATTACCTGAACAGCTGGCAAAAATTTAACAATCGTTTGTAGATTAGGTGATGATATTCAAGACTTTGTATTGGCTTTATTTGCCGAATACGAGTTTTTCGTAGCGACTGCTGTCCACGGTATATGATAGGTATAACCATCTCAACGTAGGTCAGAGTGGAATCTGTCATTGATACGTGGAAAGCGTTGTCTGCGGAATGGTAGTGCCTTGTGTTTTGTATCGTAGGTTCAGGTAGGAAGGCCGCATTCTTACCATGTAATCACTATTGCAATATCTAGGAATATTTTTCCATGTATCCTTTGTTCTGATTTCACTTTTCTGTATTGCGACATGATTTTAAAAAAAAAATAAGGGGCATATCGCAAGTGTGAAGCGCCAGATCGTGTAGTCGAATCTCGAATGTGCCATTATCCATGACCGCGAGGTTTTTGAATTTGATTTTAACGCTGTCACGATCAGCGACCTGTTGTAGGTGGTTATGCAAAATGATTTATTTGCTTGGGGCAACCGGTCAATCATTATTGTATGCTTGATATGAACGAATTGTATAGAGGGGATTTGCGTAAGGCTTAGCTATGAAAACTTTTGGAAAATGTTCCACCTGGGGAGGCTTGGTGCATGATACATGCAAAAAGCGAAAAGACCCAAAGTCAGTGATTACGTTATTAGATATTACTTCAAAATAAACTTAGTGCATTCATTATCAACAATTAATAACCATACTTCAACTAGGAAAATAGCCATTCACATTCTATTGAACATAATTATAGCACGATCTCGCAATAATTAAAACGTACGAAATTATTAACTATGTCTCAAGCGCCAATACACAAACGCCCGCCTTTGCGCGATCATGAAACGTACTCGTCCAGTAGTTCCCACTTTAAATATGAAACTTATATGCACTAGACAACATGGCTTAGGGCACCATAGTTAAAAAAAATCGGTCAGATGGGGGAGCTAACTTCCTTTTTTCATCTAAACCGTGCACTCAAAATTATACATCAGTATGACGGGCAGCGCAATCATTCAAACACGCTAGCATGCGCGACATAAACACGCCTAAGCGATCAAACACATAAAAACGCTTGTGTGCTTCACGGTAATACAAATCAGATAACTCTTGTGCATACGCGATCATTCGCGCACACCTACGCCCGCCATCTCACTTACACAAAACACTACGGTGATCAAGTCAATATATCAGCACTTATGAATTTTCATACTCGATCTCAAGCGCGATTATACCTACACCCGCTCCAGCGTGATCGTGAATCAATATCATCCGAGAGCCCCAGCAGTTGTTCCTAGCAGCCTAGGTCCATGCCTTCCATCTTGGTCTCAAAAAATTCAAATACACTAGCAGTCTCAGGTCGTCATGGCCGGATACTCTAGTATTAATATGGGAGAATTCCTTTCTAGATGTGAAGCGTGCACTGAAAATCGCCGTCCGTGCAAACATTCAATAGCCTACGCGAATTTGCAAACGAGTTTATACACGCGACACACAAACGTTCATGCTTCAAAACCGTTAAACTACAAACGCTCGAGCCCTGCGCAATAATACAACTCTCGTCACAAATGCGAACATACAATTGCAGTCATTCACGCGAACCTGCGCCCGCGAGGGCGAATGACTCATCGAGGTTAAAGCCGATCTCACTAACATAAAAATGTCACGTTTCCACGCGATCATGAATCAGTCACATCTCGTCCTAGCAGCCTTCATTCCATATCAGTTGGACCTGGATCTCAAGACAGTAAATGACGTTTATACACATTAGACAACAAGCTTCAGGGCGAAATTCCCGAGCAAATACTCATGGGTTTAAACACCACATAGCCCCTTGAAAAGACCTTAAACATGTTCCGTGCCACAATTCACAACCATCAAGACACCATAAACTGGTCTCGATAACCCATAAATACACCAACATATGGTATTTTATATGGGATCTACCGGACCATGGTGGTGGTGTTTTCATGTATTGAACCCATCTCAAACACCCATGTCAAACCCCATGAGCATGGGTGTATTATGGGCTTTTCGTTTGCTCGTGTTGCCGGTATGAGGGATCTCAAAATCTTCTAGCATCTAAACCGTACATTCAAAATTAAACATCATACTAGCGGTTTTCGGGAACATTCAAGAACTCATGCGAATATCCAAATGACCACATGGTTAAACAATCGAATTTACACGCGAAGTTACTCACTAGCAAACGCCCACGCGATCAAATACGTTAACATACAAACACTCGGGTTCCTTCGCGATAATTTACGCACTGTTACGCCCGCGATCTCGTAAACATGAAAATGCCTCGGTGATTAAGTGAACGTTCTAGCACTTCTAAATTTATAAACGCGGTCTCAAGCGCGAACATATAAACGCTCGTTCCCACGCGATCGTGAAATCTCCCCGCCTCCACATCTGAACAGTACGTTCAATATTACAATCGGAATCAACGCCCGCTGCAATTGGCCTTAAGGCAGTACCGGAGCGAAAAAAATCGGATGGCGACCTTGTGCTGGTTAAACTCATTTTTCACAAAAACTATAGCAAATTTCTTCTCCAGAATGACTCATTCCCTAAGTTAGTATATTGCGCAATTTTTGAGATCTTTTCCGCATAGATTGGTTCAGTATAAGTCCCGGCGTGTTGTCGCGAAATTTGAACATCAATAGTCAAAATCCAAAATTCTGATTTTGTATGGCAAAACAGGACAGCGCTGCGTTCCGATCGCCCTAGCTAGTAAACGGTAGCTCAGATCCACACCAAAATGCTTCATTCCCTAATTGAGACATTGGGGAATCCGATAGAGTGAATATCACATCGATATATTGTTCCGAATTCAAGATTTGTTGTCGCGAAATTTTGTAATCAATAGTAAAAATCTCTGCGGACATTGGCAACCATTATTTCAACAGATTTTGTTGCGAGCACCATGCGTGAATTGCGATAAATTGGTCAAAGAAGTAATCAACCAGAGCAGGTCATGCTTTTTACCGCCTATTTTAGTCATAACAATGCACGTTTATTTTTGATTGTATGCAACTAGTAAAAGGTGGGATATGGCGTCCATTACTGACTTGAGAAACATTGATAAAATAAAGAAACAGAAAACATTTTGGTTTGGCCAATTGTACAGAATTCATTTTGGTGTGCATATTATGTCAGATTTCATGCGTGCTACATTGCGGAGTAACATTGCGCAGTTGTTTATGTCGCATTGTTATGTAGTTGTTGTGCATATGACTATCTTTAGGAGTAATTTCTCGGCATGAACGATAAATAAGAAGTCATTTAGGATATTATCTGCGTTTACATAGAATAGTTTTATGAGTAAGCAAGATTGTTATTGTACTTTATGTTGTACATATCAGTAAATATTAAATAATAGCTGTCATTGCTAAAGACATTCATTCAAGAACTATTTCAAACATTCGAAAGTGATTATGATGAATTTGTTATACTAATACTGCGCGGTGAAATAAGTAAAAATAAAAAGCAAGAACAAAACAAAACTATTTATAATATTATATAGCTATTATCACTAGCACATACAATGTATTAGATTTTGGCCACTTCCGTCAATTATTTTGGAATAACCTGAAGTAGCTAGGGAATAATTAGCTGAAGTAGCTAATGTTGAATATTTTTTTAGGGATTTCCAAGAAGTAGAAATGGTAATAGACTGCAAATTTTTTTGACTGGATTTAGAAATTTGTTAAATTTATTGATGCAGTGTGTTGATGACGCATTGCTTCGCAAATTTTTGATAAGGGAAGTTATGAATCGATCTGACAGACAGCAACCCAATTGGCTCTATCGATTACATACCCGCATGCCATACTGACTATTACATTGACTTACGGCAAGAACATCGAGAAAAGCCGGAGGGCTGTGCGTTCATAATGCTTCCAAAGCGGCATGGCAGTAGTAGGTTGGTCGGCCGAAGTACGAATGTTGGTCTTTCGTAATGGTTTTATTTTGTCATTGCAAATCAGACTATTTTTCATCTCTGGTTTCATATACCAATAAGATGATTGTATCCTATTGCCTTTTATTCACCCTACCTATTTGATGACATTTGTTAGAGCAGTTCGGTTCAACGCAGAACAAATTTTCGAATCAAACACGAATAAATATCTTACATTTTTACGCCAGTTTTATTATGGCGTTTTCGTTTCCACCTGGCGATACATAGACATAGATGCAAAAAAGAGATAGACAGATTACACCCTGGTTTGAGTCAGTGTAAGATCGACTACAGCGGTGCAGTGCACTGTCAATAACGAAAGTGCCATTAGATTTATACTATGTATACATTTCACCGAAAATATGCTATAAACCATCATCAAACTAAATGGCCGCCGATCGTATCGCTAGCTAATTTTAGATTGCTACTTGTTGCTGTTATTTCAAAACGACAGTTATATTTCTTACACTTATTGAAAACATTAGTCCTTAGTATAACTTATACTAGTCAAAAAGTCTGGGTTTTTTTCCGAACAATGCTCGAATGCATTGCGCATTTCCAGATCTTGTGTCACCACTCCCTGCATTCCTGCTTACACACGCGACCTTCTGGAGACAGTGAGTTCAGGAATGAATGGTAGGAAGCTTCAACACTTCAACGCTTAGATCAAACTCAGTCGAGCACGGAACCAGTAGAGCACCATGGCACACTCTACAGTATCTTTGCCCTTACCCTTTCAAGTGGAGCTCTGACGTGTTTTTTCTTGTTTATTTGACACGGCTCAATGCATTAGCATAACTGAGCCGTGGGTCTTTTATGATTTTTACAATATGTAAAAAATAAAAATTAATTTTCACTAAGGCTATCCATCGGGTCTTGTTCACGCAGCTTGCTGCTGCGTGTTGGGATCTTCTTCCTAGGCGGTGAAACAGCTGCATTGTCTATCATAACTAGAGTCATTCAGTTCGCTTTCTCTCGCGTTTTCGTTCACGTCCATGTCGTCATCGGTACTACATTCAAGTTGCTCACGGTCGGTTTTTCTTATTTGTTATTTGTGCTTATGGGTCTCTGTTGTAGATCGGTCTTCATCGGCATTTGATTCATTTTTGGTAGTGTTGGTTATTGGTTTGGAAGCATCTGGTATAATCGTTGTAATTTCACTGTTCGTAACGGTAGTTGGTTTAGTGGTCCTGGACCATATCGTTGAGTTAGTGTTTGTTAATGCGCGGACCGCAGTCGTTGGTTTACCAACCGGTTGTGGTTTAGCATACGACGACTGTGTACTGGTCTTGGTCGTAGCATATTCACTTTCTTTAGCAGCTTCCAAGCAAGGTTTTCCGTGGTGTAGCGGTTGATCACAGAAGTGGTACGTAGGAATCACCCCTGGGCACGTGACCAATGTTCGCTGATTAAATGTAACACCTTGTGTTTTGCCATAAATGGTCAGATATAAGGGGATAGGTATTGTCGGCCGCATTCTCACCACAAGCACTCCGTTGCGGAGACCTGGGAAGAAGTTCCTCCATGTGTCTTCCGAAAAGGATTCCAATTCACCGTATTTTGGCATGTGTTGTTTGATAACAGCAGGATTGGTACGCGGGGCCAAGCCATGCATTTTAACTTCAATATGCGTATGTTGGGATGCTGTATAAAATGTCATTACATTCGACAACGTGCTTCAAGTTGTTCTGCGTAGCAAATGATTCTGCTTGTTTTATGTTTTGGAACGTAATCAGTACCTCATGACGTAGATGATGGAATTACACATCATTGACTTCTGCTATGTTGAGCTTCATGTTCACCTTCAACAATTGCTCTACGTCACGGGTCGCTAGTCTTACCGGACATTTAGAAAAGTCAACAGCAACATAGTTCGGCCGAACTGGGCTATAAACTGGCTTGGCATTGTTACTCATTATTTGATCACGTTTCACACACTAGGTAGTAGATATCG
This sequence comes from Topomyia yanbarensis, assembly GCF_030247195.1. Classification (NCBI taxonomy): domain Eukaryota; kingdom Metazoa; phylum Arthropoda; class Insecta; order Diptera; family Culicidae; genus Topomyia; species Topomyia yanbarensis. Next base: position 79,689,512 of record NC_080672.1, read on the forward strand.
AATTTTGTTTTTGCAACTAGATAATGTAGCGCACGGGTAAAATTTGATTGCCTGTCCTGCTTGTATTGTATTCGAGGAAACTAAAGGAAAAAAACAACGGTGAAGATAAATTAAGGGATGATTGCAACGGTGGAGGTAGAAGAATTGCGCCGAAAAATTTGTTGAGCTAAGTTGCTAGAGAACACAAGAGATGCGATCAAGCCCTGGGAAGGCGTTATGTTGGAGGTTGTTGGGCATTATTACATTGGTTATTTCCCGGTAGCATCGACTGGTCAGACTACTGAACAGAAGCGTAGTCCTCAAAACTGTAGAGGTCCTGTTTCAGTACCACTAGTAACTTCCCAGAACAATCAACAGATCTACGTTTTGGGAAGAATGCGCCAGCTGAAGGGAGCACCGGTCTTCGCCGAACTAGACTAGACTCCCATGGGTGGCCAATTGCGGACAAACCAGATCTCTGCTCATGGCAAGCTTGCTGCAACGGTGAGGCGTGTATCCTCAACAATCGCATTACGCCTAATGGAAAACTTCACCTTCCTTCCTTTATTCATTGTGCCATTCGACTAGCAGCCTTCCCTGCAAAACCGATAAAGCTATTCTGCATACGTTGATCCATTTAGCTACCAACTTTGACGGATAATTCCCGGCGGCGTATATACTCTACTCCAATGAAGTTGAAAATTTCTATGGAGACCGATAACAATTTTTATGAGCCTAACTTGGTATCAATCTACTCAGATAGTTCTCGACGACGAATATTCGACTTTGTGTTGTTCATTCGTCTATGTTTTCACTCCTCGTTCATATGTCCTTGTTGGTTGAAGTTACTATTGCTGTTCGTTTCGCCATTTTCGCTGGAGTTTCGATAGTATGAGTGTCACTATTCTAAACAAAAAAAAAATGTTCCCGAAATCGCGAATGATGTACTTTCATTCTGGAACAATCACGTTTTTACGTTACGAAAACAGGATCATGAACAAAAATCATGTATTTTATAATATTGTTCAATTTATTTTCAGTAATGCATAACGCCTTTATTAGTGGAAATATTTGTTTTTATATTGTAAACTGCAGTCATGGTTTTCTGTACATGAACTAGTTCACAACTTTATTAACATTATTCGTAAACCAAAGGATGACTCGTGATTGTATTCATGCATTTAGGAACATGATTCCGAGTCCAACTATTATTCATGAATACTTACATTCCTCGTGAACATTTATCAGTCCTAATTTATTAGTCATGATACAATATCCGTGCTCGTGAAATAGTTCATAAAATATTATTCATGGATTAGTGCATTAGTTCGTGATTCCTAGCGTATTAGTCACGTCTCACCATTCATGATCATGAAATAGTTCACATAATCATAAAATATTAATGAATTAGTGAACTGGCTCATGATTTATAGTACGTGATTCACGATCTATCTTGTGTGCTTATTTTGTTTAGAAAATATTCCTAATAATTTTCAATTTCATGCAACTTTGCACATGCTCATGGAATTTTCACGTGAACTATTTCACAAAATTTGGATTATTGTTCATGGAATCATTTTTGTTCTAAGAGCTTTTTCGTGAAATATGATATACTTGTCTCCAGTTACAGCGACCAGTAATAAGTACGAGCAGCAGATATAAGAAAACTGCTAGAACCTCGTTATTCATTTAATAAGGTTCGGTGTGATGTCCGAAAGAAAGCGAAAACTGCACTGAACACCAAAAATACATTAAAGAACCACAAATCGTGTTCGTGGTAAAGTGTACAAAACAATATGCAGTGAATCAGTCATGATGTTCATAGTGTTCAATTTCTCCGCGTAAAAAATCCGATAATAGCAATTAAACAGGGGCGGCGAAAAACTTTACGCCCGAGTGGGTAGAAAGCATAAGGTGAGGGGTCCATTAGTAATGATTTTTCCCTTTTCGCAATGCACACGCTTACATTAGATTCACATTAAATCACGTTCGTTTATGCAAATGGAATTGTGGTACATCGATGTTTTCAAACGTGTGTAGTGCGAGATACATGCGTTGCGCATCTAAATTTTTTGAAATGGTTCAAAATTTCGAGTGGGTAATAACCCACTCGGTTATTTTCGGTATGGGTAGTACTACCCATACTACCCACGGTTTCCGCCGGCCCTGCAATTAAATAACATATGACGATAAGGCGAAAAGAAATTGCGAATATCATGATGAACCACATTCGTACGATGACTCTCGGAACGAGCATTCGATCTTTCCAGTCCGTGCGGTGTAAAGCGATAAAAAGTGGTGCTAATCCGCTTTTATGGTTATCTTGTGTATTCTTCTCTTCGAGGTTTTGAACTTTTTTCTTTTTTTGTGTGTGCGCGTTAACCGTCAGTCGACCAGCAGAGCATTTGCAGTATTTCGTTTCTTGTGAGCTGCCTGGATACTAAAATCCAAGATATGTACCGCTATTAATTCACATTCCCATTTCTTGGTTCAACTACTATCGTACACTGGGCAAATAGCTTCCCCTGACAATGGTGAGGTGAGATGGATGCTGAATCGTGATCTTCTTCCGGGCCAAAGACTTCAGCCTTGCTTCAGCCAGTGAAGACTTTTATCGGGTGACCTTCGTGGGTCTGCCCCCCCCCCCCCCCTAACTACCTCCTCTTTATTAAGGTTCGTCTACCTTTTCGCCTCTTTGTGCCGCGGGTCATGAACTGTACTGTTTGCAAACAATTAGGACACGCAGCATTCCATTTTAACAAAAAGGCTTGTTGTGGGAAATGCTATGGGAATCATGTAGATGATTCCTGTAGAAGAGATGTCGAAAAGTGTCTCTAATGTGGGGGAAATTCACTTGATCTCCCGACATATTCCACGTACAAACAGTGCGACGTGAATCCCTTCAGGGCAGGCATTGCATTTATCGCTCATATGAGTAAATGCGCCCGGATAGTTTGCTACTGCGACAATAAAAACTCACATTTTCACACGAAAAGTTATTGGCACTCACACAACTCCGGATAAATACAACGTGTTATTTCTCCGGATAAATAAAACAGCCGGAGAATGAGTGAATGATCACGGTATCCTTTCTGCGTTCGCTGCTTTGCTGTCGTTATTCCAAAACACGAAAAAACAAGTCCATCATACTTCTTTGCCGCTTTTCTTTGTAATTTAGTGTATTTTTTGAAGTTTTAATTGATTTCCACGAAATTAAAATTTTATCACCTTCTCCGGTGAGAAGGAAAAAGTCAAATAAATTTTATCCGGAAAATCATTCTCACGCTATTTATGGAGACGGAGAATTTTGCGACTCATCTTATCTCGGAAAAGTTGGACATCGGATAAGCTTCTTCTCGCGTGAGTGAGAGAGAATTACAATGCCTGCTTCAGGGACGCTCTAAGGTTGATATGACCAGTGATACTATTTATGAATACAAGTGATGGGAGTTTGTGAAAACAGGTAAATTGGTATCCATGTCGGTAGTATTTGATTCATTTTGAATTATGGTCACTTCACTCCAAGCTTCAGAAGCTGATAGGAGTAAACAATTAGAACAAATACATATTCCGTGGTTATAAATGACCAAGATCTAATAGATTGATAACGATGAGCACAGATGTCGGTTGCTAAGCATTGCGTGTATCCAGTTCGTGATATATGAAGATACTCCATGACCTCGGGCTGCTTCCGAAATGGATTCGAAAGATACGATCAAAAGCACCTTCAATATCGAGAAAAACTCCTAAACTTGATTACCTTTGTGAAAAAGCTTTTTCAATGTTGTAGACAATATTGTGTAACAGGGTGGTAGTAGACTTTCCCCGCTGAAATGCATGTTGCATTGCATGCAACGCCCAAGCTAACATCTCGAATATAGTGGTCGAATAAACGCTCCACTGATTTGAGAAGGAAGGAGGTCAGACTGATCGGTCTACAACTCTTTGCCTCCTCATACGCGGCCACCTTTGGGAATAAATTTGACAGGTATTTCCCGCCACGCCAATGGAATGTATCCTGTTGTAAGACTATAAGTAAGAATCTTTTTCAAAATATGCTTGAAGCGTTCATATGCTGTTTGTAGTAGAAATGTAATATTTATTTATTTTATTTTTATTTTATAATTAATATCAACAGACACAGTGTGGTCCTAATGATAATTTCTTAATCTATTTAAAAAGTCAAATTGTAATCTGCTACGTGGAATGTGAAGATCGAACTCGGATGAAACTCTGTTGAAAGTCCGCTGCAAACCAATGATGGCACCGTTCACTCCATAGTTAGTCCGGCGAAGAGGTAATCGGAGGAATAAATTATTGCGAAGGGCGCGAGGGCGAACGTTCATGTTTATCGCACTGAGAAGCTCGGGGCAGTCAATTCGATCTTGCAAAATATCCGAAATCGTCATAGCACGGAATAGATCCCGTCGCACTTGCAATGTATCGAGTCCAATAAGCAAACCCCGGCTTTCATAACTTGGCAGCTGGTGAGGGTTGCTCCAAGGCAATCGACGAAGGGCAAACCGAACAAATCTGCGCTGTACTGCCTCAATTCGATGGACGCCGTTGAGATAATGAGGGTTCCACACAACTGAACAATATTCCAGAGTTGATCGAACGAGTGAGCAGTAGAGAGATTTCAAGCAGTAAATATCTGAAAAGTGCTTAGATATTCTCATTATGAACCCCAAACAGCGTGATGCCTTTGCGACAATATAGCTGATATGCTGTTTAAACGTCAGTTGTTCATCGAGAAAAACTCCGAGATCTTTGACGCAATTCGCTCTGTCAATTGTGGATTCAGCTAGACAGTAATCGAATCGAATTGGCGTTTTTTTCCTCGAGAACGTAATGACCGTACATTTCTTGGGGTTTAGGGTCATTCGGTTGATCTCGCACCATTCCGCAAAGGTTTCCAGTTGGCGTTGAAGGAAAGCTGCATCATGAGTATTCCGGATTCTATGGTATAACTTGAGGTCGTCGGCGAAAGACAATCGTGGTCCTTCTAAACAAAAGTTAACGTCGTTGAAATACAGAAGAAAAATCAATGGACCGAGATGGCTGCCTTGCGGAATACCAGATGAAGCACAGAACTCTTCGGATACACAATCACCTATCTTGACTGCTAGACGACGATCACTGAGATACGATTGCATCCAACGGAGAATATTAGTACCAAAGCCGAGTCTATCCAATTTTGCCACTGCAATAGCGTGATTTATCTTGTCAAAAGCAGCTGAAAGGTCCGTGTAGATAACGTCAGTTTGAAGGCCGTCCGACATAGCATCTGTAACATATGTTGTGAACGACAGAAGATTCGTAGATGTTGAACGTTTCGGCATAAATCCATGCTGAGTCTCGGAGATATACTGTTTGCAGTGGCTGGAGATGGGTTCCAACACAGCCATTTCAAACAGCTTAGGAACTGCGCTTAGCGTTGTAATACCACGGTAGTTGTCAACTACCTTTTTATCACCTTTTTTGTGAACTGGAAACATGAAGGAGGATTTCCAGAGTTCGGGAAATACTCCGGTTGTTAGCGACAATTGAAACAGATGACAAAGAGGTTCAATTAGACCGGCAGAGCATTTTTTTAGAATAATAGTTGGTATACCATCTGGGCCTGCCGAGGTTGAAGCCTTCATTTTCCTAACCGCCAGTTGTACCATATTATTGTCGATATTGATGGAGTTCAAAGACTGGTATGATTGAGGTATATTGAGAGCCGCGCGTGAAGCCTGGGTCGGTGTCAACTTCTCGTTGGAGAAAACACTCGCGAACTTTTCAGAGAATAGTTGGCAGATCTCCTGTAAACTAGAGCTCATACGTGATGATTCCATCCTTTCCAGGCGACTTATACGGAGCAAAACTTTCAATCTCCCGTTTGGTAGATTCGGTTGTCACGGTTGGTTGTCGAGCAAATACCCAAGAATCAGAACTACCTGAAAAGAACTCAGAGGCAGTCGTCAGTGATGGCTCTGTACAGCGTGGAAAGTGTGTGTCAAAAAACGGCTGAGTACTACATCTTTGTCAGACAAGTATTCACCATTAGCAGTTCTAATCGAACTGACATCAAAGTCTTTCGATTTCGAAAGTATCTTATTTATGTTACTATGAGTGAGCTTGTTTTATCCACGACCTCATCCAAGTCACTTGGAGATAACGACGGTTTGAGCTCGTTCGGTACGAGCCAGTTTACCAACTCATGCGTAATACCGTCAGAGCAGACAGGTACATCTAACACTTCTTCTTTGACAGCTCGTGCAAAGGTTTGGCGGTTTCATGCATTAAGTATGTGCAGTTTTGTGCTACTTAAGTATTCCATTAATTCGGTGCATCTCAAATTGATATCTGAGCTGTCCCAAATTATGTGGTGGGTGATTATGAAAGGAAACCCATTTCTGCCACAATATGATACAACCCTTATATGATACAACCCTTATATGATACAACCCTTTTGAAATTATCAGTAGGCGATGGTTCATTATCCGGCAAATATGCCGAACAATAGACGTATTTCTTTTTTATGTTGTCAACAGTCGTATTTACCGTGACACCAAAAATTTGCGAAGAAAAAAACGTCGACTGTGTCAGAGATTCGCTTAACACAGCAAGGGTAAGACCCACGACACTCTGTGCGCGACTGGCATATTTTAGTACTGCCAGCCATTCAGTCCTCGGCACGGAGAAACACCTTGACTTGACGACTCTTGTTTTCAGTCTCCTCTTACGACATGGGAACAGGAACCCAGTGGCTGGCTTAATTCTCGATACTGGACATGACTGGAGGAAAGTGGAGGTCCGCGCCATAAAAAAAACCAGGAAAACCAGCCTCCAACCACAACTCGTATCGACCGATTTCTACTGTCCAGCATCCGAAAGTTGTTCGAGAAAATGATCTTACTCCGCCTTGACAATTGGGAAGCAAATGGCTTACTATCAGATACACAATTTGGCTTCCGCAAAGGCAAAGGGACGAATGATTGTCTTGCGTTGCTCTCAACGGAAATTCATATGGCCTATGCTAGCAAAGAGCAGATGGCATCATATTTTTTTTTATTCAAATCGTTTATTTGATAAGGCACGTTGCGTTAGCTTAAAGGTGCCATTTTTTTCGTTTTACATTTTAATTGCTTAAAACTAGGGGATTACATATTGATTTTTTTTAAATGAAACTAATGCGATTTTATAGCTATCTTATATATCTACACAAGGGGATAATATTATTTTCGTAAGGGGTCATTTAGTTTTTGTGGCAATATGGTTTGACATTTTTATCAGTGAGATTATTGGAGCAAATAATGTTTAACTAAGGGGGGCAATTTTTTACGACTATCTTAAAAGTAGGAATAACTAGAGGGCATGATTGAATTTTGTAAAGATTCGTAATTATAGTTATTTTTGTGGGTAGTAGAGTTGGGCATTTTCAACGAGATTTTATAATATAATAGTTAAAACTAGAAGAGACAAGAAGAGCAAAATGCTTCGTGATGATATTGGGGGGGGGGGGGGGGGGGTAGGGGTGTTACTTCTGGGTATAAGAGTCAGGGGAGGGAGGGTAGACAAAGATGGCAGGGAGAGAAAATTATTTCAGTTTCAGGCATCGTGAGATCAACGGATGGATTACAAACTCGGGTGGCCTTCATCAGGGGAATCATGTACTGGGACGCCGGGTGGTCCTCCTCAAGATGGCAGGGGTTTTTCCAGACGATTTCGTAGTACGGCTCAGATGTGGATCAGCTACATTTCGAGTTAAGCGTGTTATGTTCGTGCCGTAGGTCCCGTGTTTGTTGGCTCATTCGATACAGATGCTTTGATACAGGTGGAAGAGAGTTCTGAGAATGATAAGGAAAATAAGAAGGGGTAGTTAGACTTGTATGTTGATGGTTTTGAGGAACGTGTATATAAGGGACATATAGAGGACATCGCGGCTTGCCAGCACGTCTCGAACCGGGACGTTGGTTGGTCTTCCTCGGGCCCGCAGGGTATCCATTAGCCGAGACCTGGCGGAACTGTACTCGGTGCACGCCCAGACAATGTGCTCGATGTCGTGATAGCCGTCGCCACAAGCGCAGATACCACTATCCACGAGCCCAATACGCCGGAGATGTGCATCCAGCGTGTAATGGTTTGCCAGAAGTCGGGACATCACACGAATGAAGTCACGACCCACATCCATCCCCTTGAACCAAGGTTTCGTCGATACCTTAGGGATTATCGAATGTAGCCACCTTCCCAGCTCCCCACTGCTCCACGAAGTTTGCCAACTTTCGAGGGTTCTCTGATGAGTAATACTGAAAAATTCGCTGAAGCGAATTGGTCTTTCGTAAACGTCTCCTTCTAAGGCACCCACCTTAGCTAAGGAGTCTGCCTTCTCATTGCCCGGAATGGAGCAATGAGAAGGGACCCATACCAAGGTAATCTGGAAAGAGTTGTCAGATAAAGCACTCAGTAGCTCCCGTATTTTCCCCAAAAAATACGAGGAGTGCTTTCCATGTCTCATCGAGCGAATAGCGTCAATGGAACTGAGGCTATCCGAAACGATGAAGTAATGGCCTGCGGGTAATGTTTCAATGACTCCAAGGGTATACTGAATGGCAGCTAGTTCTGCGGCGTAAACTGAAGCCGGGTGTGGCATCAGTTTTCTTGGATATTATGGGACTTTTGATTCAATTTCTTTCATGATTTTTTTCTGAGAAGCTGCACCATCATGGTCCTTAATCGATTTTAAACAACTTTTTGCCAAACTTGTCTCTAATAAACTCATGCATTTTCCGCATGGTCCCGAATTAGTTGCATGTCTCTTTCACAGGGCTCATGTCTAAGCTCCCTACTCTGCAACTTTTACGTGAATGACATTCACGAATGTCTTGCCGATTACTACATGCTTAGGCATCTTGCAGATGACGGCGTGGTCTCTATACAGGTCCCTAAGCTGTCGATTTGGAAGGACTATTGCAAGATATCTTGGACAATTTGTCAATTTGTTTAGAAGTAGAAAAAAATCGTTCTCATTTACGCTGTTTTTTATAGTTTTGATTTTTATTTTTTATAGTTTTTCAAAACAATGGTTCGTAGGTATAATTTGCGCACAGTAACTGCTGTAACAGTAAGGGTGCGTGTTACTAATGTATTACTGGCCAGAAATAATTTTTTCATTGCAATTTCCACTCCATTTCTTGGTATTTTCCAAAACCCGATTTTTCATCCTTCACTCTTCCAAATAATTGCACTTTTTCAGAAATATCGAAATTCCATTGTATACCGTTATACTAGAAACATTTGATTTTTTTCAAATCGGTTGAAAATTCGTAAATTTATAGTAATTTTTGTGAAAAAAATCAAAACCAGAAAATTTAACTTTTTTTGTTCAATCTAATTTATGTATCATTCATTCAATAAATTCCGATTGATTCAATAAATCTCGTACATGACTGCACCCGTAGTTGAGTGGTCAGCGTGACCGCCACTCATTCCATTTGGCCTGGGTTCAATTCCAGCCTATGTCGTTGAGATTTTTCTGAGGTGCAAATATCTGTGGTCACGTCTTCCTTCGGAAGGGAAGTAAAGCCGTTGGTCCCCGGACCATGAAATTGGTGGATCGATGTCTAGTACAGGTAGTGGAATCACTTCTCTGACGTCGGTAGAGAAGAAGTAGATCCACCGTCTACACTCTTACTAACAAAAATATCATCCCGTGATACTTGTGGAGTGCGCAGTAGTATATACGGCCTCTAGCAAAATCAAGTATCGGACTAACCATTCCTTCCCTTTCCTTCCGCGATCTACGTTCGGGCCTGGCCGGCATCGGTATTGATCAAAAACACTTTAGGATTACCAGGAGTTGCACATTGAAAGAGGTTTCGCTACTACCAAGCATAATTATCTACTGATTCCTTGTGCAACTTCAGCCAGTACCGATCGATAACGGAGTAGCAGCCAGGGGTGGTGGCACAAGCTCAATCTCAAGCTCATTGATTCAATAAATTCCGTACATTCAATTTCACAGCTATTTTCGCAATTTTAAAATGAATAAAATGATATATATATATATATATATATATATATATATATATATATATATATATATATATATATATATATATATATATATATATATATATATATATATATATATATATATATATATATATATATATATATATATATATATATATATATATATATATATATATATATATATATATATATATATATATATATATATATATATATATATATATATATATATATATATATATATATATATATATATATATATATATATATATATATATATATATTTCTTTAGTTTGCATTTTTACCTGCGAAAATTGCAATCAAACGCGTGGGGTACGTTTGTACCCCAGTGCAATGTTCTAAGGTAGAAAAAGTAAGTGTAACGTTCTTGTGTTAATGATTTGTAACAGATGTGCCAATAAAGGATCAACTTTCTCCGTACAATAACCGTTACATGGCGGGGTGCCCATTCAGGATACCTGATCAGGATGTACCAAACTACAATATTGTCGGTGATAGATTACGGGCGTTTCTGTTTTCGTGCCACTGCGAACATACACTTCACCAAACTGGGGCGAATTCAGTATTGCTGGTTGCGCATTGCTTTGAGTTGCATGCATTCGACCCATACGATGAGTCTAGAAGTGTTGGCGGGCGTCCTTCCGCTGAAAAATCAATTTTGGGATCTCATATCGAATGCTCATTCGATCTAATATCTTGAACCCGTTGGCAATTGCAAATTTTGAGACGCTTGTCGAGTTCAATTCCTACACCCGATTTATGTTCTTATACTTCGATTACATGGCACAAAATATCAATTCCCAAACGTGTCAATCTCACTCATGCTTTTGATTCAACTGTATTTTTCGATACATCCATGAAAGATAAGATTCGTGAAATCCCAGACTACATACGTCCGTAAGTGAACCCAAATATCTTTCATAGTAAATTTCGAGAAGTCGACTTCAACGATATATTTTATTTATTTATTTATTTATTTTATTTATTTATTTATTTATTTATTTATTTATTTATTTATTTATTTATTTATTTATTTATTTATTTATTTATTTATTTATTTATTTATTTATTTATTTATTTATTTATTTATTTATTTATTTATTTATTTATTTATTTATTTATTTATTTATTTATTTATTTATTTATTTATTTATTTATTTACTTACAGTTAATATCAACAGACACAGTATGGTCCTAATTATTATTTCTTAAAATAGTTTAAAAAATGTTTGTATTCTACTACGTGGGATGTGAAAGTCAAATCCGGATGAAACTCTGTTGAAAGTCCGCTGCAAACCAATGACGGCACAGTTGGCTCCATAGTTAGTCCGGCGAAGAGGTAGTCGGAGGAATAAATTATTGCGGAGAGCATGAGGACGAGTGTTCATATTAGGGCATCACAAAAAAAACTTTTTTTTTAATTCTCAAAGGAACCCCCCCCCCCTCCCATATTGTGACAAATGTCAAAGTAAGCTTAGATGCCAAATTTCAGATCATTTGGACAATTCTAGACCACCGTCCACTTCGCTTGAAATCTTTGAAATTGGTACTATGGGAAAATATAGAGGAAAAATATACTAAATGCTATAATTTTTGAAGTAGCTATCAGAAAATTACAATTTATACCTCTTTTTAAAGGAAATGACCTAAGTCTTTGAAGGGAGATATTCCTCTTTCTAGAAAAATAGGGGAAAGTGGAGTACTGGGTCATTTTGGCCACAAAATCCCCTATTTTTCATAATTTTTCTGCTTTGTGATGCAAATCATACATTTTTTGGAGTTTTTCTAATGTGAACAAATCTCAGAAATCGAACGGAACCATTTTGACCCTTGTCCGAATACGGGTAGTGGGGGTTATAGGACCTTTTGTCATTAATATTAAATTTTATAATTTTCTCGTGCATATATCTCTATTATTCTTCAATCAATTTTCATGAAATGTAGCTTGTTGAACGCGGAAAATTCTTATGAATACAACAAAAATAAATTCGTTAGTGGTAAAATCAAATCAAAAAAACATCAAATTTTTGGACATTAACTCTACAAATCACATTTTTTTCGTTAAATGTCCTAATACCTCAACTTCCCCTATTTTTCCAGGATGGAAACTTTTCTCATGCGATCCTCAAGCGTATTTTACACTAAAAGTAGTAAATTTAATAAGAATTTTGTTGTTAAATGGAGTTAATATGTGCAATTTTATGATAAAAATGTGAAATCGAGACTATATATAAGATAATTTAATGTTTCTGAATTTTACCGATAACGAATCTATTTTTATTGTGTTCCTAAGGATTTTTCACGTTTAACAAGGTACATTTTATGAGAATTGATTGAAGAATAATAGAGATATATGCATGAGAAAATGGTAAAATTTAATATTAATGACAAAAGGCCCTATAACCCCAACTTCCCATATTCGGACAAAGGTCAAAAAGGTTCCGTTCGATTTCTGAGATTTTTTTACATTAGAAAAACTCCAACATATGTATGATTTGCATCATGGAGCAGAAAAATTATTAAAAATAGGGAATTTTGAGGCCAAAATGACCCAGTACCCCACTTTCCCCAATTTGTCTAGAAACAGGAGTGTCTTTCTTTAAATACTAAGGTTATTTACTTTAAAAAGAAGTATAAATATTAATTTTCTGATTGCTACTTCAAAAGTTATAGTATTTAATATATTTTTCCTCCATATTTTCCCGTATTACCAATTTCAACAATTTCAAGCGAAGTGGGCGGGGCTCTAAAATTGTCCAAATGATGTGAAATTTGGCATCTGAGCTTACTTTGACATTTGTCTCAATATGAGAGGGGGGGCCTTTGAGAATTCAAAAAAAAAATTTTTTTGCAATGCCCTAGTTCATATTTATCGCACTAAGAAGCTCGAGACAATGATTGCACAGGACAGGTCCCGCCGCACTTGCAATGTATCGAGTCCGATCAGCTGTCCGCGACTTTCGTAACTTGGCAGCTGGTGTGGGTTGCTCCAAGGCAACTGGCGGAGGGCAAACCGAACAAACCTGCGCTGTACTGACTCAATTCGGTGGACACCGTTGAGGTAATGAGGGTTCCACACAACAGAGCAATATTCCAATGTTGATCGAACGAGTGAGCAATAAAGAGGCATCAAGCAGTAAATATCTGAAAAGTTCTTAGATATTCTCATTATGAACTCCAAACAGCGTGATGCTTTTGCGACAATATAGCTGATATGCTGCTTAAATGTCAATTGTTCATCGAGAAAAACTCCGAGATCTTTGACACAATTTGCTCTGTCAATCGTGGATTCTGCTAGACAGTATTCGAATCGAATTTGCGTTTTTTCCTCGAAAACGTAATGATCGTGCATTTTTTAGGATTTAGGGTCATTCGGTTGATTTCACACCAATCCGCAAAGTTTACTAATTGACGTTGAAGGAAAGCTGCGTCATCAGTATTCCGGATTTTGTGGTATAACTTAATGTCATCAACGAATGACAACCGTGGTCCTTCTAGGAAAAAGTTAACGTCGTTGAAATACAGGAGAAAAATCAAAGGACCGAGATGACTGCCTTGCGGAATACCAGATGTAGCGAAGAATTCTTCGGATACACAACCACCTATTTTGACAGCCAGACGACGATTACTGAGATACCATTGCATCCAACGGAGTACATTGGTACCAAAGCCAAGTTTATCCAATTTTGCCACTGCAATAGCGTGATTAATCTTGTCGAAAGCAGCTGAAAGGTCCGTATAGATTACGTCAGTTTGAAGGCCATCAGACATGGCATCTGTCATATAGGACGTGAGCGACAGAAGATTCGTAGATCTTGAACGTTTCGGCATAAATCTATGTTGAGTCTCAGTGATGTAGTGTTTGCAGTGATTGAAGATGGGTTCCAACACGACCATTTCAAATAGCTTAGGAATTGCGCTTAGCGTAGTAATACCAAGATAGTTGTCAACATCTTTTTTATCTCCTTTTTTGTAAACTGGCAACATGAAGGAGGATTTCTAGAGCTCGGGAAATACTCCGGTTGAGAGCGACAAACGAAATAGATGTCAAGGAGGTTCCAATACACCGACAGAGCATTTTTTAAGAATAATAGCTGGTATACCATCTAGGCCTGCAGAGGTTGAAGCCTTCACTTTACCAATCGCCAGTTGTACCATATTATTGTCGATATTGACAGAATTCAACAACTGATATGACTGTGGAACATCAAGTGCCGCACGGGAAACCTGGGACGGTGTCAATTTCGTTTAAGATAACCCGGACTCCTTTCTTTACTCGTTTACATGCTTCCAGAATGTTTTAGGATCGGACTTCAATCTGCGTTGAACGTTCCGCAAATAATTAGCATGGCACCGCTTAGCTGTCTTTTTATACACTTCGTTAACATATACGTAATGTTGTCGTAGCACGTAACCCCCATGCTTAGAGTACTTTTTCAGTGCGGCCCTTTTAGTCGCTTTTAATCGTTTCAGCTCGGCCGTTAGCCATACTGGGTGCCTAGAGTGATGGCCGGTACTTTTGGGTATATAGCGATCAATAGCATAGCTCAATACGTTGGAAAAATTCTGGGCTGCTGCGTTGACATCATCATTGTCCAGAATTTCGTTCCAGTGAATATTCGACAGAAAATCAATAATGCTATAGAAGTCCACTCTTCTAAAATTATAGCTGACTGTGTCGAAAGTGTCGCAGTCATACTCCACACGATTCGCTTCAAGCACAATATGCAGGAGAGGGTGGTGTCTAACAATCTTCACCAGGGGGAACGGTGCTGCGGTTAATGTTGGAGCATAGTCAGATTTGCTCGAAAAGCAGAGATCGAGGATTCTGTTGTTCTCGTTCACCACGTTATTCATTTGGCGCAGAAGATTTAGGCTGTAGCAGTCAAGCAAACTGGTAATGCCAGCATGGAAAGATGACAGTTCGAGATCCGCGAACATGAATCCGTCAGTTGCGGTGGACCATTTCAATCCGGAGAAGTTAAAATCACCCACGATCAAAATCTCGTCAAGAGGGTTTGCCTGAATGGAGATACGTTCAAGTGACTGAGTATGTGCATCAATCAATGATAGATCGCATGTCCGGTCAGGTGGAAAATAAACCACACAAAGAAAGAGTGCGTAGCCAGCCAGTTTGATTCTCACCCAGACCTGTTCGACACAGGCCACTAGAATATCCTCGAGCAGTTGACTTTTAAACGACGATGGATCGCGACAAGCACCTCGCCGCCGTCAGTCTTGTGACTGATTCCTGATGAGCTACGATCAGTACGGAAGACGTCATAGTTTGTGCCAAATGCTTGCACTGAAAGAGTGCTTGCACTTAGTCTCTGTGAGGGCAATTATATCGTAACACTAATTATTATTTGGTAGCAAGTTCGGATAACTTGCTACCAAATAATTATCAATTCCGGTGTTCCTACCGCCAACGTTCTGATAATATATTTGCAGGTTACAATACCGCGATTGGCTGGAAGCAAGGAGCGGATCAGTGCTCGCATTGAAAAAATCGGTTTCGTACTTGCCGTTTGCATCGATCTGGAAGATCCCTTCACCGCTCCCGCACACAGCACCGGGACGACTGGTGAACGCTGGCTGCAATTGCTCGACTGTGGCGGGGGGATCCAGGGCTTCCATAATGTTCACTGCGGTGCGTCCTAGTGTGCTATGAGTCCTGCCATCATAGCATAGAGTGCCTCGTCCGTCTGTGCTCGCTGTCGAACCGAATGTGCTGTGATGAGATGTGCTACTTGATATTGCAGATTCCGGGTTACATACTGAACGTGCTGGGCCATTCGACCTCAAGCTGCAGTCAAATAAATGGCTATGGGGGAAGCACATTTCATTATTTTTTTTGATGTTCATTAAAACAAAGTAACATAACTGGTCCACCGGTGGTTGAGTTTTTAATCTTCTTGCGAGTCCGTCACAAGCAGTGCTGAAGTTGCTGCCGTTTGGGATGATAGCGGTGTCTCTATTCGGGGTACCTTCGATGCACTCGGTCCCCAAATATCCTGAAAACGCTGTCCATCATGAAATGCACGAAAGTACATCCCTTTTGGCCAAATCGAGGAGTCCAGAGCTTTGTCCCTATATGTCAGATCGACGCCGACTTTGAAAGACACAAACGCTAATGTTTTTAAATCAGTGTACTTTTTTACCAATTTCTTCACAACAGGCTGGCAGTCAGGTAAACACTCGCGAACCAAGGCAGCAATATCATCCTATGAAACCTTCGGTGCAATACGGGATAGGTACACCCAATACTTGTCCGCTGGTTTTGGTACTGTTTCGATGACTTTCGGTAGATTTTCAATTAACCGAGTTTCACTAGTAAGGATGAGCGCAGGTCTTCTCTCCGGCAAATCCTTGGTGACAAGTTCACGAGGGCGCTTTATATTCGGATAAAGTGATCTTGGAACATTTACACTTTTACACCGACGAGTCAGGTTTCGACGGCTCTTTGGCTCCAGTATATTCAATCAAAACCTCACCGCCTCATTCAAACTCAATGATCCTTTTTCAGCTTACGGCGCATAACTCGCTGCTATGCAGTATATCCTCGGGATTATTGATACTTTGCCCGCAGATTATTATTTAATTGTTTAGGACAGCCTCAACTCAAATACCTTGAAAGCACATTGTATATTTTCTGGAAAATTATGAGAGCTTCTGCGTGCTTTGTCTGTAAGGTCGTATAAGATTACCTTAGTTTGGGTTCCCTCGTATTGCTCCATGCCAGGTAATGAATATTTTGAAGGAAGGCGAAGCTTACAGATTTTCGGTTCAAGAATATTTCCAAAAGAAAATCTGCAGTAGCCTGTGATATTTGGGATCTTACGACAGTTTGACAACTTGACCCTTTTCTGATGGTGGTGTAACATTCGCGCAAGACTGTCCAGCAACACCGATTCCAAGGACTATTTGATGGTTCACTCACCAAGTAAAAGGCATGATTCCGTGCAATATCATGTGTAAGTTCGGATTAGTCCTATGTTCCTCAGATTTATTGATAAAGGATAAAAAAACATTCCAATATTCACTAAACATTCCAATTTTCCATTTCCAGTGTCTATTGGTAGTTCCGGTTCATGTTTTATACGTGACCGCAATTATAAATTCTTATTCATGTAATAAGGACTTTCCTATAAAAAACATTGCAGCTTTCGGGGTTGCTACAAACTCATTTGTAGATATATTTTGTTGAATGGAAATACGCGCTAACGTACCTATGTAACATATTTCTGCATGAATTGGGTTATAAAATTGAGTTTTGTATTGATTGCATAGCCGTTGTAGTACAAGAAAGGTATGAAATAAATTTGAAAATACTACGGAAAAAAACGAAACGTAGGTAGCAACAAGTATTTCGAATAAACTTCCTCAGCCGCTTCGCCCACTTTCATGGGCACACCATATATGATATATAACATGCGGTCATAACTGACTGAAAAATCAGCAGATGTTCATCAACAATATATATTTGATTGAAGTTCATCTTTCGTTCCATAAACCAAACGAATTATCTATTTCGTTTTCCAAATCAATGTAACAATTCACAAGTAAAAGTCACTAAGTAAAGTCTACATTTTCAACAAATATCATCCATTGACCGTTTAGAAATGATTTCTTAACAATGTGCTTGTGCAGAGAAACTAGTTTGTCTCTTACAGTCGTTCTATACTAAGTCATTCCATACTAAGTTGGGTCAATGGACTATGGAATGCCACAAATTTCTGACCAAAGGGTATCTTTCTGTGAGGTATATAATATATTTTATATTGTGTTGCGAGCTTTCGTAAAAAATATTCAGATTGCATTTTGATATTTTTGTACAGGTACGAAACATTTGCATATTTCCGTACAATCATTAACCACACTAAGTGCAAGCTTATTGCATTTCTCACTGCGCACGCAACATTAGTGCAACATGTGCTCAATATACATTTAGGCGTTTATTGTCAGCAACATTTTGTTTGAAGATTGTTCTGTATTAGCATATTCCTAGCGATCTGAATATGTAAAATCTCTGAAGAATTATGGAGATTTGATAGCTTCAAATCAATATGAACATAAATCATTCATGATGAATGCAAAGTTTTCCAAAGTTTTTTTTTTCTTTTTACACAAATGCATCTCCTCTTCGTTGCAAATTTTTGGGTCAAACTAAAAAGTGGGCACATGACTGTTGGTTCATTGAGCATGTTTACTCATTCGGTCAGTCACGAAGTGATATTACGGGCAGTATACCTAAGCTAACCTAAGCAAACTGAAAAGTGGGCACATGGTCTTCGGAAATGAAATCTTATTTATTTGATGAGTTATTTATAGGCAGTGTATATCGATACACTGCCTATAATCGCAAGACAGTCCCATGTTTTACGAGATCCCCTATCTACATGGGACTGACTTGCGATTGTAGGCAGTGTATCAATATACTTACTAGGACACTTAGAAGACGTTTGGGTGCTAAACGCTTCCTGGACTGATGGTATCAAGGAAAAATGGTCTCATATTGCCACGAGGCGAAATCGCTATGTGTTTTTAGTACAAATAGGATTGTCAGGAGAAGATTGGAGTTCCACAATGAAAGTGGTGAATCAAACCTTTGCTTTATCTCCGTGATTGTTCCAAATTTGGTAGATCAACTATTTATCTGACCGATACACCATACCTAATTGTTTTTCCTGCTAGCAATCATGATTTACTTAGAATCGCTACTGGAGTAGTTCATACATTGGCGGATTATTTGGGTTCTGTTTTAATATACTATGTAGCAGATGAAACTTGTATAATGAAGCGACTCTACAAAATCGATGAATCTAGCCTGTTCGTTGCATACATATAACACTTGGTTTGTATAACCAGTGGTTTACCTAGGAGCCAGCACTGATAGGGCGCCATCATCACAATATTGATTCCTAAATAACATAACGACATACTTTTTGCAAGCAATTCAATTCATTTTTCATAAAATCAGAAGCATGCTGGAGTATTTCTGAATAGTTGAAACTTTGCAATGGGTGAGTATTTTACAGATTTGTTGTATAGAAACATTATAAAATAACGCTAATCAGATCTGATGAATGAAACTATGTTATCGAGAATATTGCATTTATGAAAGAAGACTATTCATGGGTCTCTATATCGCTGATAAAAATGTGTTATACTTGTTGCATTCTTGCTCTTTTTACTCACGACATACTCTACAACATTTAGTATGTTGCGCAACGTGTCAAGTGATGCTGGTTTATTTTATTACTTTTTATGCTCATTTCCCACTCCGGTACTCCCTTAAGCAATGTTTTAGTGGGCGACATTTCTAGTCTCCATTGGTATATAATTAAAGAGCCATGTAGTGTAAATGAAAGTAGCAGGAAAATCATAATGTTGCACTAGGTCGCTGTGTAACGAATTGCGCTGAATTATGTCGCAAAAAAGTAAGAGAGAGTTTCTCTCATTCTTTGAAAACAACAATATTCGGGTATCGATATTCCACCGGTACTACCGGCTCGGAGGGCTTCAGTACCACGGCACCGGTTCTCACAAAGAGGATCTCAAAAGAGCACGGGAATATGCAAATGAAATACAATAACAATATTCACTCTATTAAAAGAAAGCACATAATGACATACTAACGCTCGAGCCTTTCGCGGTAATACAAACCTGGTAGCAAACGAATAGCTTCGCTCACAGTCTTGCAATCATGTAAACGTTCTGAGGATTAAGTCAACGTGAAAGCACTCACGAATTTGTAAAAACGGTCTCATGTGTCAACATACAAACGCCCGTTCTTGCGCGATTATGAAACATACTCGTCCGGAAGGTCCTATCTTAGAATATGGAACCTATGTACACTACACAACACGTCTCAGGGTGCCATAGTTGTAGTCCCCAGTTAGCTGGAAGGTTCACTTTTATCCTTCATTTCAATCGAACACTTAAAATTAAACATCAGAATAACGGCTCTCGCGAACATTCAAAAGCCCACGCGAATAAGCAAACGGCTACACGGTATTCCAAACGAGCTCAAACCCACGAAGTTAAAGAACAGGCTAGCATACGTGATAGAGCAACACCTACGCGATCAAACACGTTACATAGGACGCTCGTTTCCTGCGCGATAGTACAAATCGCCTGCGTTACGTATGCGTCCATCTGCGCCTACCTATGCTCGCGAACTTGCATACATATAAACGCTGCAGTGATTAAGTTAGTATGTTAGTACTCAAGAATTTATAATCGCCGTCTCAAGTGCGATTATAATGCATTCAATCTTGGTCTAAAAAAAGAAACTCATATACGTTAGAAGTCTAAGGGCGCCAAGGCTAGATACTCTAGTCATCCTAATTATCCTCCCGTTCAAAGGATTATGAACTATTACTCGCTTCCAAGAGATACAAGAGAAAATATTATTAATCGCTACATATGCACGCGGGAATATTTTTCCCGTAATGGCGTGAACACCATTCAAACCCGCTTGAGGTTGCCCGTATATATAGCTGTTAAAAGTACTAATACACATTTCTGAATATTGCACTGAACCTAATTAGTAATCAACTCTGAGATCCTACATTTCATAGATTGTAAAGGTAGAACCACTAGGCGAATTAAAAAAGTTCCTATGAACCAGTCATTCATACACAGGTTTTCGTTTAAATCCGTTTATCATTCCGTTTTCATCTATTTTGTGCCACGAAGCATTATTCGACAATGTGTCAAATTTTATACACTTTTCTGGCCGCATGTAACTCTACACTCCGTGTCCGTAGACGAGACAACATTTCCCGCACTAGACCAGAACCACCCAGCGTGTCAGCGCCTACTTTTATCAAAGCCATCTCTTGACGGTACTACGTACATGCCGACAAGCCGCATATAAAAACAATGTTTTTAAGTATGGTTGTGTGTGTGAGTTCTGGCTCGTCGAAGCAAACCCCAAAGTGAGTGAACCAAGCCAGCAGCCAGGGATCTCAAAAAAAAATGTGTGCCGATCGATACAGTCAGACGGTTGGGGGTCCCTGCGAATCCCGTCCCGTCACATTCTTTTTCGCACCTACCCGTCTCTCCCCCGTCCGCCGACTTTTCCTACATAATTCGTTGGTTCTTGTTGGTAGGTATATATGCAATCTTTCGCAGCCTTTGGAAAGCCGGCCTTGCCAAACACCAGCCCACCAGCATGCCACCAGAACCGGTGCGGTGTGGGCCACGGTTTTGGGCTGGTGGGATGAGTCAACCAGACGGAATTCTCCCTCTCTTAGCCGCAGCACATCCTTGGCGGGGTGCGGATTCGCATCCGCCGAGAAGACGCGTACAATTTCCGTCTCGTTATTTCTGTTTTACACTTTGGTTTGGTTTGGTTTGGTTGCTAGAAAGTATGTACTGGGTGGTGAGAACGGGAGACTCTGTTTTGGCGATAGGCCTCCTCCTGTTCCCATCTCGTCGTCGCTCCGTGTAGATTGCTGACTGGTTGGTGGGAAAATGGAAGCTCGATGTGGTGCCACTCGTTCGTCGTTGCCGTTTCCCGTGCTCTTGGGCCTCAGTTTCTCTGCGCTTTGCTTCGGTATGGGTGTGCGTGTTTTGACGGTGATTACGGTGGCGGTGGTTCCGAAATGGGACTGACAGGTCTTGGTTCGGCTTTCGGGGCTAAATGGATGTCACGTGTGGTTTTGAGGTTGGATTTGTACTGTTTTCTCTCAGTGTCTAGTTGACGTAGTTCTATTGAATTAAATAAGCTGCTTTTTGCAATCAAGCATGTTTTTCATTTTGCCAATTGGGATTGTTAGTTGTCTTCAGCACTATGTTCAGGTCAGATTTTTCATATCATTCCATGTTGTGGTATCAAACCCAAAAAAATGCAAAAAAGATTCGCTGACAGGCTTCAGAGCAATATTTACAAACTCCACTGCAGCTAATGATTAGCCACCGAGAAAAAGGAACTACGCACGGCAACAAACTGCACCAACTGTATCCAACAGACAGAAATTGAATTTAATAGTTTGATTTTTAATGTTTCGGATTTTCCTCGTCAGTAACTGGAACCAACTTAATGCTAATTAGATATTCCAAACCAGTACCAAATTGGCGCCAGATAGACACTAAAATCCAAAAAGTCTTGTATGGACGCTTAAACGACTGACTGGTACCGAGTGCTGCCTACATTTTACGCTCCACGCTAATTTCACAAACTGTATGGACTATTTATCTATTAGTCACTTAGCAGTTTGACATGTTAAATTTGCTCATCATCTGGAAATATTTTATTTTTACTCAGTACGTTAAAAAATCTTAGAGACCTACCGACAATTATAATCGTAAAGTGAAATAGATAAAGTGTAAAATGCAAAGAGTAAGAATTAGGGCGTAAAGAGTAACGAGTAAAGAATGAATAGTAAAGAATAAAGAGTACATAATAAAGAATACAGAATATAGAGTAAAGAGTAAAGCGCAAAACGTAAAGAATAAAAAGTAAAGATTAGAGAGTAAACAGTAAAAAGTAAAGAGTAAAGAATAAAAAGTAAAGATTAAAGAGTAAACAGTAAAAAGTAAAGAGTAAAGAGTAAAGAGTAAAGAGTAAAGAGTAAATAGTAAATAGTAAAGAGTAAAGAGTAAAGAGTAAAGAGTAAAGAGTAAAGAGTAAAGAGTAAAGAGTAAAGAGTAAAGAGTAAAGAGTAAAGAGTAAAGAGTAAAGAGTAAAGAGTAAAGAGTAAAGAGTAAAGAGTAAAGAGTAAAGAGTAAAGAGTAAAGAGTAAAGAGTAAAGAGTAAAGAGTAAAGAGTAAAGAGTAAAGAGTAAAGAGTAAAGAGTAAAGAGTAAAGAGTAAAGAGTAAAGAGTAAAGAGTAAAGAGTAAAGAGTAAAGAGTAAAGAGTAAAGAGTAAAGAGTAAAGAGTAAAGAGTAAAGAGTAAAGAGTAAAGAGTAAAGAGTAAAGAGTAAAGAGTAAAGAGTAAAGAGTAAAGAGTAAAGAGTAAAGAGTAAAGAGTAAAGAGTAAAGAGTAAAGAGTAAAGAGTAAAGAGTAAAGAGTTAAAAGTAAAGAGTAAAGAGTAAAGAGTAAAGAGTAAAGAGTAAAGAGTAAAGAGTAAAGAGTAAAGAGTAAAGAGTAAAGAGTAAAGAGTAAAGAGTAAAGAGTAAAGAGTAAAGAGTAAAGAGTAAAGAGTAAAGAGTAAAGAGTAAAGAGTAAAGAGTAAAGAGTAAAGAGTAAAGAGTAAAGAGTAAAGAGTAAAGAGTAAAGAGTAAAGAGTAAAGAGTAAAGAGTAAAGAGTAAAGAGTAAAGAGTAAAGAGTAAAGAGTAAAGAGTAAAGAGTAAAGAGTAAAGAGTAAAGAGTAAAGAGTAAAGAGTAAAGAGTAAAGAGTAAAGAGTAAAGAGTAAAGAGTAAAGAGTAAAGAGTAAAGAGTAAAGAGTAAAGAGTAAAGAGTAAAGAGTAAAGAGTAAAGAGTAAAGAGTAAAGAGTAAATAGTAAAGAGTAAAGAGTAAAGAGTAAAGAGTAAAGAGTAAAGAGTAAAGAGTAAAGAGTAAAGAGTAAAGAGTAAAGAGTAAAGAGTAAAGAGTAAAGAGTAAAGAGTAAAGAGTAAAGAGTAAAGAGTAAAGAGTAAAGAGTAAAGAGTAAAGAGTAAAGAGTAAAGAGTAAAGAGTAAAGAGTAAAGAGTAAAGAGTAAAGAGTAAAGAGTAAAGAGTAAAGAGTAAAGAGTAAAGAGTAAAGAGTAAAGAGTAAAGAGTAAAGAGTAAAGAGTAAAGAGTAAAGAGTAAAGAGTAAAGAGTAAAGAGTAAAGAGTAAAGAGTAAAGAGTAAAGAGTAAAGAGTAAAGAGTAAAGAGTAAAGAGTAAAGAGTAAAGAGTAAAGAGTAAAGAGTAAAGAGTAAAGAGTAAAGAGTAAAGAGTAAAGAGTAAAGAGTAAAGAGTAAAGAGTAAAGAGTAAAGAGTAAAGAGTAAAGAGTAAAGAGTAAAGAGTAAAGAGTAAAGAGTAAAGAGTAAAGAGTAAAGAGTAAAGAGTAAAGAGTAAAGAGTAAAGAGTAGAGAGTAAAGAGTAAAGAGTAAAGAGTAAAGAGTAAAGAGTAAAGAGTAAAGAGTAGAGAGCACAGAGTAAAGAGTAAAGAGTAAAGAGTAAAGAGTAAAGAGTAAAGAGTAAAGAGTAAAGAGTAAAGAGTAAAGAGTAAAGAGTAAAGAGTAAAGAGTAAAGAGTAAAGAGTAAAGAGTAAAGAGTAAAGAGTAAAGAGTAAAGAGTAAAGAGTAAAGAGTAAAGAGTAAAGAGTAAAGAGTAAAGAGTAAAGAGTAAAGAGTAAAGAGTAAAGAGTAAAGAGTAAAGAGTAGAGAGTAAAGAGTAAAGAGTAAAGAGTAAAGAGTAAAGAGTAAAGAGTAGAGAGTAAAGAGTAAAGAGTAAAGAGTAAAGAGTAAAGAGTAAAGAGTAAAGAGTAAAGAGTAAAGAGTAAAGAGTAAAGAGTAAAGAGTAAAGAGTAAAGAGTAAAGAGTAAAGAGTAAAGAGTAAAGAGTAAAGAGTAAAGAGTAAAGAGTAAAGAGTAAAGAGTAAAGAGTAAAGAGTAAAGAGTAAAGAGTAAAGAGTAAAGAGTAAAGAGTAAAGAGTAAAGAGTAAAGAGTAAAGAGTAAAGAGTAAAGAGTAAAGAGTAAAGAGTAAAGAGTAAAGAGTAAAGAGTAAAGAGTAAAGAGTAAAGAGTAAAGAGTAAAGAGTAAAGAGTAAAGAGTAAAGAGTAAAGAGTAAAGAGTAAAGAGTAAAGAGTAAAGAGTAAAGAGTAAAGAGTAAAGAGTAAAGAGTAAAGAGTAAAGAGTAAAGAGTAAAGAGTAAAGAGTAAAGAGTAAAGAGTAAAGAGTAAAGAGTAAAGAGTAAAGAGTAAAGAGTAAAGAGTAAAGAGTAAAGAGTAAAGAGTAAAGAGTAAAGAGTAAAGAGTAAAGAGTAAAGAGTAAAGAGTAAAGAGTAAAGAGTAAAGAGTAAGGAGTAAAGAGTAAAGAGTAAAGAGTAAAGAGTAAAGAGTAAAGAGTAAAGAGTAAAGAGTAGAGTAAAGAGTCAAGAGTCAAGAGTAAAGAGTAAAGAGTAAAGAGTAAAAAGTAAAGAGTAAAGAGCAAAATGTAAAGTTTAAATAGTAAAGTGTAAAGAGTATGGGCAAATTATAACGAATAAAGAGTAAAGATAATCAAAAAATGATAAAAGAAGACTTAACGAGTAAGGATTAAAGACATAATAGCAAAGTGTAACGTTACGAGTAAAACAGAATAAAGTGAAAAACATGGTATGCCAAGATTTAAAGAGTTCAGTTCAGTGTAAAATGTAAAAACTAAAGAATTAAGGGAAAAGGGATTAGAAAGAACAGTAAAATGATGAACATAAAGAACCAAATAACAGTGAAATGTGAAGAATGTCGAATCTAGAATGAAAATATAAAATGCATTGATGTCAATTAGAGAACTTCCAAATGTAAAATATGGAACCATTGCTTGCATCATATTTTTACAAGTCGAATTTCTTCGCATTGTATATTATATCGCTGTCATACTAAAGCCAGATTGAATGAGGGTTGCATTCTTAAAGAGAGTAGAAGAGGAGGAAGATGCAGGATATGAGCCAGTAATAATAGTAAATTAATATTGAACTTTTAACTTAACTAATAATTGTATTCGATATTCGTAAAAATCTCAGCCTTCATCCTGTTTTTTGTATTGAAGCATTAAAATCAAACGAAAGATCGAGTTTAGGTAAGCAAGCCTTGGTTGTTATGACAGACAATTTAGCTTCCGTTTTTGGAAGGAAGTAGTCGAAAACGCACACGACAGCTCCAGCCTCTGCTGAAATAATGGTGAATAAAAGACGGGAGTTCGACAAAACAAAATCTGCTCGGACACGACAATTGCTTCTTATCTGACTTTGGAAGGGAATCACTTAAAATCAAACAACGCTGATTGAAAACTCAGGTCAGATCCCTACGTGCCCTATTCGATTCGAGGATAGGCACTAAGTCGGCGTTCGTTCTTTTATAGATTAATATTTAACAGCAAAATGTATATAGGCGTGACTTAGGCCGGAAACTTATTATTTCGGCATATAGCGAATATTGGGACACAACCCGAATGTTGCCTACGACACACTTAAAAAACAAATCAAGCGGCTACCTGATAAGCATTTAAGTCGTTTTAACTGCCCATGATTGCATATCAGTCCCATAAAGATAGGGAATCCCATAGAAAAAAGGACAAATATGCGATCATGGGCAGTTCACCAGGCAGGCACCAAAAAATGCTGTTTTACTGCTGTTGTGCATTCAGAATGCCGATTACTGGCAAGGTTTCTAAACAGTTTTTTGAATGCTGATTAACAACAGACATGCATAAATGATTCAAACATACTACAAGAAGCATCCGAAATGCAAATTATATGCTATTTTGCTGCATACACTAATGCTTGTTGGTTACCTGGGGGCGCTTCTGAACAATCTCGTTGAGGTTGATCTTCCCGAATACAGTCCCAGTAGTCACGAACGTCGCACTCCGTTTGCCACAAGAATAGATCGCTTGCCAAATCATGTATTTATTGGCAAACTTTGAAAGTTTTAGCTTGCTTACTTCCTCCGGAATATCAAATTTGTGCTGAGCGATGAAGAACAGTAGACCCGGAAGCTGCTGGAAGTCCGCCTCATCATCCGTGATGAGACAATGAAGCTGCGTCAGCATCTGGGTGTACAGTTTCTGGGCCCGTGACTTTCTCACCGTATTTTTCCGTTCGTCACGATTTGGAGCCTTCTGCACTTTGTACCTATGCAGGCCATCCCGCTCGGTCCTTGGTTCTCTGAACGAAAGATTTGGACAGATTCAACTTTTTGGTCACATCCCAGACCAAAACATTGGGATTCCGCTTGAACGCTTGTGATCCCGATCACTAATAGAACATCCATTCGGACCGCATTTCTCCTTCCGTTCGATGCAAAAAGTTTGATAGTAACGTTTAATAACACGACTCATCGGTGACTGTACGATTTCGAGTTGTTTTCCGATGTCACGATGAGAGAATTGAGGATTACCCAGATGCTTGCGCAAAATCAATTCGCGACGTTGCTTTTCGGGTGACGCCATTTTTTCTAATTTTCGAAAAAATACTGTGTGAAAAATACACTCTAAGTTATTTCTACTCAATGGGTTATTTTCTACAGCATTTTTTCCGTGATGCAATTTGATGTGGGACTCCCTTTATTAACAGGCTACTGAAAATTATTCTCTTTAGTTATTGGAATTTTCAAAAAAAGTTAAAATTTGTTTAATGAACATTACCACTAAACAGAAAATAGTTTTTTTTCTACATTTTCCGTGATTTTTCAACTTAGAGATTCAATTGCCTTTGATCGAAAACTAGGAATATTCAATCAATGTGTGTGTACGAAAGCTCTGAGTGTTGGGAAGAAATTGTAGTGCGGGTGACAACATAAAATCATGTGTTGGTAGTTTTATTTGGACTTTTCTAAAAAACCCCTACACGCAGGATTGAGAATTCTGCCAGAAATCAGTCAGATTTTCGAAAATAAATTGTCTTCAAAATGTAAACAATGTCTTAACAACATTTCCAATGGCTTCAAAATTAGAACATGTCATCACATCTGTCCGACAAACCCCTTCCAGCACGCTTCGCAGAATGTTTCTCTTCCCCGCAGCTCATGTCAAATGAGGACGTTTGAAACACGGCAACCTCTTTTATCAACTTTGTGATGCAGATGAAAGAGCAACCTTTAGTACAACAAGCGAAAATATTTCCTCATCCTTTTGGTGTCGCTTTTGCTTAGCAACAGGGTTGCCAGAATCAATTATTTTCTTTAATATTTTCTAAAATTTCGGGTTTGTAGATTATTGATAAAATTTATGGAATATTTACTTCTAATATTACTAGGTGCAGAATTGATCATCAACGAGCGCCAAGGTAAATCAAATTATTAGAAAGATTATGTATTTATTTCAACGCAAGCAGACCAGGACGAACATGACGCAGCTGTACAATAGTTTAGATAACCACTGAAATTTGGGTTCACTGTCAATATTTTAATCAGATGAAGAGCGCAGAAAAAATCAACGAAATCAAAAGGAGTATACTAGGCTCCTCATTTTCGATAATTCTAGGTACCGAAACAAGTTGGAATGAGGGCATAAAAGCGAAAATATTTTTGGAAGCGACTATAATGTTTGTAGAGAATGTAAGGTGGAGGAGTTCTCATAGCAGTTTCGTCTCTATTTAACTATGAACTTATTGTTTTTTTTTAAATTCAAATTCATAGAATTGGAACAAGTATTTTATGTAGCTCATATTACCAATGAATTCCACATTTTTGTCTCACGGTATTTTCCCCGGACTTAGCTTGAAAATCAATATATGAAATTTACTTTCAAGCAGCTAAGGAATTAATCTCTACTTTTTCACCACGAATATAAAGGGGAGAAAGCATTTTTCAACGTTGATTTTCTGACTTAAATTAGGAATCGAGATGAGACTTCTCAAGTGGATTAAGTCGTATTTAACAGATCACTAGCAAATTATAAAATTCTTTGAGATGAAATCTGATATAATTAAAATTACATCATGGTTTGCTCAAGGTTATCACTTAGGATCTCTACTTTTCATTTTATATGTCAACAATATCTCTCTTATTTAAAAAAAACATTAAAATTCTAATATATGCGGAAGCTATGAAGTTATTTCTAGAAATTAGAAATAACAATGATATTAATGTTTTTCACAATGAAACACTAATCTTTTATACATGGTGTTGTAAATATTTGTTGCAATTGAATGAAAAAAAAAATAATCTCATAACTATTAGTAGAAAACAAATCGCGACTACCACTTCAATTACATTCGTTAATCAAATCGTTCATAAAGTCGATGTAATAGGAGTTATCTTGGACGAAACATTATAATTTGTGGGCAATTACAACACAATAAATTTTAGAGCCTGTAATATGAAATAGTAATGCCGCGTTGACAACAACAAACTGGTTCCCGGAGATCTGATGCAAAAAGTAATCGATCGTCATCGTAGTCACGTTTTTCAAAGAACCTTGTTTTGTTTATCCTTTTGTAGTTTTTTTTTATTGAAAACCCCTGGGCAGTGGATTGCATTCCTACTTGTACTAGAAAATGCAAAACCAGTGCAATCCACTGGTCCGGTGTTTTTCTATGAAAAACGACATTTATTTCGCTCACTAGTGCAGTGCGAGAACATCAATACCTATTTCTGCTTACCTTTGTCGAAAAACAGACGATCCCAACGCCATCCAAATCGAAGCAACCCAGGTCTGAAAGCAGTTAAATTACAGTTTTTTTCATTTCAATCAAATCTACACAACAAAACGCGTCATGTCCGAGGACGGCAAAACGACGACGGAACCAACGCAACCACCCGCCGAACCGGGCCCGGAAAGCCCATCCAACCGGGTATCATCCACCGGAACTCATCCACCGCCAAGTAACCAACCGACGACGCAGCAGCAGCAGCTCCGGCAGCGCCGGTATCGTCCGTTCGATTCAAGCGGAAAATCCAGCGAAACACCAGAACAGCGGCGGGAGCAGCGCCTAAAGCGACAAAGGGAATACCATCAGCGGCTCAAGCTAGAGCAGCGGATGATCGAAAACAATCCGGCCATTTTGGAGCTGGTTCGGGAACGGGAGCTGCAGTACCAGCAATACCAGCAGCGGCACGGAAACCGGCGTAAGCAGAGGAAGTAGAAGCGAGATTAGAAAATATCTGCTTTCCGATGATTTTGTTTTTAGTATCAATAAAAACAGTGTTGGTAATAATCTACCAGCTTTCATTTTATTTGAACGTAAATCACCCTTTTCTCTTTTTTTTCCTTTTCGACAGTCAGTCAAGTATCCTATTTTCCATTTCGAGAGATTGAAATATGTTGACAGTTTTGACCGCTTTCACACTCTCGCGGACAATCGCCGCAGATTCAAGGCCATGCGGTCAATATTTCAATAACCCAAACGGCTGCACGGGACAGGGGCAGCCAAATGGAATACATTGAACCTAATTGAATTTCTGTATTGAAATTTATCGAGTTCAATATGCAAAATGCAGTTTGTCGCTCGTTTGTCCGGGATGCTTGCAGCTGTTGTGTTGCATTTCCCCCGTCCCCCCACCGGATGGACAGCGGCCGGGGCTGCAAGTCGAAGCCGGCCGTATCCTGATGCTGTCGCTCGCCAGATTTCATGGCGAGACGTTGTGCAGATAAATTTAACTGTATTCACATGGTAAGTGAATCAGCGCAAGCCGGCTTTTCTGGCCGTGAAATAAACAAGCCGCAGAATTAGGCAAAATTCAAATAGGATATTATGAAGAAGAAAAACTTAACATGTTTAACGAATTGTCAAAGATCACCTAACATCAATGTGAAAGATCATAATTTCCGAAAATCTCAAGGCTTTTTCGTTTTAAGACCTGTTAAAGCATGCATCACTTTAGCAAAATTATCCACTTGATCGAATTACACCGTCAAAAAAGTTACAGACGGCTTAATTTTTTATTAAATCGATGTTTTTCGTGAACGTTTATTAAATACGAACTTCTAATGACAACAAAAACTGCGCCCATGAATGCCAGCGATTGTTATTGCGAAAACATATGATAAACAGCTGAAATTTTGAAAAACTATTAATGGAGACGCATAGTTATTTCTGATATTCATTTGGAATAATCACTTTATAGCATGAATAATGACAACTTTCAAAGATCATTGAGAGGATGATGTACAGGGCTTTAATTAGTAAAAGAAAGAAAGAAGCCAAGTGGAAAGAGTGGTGTCTTACATGGTGAAAGTATTCAGATTATTTAAAATTCAGATCAGGTTTCACCCTATTGCAGTTTCGTCATTAAATGATTTTGGAACTATTTCATGATAATTTACGCATTAACTATTAAATTGGTTAATTACAGCTGAGTTCACACTTACTTCATTGTAGTAATTTAGTAAGACTGTTTTGATCAGAATTTGTATGGGGCTGTTTCATCTTAACCCATTCTTCGCGGAAGACAAACGAAAAAAAAGCGAAATACAAAAAAAACCACTGATAAGTAGGATGGTTAACAAAGATTTTTTTCGTAATGATTATTGATTACGAAAAAAATCTTTGTTAACCATCCTACTTATCAGTGGTTTTTTTTGTATTTCGCTTTTAGAGGTTTTAAGCTTTAACAGTATACACGGAGTTGGAAATCGAACCCAGATGATCTGCGTACAAGATGATCGATTTATCAACTACGTTCTGTCCGCTCCGTTTATTGAATGTATTTTTTCATGTCGTGGAAGCCAAAAATAAATTCAACGTTCCTAAATTACTCAAACCCATCTTATTCGATCTGTTAAAACCAAATAATCATTTATGAAGAGATTGTAAATTAATTGGTTTCAAAGTAAAAAATAAATTCAGCGTATTATTACTATTGAAAAAAATGTTTGTTAACAAAATCGTTACTTTTGAGCCACCCTAATGTATAGCAAAGTTAATTTCTAATATATTTAAATATCCAAAAAAAGGAACACACAAACATTTCTTCGACAAATATTTGAATTTTCTCGACAAAAAAGGTTTTTGAGCCACCCTAACTAGTAATGAAAGATTTTCCTAATAAGTTTTAATGTAGAAAACACTTCAATGCGACAAAATTACTATAACAAAAGTCTGAGAACAGTTTCAACAAAATCAATATTTTTGAGCCATCCTAATGAACAGTAAATGTTTATTTTTAAAATGCTTTAGTGACAAAAACGGATTCGGTGTGATAAAATTACATAAAACCGACTTATTAGAACCGATGTGGCAAAGTTTTTACTTTCGTTCACCTTATTTTCTTATGTTGCACAGTTTTATTTTTTTAAACTATTTTGCGATTTCTTGAAAAAAAAAAATTAAATGGCGATTGGCTGTTAGCGTGGAATCGGCTGAGTTTACGTCAATAGTTTTTTGGACTACGCATCAAAAATTGCAAGGTCTGTCATTTGCTGATATGATTTTTGTGATTAATCCTCCTATAAGTGAGATTTTTCAACTACTTTTTTTTCTACTGAAAGAAATGATCTAACGTCTTTGGAAAAGATGTGGAGATTGAATTCATGCATATTTTTTTATGAATATATGAAGTCTCTTTTTGTAATGCTTAAAAAGTTATATTTGAATGACCATAAAAATATTTTTTAAAGTATCTTTTCAATTATCATTGCTATGGGTTTCATATATTCTACGAAGTTATTTCAAACGTCAAAATACAAACCTTTTATTAACGCATAATGTTTATATATTGAGTGTTTTCGAAAATATTGAAGATTTTTTAAAAATAATAGTTTTTTTTTGAATCATCTATAACTCTACTGGAGACAACGAGAGACAAGTGAACTCTTTTGAGTTTTATAGTGTTATTGCAGCATTTCTAATTGCAACTAGAGTTGGCTGCCTGTTTTTGCCCATTTAAAAGTTATTTTTAAAACTTTTCCAAATTTTACCAAAAATTGCCGAATAATAATTTCTAAGTAGCAAGAGATAGACCAACGATCTCTTCTGTAAAGATATGTATCTTGACAAGACGAATAACTTTCTGGAACATGCTGAAGCTTTATCTACGATATTTAAGAAGTTATGTTGAAAAAACATTTTAAGGAGTCATTCACCAACAAAGGTCACCAACTTCGAGTGTACTATAAATAGAGATTTTTAAATTTAGTAAAGATGTTAGCAAAAACAAGTACATTAACATTTCTGAAAACTTCATTCTAATTTTTGCACTTTGAGAAGAAAATGTGGCAAATATCTCACTTCAAGATGAACTAATCATTCTAACTATATTATCAAAATGAAGGTCTTCTTAGAAGACACCATTGTGGTACGCTTTACCGTTTTCGCGTAAATAATTTTTCGCGTGTTTTTGGCGAAAAAAACCACTGTGCACTGTTCAGTGGACCAGAAAGAAAAATTCTCGAATAGAAATTCGGAAGCAGCGAGTTGCAATCGCTTTTTGGATTTATCGCCTAACTAGTGCAAATTTGGATGCCAGTTTAGATTTATCGTCTAACTTTCCCAAAGTCTGGTGTTAGTTATTGATGAGGAGAATCTGAAGCGTAATAATGCCACCTCTTTCAAAACGCCGTCAATCGACACAATTTTAATCACCTACTGACCATCACCTTTCAATGGGCACCAATGTTGATGATGAATTTCGCTGTTCCGTTGCAACCGGAAAACGCCATTTTGAATTTGAAAATGTTTCTAATTGTCAATTTCCGTCCTTGATTATGGCTTTCACTGTTTAATCGTAAGTCACCATCTTGGTTTTTAAAATGGAATAATTATTCAATTTATGATACACGGTAGCCACCACCTTGATTTTCAAAATGACGTCAATCATCAATTTCCATCATCTACTGACTACTACCTCTGACACCTATGTTGTTGATGGGGGGGGGATGGGACCACCAACTTGTCTTTTGTCTAGCTTCTCTCTATCTTGCCCATTGTGCGGAGGCCATTAAAAGATTCGCGTCACATTTGAAAGAAATGAAATTTACTACGAAGGAAAAATGTAGTAATTACTTTCCCCCATTTCAAGTGGCTTTTTACTTTGGTGTGATAGTAGAATTACACAGAGAATTCGTTGCTCATATCAAAGGCAAATTGATACGTGCCATTTTTATGAACAAATAGCACA
Source organism: Topomyia yanbarensis (assembly GCF_030247195.1). Taxonomy (NCBI): domain Eukaryota; kingdom Metazoa; phylum Arthropoda; class Insecta; order Diptera; family Culicidae; genus Topomyia; species Topomyia yanbarensis. The sequence continues at coordinate 79,723,212 of NC_080672.1, forward strand.
TTACGGACAATCTACTCAGAAAACTTCGAAAGAAAAATAAATTCCAACCCTTAAAGGTCTATCCATAAATGACATTAAACCATATGGGGGAGGGAGACGATTTGTATTTTGTGATGATATGTGATGACAGGGAGGTGGGGGGACCTGTCATGTTCAGGGTTGCTACTATATTTTTCAAAGAAAACCTGCCAGTTCAACTAAAAATGTCTGGCAAAATCTGGCACTTGACAGCGATCTCAAAGTCATCGAAATTTGGCATACATTTTAGTTTTCATAGAATGTGCAACAATCGATTTTTGTAAAATTTGGGACATTTTTACCCAAATTTCCAAAATGTGTCTGTAGCAGCTTCTAAAACTTAAAAATCTGGCAGAATGAGAGATTTGTTTTTTTTTGTCTGGAAGCTGCTAAAGCCTCTCACTGTGCCAGATAAATCTGGCATAATGGAATCCCTTGTCATGTTATGTAGCTTTGCTTAATTTTCATTGAAACCATGGAAATCGCTCATACACTCGCTGTCTGTTGTTATTGATACCGTCATGAACTCATATGCTACCAATCACTGTTTGGGGCTTTGCTGTGCTGTAACCCTGCCTCCTGATATGATATCCAAAGTCAACAACCAACTGTGGATATCAGTCCACGTACGCACAGTACAAAAGCAAAATCCATCAGTAATGTAAGCAAACAAATTTTACCTCCCACTTTGTTGCTTATCCACTACACAAACAATGTCGTATCGTTTCCTCCGGATGCATAGTCAAATTAACGACAATAATAGTGCCGAAACTACAGGAAAACACAAATGTGTACTCAAATTACAGTTACTAAAAATAAAAATGGAGTTTTATCTCAAAGGTACATATAGCTACACGACGTTCGTAGCCGTTTACTAGTAACGTAAAGAAGTTTAACCCAGGCAGAAAACTTCATTGTGATGAACAGCATTTAACGCTAAGTCGAACACAACAATTTTAAAACCAAAACGTCTCTGTTTACATCAATGTACGTTCACACGACCTAGCACTGCTCAGACCATATTAAAGGATTCATGACGGAATACGGTGAAGTGGCACCTGTTACAAGTGATACTTGGCGAACTCCTTTCACTGGTGTTCACGACGGCGTTCTTTCTGCCTGACTTCTCTAGCTAAAGGGGGCAAATACATTAACTATCCGCAAATAACGCTGAGCACCTACTCTGGTCAGATTCCTACGTGCCTGTACTGTAACCTGGCGGCATATTACGGAAAGCCATACGTCGAAGTCGATAAGAAAAATCAACCTACTACAATCAACACCAACAAACAACCTTCGACATACGTTGCTGAAACACAATCAAAAAGCTATCCAATAATTGTTGCATTTTATATAGAGAAACTTACTGCCACTGTCAACTGCGCAGTAACAACGATTGCGCCTAGTGCCTCCAAACCAACAACTAGCCACACCAATAAAGAAGTATACACCGATGAAGGCAATAGCGACTCGTGAGAACAAGAAATAAACAAGAGCAGACGATTGTGAACATAATAAACAGCATGGTAGGGCTACATACAATATATAACACATTGTTATACAATGTTTATAACATGAAAGATCAACGGTTCACTCAAACTAACGCATGGAGTCGTATCAAACGAACTAATATAATAAAAACGAGAGTCATGCAAAACATGCACACCTATTGAATCACACACTCCACCAGAACAAATTCAAATGATTCCATAAGCATAAGCTAAACATTTTGCGATCAAAGACATCTACAGAGTTGAATCAAACCTCGGAAAATCTTTTAAATCTAGATGTGTACAAAGGTACAACATTTGGCAAGGTATCTGCTGCTGCAGTCAGTACAGTAGCACTTTTGTATGCAAAAACTGATCCTAGAGCTTCCCACGTCGAAAAATCTACGGAAGTAAATATTTCCATTGGTCTGATGTCACGACAGGCCTACCGGTTTCATCTGACTACTGAGACCTACTGGTACAACTGTTAAAGAATTAATAGCAGATCGAGATAGAAGTCAACTTTCAATTTTAACGTGTTTTTTATACACGATCCCAAATCTGAAGTTTGAGGAAAATTGTTATTTATTTATTTTATAGCTTTAAACTAATGTTAATTACGCTGGAAAATTCTTCAACATGTATTTAGTTAAAAATAGAGTTTTTTGTTTGCTATTTCTTGAGCAGTATATACTTAGATTTAGGTGCCCCCACCTAGCAGCCTAACATCCAATACCATTACCTGAACCGCAAATTTGTGGCAAATGTAAAAACTGCGTCAAGTACCTCAAAATCAACAGCCAGTACCAGTAGTGTAGAAGTTTACTCTCGTGACCCGTAAGGGCAAGAAGCAAGCAAGAACATCTGATCGCAAAGTGAAAGCAACAACCAAATGGATGAGTGGACAATGGCGGGACAGAAATGAGCGACCACCACGAAGCAGTTGGAAAGAACAAATATTTCCGTGTCATAAAGAAGTCTTCGTGCACAATGACTAGTTGTCATTCGCACGAGATCTGTCGGACAGCAATTGAAACTCTTTATTGTTTTTAATGTTTATTTCATATAAATATATAAAAAAGACTCACGGTTCCGTTTAGTTAAAGCAATGAATTGCGTCTAATAATCGAATTATGTTATACGTATTAAAATAGAAAAAAAGTTAAAAAAATGTTTTAGAGTTCGGCAAAAAAAACATCGATTTTTTGAGAATGATATAGTAGATAAAGCAGTTTTTGGCTTCGCGTCATTTCAAAGCGATACACTTTTTATTGACACTCGATTTCATTTTTACGCGAGGAAGGAGCTCCCATACTACAAAACTGTAAACCCGATGAACCGTGATATTTTTAACGATCGCGTAAAGTAAACAAGGGGGCAACAAGGGGAAATACATCGGTTTTACGGAGATGTGAGTTCATTTACCCACGAATTAAATAAACTCGTGTATTATAACTCTGCTGATATGAAGACAAGTACAAAATAGCAATAGAATTAACTGTCGTGATTTGATCCCTCCTTTCAATCGGATACCAGTAACTGCTCAATCACATATTAGTTAAGCAATCTTACAGGTTTCTATCAATGTTGGCTTCCAATGTTTACTCTAAAGCTAAGTTCACACGATGAACTCAATGTTTAAATCAGCAGCAGAATTTTAATCATTTTCAATTAATGTCCGTGAAGGTTTGAAAATGACCCAGCGATACAGCGAACAGACATCTATAGACGATCCCGGGGTGCAACTAAAATGTTGCGACTGGTTGAAGTTGGGATTGGCGTTTTATTTATTGTTTTGAGTAGTGACAGTGCCTTTGGAATAAAGAGAGATGATTAGAAATCAGGCAAAAAGAGAGAAACAAAGAATCAATCAATTGACATCAGCTTAAGAGCTCCTCTTCTATTTTTTCTTCACACTCAACACGACTACTTTCGGGATTGCGCTCTAATTCCGGCATATCGGTTTGAATAAAACCACATTTTCGAAAACACCTTAAGTCTTCGCTATACGTACGAATTTTATGCGTTAGGTGCAGCAAATGTAATTGGAACTGTTTCTCAAATTGTGCTAAAACTAACCTGCAATGTTTAGTTATAAACATTACAGCTTTTTGCAAGAAGTTGAACATTTCCTCCAGTCTCGATGGTTATTGTGAAAGAAATCATGAGCTATTATTTTTTATTCAAAAGCAAACCAGCGCTGATTAGTTCCGATTTATTTATTTAATGAATTGATGAATTGACTCCGAATGTGCAACTGAAAGCGTGTTATAGCTTCAGGTCACAATAGCTTCGAATAAGTTTTAATGCAAAAAACGTCTCTTCGCGTGTACCCAAAAACAAAAACCATCCGTAGATGCATTTGTTCAAATATTTATGAGCTTATTTCTTTGTTTGTGCTTTAAGCACAAAATTTATAACTGGAGTTTAGTAATGTCAGAAACATAATCGCGAGGTTGATAGGACTAGTCGATTTTAGCAAATTCAGCTGCCAGAAGGAACTAGAAATTTGGTCATACGCACCGACGCTGACAAAATTTTGGTAAAAGCTTCACAGGAATCGGATAACTTGCAGGAGTTAAAAAACGAAAACATTTTAAAAAAGTCTCCCGTAAAGAAGAAGCAAGTGTGAACACCTTTTTTGTGTATTGGAAGCAAGTGACACTGAAATTATTGAGCTCATCCATATTTATAGTTTCAAGTTATTTTGATGGTGTCATTAATTGGAATAAATTGAGGATCTGTGTTAAGTGGTTTTCATCCCGATCAGAATGAATTAACAATATTATAACAGAACACAATTTTTGTAACATATTGTTTTATAAATTAGGTCTCGTTCGTAGTTAAAATAACAGAAATTTATAGCAAGTAACAATGCGAGATATAGTTTTGAAATATTTTTGTTATGTGTTTCTGATCGGGTTTCGATTAATGAACAGGGGAAAGTTTTTAGTTAGTTTACCTTAGGTAGACTGCCCATAGCCGCACTTAGTGATTAAGCGAATGAGTGAAAATGGATAATGAACCAAAAAAAAAGATGCTTGGGAGGGGCACTCACACTGTGCATATTTCACTGACCATATACATTCTCATAAAGTGGTCAATAACGACGCCGGCCACGTCCAATGGTGTTCTATATCGGGGAAGGAAAGGAATGTTAGTACGACACTAGCTCTTGATAGAGACCAAGACTACCTCTACATCTTCACGAGCATCACGGGAAAGGAATCGTGTTAGTATAGGCAAGGGGAAAGATCAGGAGGTATGCCTTGGCAATATATACGAAAGTCACTCGCAATCAATTTCCGAGAATTTTAAACGAGCAACTTGAGCTCCAAACAGCCGGCCATCGGGAGTGTTGCTTCTTATTTACACTTCAATGGTCATTTCCAGATTTTTTTCAAATATGTTTACAGAAGGAAACTAGTAAGGGACCATTCATGAATTACGTAACGCGTTTAGAGGGGGAGGTACGAGTAGTTGTGACATATGGGGGAGGGGGAGTAAGCTAGATCGTTACAACTTGTTTTTACTGAACAAAAAAAATCCAAGAATTTTTTACATAATAGGGGAGGGAGGATAAAGAAATTTGTGACAATTTGTTACGTGGTGGGAAGGGGGAGTCAATTTTGGGCAATTTTCGTGTTACATAATTTATGAATGGTCCCTAAAGGAAAAGAATAAAATAGTCTCGAAAAAGTAATCGAAGGTAGTAGACAAACCGAAGCTACAACAGTAATCTCGATTTTATGTGTGAATATGAAATAATTTTGAGCGGCAAAAATGAGCAAAAATTGTACCAAAAGCATTAATTTGTATGACGGATACATAAACGGTTCCATGAGTGCGTCGTTTATCCATCCACAGAACTTCACTAATGCAGCTCCCACCCGGAGGGAAACTAATTCATGCTGCAACCCCAACCGCTGTCAAAATGTCTAAATGCAGTTTGGGCCAGAACCTGATCCAGCCTCGGGTCCAAGAAAAAACGGCATAAGATGGCTCGTAGGGATAGGAGTTTTGTATAAGAGGTGAATGGCGACATAGTTTGGCCTCATGTTGCACAATAATACAGCTTTGTCTAACAGGGGAAAGTTCTGTAAAATATGAACTCCTTTGTAAATTTTAAATAAAATGAAATACATACGTAATATCATAAATAATCACAGAATTTTATATTCAAATGTACTCGAAATCTAAAGCTTACAGACTGTAACAATTACTGTTTTGAAGTAGAATACTTCTAACGTTTCAATATAGGGACCCCGTTTCAAAAATTTCGGCCGAAATTTTACCCGAGTTTTTGAACGTGAACATCTACCGTTGTACTCAATGAAAAAATAAGATTTTTGAGCTATCTCATTGGAAATACGTATAACAATTTCGTGTCCAATTCCATAGTATGTACAATTACTAGAAATAGTGGAAAAAATGGATTTTTTTTAATTTCGATTATAGATGTTAGAAAAATCTCTTATGAAAAATTTCTAACCCTATCAATGTGCGGGATCGTGACTCGAACCCAGGTGCGCTGCGTACAAGGCAATCGATTTAAAAAACTACGCTACGCACACCCTCCTAATATTGGAATTTGTAAAAGCAGTAAATATCTACTACATGATTGGCCAGTACAATTCTACTCAACAGCGAGCGTTGCTAGGACTGCCCCTTTGTCATCCAATGAAATGCGATACACGTATAAAAACAGAACGCATGAAAAATCGTCAGTTTGCTATTCTGACCTCGTAGTAAGCAAACGTTGTATGCCAGATCAAACTCTTCGGGGCAACATGCGCATTCCAGGACTACCGACAGCCATCATTCCAATGATGCACATATGCGCCAGTTTCATGCATACAATGCTCACGTACCACAGAAAAAGCAGAACGCTCGTTTTTGTGCTGGAGATAGGGTGGTTGGGCGCGAGAGACCCCGCTCTCTTGCTCTTTAAATTATGTGTGGCGTGTTAAATTATGTGTGGCGTGTTACCACGGCCCGCGCTCCAAGGTGAACTGCGTTGTATACGCTGGAGCAGTGGTTTTCAACTGGGGGTGAATCACCCAGGGGTAAATTAGACTTTTGATGGGGGTGAATTTTACAGGGTAAATTTTAACTTGTTATTCTAACATTCCCGTTGGATATTTGTCTTAATATATTGTTTCACTGTGTCAATTATTAAGATGCTGGCTGAACGTCTCTAGGAACAGGTTTCAGTTTGGAAAAAGTGCGGTATTCATTCATATGAAAATTGCTCTGACGAGGTAATGATGGTAAACAATTTTCAAAAAGGGGTACACAATGGAGATCAATATTCGGAAAGGGGTACATGGTACAAAAAAGGTTGAAAATCACTGCACTGGAGTATACATTGGAGTGCGCTCTTTGATTCGTTTTCCGCTGGCAAGAGGTAGTGCGGGTGCGATTGACGATTTGATTAGCATTGGTTAGTGATGGTCATTTCGAGAAATGAAATCGATTTTGTTACATCGATTTTTTTATATAATAAAAATCGGTGCTGTCAAACATCGGACCGAGAAAGATCGAATGAAAAAAAAAAACTATTTTTCGAGACAAAAAGATCGATTGTAAGAAAATCGTATCTATTTCAATGGAAATTTTGAAAAAAAATCGATTTTATCACATCGACTTTTGCCTTTCTCATATAGAAAGGTTATGCAATCACTCTGAAAAACGTCAACCTAATCCCGGCCCGGAGGGCCGAGTGTCATATCCCATTCGACTCAGTTCGTCGAGATCGGAAAAAGTCTGTATGTGTGTGTGTATGTATGTATGTGTGTGTGTATGTGTGTGTGTGTATGTATGTGCGTATGTGTCAAATAATGTCACTCATTTTTCTCAGAGATGGCTGAACCGATTTGCCCAAACTTAGTCTCAAATGAAAGGTGCAACCTTCCCATCGGCTGCTATTGAATTTTGGATCGATCGGAATTCTGGTTCCGGAATTACGGGTTTCAGAGTGCGGCCACACAGAAATTTCTCATATAAACTATAGGAAAAATTAAAAACTGAATTTTTATTTTTGATGCTAAATGTGTTCAAGGTGCATGAAACGTCGAGATTTGATGCAAACTCGAAAAAAAAAAATTTAACTACGATTCACT